>NW_027181771.1:23578066-24778066 GCF_029961685.1 Aristolochia californica
ACATGCATTCAATTTTTAACGAAGGGAAGTGAGTAGTAGGCAAGAGGAAAATGGAGCTGGTACAATCTATTAGGTCCAATGAGGGATAAATCTTGGGGGGGTGTTGGGCGTTCATGCCACTAAATTGACAACAACAACTCACTTACAAAAATTCATCTTTTCTTAGATTTACAATCACAAACTAGGCACACAATCTAGACCATTAAAGGGGTTTCTAGTAGCAAAGTAGACAACACAAGCCTAGAGCTTCACAAGGATTTATAATAACTTATTAGGTACTACCCTAGACTTAAGAATAAGAGTTTCAAGAGTGCTTGGCTACATGAGGACTTATATCACACAATCATAGTAGCAATGCTTCACAACGTTTCTTTTTCAGCCACACATGGATGCACTCAATGAAATTGAGGTTAGGATGGTCTTGTCTACCCAATGCTTGACCCAATTTACAAGGGTTACTTGCTTCCTAATTGGTAGATTTTATAATGTAAGAACAAATAATAAACACAACCAATTCTATGTACCTATCTATGTAAGAAAATCTCAAATAGTCTTTAATCATTAGATTTCAAAATATAAGTCCAAGGTAAATCTTTGATTGGTTTTTCAAATTAAGCGTGGTACTCAGCTCAATGGAATCAATGGTTTGAAAGTATAGCTCATGCGTAGTAGTAGTCTAAACTTCAGTGATTGATTTAAAAGTACAATGATACTAGTTTAGTATTCTCAACCAAATACAATTTAAGATTTAAATGTAAATGCATGTATATACTTGGATTTTGAAATTCTACCCCAAACTTCTAATACTATGTAAAAACCATTTTAAATACCATAATAAATCAACACACAAGAATGTATTATGTGATTAGAAAATAAGAAGCTCCAAGAAGGGGCTGCAAAACTATTTTTGAGTGGTAACCATTCAAACAATCAATCGAGTATTGATTCAAATATGATCTTTGAATCAATAAGCTCACATTCAACAATCATAGGTCTAAATATTTAAACAAAATTTAAAAGAAAAATCATTGATACTATTATCTCTTGGAGGAAAGACTCAAGTTCAGGTTTTGACTTCCTTTGAGAGCTTGAGATGGTTAAAACCTCAAATTTGAGTCTAGGAGCATGAGCACTTAAAAAAATTTCTTTGGTAGCATGTTGAAAACAATTTTGTGCGAGATATTGTTAAATAGAAATCTCTCCAACATTAAAAAAAAACATTAGAGTTAGAAAATGATATTTTATCAATTAGAAAAACAAGGTAAAAAATAAGTCCAAAAAATCTAATCAAATATATATTAAATCCTTTTTATTACAAAACATATTGGTATGTCACTTACTGATCATTTGGGAGTGCTGTAACATCCAAATCTGGGCCTAACTTTTTGAAATATTGAATTTTTGAAATAAGGGGTTGACTCTTGTATTGGGGCCAAAATCTTGTTTTGAAAATTTGGCTTGTTTGAGAGACACATGTTGTTGATCCCTTCCATGGGGTCGTCTGCTTTCTTCTTAATTCACTCATAAGTAACTTAATTGTATATTGTCATAAAAATTATATCCATGAGGATCTTGAGACCGGCACATTCATCCAATTGCTCATGTGAAATGATTCTTCTTAACTAAGTTATTTTGGTCGGTACTAATTAATTAAGCCCCGAAGGTTCTAGCTAACTACTATATGAAACATAAATATTCCTAAAGGTATTTATTTATCATGCGTTGTCTCAAGTATATCTAGGTGAGCTTTCTTAACTACATTAATTTGGAGAGTACTAACTAATTTAGCCTGATTTGGTAACATAGAGTTCATTTCTTCCAAGATTCTTTTGTGTGATTAAGGGCATACGTAGAACTGATATTTGGTATCACCCACAACTATGATTGCTTGGAAGACTTGTGCACGTAACCTGTAAAACAAAGTAAGCTCAACCCAGGAATCAAGAAGAAAACCAACGCTGAACCTTATTTCATTACAAAACTAATTTTGTCCCACCATATGCTCTTAGAAGAGCTTCAATGACTTCTGGACTTACAAAAGAAGAAACTAATAAAGAAAACGAACAGGGAATAGGTTTTACTCTGGATGCCCATTGCTGCTGAAGAATACCTCTATTTATAGGTGATTTGCAGCACTGAATCATGGAAGACAGCTGGGAGACAGTTGCGGAAATGAAAGATAGGAAGCTTCCTATCTCTTTCGGCACCGATGGAGGCCTCTGACCACTGCGACAGTTAGTACAGAGCTCGCCTCTGTTTCCCTCTGCTTCTATTAATTCCCTTTCACACTTGGGTCTTTTAATTTCCTTTCATTTTTTTTATATCCCATTGATATGCTCCCCGGACCTCGCCACCAAGGGGACCAGCCCCCTTTGACCCCGGTCGGGGCTGGCGCCCCGAACCCTGCCTTCATTTTACAGTTTCTTCACACATACCATTGCGGTCACAATTTGACCTCATCAGCGTCTAAGCCGGAAATGCTAACTAATTTACTCACTATCGACATCGGCACTCCTCATAATTGGGGGCCAGAGAAAACATTAGATTAGCAGTAACTCGTGAGAGGTAGGCATTGACACACTAACATAACCACCCCCGAAGGAGGGACCTCAACCACCACATTCTCATTTGATTTTTTTATCTTACATTGACAAAAAATTAGTGGATTAAAATTTGATTTGGAAGGGTTAGTATTTAAGTGTCACTCAAACAATTTTGAATATAGAAGTCCATTTGAATATAGAAGTCCACAATTTCCATATCCTAAAGATTGATTTGGAGATTTGATTCAACAAGTAAATATATTGTTAGATCGGTGGTACACATGATTTACTTGCATGGTCTAAGATGTGTACTACATGTTGAGTACGGTGAGTCTTGTCTTGAATTTTTCAAGAAAGCAACTTTAAATGGTTTTATCAATCAATTTAAACCAAGAGGATGTAAGCCATCTGTTGTGCCCTTTTGGAATTGATAATATGGGTCAACAAAAAGGGGGCAATTCAATGAAAATTAGCACAATAGTAGGTGTTATATTATTTCAATATATCTTGCATTAAAGGCCAGATTGAGCTACCGTAGTGCAAGTTTCTCAAGAGTGTGCTTGCTTTGTTGAGCGTATGCCATTTGGAAAGAAATTTTATCAACGTTGCCAATGATAGAGGTGGACGACACATTGACTTTACTTTAAGATAAATTGACTGAACTACCCTGTTATGTGAAATAGATAATTTCTTCTCTCAAGTATCTTCATTCTCCATCGAGATACTCAAAATGGAGTTGTATTTTCTATGCAAGCTACCAGATTGCAAGCCGCCTTGGAGTGTGATTGTCTTGTCGAGGTCTTTGATGTTTTCTGTATCGGCTACAAGTGACTTCAAGATTTTGAACCACTGTGGAGAGTTGAACTTCTTTGCTTCAAAAAATTTTTACAATTTTGTTGATGAACCGGGTCCTCTTGTTACGAAACTCAAGAGTTTTATCATCCACGCAACTTTTGCTAGAAAAAAATATTCCTTTGTGACTAAGAAAAGAAAAATGCAATGACAAGAACATAAACTTTGCATTGTCCTTCTTTCGACCAATGCGTTGGATCGAATGACTCTAATACCAATTAGTTTGGAAACATAGATTAGGCTCAGACCCTTATAGGCTAGTATTTTAGTGCCAAATATAGAAAACAAAAGCAACAATTTTGGGGTTTATCATCCCGTTGCACATTGCTCCACTTAAAAAACATAATTTGAAGAATCCAAAAAGGGGTTAAACAACCCTAAGACAACGAACCTAGCTAGTAATAAAGCCATTGACATTGTTAGAAGAGAGGAAAGTAGAAGAGAGGAATTGAGTGTGGTACACATGATTTTGGTGTAAGAAGAGATTGAGATACAAATTGAGAAATAGTAGGAGGAAAGAGAGGGAAAAGGTTGGATAAGTATTTTAGGATAGGAATTCGTGTTGAATTTTTATTATTAATCCTTGCATTTCTAAGTAAATTACAACTGAGAGAAAATGACTTGCACATTGGAGTAGTTAGATATTTTAGCTTATGTCCAAACCTTTTAATGTTTGGTTTAGTACTCCATGGAAGAAATACTTACCTTCACTCCAATTTCATGATAAAATATCCACTAAAATGAAAGACACAACCCAATGATATTTTTGTCATCTCTAAATTTGTATGTAGTTTTAGTCAATCAATTAGGGCAAGTCCAATTTCATGAATCAATTGGAGAAGGTCCTAATTAATTTGGAGATTTGCTTTATTGGACTTGCTCTTATTGATTCACTTCATTGGACTTAGTTTCTATATTGGACTTTTCTAAGTGATTCAATTTGAAAAATCTACAAGGATGTTTTTTTGAATTTATGAGTCACATAAGACGTATAAGTGCCTTGATAGTTTTGCTCCTCAATGAGAGACCATTTTTTCATATCCAACAAAATATTTTTTTCCATCATATTGAAAACTTTGAAAATGGCCTTCCACTTCTAATGATCAGTTAAATTGTGAGGTCAATCCGATGGTGCTCACATCTGCAGGTGCAATGGAAATGTCACTTCAATTGCTTACGGTGGATCTATAACTATTGGTCAAATTTGTATCTATAGGAATAAGGCTGCCATATACTTCAATTATTCTAGTTATCCTTTGATGAAACATATTGCATCTTCATCTTGGCCTTCATGATTGGAACACCTATCATTGACAATGGCAAATTGAGAGTGTTAGTCCTAGTATACAAAATGGCTTGACTTTGTATTAACTTTTATAAACGGAGAGAATATAAGCTATTTAGTCCTGAATGGTTGAGCTCACTTCAAGAATGAATAGTCTCATTCTCAGATAGATTACATTGGGTTAGCATGACTAAACATCCCAAAAGATTAGTTTAATGAGGATCCCAATATTGATTTGGTTTATTCGTTTGACCAATATTCTGACTCTTACTAAACCATGAAAGAGTAGAAGACATAAGAGATGCTTTTTGATTGGTTTTAAGGTAGAGTTTTCCTCATGATCAAAGGTATACTAGGGAGAATAGGCTGATGAATCCCAAGAGATTTTATGGATTAAGTCATTTGGTGCCTCAATGTTGACTCATTACCTCATGTGGTTGAAGTAGGTCTCAAGGTGTTTTTGTATGCTAACTCAAGTGATATATCGGTTTGGTTTAGAATATTATGAAATAGTTTTGTTCCTATCTACCATTGGTGTTAAAGGGAGAACTATGAGGAACCAACTTGCATGCAAGAGGACTAGGTTATTCCTATGTATCATTTGGCGACTAAGTTAGTATGGAAGAACTACAAACTATAGGGAAATCCTCCTCTATACGAGTTATAGTACAAGGTTTCTGAACAAAGTGAGATGGGGAAGCATCACTAGGTATGAAGCAATCTCATAATATTTTCAAGCATAAAATACTATTAGTTGCCATTTAGCCAGTCAATCTTAAGTCTTTCAATTTATTAGCTTGAATGTGAAATTACTGCTTCTTCTAAAAGTCCCGCTCTCCCCTCTCTCTTGTTTTGTCTCTCTCTCTCTCTCTATGGAAAAACTTCCACTAATGGACAAAGGTTTTTTAATCAAGAAGATAAAAATTTAGTAAAAAAAGTGAAAGAAAAAATCCAAAATTTAACTAAATTACTAAGGCCCTTAGATTCTGATTACATAATTATTGAAACTGATGGTAGCAACATTGGCTAGGGCGGTGTACTTTTTGCCAATCCCCACAAATATAGTATTAAAGAAGAAGAACGTGTCTGTAGTTATGCTAGTGGAAAAGTAAAAGAAAAAGGAAATTTTAGTAGCATAGATGCAGAAATTTTAGCAATTATTTACTCCTTAGAAGCTTTTCGGCTTTTCATTATTAGTAAAAATGTATTTACATTGAGACTTGATGGTGAAGCAATAGTAAAATATTTCCAAAGAAGCAAAGAAAATATGATAAGTAGAAGAAGATGGCTAAATCTTGTAGATATAATTATAGGAAATGGATACAAGATAAAATTTGAGCATATCAAAGGTAAAAATAATAGTCTCGCAGATACATTAAGTAGGAGATTTTTTTATTCGTCCTTGGTTAATTGAACAGATGGATCCTTCAGACCAGATGTCCTCAAGATCTTCATCGTCCAGATTCAATAATTATGGACAAGAATTTTTAAATTTTGATGATAAAAAATTAGTAGTTTTTCCTAAATCTAATATTACATTTAAGACTTTACCCCATATTTCTGTTGGCAAAGAAGAAAAATTCTTATTAGACAACTTATGGCTTTCTTATCAAAGAATTCCTAAAGGTCAAAAATACATTTTAGCCAGTATTAATAGTTTATCAGAATATTTTTGTTAGAAAAAGAAAATTTTTAATTTTTAAGTAGTTTTTAATGGTAAAACTCTAGGAGTTTTACATTCCTGGACTGAAGTAATAGAAAGTATTCAAGATTTTCAAAGACCTATTTATAAAGGATTTAATAATTTACAAGAAATCTTAGAAGCTGCTAAGCTCAGAATAGGAACTAATTATTATATAGCCTCGTCCTGACAATTTATGAGAGAAGACCATATATCTTATGGTATTGCCAAAGATACTAGAAGAATTGTTTTTTATTATCACTGTGAAACCCTATCCAAGACCATACGAAGACTCAATGAAAAGAGAAGGTTACTCTAGGAAAAGAATGATTTTCAGAAAGATTACATAAACACCATTGAAGAAGAAAACAAACAACTCAAGGCAAGATTAACTGGTACTTTTTCTACCTAGATACCTACTAGTGAGGGTAATTCACTAGCTAGTCTATCTCAAACGGTAGCTGGTAATGACACATGAAATCCGTTGACGGCTAGACATTTGCCAAAAATTTCAGAAGAAAAGAAGAAAGACAAACAACAGACAGATCTAGAAGATATTAAAAAGATGATGAAAGAATATTTTCCAGAATATCTTAAAGAACAAGATTATGAGAAACAAGACTTTGTAAAAAGTTTGTATTTTTCCTTTTTGGGTTTTGTTTAACCTTAGCCGCACACTTGTAAAGATTATGAGATAAGTCATTGACGATAGGGCCCAATAAGCACCTGTATGACAATCTCTATCTATTCCATGTCGGCAAAGGTTTGTCTATAAATACCCAATTGTAAGTTATAGAAGATATGAATGAAAAAACCCAGTTCTTGCACACCTTGCTCTCTAAACTCATGACTTCTTTCTCTTTCTCTGAATCCCCTGCATAATTCCTACATCAACTATGTTTCCAAGTAAGTTCTTATTTTTAAAAAAGGAATTTTATTTACTTAGGGGTTTTCCTAAAGGGAACTCCTAAACCTCAGTCTGTTTGAATCCATAATTTCTTTCTCTAATCTGGACTCAATCCCCTGCATGAAGTAAAGGCATTATGGTGATACTTTGATGTTTCACGGTCCTATGTCCCATATGTTTGCCTGTTTAGCTAAAGGAGGCATCAGGGATTTGTTGATGGGAAAAAAAAGAGGAGCATGTGCCAGAAGCAAAATTTCTAGGAAGCCATACAAGTCGTCATGTCTTGGGTTCTCTATACCTGAAGAAAGAAAGATAAGGATTCAAACAGTAAAGGTTTAGGATGTACCTTTAGAAAAATTCACATCTACTGTTTATCCTCTCTGGTTTTATCTTTATTTATGATACTACTTTGTGTTGTTATAATCATTATTGTTAAGTCTTTTAATTCTAACGGCTTTTATAGTTTTTTTTTGTTTAAAAGTTCTTTTCATATGTATCTAGATTTAATTTCTAATTTTGTATTACTGATCTCGTTATGCAAAGTATTATCTTCTAGTGTTATACCTAAAATCTTTAGGTAGGGTATACAAACTTCTATAAAACATAAATTACATTTTGCTCTATTTTTCTTGCTAGCATACCAATTGCATTAAAAATAGTATCGTATGGGATTGCCAAAGATACTAGAAGATTTTTTTTGCGTGATCACTGTGAAACCCTATCCAAGACTATACAAAGACTCAATGAAAAGAGAAGGTTACTCTAGGAAAAGAATGATTTTCAGAAAGAATACATAAACACCATTGAAGAAGAAAACAGACAACTCAAGGCAAGATTAACAGGTACTTTTTCTACCCAGATACCTACTGGTGAGGGTAATTCACTTGCTAGTCCAGCTCAAACGGTAGCTGGTAAAGACACATCAAATCCGTTGACGGTAGGACATTTTCCAAAAATGACAGAAGAAAAGAAGAAAGACAAACAACAAACAGATTCAAAAGATATTAAAAAGATGATGAAAGAATATTTTCAAGAATATCTTAAAGAACAAGGTTATGGAAACAAGACTTAGAAATATCTAGTAAATCTGGATCTACTGGTAGTCAAACTCTTCAGTGTTATTCTCAAGAAGAAGACGAAGACTATCACTTTGACTCAGAAATTGTACACAATTTGACCACTTTAGATGGGAAATAGCAAGACAAAAGTACTATGAAGATTATCTAGAAAAGAAAAAGATAATGGATACTTAGACTATTATTCAAGATAATGGATACTGAGAAGATTTTCTAGAAAAGACATTTGAAAAGACTATCATTGACTCAGAATATAGATAGACATGATCCTATTTGAGAAGACAAAAAATTCAGCCCACGGTTTCTGCACATAGTTTTCCAGCCCATGGTTTCATCATATGGTTTGAGATAAAAGTTTCTAGCCCACTGTTTTGGCACATGGTTTGAGAAGATAAGTTTTCCAGCTCATGGAGGTTTGAAGATGCCCCTGGGTTTTTAGCACCTTGTTTTTGACTTGGTAAAAAGTTTGTATTTTTCCTTTTTGGGTTTTGTTTAACCTTAGCCGCACACTTGTAAAGATTATGAGATAAGTCATTGACAATGGGGCCCAATGAGCACCCGGATGACAATCTCTATCTATTCCGTGTCGGCAATGGTTTGTCAATAAATACCAAGTTGTAAGTTATAGAAGATATGAATGAAAAACCCCAGTTCTTGCACACCTTGCTTTCTAAACCCATGACTTCTTTCTCGTCCTCTGAATCCCCTGCGTAATTCCTACATCAACTGTGTTTCCAAGTAAGTTCTTATTTTTAAAAAAGTAATTTTATTTACTGAGGGGTTTTCCTAAAGGGAACTCCTAAACCTCTGTCTGTTTGAATCCATAATTTCTTTCTCTAATCTGGAGTCAATCCCCTACATGACGTAAAAACATTATGGTGATCCTTTGATTTTTCACCATCCTATGTCCCATATGTTCGCCCATTTAGCCAAAGGAGGCGTTAGGGCTTTGTTGTTGAGAAAAAAAAGAGGAGCTCGTGGCAGAAACAAAATTGCTAGGAAGCCATACAAGTCGTCATGTCTTGGGTTCTTTATACCTGAAGAAAGAAAGATAAGGATTCAACCAGTAAAGGATTAGGATGTACCTTTAGGAAATTTCACATGTACTGTTTTTCCTCTTTGGTTTTATCTTTATTTATGATACAACTTTATGTTGTTATAATCATTATTGTTAGTCTTTTATTTCTTACGGCTTTTATAATTTGTTAACAAAAAGTAGTTTATTAGGCTGGAAACTACTGGGTGAGGGCTTGTAGCACTGACAGATTCTGCTGCTTTGAAAGACAAGGATCGCTCCTGGCTGTCACAACGCCACGAACTTCCTTTATATTTTGTATGCTTATTCTGTTTATTGTTTTATTTATAATTTTTGTGCAAAAAATTATCTATTTTTAGCAATTCTGTATAAGATTTTATGTATAGGAAAAGCCTTCAGAATATAGTTTGTTTGCTTATGTTAGTTATTTCATTTCCTTTAGCCATCGTTATAATCAATCTTTCATTAAGAAACCCCTTCTTAATACCAGTTTATGTTATTCCTTTCTTTTGCTTTAGCCATAGTTAAAATAACTTGTCCCTGTTTTTCTATATTTGTATTGTATTGTCAACCTATTCCTATAGAAGAATTATAGTACCCCCCAGACAAATTGGTATCAGAGTTATTAGAAATTATATTAGTAATACAAAAACAATTCTCTCTCTCTCTCTCTCTCTCTCTCTCTATACTCCAAAATTCCTTCTTTCTCTTCGATATGCGATTGGGAGGGTATAGGGATTTTACCTAGGGAAGGATAGCCTTGCCCCCTGTTATGCAAGCAATAATATTATTAATTTAAATATTTTTCTTTAATTTACTTTATTTTATGCTAGTTAAAAAATTAATAGGACATAGGGGCATTTTTGGAATATTTTATTTGGGGGTATTTTGGTAGTATTTTATTTTAAACCTTGTAAGGGTGAACCCTTTTTAAGGAGTAAGAGTAATGTGAAAAGTAAGCATTGATTTAGAGTAAACATGGTTTTTGAGTTATCCTCAACGAGCTGAGGGGTGTGCGTTCTCTTCAAAGAACCTAGGGTTTTCAAGCTTCTCTTTGGCTTGATCTTCATTTTTCTCTTCTTCCTCCCTACGAATCCATGTATCAGAGCCGGGACCATAACACCCCCTCTTCTGAATGGAGATTCGACTTCCAAGACTTGGGAGGAGGACACATTTTCTTGGTCTTTTTTTGTTTTTGTTTTTGTAGATATTTATTATTTTGATAGTGTAGAAGAACTTATGTTGGTGATTTTGAGAAACATATATAAATTATTTCACATTATTATAGTTTTTAATGAACAACCCATTTTTTGAGTTTTTTCTTTCCTTTTTTTTTGCTATGCTTCATTCACTCTTCGCCGGCATTAAAGCTGCAACTAAAATCTCAAGCTCTTGCTTGCTACTTTTCTTGGACATGATTTCTAAACATTTTTTTCTATGTGTTGATTTCCTATTTTACCGATTGGTAATTCAATATATGGATGATCTAAAATTAAGGTATATATAGTCTGATAAAATGGTAGGTTTTTTCACTTTTATTCTTAACTTTAACTGCTTTTACTTCGTTCCTATGTGCTTTTAATTAATTCAAAATCCAAGGTCAATTTTAAAGTTCCTATCACAATGAGCAATGGCATTCGTAGAAGCAATTACATACAAAGTACACATAGGATTTTTAGGGTGGTTTGAAATCCTTCTAGCTGATTGCAAGTCTACCCCTCAAGATGTTTCATAATCTTAAGGAGCCACTAATCTTGGCTTGCCCAAAAACATATAAAGCAAATCACCTCAAAGGCCAATTGCAATGTTGCCCACAAATGGACTTATGCAATTCAATTGACCATAACAACCAACTTACAATAGTACTCCCTCAGATTTAACAACTAATTAGGCATACATGCCTAGACCCACAATGAGATTTTTCATCAATTGATAAGGTAGACCAGCACATAGATTTTCAACAACTCACTAGGCACACCAATCTAGACCCACAAAGAGATTTTCAGCATCACCTACCTACACAAGGTTTTATGACTGGAACAACTGCAAACACAACTTCCCACCTTCAATTCTTTTGCCAATTTTGTTTTTTCTTGAATAAATTTGGGGTGAGGATGGTCTTACCTAAGGAAGGTTTGACCCAATTGTAAGTATTACTTTGTTACAACGTAACACAATATTAATTATCTCCCAATAGGAAAATTTTATTAATCTTGGTACAAACAAATAGGTACATCTATCCAATGTAATTAGTAGTTTAAAATAGTCCTTAGTAACTTGGTTTTAAAATGAAAACAACTCATAGTAGTCATTTATGATTTGATTTGAAAATATAGGAAGCAAAAGATGTGTTCATTTGAAAATATCGGCTCAATTTAAATATGGGATTGGCTTTTCAAGTCAAGGGACGTAAACAATTCAACTCAAAATAAATAAATTTCAAACTATAACCCATAAGTAGCATTATAATTTATAGTGAATGATTTTTCAAAGTGTACTTAGCACCAGTTCATTGTTCTCGACCAATTATCATTGATATATCTCAAAGTATATAAATGTAAATACTTGGATTTGAAATTTTATCCCAAAGTTTCAATACTATGTAAAAGCCATTTCAAATGCCCCAATAAAATAACATATAAGGATGCATTAATATGATATGAAAATAGAGGAGGTTATAAAACTAATTTCAAATGGTTGTCAATAACACAACTACTCACAATGCAATGGTTGAATCAAATATGGTCTTAAAATCCCTTAGCACATGTTTAACTAACTGAGATTTAAGTATTAAAATGAACAACACATAATTTATTAGCTCAATAAAGAAAACTATCAACCTTTTAAGCTAGCTTTGAAGGAGGCAAAAACTTCTTAAATCATGTGCAAGAGCTTAGGAGGCTTGGTTTTCACTGTGAGAAGAGAGAATTTCATTAGAGGCGAGTTTGGGTTAAAAAGCAAATTCTCCAACATTTAGCAAAAGAAGGTGAAAACAAAGGTCTAAAAATTATGAAAAAAATCAATAGTTCCTTTTTTTACCACCAAACATATTATAGGTTACTTACATAATTTGGAAACATATAATTTTTGGATTTGGACCCAATATTCAGGAAATTGAATTGCTACAACATGGCTTCCACAATTTTTTCTTCTAATAGCTTGATTCTGTAATCGAATCCTCCCCAAAGTTTGAATCCTCTCCGCCCAAGAGTTCAACTCCTCTTGCTTTTGCACCCTCTAAGGATCGACTGATTTTTTATTTTATTTTAGAACTTTTTAGTGCATAGAGTCAAATCCTTTTTGTTGTTTTTCACTCAGATGGGGTCAACTCCTTCGATGTTGTCAACTCTTACTCTATGCACTTTAGTACAATGATCAACTCCTCCCACTACTGTTTTGCTCACTCCATCATGACATGAGGTCGATTCCTTCCATAGGGGTCAACTCTTCTTGCTCCGATTTCACCACATGCTTGACTCCTTAATTTTGTCTTTTCATTTTAGGTTTTCATTTTTTTTTCACTGATTATGCTTGATTTTTATAGATGGGTTTGACTCCTTCAACTATTAGCGCTTCAATTTTTATTTCTTCCTATATGGTCATCTCCTTTTGCTCATTTTATTCTTATTGCCTTTTTTGGACCGGTTGTTTCCAAAAAAATGATTCTTCCTTTGTCTTTTAAGTCAAATGGTGCTACTAGATGTTGATGGTGTGCTTTCTAGTATGAGCAAATTTCATCCATTTTCTATGGATCATTGAAATGGGCCATGGTGGATCGAACGAATATGCTGTTAGAAATGTTTTTAAAAGGTTTTTTTTAATGCGCCTCATATTTAACATATACTATTAGTAATATTATCTTAATGGGGATCTTGGGGCCAAGACAATATATAAAATCATTTACTCTTTTCTAATTATATACTTTTTACTCCCGTAGCTTGAACATGATTGTGTCCCATTCAAGTAAACAAGACTTCATGCAAAGGCTACAAGTTTAGACATAATTCAACTTTCATTCAAATCAAACAGCCTAAGTAGGAGTGTGCTTGTCGGAAGTAGTTCATAGCCATCTTCAATTGAGTTGCTCTAACTTCTTATGCGACAGGAAAATTAATGTTTCTCAAAGTTTTTTCTTCTCCATGATATTTTTTTTGAGATAAGTATATATTTCTCGATGAAATTTGAATGTTGTCGAGAAAAAGATTCCTACTAAATGGAGAGAACCAATTATTCTCAATGAAATTAAAAAATCACCAAGACATTCTAGTCAAAACTATCCTGTCAATAATAAGTTAGGAAAAAAAAGAAAAATAATTCACTTACTCTCAAATAAAATCAAAGATTAAAAAAATATATAATATTTTTGAAAAAAATTTTCGCCAAGAATAAGGGGGGAAATTAAAAATTAAAATATTACTTGTGAAATATTACTAATTATTGGAAAATTTTAAAAATATTTTAGAAATATATGCTATTCTCGGTCAAATAATTTCACCAAATAAAAGAAGGGAAGATAAAAATAAAAAATTACTTATTACTGGTGAAATTAAAAATCTTTGTGAAATATATACTATTCTCAGAGAAGTAATTTCTCTAAGAAATAGTTAGGAAAAAATAAAAAATATCGACTATTCACTATGAAATAAAAAATCATTGAGAAATATATTTTTTCTCAATGAAATAATTTTTCCAAGAATAAGTAGGAAACATTAACAACAAAAACTAATTGATAAATATCTACTTATTCTTGATAAAATTCAAAAATTCTGGTAAATATATGCTATTTTCGATAAAACAATTTCATTGAAAATAAGTAGAAAAACAAAAAAATTACAGAGAAATATTCACTTATTCTCAGCGAATTTCAAAAATCATCAAGAAATAGATATTATTCTAGGAATAATTTTATCGAGAATAAGTAGGAAAAAAATATAATCACAGATAATTAATCACCTATTCTCACATATAGTTATATTTAACATTTCCTCTTACTACCAACATAGTGCTATGTAAGTCATTAATCAAGTATAATAGTGCTTTTATGTGAAACGAGATAAGATTTTTATCACTGGAATAAATAAAACAATTGAACATTAGAATTTTAAACTTTCATTAAATATTATTATAATGTATTTGTTGTATTTTAAGAAAATATTTAATTAAAATACTTAATTTAAATTAAATAAAAAAATTAAATGATCAATCAACTTAATTTGGTTAATATAATATAAAAATTAATTAAAATATTTTAATTAAGTTATTTATTTTTTATTATTAAATTTGTTCAATTATCCTTATATATTATCATTTTGATAAAAACTTTTTCTATAGATTTTCTTAAAATGGAAAATAGAAATTAATTAGTAAGATACACATATATTCTTTGTATATCGATGGAAATACTTTCAAAGTTAGAAAAATTAAACTATAAACTAAATATAACTATTTGGTTCCCGATTTAAATTATTAATTAGTGAGAGTATAATAATTTGCATGATCATATTGATGCACATTATAAATTGATCAAGTCATGTTAATGTAATATGACTTGTGAAGTAACTAATTGAGTTATTGATCAAGTAATTAGTTAAGACAAAATATTAACTATAATTTATTATGTAATTACATTATTATCTCATAGATGATTTATTCTTATCCCTTTGTTATAGAAAATATTTTTAGGTAATTATTAAAATAAATAAATTAAAGACTTGGTTATTATTAATAATCCTCGGGAACCTTTCATGAGATTTAAGGACACTATTTAATAGTGAAATATTTTTTTTAAAAAAGAAGAAATCGTTTGTATAAACATTCGGACTGCAATTGGTCATAATTATTTTTATAGAGAAATAGAAAAAGCCATACAAGGGTTTTGTTAGGCCTAAGCTAAGTAATTATGTGATACTAAGAGAGCAATAAAATTGTGATGTAGTTCTGAGAGGGAAAGAGCCACGAGGGTTACGAGTGTTAGGATTTAGTTTAGCTTATATATTCTGTTGCAATTTTGTAAAAAAAAATCAATAGTTCCTATTTTTACTACCGAACATATTATAGGTTACTTACATAATTTGGAAACCTAAAATTTTTGGATTTGGACCCGATATTCAAGAAATTGAATTGCTAGAACATGGCCTCCACAACTTTTTCTTCTAATAGTTTGATTCTTTAGTTGAATCCTCCCCAAAGTTTGAATCCTCTCCACCCCAGAGTTCAACTCATCTTTCTTTTGCACCCTATAAGGGTCCATTGATTTTTTTATTTCAAAACTTTTTATTACATAGAGTCAAATACTTTTTGTCATTTTTTACTCAGATCGGGTCAACTCCTTCCATGTTGTCGACTCTTGCTATATGCACTTTAGTACAATGATCAACTCCTCCCACTATGGTTTTGCTCACTCCATCATGACATGAGGTCGACTCCTTCCATAAGGGTCAACTCTTCCCACTATGGTTTTGCTCACTCCATCATGACATGAGGTTGACTCCTTCCATAAGGGTCAACTCTTCTTGCTCCGATTCACCACATGCTTGACTGCTTAATTTTGTTTTTTCACTCTAGGCATTCATCTTTTTCACTTATTATGCATGACTTTTATAGATGGGTTTGACTCCTTGGACTGTTGGCACTTCAAATTTTATTTCTTCCTATATGGTCATCTGCTTTTGTTCATTTTATTCTTCTTGCCTTTTTTTGGACTGGTTGTTTCCAAAAAAGATGATTCTTCCTTTCTTTTTTAGTATAATGGTGCTACTAGATGTTGATGGTGTGCTTTCTAGTATGAGCAAATTTCTTCCCTTTCTATGGATCGTTGAAATGGGCCATGGTGGATCGAACGAATATGCTGCTAGAAATTTTTTTGAAAGGGTTTTTTTTATTCGCCTCATACTTGACATACATCATTAGTAATTCAATTGTTTATTGTCATCAAAATTATCTTAATGGGGATCTTGGGACCAACACAATATATAAAATTATTTATTCTTTTATGATTATATACTTTTTACTCCATTCGCTTGGACATGATTGTGTCCCATTCAAGTAAACAAGACTTCATGCAAAAGCTACAAGTTTAGACATAATTCAACTTACATTCAAATCATACAATCTAAGTAGGAGTGTGCTTGTTAGAAGTAGTTCATAGCCATCTTCAATTGAGTTGCTCTAACTTCTTATGCTACAAGAAAATTGATGTCTCTCAGTGTTTTTTCTTCTCCATGAAATTTTTTTTTTTGAGATAAGTATATATTTCTCGATGAAATTTGAATGTCGTGGAGAAAAATATTCCAACTAAATAGCGAGAACCAATAATTCTCGATGAAATTAAAAAATCACCAAGACATTCTAGTCGAAACTATCTTGTCAATAATAAGTTAGGAAAAAAAGAAAAATAATTCACTTACTCTCGAATAAATTCAAAGTTTAACAAAAAATATATACTATTTTTGGAAATATTATTTCATCAAGAATAAGAGGGAAGATTAAAAATAAAAATATTCACTTATTCTCAAAGTACTTAAAAAATCATCGAGAAATATATACTATTCTCGAAAAAATAATTCCTTGAGAATAATTTAGAGAAAAAAAATAGAAAATTATTATTTTAAAATTTTAAAAATCTCTTAAAAATATATGCTAGTCTTTGTGAAATAATTTCAACAAGAAAAAGTAGGGGAAATAAAAAAAATCTATTATTACTGGTGAAATTAAAAATCTTTGAAAAATATATCCTATTCTTTATGAAGTAATTTCTCTAAGAAATATTTAGGAAAAAATAAAAAAATATCCACTATTCTCAATTGTTATATTTAACATTTCCTCTTACTACCAACATAGTGCTATGTAAGTTTTTAATCAACTACAATAGTGCTTTTATGTGAAACAAGATAAGATTTTTATCAATGAAATAAATAAAAAATTAGGCATTAGAATTTTAAATTTTCATTAAATATTAATATAATTTTTTTTATTTTAAAAAAATATATTTAAAATATTTAATTTAAATTAAAAAATAATTAAATGATCAATCAACTTAATTTGGTTAACATAATATAAAAATTAACTAATAAAGTTATATTAAGTTATTTATTTGATATTATTAATTTTTTTCAATTATCCGTATATTTTATAATTTTGATAAAACTTTTACTATAGATTTGCTTAAAATAGAAAATAAAATTAATTAGTGAGATACACATAAATTGTTTGTATATTGATGGAAATACTTTCAAAATTAGAAAAAATAAACTATAAACTAAACATAACTAATTGGTTTGATATTTAAATTATTATCAGTGAAATTATAATAATTTGGATGATCATATTGACGCACATTATAAATTGATCTAGTCATGTTAATTTAATATGACTTGTGAAGCAACTAGTTGAGTTATCGATCAAGTAATTAGTTGATATCAATTATTAACTATAATTTATTACATAATTACATTATTATCTCATAGATGACTTATTCCTATCTCAATGTTACAAAAAATATTTTTAGGTAATTATTAAAATATATAAATTAAATACTTGGTTATTATTAAATGATCTTTAATAGGATTCAAAAGCCACAAACGTAATATGTATTTAAGCTATAACTTATCATATAACAATAGAATACTATAACTTGATTAATTAATTTATAATAATCCTTGGGAACTTATCATTCGGACCACAATTGGTCATATTATTTTTTATGGAGAAACAGAAAAAGCCATCAAGTGTTTTGTTGGGAAAGAGCTAGGAGAGTTACGAGTGTCAGGGTTTACCTTAACTTTTATATTCTGTGGCAATTTTGTGACATAAATGTTAAAATATTTCTAATAAGAAAGAGTTATGAGTGTCAGGGTTTACCTTAACTTTTATATTTCGTGGCAATTTTGTAACATAAATGTTAAAGTATTTCTAATTAGAAACAACCGTTGAAGGAAGTTAGTTGTGATAGAATGGTAATGGGAGATGCAATGCACGATAGCGCACTTGATTGTCTCATTAGATATAAATCGGCAGTTTGTTTAACTGCTATAATTGAGTTTTTTCACATCACTTTGTAAGCATTGAACTAGACCTAATCTTATCCGGTCCAATTACGATAGGACCGAAGGGTCAGGTTCGGTTCTATGCAATTAAATTTCTGCTTCTTTCCTGAAACGGTTGCTAAGTCAACAACATCTGTCACGCCCCATCGTCAGGTTTGTCAACCAATGTCCTGGTGTCTTACAAGTTACAACTATTTTTTAGGTTTGTTACACCAAATTTTACAAGCGCATTCAATGACTGTGTTGTTTGTTATGGCCAGAAATGCGTAACCAAGAGTTATATAAAGCAGGAGAGACTTAAGAGCGATGAGAGTAGGGAAAAATAATCAAGAGTGTTTTGTCTTTCCTTTCATCTTCTTCTTCTTCTTCTTTTAAATTTTTGTACAGAATCGCTGCAAAGATGAGGAACAACATTGCTATACTACAATCGATCCATTTGTAAGCCTTTTCTCATTGGTTCATCTATTTACAATGTGCAATTCTGATGCTCTCTCCATTGCTATTTGAATCTTTCTTTGTTTTTTTCTTTAATGGTGCTTTCTTAATTCATCTGAACTCTATTTAAGTTCGTTTGCTTGCTTATCATAGGTAAACACTACGGAGTCCTAACAAGAATTTTACTGGAGCTTCACTTGAGATATTGACAAGTTGAACTATTCAATTTTTCAAATTGAAATGCTCAACCCAACCGGTATCGATGCTGAACTGGTTGGGTTGAGCATTCGATTTGACAAACATAATGGGTTGAGCATTGAATTTGAAAAATTTGTGTTCAAGTGGTCTACATCCTTGGATAGATAGAAGAAGATGACGAGGTCAAGGATGAGCATCTTGGTAGCTTCATTCAAGGAGGGGATCTTTGAAAATTGGCTGGTCAGAAACTCTACCCTCATCAAGTCTATAATAGTGTTATAAATCAATAGGGGTTTCCACATGTTTATCCATTGCCTAGATTGAATTGATGTCATCACTGCACACTTTAATGGAAGAAAAGAGAGTATGTAGTGAATAATATTTTTTGGTAGCTTGATGATACTGTCAGTCTTCTCAATGAAGGTTCTCTTATGCTGAAAGTCCATTCACTGACTTTTTGTTTGTTATGCACTGCTATTTGTGATATGAAATAACAAAAAAATATTAAGTTAGTCATTGTATTTTCTGGGCAAAAACTTGAGTTCAAGTGGACTACATCCCTGGATAGTTCGAAGTAAAAGTCAAGGTCAAGGGTGTGCGTCACGGTAGCTTCATCTAGGGAGGGGATGTCATTGAAAGTGGGCTTGTCACAAACTTGGCCCTTGTACCCAAGACTCTTCAGGTTCGGCTTACTTATCTCTATCTCTTCATCCTTAGATGATCAATCTTCACTGCTTTCGTTTTCAGTGTATAGTAATGAATTTTCTCTGGGATTAATATTTATTCCATAAGTTATCCCCTCAATAGGTTTGTTTGTTGCATTGAAGAGAGGATGCGCTACTTCCTATCTGAGGTATTTTACATGTGCCAGTCGTAACTATGGCTCGCCTCATCTATTTTTATATCTATTTATATATCTAGATCTATCTATATACCAAAGGAACGAGGTCGAGAGGAAATTGAAGTTCACCAACATCGCAACCCCTCCTCTCACTACGTCAGCCTCTTAAGCAAAACGAGAGTTGAGTGAAAATCTGAGAGATAACATAAAATCAGATTGATTTAGGATCTTCAAAGAAACGAAAAAGATAATGACAAAATCGTAGGACTGAGTTGCAATTTCAGTTTGACGAGATAATGACTATAGAGAATCAAGTTTGTGAAGTTGGGTCCAAGGCTTATCCAAAAAGACTTGACCCCAAGATTTAAAGTATAAGTTAGTAGTATACAGTAAAGGGAACCAGCTTAAAGAGTGGAAGAGGTTGTTCTCAGTGATTAACATTTTCACATCTTTGTAGACGACCCAACACCATTGGAACGTATACTGTAAAGGGATTTAAAAATGGGAAAGGACCACGATTGTCAAATCAATCATCCACCAGTGTAATCACTATCTATTTCCTCCTTGAGGTAGTTGTGAGATTTGGCGTTGGTTTCTTGTTTTCCTATGCTTGTTCTTGTTTCCGGCACCAGGAACCAGCTTAAAGAGTGACCTCCCCCAGAAAGTATGAAGGGGAATCATGACACTGTCTAGGCAAACGATAATCAATAGGGTTGTGAAGACTTTGATTATTTTTGGCATCTCCTTCCGGGGAAAGACCTGGGCCATC
Source organism: Aristolochia californica (assembly GCF_029961685.1). Classification (NCBI taxonomy): domain Eukaryota; kingdom Viridiplantae; phylum Streptophyta; class Magnoliopsida; order Piperales; family Aristolochiaceae; genus Aristolochia; species Aristolochia californica. Next base: position 23,598,734 of record NW_027181771.1, read on the forward strand.
CCAGAAAGTATGCAGGTGCCTCACTTCAATATTTTTTTATTGAATTCTCCTTATCTTCTTCATAATTGTTCTTATTCTTGTTTATGATCTTACATATTGCTAGTTTGCACTGAAAGTCTGGAGTGCTAAGAAGGTGGGAGCATCAACTGTTTTTATTACAGATAACACTAAAGAATCGGCCACATATGTGCACAATATAACTATCCCATATTTTTTTGTCTGCATAAGTTTTGGCTAATTAGATTACATGAACCCCTATTTATAATAGAGGAAAGTAGTAGAGTCCTATTACAATTAAACTACCCTTGTCCCAATTACACCCAAACTCTAACACTTAAAGATAAGTCCTAGCTTCATTAAATAACTCAACATAAATAGAAGACCAATATAACTAAAACACCTTTAAACTGAAACTCTTCTATGAGACCTCCTTCGTAATAAATTTTGGCTTCGTAAGACTTCTTATTGTGAGAGTCATGTAAGAGGCTTCCATATCTTCTCTTCAACAGATTCCTCGCTGCCAAACAACATAAAATAATTTTCTCTCTCCTTTTATTTTCTTTTCTTTTGTTTTATATGGGTTCCATACAGGTCCTTAGGGAAAGAGAGAGAGAGAAAGCGAAATCATGGGTTCTTGAGAGAATGCACTCTTTTGTGTTGATGTGCTCAAGATAAAGTGCACTAGAAAATAATTTTGTGTGTTTTAGAATGCTCTTTAAAAATATAATGGAAAGTACAAAAATAATTTACTAATAAAATACTTTTAAGTTAAATAGTTTATATCTTACTTAATTAATAATAAAAAATTTAAACTAAGGTTTTATATTTAATTAAATAGATCAAATAAAATTTTATTATAAAAGTACCAAAATACCCCCTAATTAAATGTTACTTTTATAATATTTAATTTCTCTATAAGTTATTAAATAAATATAATATTAAAAATCATGAAATCATATCAATATATAAATAACCCTTTGCTGAAATTCTAACCTTTTTTTTCTTCAAATGATTAAAATCTAACTTGGATCTATGTGCCTCATTAACTTGTTTTACTTGTCGTTGGAGAAAAAGAAAAATTATGGTTTTAAAAAATAGCCAAATCTTCAAATAGTGGACTTTAATGGAAAAATGTCTCTTTTTTATTAAAAAGAGATATGTGTGTAACACAACACAAGTAGATTCAAAACAAAATTGGTTGAGTAATAAATACATAAATTGCTGACAAACACCTAAAAATGATCTTGATGCTAAAAATGATTGAATAATAAATACTAAAATTACTGATAAAAACTTAAACAACGAACCTAATAATGATCCTAAATTTTCTGTTCCCCGCCATGAAATTCTATTCTATGTTATTCACCCGATGAATAGAATTATGAGCTTGTTTCCTCGTAATCTCTGATGCCTTTTCCTCTTCCTGATGACCAGTAGAGCAACAAACACTCTAGAAGCTACAAAATCTTTTCCACCTTCAGAGAGAAAGAACAATCAAGTCAACTCAGCATGGCATCTTCCCTTCCTCGTTCACTCCTTGATTTGAGAGGACAAAGTCTGATTTAACGAAAATTTAATACATAAGTCAGATTTAAAGAGAGGAGACAAAGAAAACCCAAATGCAGATTCAAATTCTATTTTCAGTAGATCTAGAAGAGATCTGAAACAAGGAGAAGCGAAATTTGTTCAACTATTTCCCCTTATGGAAACCAACGATAAAAGCATGTTCAAAACAAAAGGTGAAGATCTATACTTTCTCAATCCAATCGAACTCAACAAAAGGAAGTGATCCCGCATCCACAACAAAATAGCAAAACAAGTGAACTGAACTTAATAGATGTCCAAGGAATGCATTTCACCTTTAAAAGATAAGTGCCCATGCTTCAGTAGTTTGACCAATGACAATTGCTACTTTTCATGTTCTTGGAGGACCTAGGAATATAAGAAAAGTGCAATGCATACTTAAAAAAATAGTTAACTTCAAGAGGATTTAACAACATAATCATTGTAGTCACCATACAATAGAGTTGCAACTGGCCATATGCACACAATCAGGCAAGAGGGATGAAGTAGAGATTTTCACTATCCTAGTTTTGAGAAAAATTCTCTCCTTCATTAAATACTAAAGGGTTAGATTCCTATATGTTGGCACTAGAAAAAAAACTTCAAGAGGACTCTAGCTGCCACAAAATGTAAAACATTTGCATGACTAATGCACCAGAAGTCATCTTTGTGACATGACATTCAGTTATATCGTTGTATCTAGATATCTGATAAACGGAAGAAAAATGATGACTCCCTTGATTACTTCTGTATCAAGGGTATGACTCCAGTGTTCGGTTGAGAAAAAGTGATAAATTGAGCAAGCAGCCAATGAGGGGTTCCACTTAAGAAAACAACCAAATTTATCTCCTCTTATGTCATGCTGGTGGAAACAGGAAGTCAAAAAATAGGAGAAAAATTATATGATTACATGACTAGGACATTTATAAAAGTTCACCTGTATATAGATCTTTTTTTTTAAGGAGAAAAGGACAAAAGGGTGTAACTGAAAAGCTTAGACATCTTAGCTTGATCAACTCCAAATATGTAAAAGAACGTCGTCCACATGACCCTTCAGCAAGGAGCATCATAGACAAGAAACTAGTCAGGTTGACCAAACCAGAATACGTATTTTTACAAAAACAGAAATGGGCAGATGGAAACGTACTGGATGAGTACTTGTGACTTTAACTTCTTGGGAGCTTACATGTGAAAGCTTCTTCAAGAAATTCTGCCAGAGATGCAACTCGTAGTCAAGCTCATCATGGGTGAGCAGTAGGGTTGCTTCATTTATGGAGGAGACATCATTGAAAATAGGGTTGTCACAAACTTGACCCTTGTACTGAAGATTCTTCAGGTTTGGTGTTCTTATCTCCATCTCTTCAACATCGAAACATGACTCCAATGTTAATATCTTCAATTGAAGATGATCAATCTTTACTGATTTCAGGGAGTCACAGTAACTCATAGTTAAGTCTTCAAGAAGAGGGGACCTACGAATTATCTCACCTAATTGAACACCATTAATTGTCACACCATAGAGAACAACACTTCATAGGGCTTTGAAACCCTTGAAATCATGTGGAGGCTCTAGTATGCACCAAGTTAAGTCGAGAGATGATATTGATAGACAAGAGAACAAAGAGTTTGGCATTCTGAATTTATTCATCCCCACCTGATACCATCATCATCTGTCGAGTCAGGGTGCCTTACATTTCAACTCAAATCAAGCACAAGCTCTCCAACTCCTTTAACTTTGAAAAACTCAATCCACTCTATGAGATCAGATGAGTATCTGTCACCCGGACAAAAGAACATGCGGAATTTCTTAATCTTGTCTAGAGTATGGAGCTGTAAAAGTTGGTGGACAGCTTGTACATAATGTGTCTTCTTTAAATTTGTTGTGAATTCCTCATCGAAGTCTATAATAGTTGTGTATATCCATAAGGGTTTCCACATGTTTATCCATTGCCTAGATAGAATTGAAGTCTTCACTGCACACTTCAATGGAAGAAAAGAGAGTATAAGATGGATTATATTTTCTGGTAGCTTGCTAATACTGTCTTTCTTTTCAGTGAAGGTTCTTTTATGCTAAAAGTCCATTGAGTGACCTTCTGTTTGTTATGCACTGCTGTTTGTGACCTGAAATAACAAAAAATGTATTAATTATGCTTTGAAAGGTATTTTTTGGACAAAAAAATTGCAAAAAAATATTTGAAAGCTTTTTTTTTGACAAAAAAATTATACATATATCAATTGCATTAGAAGGAAATAATTTGTCCACTTTTTCACTTAGGGATTAATTATGAATAAATCCCGTTAAAGAGATTAATCATTGCTTTTTGTTTCAAAGGCTCTACAAATGCCAATCACAACTACCACCTATGATTAGTCTCAACCCAGTTCATGTGGAACAATGCTTTGATATCCAATGATACCTATTGTGGGAGAAATAAGGGGCTTTTCAATTTTTTTCATTTCATTATTTGGAATAGATGGCATTCAATAGAAAAATATCTCTTCGTGGATAAAGACTTTTGTATGTGTATTTTTTTTATTTTTTTTCTAACAGTTACAAATGTTTCCATCAATTTAAACTAAAAGAAAAAAATTTAGCAAGAAGTTCAAGAATTGCTACTTGATTTGGGAAATCTTAAGATTCAATATTTAAAGTATCAAGATCTAACATAATAATAAAATAAGAAATTAAAAATAAGAACAACATAAAAATGGTTTATGTAACAATTTATGAAGAAATGTCGTTTGGATAATTTTGTTTGTAGATACTAATTTTCAGCTTTATGGCTATTTTCCATTTCTTGTGCCTTAAACAACTTTGTTGATGTGAAAATTGGATAAGGTTGGAAAGAGAAGCTACAAAAAAAAGTTTGTCATTACTAATTGGTGCACAATTATTTTGTGTAACTAACGCTAAATAAGAATACCATAAGTATGGGAAATGTGTTTTTTTTTTTAGCAAAGATATGATGCTACAAAAAGGAAACAACAAAAAGTTGACATAGTGGGTAAGATCAAGTATGTTTTGGTATTTTCTAACATATCAAATAATATTCGATCTAATACATACTGTCAGCACCATGTGTTGCACTTTATCAGACATGTATAATCTTTCAGGGCTCTACGATACCATATATCCAATACGTCCCATTTGATATGTTATATGTCTTGGTGATATAGGCATCCTTGGGTAAGTGGACCAAATTAAGGAAATCCAAAACAATTTAAAAGTGCTTGAGGAAAGAGAAGATTATGTTCACATAAAAAATAATTAAAAGATAAAAAGAGGCAAGCATAGCTGTGGCCAAGAGAAGTAAACCAAAATTTGCATATGAGTTCTAGTAAAATCACAAAAGTTAATCGTAATAAGTTCTTATTGGAATCAAAATGTGAGGAGCACGATTATGTCAAGATTTAAAAGACAAGATTTGGGAGAAATCTCATCATGGAGGCACAAAGAAGTTTCATGTCCATGACAAACGAGGTGATAAGGAGAGGTTTCAACTCAATATGGTCACAATAAACTTTGTTTAAAGGGTGCATCTTTTCACAATTAGATTATTGTCTATTTCATATTTATGATAAGATGATTCTTGAGGCATTATATCCTCGTGTTAAGTTATTTTATAGTGTTTACATGTTCATAATTAGCTTTAAAATATCTTAATGCAATTAGATCTACAGGGGGAATCAACTAGGGGTCTTAGCTTATTTATTTATTATTTAAGTGCCTTATCTTTGAGTATATTTTTGTTACCACAATTAGTTATCAATGGGAATAGTAAGGCTTCCACTAACATTTTTTCTTAAAAAGGACACAACATGCATTTAATTTTTAACGAAGGGAAGTGAGTAGTAGGCAAGAGGAAAATGGAGCTGGTACAATCTAAATCTTGGGGGGGGGGGGGGGGGTGTTGGGCGTTCATGCCACTAAATTGACAACAACAATTAACTTACAAAAATTCATCTTCACTTAGATTTACAATCACAAACTAGGCACACAATCTAGACCATTAAAGGGGTTTCTAGTAGCAAAGTAGACTACACGAGCCTAGAGCTTCACAAGGATTTATAATAACTTGTTAGGTAAAGAGTGCTTGGCTACATGAGGACTTATATCACACAATCATAGTAGCAATGCTTCACAACATTTATTTTTCAGCCACACATGGATGCACTCAATGAAATTGAGGTTAGGATGGTCTTCTCTACCCAATGCTTGACCCAATTTACAAGGGTTACTAGCTTCCTAATTGGTTGATTTTATAATCTAAGAACAAATAATAAACACAACCAATTCTATGTACCTACCTATGTATGAAAATCTCAAATAGTCTTTAATCATTAGATTTCAAAATATAAGTCCAAGGTAAATCTTGGATTGGTTTTTAAAATTAAGGGTTGCACTCAGCTCAATAGAATCAATGGTTTGAAAGTATAGCTCATGTGTAGTAGTAGTCTAAACCTCAGTGATTGATTTAAAAGTACAATGACACTAGTTTAGTATTCTCAACCAAATACAATTTAAGATTTAAATGTAAATCCATGTATATACTTGGATTTTGAAATTCTTCCTCAAACTTCTAATACTATGTAAAAACAATTTTAAATACCCTAATAGAATGTATAATGTGATTAGAAAATAAGAAGCTCAAACAAGGGTTTGCAGAACTAGTTTTGAGTGGTAACCATTCAAACAATCAATCAAGTAATGATTCAAATATGATCTTTGAATCAATAGGCTTACATTCAACAATCATAGTTCTTAGTATTTAAACAATATTTAAAAGAAAAAACATTGATACTATTATTTCTAGGAGGAAATACTCAAGTTCAAGTTTTGACTTCCTTTGAGAGCTTGAGATGGTTAAAACCTCAAATTTGAGTCTAGGACCATGAGCACTTCAAAATTTTTCTTTGGAAGCATGTTGAAAACAAGTTTGTGAGAGATCTTCTTAAATATAAATCTCTCCAACATTAAAAAAAACCCATTGGAGTTAGAAAATGTTATTTTGTCACTTAGAAAAACAAGGTAAGAAATAAGTCCAAAAAATCTAATCAAATATATATTAAATCCTTTTTTATTACCAAACATATTGGTATGTCACTTATTGATCATTTGGGAGTGCCGTAACATCCAAATCTGGGCCTAACTTTTTGAAAAATTGAACTTTTGAAATAAGGGTCATCTCTTGTTTTGGGGCCAAAATCTTGTTTTGAAAATTTGGCTTGTTTGAGCAACACAAGTTGTTGATCCCTTGCATGGGGTTGTCTGCTTTCTTCTTAATTCACTCATAAGTAACTTAATTGTATGTTGTCATCAAAATTATATCCATGAGAATCTTGAGACCGGCACATTCATCCAATTTCTCATGTGGAATGATCCTTCTTAACTAAGTTATTTTGGTCGGTACTAATTAATTTAGCCCCAAAGGTTCTAGCTAACTACTATCTGAAACATAAATATGCCTAAAGGTATTTATTTATCATGCGTTGTCTCAAGTATATCTAGTTGAGCTTTCTTAACTATATTATTTTGGAGAGTACTAACTAATTTAGCCTCAAGGATATTGGCTAACTACTATAAGAAACATTCATATGCCAAAAAGTATGTATTTTGAAAACTTTCTCACAAGTAAAGTATATCTAGCTTTAAAATTGATTTGGTAACATAGAGTTCATTGCTTCCAAGATTCTTTTGTGTGATTAAGGGCATACATAGAACTGATATTTGGTATCACCCAGAACTATGATCACTTGGAAGACTTGTGCACTTAACCACCCCCGAAGGATGGACCTCAACCACCGCATACTCATTTGATTTTTTTATCTTACTTTGACAAAAAATTAGTGGATTAAAATTTGATTTGGAAGGGCTAGTCTTTAAGTGTCACTCAAAAAATTTTGAATATAGAAGTACCACAATTTCCATATCCTAAAGATTGATTTGGAGGTTTGATTCAACAAGTAAATTTATTGTTAGATCAGTGGTACGCATGATTTACTTGCATAGGGACTTAGATGGTTAATTAAGAAAATTAGATACTTCCTTGTATTTAGTAGTTTTTATGGCCAACTCAGAAGGATGAATGGCCTTTGACACTTTATCCAAAAATCTACAAAGTATATGTACGCAAATTTTCTTTTGCCTTATTCAGTATGCATTTCTATCTCAATATGCATGGTCTAAGATGTGTACTACATGTTGCGTACAATGAGTCTTGTCTTGAATTTTTCAAGAAAGCTACTTTAAATGGTTTTATCAATCAATTTAAACCAAGAGGATGTAAGCCATCTATTGTGCCCTTTTGGAATTGATAATATGGGTCAACAAGAAGGGGGCAATTCAATGAAAATTAGCACAATAGTAGGTATTATATTATTTCCATATATTCTGCATTATAGGCCAGATTGAGCTGCCGTATTGCAATTTTCTCAAGAGTGTGCTTGCTTTGTTGAGCGTATGCCATTTGAAAATATATTTTATCAACGTTGCCAATGATAGAGGTGGACTACACATTGACTTTACTTTAAGAGAAATTGACTGAATTGCCTTGTTATGTGAAATAGATGATTTTTTCTCTCAAATATCTGTTTTTTCCATCTAGGTACTCAAAATGGAGTTGTATTTTCTATGCAAGCTACCGGATTGTAAACCACCTAGGAGTGTGATTGTCTTGTCGAGGTCTTTGATGTTTTCTGTATCGGCTACAAGTGACTTCAAGATTTTGAACCACTGTGGAGAATGAAACTTCTTTGCTTCAACAAATTTTTAGAATTTTGGTGATGAACCTGGTCCTCTTGTTAGGAAACTCAAGAGTTTTATCTTCCACTCAACTTTTGCTAGAAAAAAAATATTCCTTTGTGACTAAGAAGAGAAAAATGCAATGACAAGAACACAAAGTTTGCATTGTCCTTCTTTCGACCAATGCGTTGGATCGAATGACTCTGATACCAATTAGTTTGGAAACATAGATTAGGCTCAAACCCTTATATATAAATCCTAATTTTATACAAAATAGGCTTGTATTTTAGTGCCAAATACAGAAAACAAAAGCAACAATTTTGGGGTTTATCGTCTCGTTGCACATTGTTCCACTTAAAAAACATAATTTGAAGAATCAAAAAAAGGGTTAAACAACCCTAAGACAACGAACCCTAGCTAGTAATAAAGCCATTGACATTGTTATAAAAGAGGAAAGTAGGGTGTAAAGTGGAGTAAAAGAATCAAAGAGGAATTGAGTGTGGTACACATGATTTTGGTGTAAGAAGAGATTGAGATAGAGATTGAGAATAGTAGGAGAAAAGAGAGGGAAAAGGTTGGATAAGTATTTTAGGATAGGAATTCATGTTGAATTTTTATTATTAATCCTTGCTTTTCTAAGTACATTACAACTGAGAGAAAATGACTCGCACACTGGAGTAGTTAGATATTTTAGCTTATGTCCAAACCTTGTAATGTTTGGTTTAGTACTCCATAGAAGAAATACTTACCTTCACTCCAATTTCATGATAAAAAGTCCACTAAAATGAAAGACACAACCCAATGATATTTTTGTCATCTCTAAATTTGTATGTAGTTTTAGTCAATCAATTAGGGCAAGTCCAATTTCATGAATCAATTGGAGTAGGTTCTAATTAATTTAGAGATTTTCTTTATTGGACTTACTCTTATTGATTCACTTCATTGGACTTAGTTTCTATATTGGAATTTTCTAAGTGATTCAATTTGAAACATCTACAAGGAATTTTTTTTCGAATTTATGAGTCACATAAGACGTATAAGTGCCTTGATAGTTTTGCTCCTCAGTGAGAGACCATTTTTTCATATCCAACAAAATATTTTGCTCCATCATATTGAAAAATTTTAAAATGGCCTTCCACTTCTAATGATCAGTTAAATTGTGAGGTTAATCCGATGGTGCTCACATCCGCAGGAGCAATGGAAATGTCAATTCAATTGCTTACGGTGGATCTATAACTATTGGTCAAATTTGTAGCTATAGGAATAAGGCTGCCATATACTTTTATTATTCTAGTTATCCTTTGATGAAAGATATTACATCTTCATCTTGGCCTTCATGATTTGAACACCTATCATTCACAGTGGCAAATTGAGAGTGTTAGTCCTAGTGTACAAAATGGCTTGACTTTGTATTAACTTTTATAAACGGAGAGAATATAAGCTATTTAGTCCCAAATGGTTGAGCTCACTTCAAGAATTAATAGTCTCGTTCTTAGAGAGATTACATTGGATTAGCATGACTAAACATCCCAAAAGATTAGTTTAATGAGGATCCCAATATTGATTTGGCTTATTCGTTTGACCAATATTCTGACTCTTACCAAACCATGAAAGAGTAGAAGACACAAGAGATATGCTTTTTGATATGTTTTAAGGTAGAGTTTGCCTCATGATCGAAGGTATACTAGGGAGAATAGGCTGATGAATGCCAAGAGATTTTATGGATTGAGTCATTTGGCGCCTCAATGTTGACTCATTACATCATGTGGTTGAAGTAGGTCTCAAGGTGTTTTTGTATGCTAACTCAAGTGATATATCAGTTTGGTTTAGAATATTATGAATAGTTTTGTTCCTATCTACCATTGGTGTTAAAGGGAGAACTATGAGGAACCAACCTCCATGCGAGAGGACTAGGTTATTCCTATCTATCATTTGGCGACTAAGTTAGTATGGAAGAACTACAAACTATAGGGAAATCCTCCTCTATACAAGTTATAGTACAAGGTTTCTAAACAAAGTGAGATAGGGAAGCATCACTAGGTATTAAGCAATCTCATAATTTTTTCAAGCATAAAATACTATTCGTTCCCATTTAGCGGGCATACATGAATGATTATATTATTAAAACCTAAATTGCCATGGATCCGATAATTATACTTTAGTTTATTATATTAGTGCACATTGAAGGTGAAGAAGAGATTAATTGAAACCCAAAAATTATTTGTTTGCCTATTTTCTCTTTTTAGAAAGCTAACCGCCATTAAATCAGCCAAGGTTCCTACCTCAAAAGCAAAGCTGATACAATTTTTCTCTATGCCTATACCAATATGGACGAAACCGAGCACAATGCTTTTCTAAAATGCATTCAATAGATAAATAAAGGAGACATACTTGATCAATTACACCCATAAAAGAATAGGACAGTTAGGGATATGCAAAAAAAAAAAAGAATTGCTGAAGAGATACTATTTTTACGTACCTTAGCTCATATCAATCCATGTTGCATGCATCTCAGTTGTTCAAATAGAAACAGAAAAGAAAAAGGAAACATATCGATAGGAAAAGAAAAAAATATAATAGAACAGAAATAATAAATCTATGTAAGACGAAGCAGTCAATGATAGAAGAAAGAGAAGTTCATTTGAGAAGAAAACGAATCTGTAGAGGTTGATGATTGGATTTAAAGAAGCTGAATACCCCGTAGAGCCTTGAGAATGGATTAGTAGCTTCAGAAGGAGCAGACAGAAGAGAGCCTCGAGGGAATTGTCTCACAAATACAGAGGAAAGCGAAGAGAGGAGAAAAGAGTGGAGAGGAGTTGAGCATAGAGGTTCAGGGGGATAGCAGTAAAGACTGAGAAGAAAGTGGGGCCGGTCATCAATGAGACATCGTATAAAATCTCTTATTGAACGACTGTTTTGTTTTATTTCCACGCCAGAGCTATTATTGATTTTGTTAAGCCAGCCAATCTTAAGTCTTTCAATTTATTAGCTTGAATGCGAAATTATTGCTACGGCAGGTGCATCAGGGGATGGATCCACTTCAAGATTGAACGGCATAAGCGAACAAGGAGTAGTAGAAGGACAAGTCCATCTTGGAGGAGCATCATGGGAGGAGTAGAAGGGGGTGTCCTCAAAGAAAGTCACATTCCTAGAGATAAACATCCTCCTAAGGGTAGGATTATAACAAACATAACCTTTCTGGGTGCGAAAGTACCCCAAAAAAATGCACCTCATAGACCGAGGATCAAGTTTATTTTTATGTGGGGATGCAACATGAACAAAACAAGTACATCCAAACACTTTCAAAGGAAGAGAAAAAGGATCTTCACTATTAAATAACACAGAGTAAGAAGTTTTATGATGAAGGACTGATGAAGGTAACCTGTTAATGAGAAAGCATGTTGTAAGTATAGCATGAGGCCAATAGAAATAGGGTACCTTCATGGAGTAGAGGAGGCCCCTAGCAACTTCAAGAAGATAACGATTCTTCCTTTTAGCAACACCATTTTGTTAAGGAGTATAGGCACATGATGTTTGATGAATAAGCCCATTACTCTCACAAAATGATTTGAAGTCGTGAGACATGTATTCCTTAGCATTATCAGATCTAAGGCTTTGAATTTTCTTCCCAAATTGTGTTAAGACCATAGCATGAAAATTTTTAAACAAAGGAAGAATTTTGGAACACTCTTTAAATAGATATAACCAAGTCACTCGAGTAAAATCATCAACAAAAATGACAAAATATTTAACTTGGGTAATATTTGAGACACATAAAGGGCCCCATACATTAGAATGTATTAGCTCAAATGGAGCAGTACTTGTAGTTGTAAGACGAGGAGAATATGTACTCCTGACATGTTTACTTAATTGACAAACCTCACAACTGAAATTAGAAAGTCCTTTTAAAGATGGAACCAAAGAACGAAGTGAAGGGGTAGATGGATGACCAAGTCGATTGTGCCAAAGTTGGGCCTCAGATGTAGTGGACGATAATGCAACTAATGGTGGAAGAGTGAAGTAGTACAAACCCCCCCTTTCATGGCCGCCACCAATCACCCGCTTCGTAGTCAGATCATAAAAGACACAAGAAGACGGTAAGAAGGTGATAGAGCAATTTAATTGTTTGGTCAATTGACTAACTGAGAGCAAATTTAAAAGAAATTGAGGAACAAACAAAACATCTTGAAGGGGAATAGATGAAGTAAGAGAGGAGGAACCTTTGCCAAGGACCTTGGTTTGGGTACCATCAGCAATAGTAACGAATTTATGAGGATAATAAAGAGATAAGGACTGCAACAAGTGTTTGTTACCTGATAGATGTTCGGAGGCCCCGGAGTCGATGATCCAAGAGGAAGAGGAAGAAGAGGAAGAAAGCATACTTGAGGCAATAGTAGTGGCAGCAGTAGATGATTCCATGAAGGACTTCATTTTCTGAAATGTAGCATAGTCCTCAGCCGTAAGAGTCACATTTTTGGATGATGATTCAGCCTTATCTTTATTTTTCTCAACGTTAACTGAGACTGGGTTAGTTGTGGCCCAATTTGGCTTGCCATGAAGTTTCCAGCATGATGCCACTAGGTGGTTCTAACAGCCACAATAAGTGCAAAGTTGAGGCTCAGTACGAAAAGAATTCTGACCCGTTCTACCACCTCTATTTTCAGCCCCTCTCATAGTTTGACCCCCTCTCATATTTCTGCCCTGTCCTCGGGATGAGGAAGATGTTCCCCGATTGCCAGAGAGCATCGCCGATAGAGCATCAATAGGAGGAGGGGATGGATCCGGTATCTGAAGTAATGTAGCACTAATATTATCAAAGGATGGAAGAGCAGAAGAACTTAGAAGCTAAGTTTTGGCCACCTCATGGGGGACTTTAACGTAAAAAAAAAATTAAATTGTTGAGTTAAAAAAAAAGGGAACTACAAAGGGTAAATGACGCTGGAATTTCATCAAACATATAATGGGCATCCAACAACATAACACAAACCCATGAGCAACCTTAAGTAGGAGAAGATACAACAATATGTGCTGGAATTCTACCTCAAATGAGATGGATCCAAATTACATAAAGGTAATTGAATTTCACCTATCAATCTTAATAAGATGCAAACAGCAAATTATCTTGATCATTCTTGTAATTGATTTAAAAGGAGTCAAAATTATAACATCAATTTAGTTATAGAAATAAATCTTTACAACATATAAAGATTTATCTTGACTTGATGTGACTCAAATTCAAGAAGTAAAGAAAAACAGTAAAAAGGAGTATGTAAATAAGAAAAGGAAACAAAAAAAAAAAGTAAATAAGAAGAGCATGAACTTATCTCTTCATGACTGAACTCCTTTTACAACTTCTTGAAAAAATTTCATAATAATTCCGTGAAGAGAGATCCTAAAATCCTTTCTCTGATACCATGTAGAATTTAGGATCTCATGAAAGGAACTTTAGATCAACAAGAAAGAAGAAGAAGAAGAAGAGAGAAGGAGAAGAGAAGAAGATTAATGAGGAAGGAGAGAGTTTGGATTAAGGGAGAAGAGGGTTGCGTCAAAAACAAAAATGAGGGCTAGACAGATTTGTGGAAAGAGAAGAGAGTGCTTCAATGCTCTACCTCTTAGCCAATGCCTTTATTTATAGTTTTACAATGTCCTTAGGGCTACAACTTGATAAAACAAAATACATAAAAGGAACACATATATACACTTCTATGCCATATTTATGGAAAGTACCATATTTTACATATATGCCACTCCTTTGACGTGTGGGCTTCTTGTCTTGAGCTCGTGGGCTTGAGCCCATCTTCCAACAAACCCATTACTAGGTAGTTTCCCATAGATGTAAGGATAGTGGGCCTGAGTTTGGATTATACGTTAAATGGGATTTGGTCTAGAAATAAGCCTGAGTTTTCTCCATCAACAGATTACTCTCAGAAATTCCTGGAATTTTGTCTACCATGACTGAAGGTATGCATCTTGGGTTTCAGATTTCTTTTTATGAATATTATATTGCCTTAGAATTTCTGATTTACATTTGGAATCTCTTGTTTTGATTAAAATTTCATTATTTTTTTTGTAAAATGTTGTCTATATTTTTATTATGCCGTAAATAAAAATAAAAATTATGTGTCATTTTTTAGTAGAGGAGGATGTAGACTTACGATGAGGCCTTATGAGCCCCGCGTTTCTTCAATTGCCATTGGTGGCACGTGCAACTGTCAATACATTGTGTGCCTAGAGGATCTCAATCACGCTGGTGCTCCCCAACAAGATAGCGTCCAAGAGAGGTAGTGATGCTTCTGAATAGCGTCCCTGACTAGACAGGATGACTGCACTGGAACACCAAAGTAGGTTGCTAAGTGTGCAGGAGGTGACATCATGTTAGTGGGAACAGATGCACCCGTGGGAAGAAAAGGATTACAACCAGCCATCAGCCGTCGTTAGGGTCTGCAGAGGGGATCATCGACGACGGGAGTCGAACAACGGGGCTCGTTGTGTGCTCTGGCTTCGAACCATCGATGTTTTGTGCGCATTTTCTTTCTGACTCCCGGTTGGTCTTGTTCCTCATTTCCAGTTACATGGAGACCATCGTTGCGCATAACTGATTCTCGTTCGAGAGACGTTGCTTCGGTGGGTGGCAATGAACACTAGACAATGTGTCAAAGTGTAGCCGAGAGGAGCAGTTACAGAGCACCGAGAGAGAAAGAGAGATGTTGTAATGGAAGCCTATGTACACCGACATACTGCGCTCGTCGGACCCACACCGGCGACAATGGCACCTGAGGAAGGAGACGGCGGTGCGGGGATGTGAGTAGAGTCCCAGACGGATGAGACGCCTGGTTGTTAGCAGCCGAGAGTGGCACGAGGGAGCAGAGTAGAGACCGGTGTTGTGTGCACCGGTGTTCCGTGCTCTCATTGGTAGGGGCAGCAAAACATATTTGTATATATAGTTTGTTTTCTTTTTTAACGGTTCGAAATGTTCGGGTAGAAGTGAAGAGGGAAAAAACTACGATTTTGTTTTGTTTTCCATTATTAATGTAGTGCGGTGAAGTTTTGACACGGTCAGAGAATGTTTTATTTCTTTAATCCAATGACATAGCACTCCTTTTTAATTTTTTATATCTCGATTTTTTCTTAAGATTTGAATTTTTTCTTTTATTTTATGGAAAGAATGTGGAAAAGACCGAAAGAACACAAGGGAAGAAGGAAGAAAGGAAAGGGATTGGTAGGATGGAGAGGGTAACACAAACGACTGCGATCAATAAAATTTGGCGTTTTGATAAATGTGGTAGAAAGAAAAAATTCAGAGTAAGATATGAAAGCTAAAACACTTTTGCAATTTCAGTTAATGTAATAAGAATCAGTTTCTATTCTCTTTCTCCAATGAACTAACCCATCAGCTCATTTTCAATTTTAGTTAATGAAGCTAATGATGACAGATTTCAGATCACCTTTGTGCTCACTCTAGGAAAACAACACACAAAGTAATTGACTTCAGTTCTAATAGGAGGGGTTAGTCAACTCACGTAGGAGATGAGCTTCAGCCGCATTACTTGGTTCATCTCCTGACATCGTTAGTGGAACACCAGCGCATGATTCATGTTGATGAATTAGAAGAACCCAAAAATCATCTCTACAGTTTAATTTTAGGAATCCAAATTTTGTAGTATATTGATAATCATCTGGATGAAGCGGGCGGGATACCTCAAACCCTCGTCAAATTTTTTTCAGTCTCTCTTCTACACTATTCCCTCTCTCGGTCTAATTCTTCTCACGTCTCTTCTTCCTCCGAAAATTTTTTCCTCCTTTTGTCCTCTGTCACCCTTCTCCCTTCTCCCTCTCGTTGCGAATGTCTTCTCAGCCTCCCACTCCCTTGTTCCTATAGCTATTCTCTCATCGCCCAAAATACCTCCTGATTTCGTTTGATTTCCCCCATTTCAATTTCGATTTTCTTTGATTTTTGACATTTCGGCGTCAATTTCTTCAATTCTACTTCGATTTGACTTCAATTTCACCCTTCGACTACGATTTTCAAAAAATTTAAGAAGGTATGCCTAAACCCTGACTTTTTTTTTATTTTAGTGTTATATTTGGTTTAATTTTAATTTTTGTGCGTAATGTGTATTAATTGTTTCTTAATTTTGGGATTTGGGGTTGGGATTTATGATTCAATTTTGTCTTCATATGGTTTAATTTCGGGATTAGGGTTAGGGCTTAGTGTATTTAGGGTTTGGTGCTTGGTATTTTAGGGTTTAGGTTTAGGGTTTTTTGTATTTTAGGGTTTAGTTTTTATTTTTTATTTTTTTAGGGTACTCAGTTTTTCAGTTTTTGGGTTTTAGGGCTTTTAGGGGTTTTAAGGTTAGGGTTTAGGGTTTAGGTTCTGGTTCAAGAATTAGGGTTTAGGGTTAATAGGGTTTAGGGCTTGGGGTGTTGAGTCCAGTTCAAACAATGTTGAGTCACCTACACAGGCGTCCATTAGCCGACGAAACCCGACCCCCATCACTGACGAGGTACAGTTTGTAGTGACTGCAAAATCATATGGGGCTCTACCAGGGATGTTCGGTGAATTTGGACTTGATATGTGTGTTTTTACAGTGTTTAGTGTATCTACAATGGAAATAGTTTGGTTAATTTTGAAATGTTTTAGAATATTGTTGAAAATTATTGAAGTGCTATAGAATGAATTTGCCATGTGGAGAGGCGATTCAGGTGTTATAAATATCCACCACATAGTATTTTATTTTTTGTGGTTTGATGAGGACCATCTCAGATTTAGATTATAAATGGTTGTAAGAAGACTACAAATTGCTCGATATTATGACATGTGGATCTTCAAAAAAGACAACAAAATGCTCGATCTCTTGGTTGAGCAGGTCAATATAGGGAACAAGTTGCCCAACAGGGTTTGGAAGCATGAGGTATATATGGACTATCGCCCAAGCGTCCTATGCACAATACCCCAGGAGTTAACTTTCCTTGCATTCAATATTTCTTTTTTCTGAGCTTGTTTCATCCCATTGAGATCATATTCCTCCAAGAAGAAAACTTTGAGATATGGATCAGATCGAAATACCCTAATATGGGGGTTTGCTATCATAAATGCCTCTAGATGGAATCTACCATCTGCAACAAATACAACAACATCAACTACAACACTAATAAGAATTGTAGGAGATGCACTTCCCCTCAGCTTATTTCATCCCATTGAGATCATATTCTTCCAATAAGAAAACTTTGAGATATGGATCATATCGAAATGCCCTAATTGTAGGTTTAGACTGTGGAACAATGATATCAATACTAGAGTCAGCTAAAGCAGATTTAACTACTCTCACGACTGCTGAGAATTGGATGGTCCCTGCCACTGCAATCTTTTTGTCACAAAAAAACACTTTAATTGTATTAATGATATGGTCTACATCTATTTTTATTTCAACGAAAACATATAAATCAGGGATTTTGGTGTAATGTATTGGGACTAAACAGCTATGCCTGTAATGGATCAAAAGATCCAGAAAAATCATCCACACAACAGCATGCCCCATATGTGACGTCACCCAGAAGCAAAGGTTTCAAAAATGTCGGAAAGATCAAGTGAGTACATGAGGAGACCTTCGGGGAATTGAAAGGCGACACTTTTGGCGCCGGAAGATACAATTCGCCATATTGATTTATGAATTTTGAAGTTATAATTTGAGGGGAGCAGGGAGGGAAACTGCAGTGTTGAGGGAAAGATTGTTAAGAATTGAATCAGGGACATGATTTCTGAAGAAACAAACCCTTAGGAGGGGGTCTCGGGTTTTTGGAGGAAAGGGCAGTGTCGGGTTCCATCTGATTAGCAAGCTACGTGAAAGAAGATTTCCAAGAAAGTCACGATAGAAATCACCTTTTCTAGAGAAAACAATGAGAAGCGAATCGGAACAAACAAAATACTTGAAGAGTAAAAAATACATTATGAACCAATATGCTTTACTTACATAACTTAGAATTCTTCTATAAAACCTTTACTTCACAAAGTTTCTGTAGAACCTGTCCTATGTGTGCAAAATTTGGGGATAAACCCTGCTCTCCCATTGAACCCGAACCCATTCACGTTACCGTTCGATAAAATTTGAATCCGAGATCTGTGCTGGAGGAGCTCTGAGTCTTACCCCAAAACAATTGATCGGAAGGAAGACCAAGCCCCGTCTGAGACTGCTGAAACGGATTCATGTAAGAAATTGGAAGATAAGTGTTGTTGCTTCCATGAGATTCCATCTCACAGACGAGCCACAGATTATGCGAGTGATCAACTGTGGTTTGCGTCTCAATTTTTCTGTCTAATGCTCCTTCGCACACCAGTCCCATTCCTTTGGGAAATTCCAATCTCTGTTTCGCTTCTTCCCATTTGCCAGAAATTTTGTAAGACAAATTCCGCAGAGATTCTTTCGACGAGTTGGCGCTTAAAGTGGTTGGATGCTTACGTATTTCTTCATTGCTTCGATTACTGTACTTTGTGAGGATGCGATGAACTTCAGGCTTATTTGGAGGCCAGGAATGAGGAGAGAATTTTTTCTCGCTTTCGGGAGGAGAACACAAGAAGAAGATGTCAATGCCGTAGAGCAGAGACAATCGATGGCACTTCTTCTTCACCCCTTCGACTCGGTTCTTGAAAATCTTGCAGCGAGCCCTTTCGTCGCCGATGAACTTCATGTCGAGTTTAGATCTCACCATGGCAACTATGCGAAATCGAGAAGAAATTTGGGGAAACTGTGATAGGAGCATTGAAGTAGGAGAGTGAGTGCCAGTTGTTTTCCAGTTTCCGGTTTCCACTCCCACTCACAAGTCGACCACCAAAATGCCTAACCGACCAACCTTTTTCACGCCAAAAATATGGATTCTCTCGCCCCCTCATTGTCAAAGCAAACCAGAGATCACAAAAAATACAACAAATTATGATTTTTTTTTTTAGTGACTACTTTGCTTCAAAGTGAGAGAGTAGTATATTGCCTACATCTTCAAGAATCGCCTAATGCCCATGTTTATTGATTTTGAACAATCCTATTCATAAACTACTTGGAAATCTCTCTTGGTTATACCCATTGTCACTCTCCATATTAGCTATTTGATGATCAACTTCTTCTATGACAAAGCACTGACATATATGACTTTTTCATTAGCAAAGTTATCACATTTTCTCTTGGTTGGTCATATATGACTCTTTCATATCTGCTCTTCATCTCATGTTCTTTTTCTTTTTTATAAGATTAACTTATTAGACTCAAGTTTATAAAGTACTGACACGTTTTTTGTTATTCAATTTGTTGTTCTTTAAGAAATCCTCTGGTAATGTCATGAGTTACATTAGCACAAATGAGGAGAACCATGTTTTTAGTTCATGTTATGAAGTTATAATTGGATATCTTATTTTTCTACTATGTTTTATTTTCTATTTGTTTTATTTTAGTCATTAAAAATATTAGGCATAGGAATTGATTCTTAAAATATTAAGAGAGAAAACAATTAATTGATTGTATAATGAGTACATTGTTTCTCTATTTATAATAGAGAAAACTCACAAAATCAAAATAAAACTAAAATGGGGAAAGGAGGAAATTTAGGTTTTAAAGGATGGGCTGGCATGATGCTATATGGACAAGCTTTACTAACGTGGGAAGTTGACGGATTGTATGAGGATTTCAATGGTTGAAATCAGATGATTTGGGAAATAAGTTTAAAAAGTCATTATTCAGGTAAATTAAAATTTTAAATCCAATATTCGGGTATAATTCCTTGAAATATAATAATAATAATAATAATTTTCCACAAAATACTTCTTATTACATGAGTTGGTAATTGGGTGTAATTAGATTGGATAACAACAACCTTCATGTAGGGCATATTGAGTGAGAAATTCTTAAAACCACTAAAAATTCAAATTTTGATCAATTCATTTTCTATAATTTTTGTGAGAAAATTTTACTTTTGTGCAATGGTACCCCACCTATAAAGTAATATTTAATTAATCTATCTAATAATTACATAAAAAATTTAAAGCTACAACAATTCAAAGTAATATTTAATGAACTTCTTCTTTTAATTGTTGAAGATTAAAATATAATTTTAGTTATTGAGATTTATGTTTCAATTGTATAATTCTAAACTTTTTTCAATCGATCCTTTTACTTTTTCTCCATAGCACAACAAGGTGCATCTATAGATGACAAAATTCAATATACTGGCGCTAGTACTACATCATGACTTAAAAAATATCAACTGTGAAATCTCCAGTCAGCGAAATATCAAGGAAAGAAAGTAGAGCTCCATGTTTAGCAAGTATTACGTAAAAAGAAACTCTAGGGAAACAAGGATTCCAAATCAGACTAGAATATGTGGCCTATTCGATTTATATATAATTGAGTTAGGAATTGCTCTCTTCTGCCTTGTAGCATTGCCGGATCGTACCATCTTCCTTTTGTCCACATTTTCCATCTTTGTTGTCGGATCTTGCTCTATTCTTGCATCTTGGGGATCGACCTACTACTGTAATATTGTTTTAATGGAGGTTAGCGAGCCCGAAGACTGTTAGGGAAAAATCATCAATGACAACAAGACAAGTAACAAGTAATCATGCACGACACAATATTTTACATGGTTCTGCAAATTGCCTACGTCCACGGGAGATGTTGAAGATTTTATAGATAAATTGAAGAATCACAATACAGTATGTTTCTCACACCAGAAATACAACCCAAAAGAGTATTCTCTCTATTTCGTCTCAACGGGTTTCAGCGAGACCGAAACTTCTCCCCGCTTCGTCTTCCTAGCGTACACACAAGCACCGATACGAAATCCCAAGGGAGTTCCGTAAACCTCTTTGTTCCGATAAGTCCAAGACTCTGTTCTTTAGACAGTAGTGTCGAATAGCAGCACTGGTAACAATGACGACAACAGCAACTAACAGTCACTCCGACAACGGCGATGACAATGTCATCGTTCTTCTTGAGTCTCTCTTTATGTCGAGAGACTCTGTTTATGTTTTAGAAATAGAGTCGAAGTCCCGCCCGTACAACACCGGCAACGGCGATGGCAGCGGCGTCGTATTGCAGCTCCAACAGCGATGATGGAAGTGGCATTGAGCCTCTGAGCACTCTTTTTCCTGACCAAGGCGTTGCTTAAAGGTCTCTCAAAAAACCCCTCTCTATTTTTCCAAGAGCTCCTCTGTCGCTCTCTGTTTTTCGCCCTGACCCTGTTTGGAAACGTTGAGGGTTTTTATTTCGCCAACAGAGTCGCAGTTTTCTCCCGAGAGACTCTCAATGTGCAACGTCTCTATTTTGGCAACATAGACGAAGTCTTCTTGTCGAGGGACTCTATTTGCACACCATCTCTATTTCGGCAACAGAGTCATGTGCAGTGGACTAGGCTCCACAATCCTCAACAATTCTCCCACTTGGAGACTGGTACACCAACTGCATCGCCCTCTTCCTCAAACATGATATCCTCCACCTCTATAAGTCATTGCCCCTGTCATCATACTAGAAGGCCAACTGAAGTTGCGCACAACTTCAGTTTCTCAAGAGTAACACCCTTTGTCAACATATCAATACGGTTCTTCCCTTGTGGAAATTTTGTCAACTCCCATGTTTGATCCCCTAACAGGGAATCCATCTCATCCTTCATGCCCAGCTCCCACTTGCTAGAATATTCATCTTTCAAGATTTCTTCGTAACTCTGTAGTTCTCCACCATATGTCAACAAAATATAATTCAAAGTAGGTGAGAAATGCTGTGGAGGACGACTTGTCCTTATATGTGAACTGCAGCTGCAGGAATGGAAGGCTCTGGATCTGACTATGGAATAATAGGAGTTGATAATTTGGTTTGGATGCTTGTTATATGCTATATATGCATGGCAACAATAATAGTATGCTCAATTTTTTACCATGGAAGTCTTTCCACTTGCATAAAATTAATATAAATGTAGAACCCTTTATAATCTATTGTTTAGTACTAGATTTGCACATACCAATCATAACTTGGTAGAAGATTGTAAGTTGATAAGACCAAAAATGTCTAAGATGAGTTAGAAAGCATAACTTTTGGCATAGATTGTCGTCACTCCATTGTAGAGTATAAATGGTGGTTGAAGATTACAAGGTATGTTAATATGGTTTTATTTCAACAATATTTAGGGTTGAGAATAGTAATGGGGTAACTTCACTAGTTTTCTAGGCCTCATGTAGGGGTGGGCACGGGTTGAGTCAAGGTCTAGTTTTTCTAAACCCAAACCATGAACCCAAAACATGACCCAAAAAAAAAACTTGAAAAAATCCCATCCCCGAAACCTCGACTCCTAACCAAACCCCGTCTCGAAACCCCATTTATCACCTTGTTCCGCTCCATCACCATATCTCCAGCCCATCCCCATGTCGTCTCTACCTAGTTTTCTAATCCTTGCCCCATCCTCGACCTGAAATCCAACGATTTATTTCCTCTACCCATGCTCATCCCTTGTCTCACGCTAATATAAAAATATAAATTAATTATTATCGATTGATGATATATATGGATACTTTACCTCTAAAAAGTAAATTTATGTTTTAATGAAATGTAGAGAGCCTAGAAAATAATTTTGATATTATATAGTACAAATACAATAAAAAAGTCGAAATACAACAATAACTCCTTTGTCCCTATTCTTGTCCATTTGAAATTGTGGGGCTCTTCATCTGGCATCTATTGACAAAATTGATACACATATAGATAAAGTATTGTTCGACTTCCATATCACACCAATAGATTAATATTAGTAGCCCTTTAAGTGTCATATCTCTTGATTTTTAACTTTATTTATATTCTATAGACTATATTGAATCTCATTCTAGGATACAGCCACAAAGATAGCAAAGACCACCATTTAGTGCCTATATGTGGCTTGAGGAGTCAAGGCCACAAGCTTGCCAACTCCCTTAATGGTGAAAAGCGAGTCAACATGACACATACATGACTAGTCCACAAAGGAGATTTATGAGAACAAGTACTTGAGGCAACACAAATTCTATAGTAGGCCTATGAATAGATCACCTAAAGAAGGTAAAATTGTCCAAGGTTGGGGAGAGAAAACAAGGGTGTAACATTCTCTTCTACCCAATCCCTAAACATCACGACCTATGTTAAATTAAGTTGCTAGAGACTCCTTTGCCTTAAGGAGCCTAGGCCATTAGCCAACCCACTCCCTTGAAATTATGAAAATTATACTTAAGATAATACAAATTCATTAGTACACTCATTATTAACATGCTACATTAGATAAGACCTCACCTGCCAAGACATGGGAGAAAACAAAGGCTTAACAATTAGACTCTTGTTCAAAATCAACCACCAACAAATGTGTGAGCAATATTGAGATTCTTTTTAGGTGTATGATATAGAGAGTACTTATGATTTTTTGGATCTCCATAATGAAGAAATAGAGGTTAATTTAATACTTCATATTTTTTAAGTAAAGTATTAGGTAGTATGGTGAATTCTTTATAAAAATTGCATATGTAGACCATAAAACTCATAAGAAATTATTTTTACATACATTTTATCCTTTTCTAAGAGTTTTTCTTTTATTTCATAGCAATTTCATGGTTAAATGGACTCAAAATGAGAAAAAAAACTTTGTATATAATAAACCATTCGCTTATGCTAAATTCTTGAAACTCTATTTAGATTGTTAAATGATCTTAACAACAATCTTATTAACATAATATGACCCTAGGGTAGGTACTTTCTTATAACCTTGTCAAAAGTTGAAAGCATGAGTCAAATTTTAGAACTACTAGAAGGTGCAAGCACTTCATGACAACCATAGCAAAAGTTGCAAGTTGCATGACTCACCTTTAAGAACTACTAGAAGGTGCAACTGATTAAAGAACATTTTTCTTGAACTTGGCCATGAGTTCATCTAGATGTTCATTATGTTGAATCTCGGATTCCAATTCTTGTTCATATTGCTTCCTTTTCAGTTCCTTCATTCTTCGAAAGTTTTTTCTATAAGTTTTATCTTTTCTCGTTGAAATGTTGCAGCTTTGGTAAGTTGGCTCATAAGGTCTTCTTCATTTGGATGTTCTTGCCTGCAAGATAGAGTAACAAACTTAGGTAACTCATTCACATAAAAAAATGGCTCAGTATATTACGAAATGATGGTTATTGTTTTTAGTCTGTCATTTGTACCTGGAACGATCATCTTGCAAGCCCATTGGTGTTGTTGATTTGAGGGAATCATGATCACGATTACATTTTCTGAAAATTATAAAAGTGGTAGGGAAGAGGTATCACAAAATTTAGCTAAAAGATATTCAAGGAGAACTTTGGCTGAAAATTTGTGTCTTATAAATAGCATAATCATCATGATGAATTATTATTTATTTGTGGAACCGAGGTAATACATAAGCCACAAATAACTTTGTAACTTCTCTTACAATGTGAGAAGGTCTAAAGTTATCTTTGTCACATGCCTAAAAGCATAGAAACCAAAGCATTCTTTCGAATGCTTAAGAGATGTTCTTAACTATCTATGGTGTTTATGACAATACTTGGATTTCAACTTGATAAAAGGGAGGTTATAACTATCAATATAGTTGAATTGTTCCTTAAACTTATGTCTAGTTAATAGATATGAACTAAGAGAAATCCATGTGGCCTAGAAGAGTGACATATGTGATACCTTTATATCTGGTTTGCATGAATTCCTCATATTTATAAAGAGAGAAGGAAACATGTTCTTAAAATCTTAGATTGGCATTAAAATTAAAAATTTAGATTTTAGTTGTATTTTTATTTTATTTTTAAAAGGTAAGATAAACATATTTATGCAATAATGACACTTTAATGAAACTTTAAGGCCCTTTAAAAATAAATAAATGGTATTCAATGATCCTTTCCTTGTAACATTTAATATATAAAAATTAGAAACAATTTGAAAAATTTCATATAAAATTTCTTCATTCTGATTGTTAATAAAAGTATTTTGGCATTTTAGTTCATTAAAATAAATAAGAAGCTTACAACTTACTATTCTATTATGTGAAAGAGGTCAATATCAAATAAGGATTCCTGTAAAATGAATTCTATTATGACATATTTAATAGTTCAAAGCTAGTAAATGGTCTACAAGAAAAGCTCCTCATGCCAACAGATAAGGGAAAGTTTTGTAAAACATATATTTAAGTGAAACCATCTCTTAGTGAGAAAAAGAAAAGGATAAGTTTAAAAATCGTTAGTCAGACAAATCAATGCAAAATAATGCAAGCTAATGCATAAGTTTCAAAAGATGAGGAAAATTGTAACTTCTGTGTGTTAATGTAATAATAGATTTTGAAAAATCTTCATATTGAAACAAGGTACAAAGACTTATAACTCAAAATTGGCCATAGAACATTCACAAAAAAATTCACTTGAAAATAAAATTCTTATTGGCACAACTATTGAGAGTGTTTGTTTACTTCCTATTAGTACCATCATACTTATGCAAAATACTAGGATTGATTTCACTACATTTTGTAGACAGTAGAGATATGGGGAACTTGAAACTATATAGTCTAGTTCTCAACATGGAGCTATATTGTCTCCTTTCTTGAGAACATAGAGCTATAATGAAGCTGGTGTACAACTTACACACATTCGTTGTTCTCAATAGAGCTATAACAAAGTTGGTGTACAACTTGCACACATTTGTTGTTCTTAATCCAATAGTAAACCGATCTTCAAAGTCCACATTGGTATCATAAATCTATGAGGTTTTACACATGTTTATCCATTTATTGATAAAAAAATGATGTCCACATTGAAAATATCAAAGGAATAATAGAGAAACATGATGAATAAGATTTTCATTTGTTGAAACTGCATTGAGTGACATTTTATAGTATTTTTATTCCTAACCTTTTTATGTTTTTGCTACACACTACTATTTTTTATTTGGTCTTAACATTATGCTAGTCATAATCATTTTCCTTAGAGAAGAATTTTAAAAACACGTTCATTTTCTATTTACATCAATAGAATTATATTCAGGCTAGAGGTTCTAAAATAAAAAATGTAGATTGGTATTTTTTCACTTCTTTGCTTAGTTTTCATTTATATCCCCCTTGTAAATTTAAAATTTTGTATATAATCTAAAGTAGCTTGCCATTTCTAATTTATGAGTAAACCTTTCGTAAGAGTAATACCATATATGAACATCATCATTATGCAAAAAGTGCCCTTTTAGCACAGTTTTGATGCTGAAAGTAGAAATAAAATAAAAAGTTGACTTAGTTTGTAAGATCACTGTGACATGTACAATCTCCAAGTATCATATACGATAATATCCAATGTCATTACATTTGATGACGAATTGTATTCAACATATATCATTTCTCAAGGTTGGAGCAACACCCTTGAAACCAGACATGTATGACATGATACATGTGTCTCTCTTAATAGGTACCACCTCTAGGCAAAGGGATCAAATCAATCCCATAAACATGCCTCAAATTTTTTACAAGAGAGAAGATAAAGTTGTCATAAAAGAAAATTTTAAAAGATAAAAAAGTCCACCATAGTCTATTGGCAAGAGGAAGTAAACCAATTTGTGGTAGATAAGATCTAGTATAGGATCTAACAGGCTCCTGCAGTTGTAAATTTTACTATGCAAAAATCTATACTAACAGGCTCCTGCAATTGTAAATTTTATTATGCAAAAATAAAAATAAAAATGCTAAATTGGTTCAAAATTATAAGCATTATACCTCCTTACTTGGGGCAAGATGGGTGGAACATGATTGATATCATAATTTGACGATAAAATTTGGAATAAATCTTGTCATTGAGACAAGAAAGAAACTTTAAGTTCATAGCCAATTATATGCTAAGAAGTGGTTTAGCTTGAATTTGGCTTACATGATCATGACAAACTTTAATTTTAAGAGAATTATTGTTTTGATAATCACATTATGATCTATTTTCTGTTTCCTTTTAATGATAACATGAAACTTAAGCCATTAAATCCTCTTCTTAGTTGTTCTTAAGATATGAATGTGTTCACAACTAGCTTTAGCATATACCAAGTTTATTAGATCGAAAGGGGAATATTTTAGGTAGCTTAGTATGTTTTTATTTTCCATTAAAATAGGTTATGAATAGGATGAAGGGTTTGTCACAATAGATTTTTGGTAAAAGGATCAGCTAGGCATTCATTTAGATAATTTTGGAAAATGTGTGGAGGTGGCACAATTTGTTTGATTTCAATTGTGAATGGAGAGTACATACTAACTCAGCCGAAAGAGCTCTTGCCAGTTGTTATGAGAAACATGTATATGCCTCTAGGTATGAACTTTGCATGTTTGCTCCACTAAAGCTTTCAACATCATCCATAGAAAAGTAACCAATATTGTTATTTACTTGCTTTTAGGACTCTTTCATAAGATTGAAAATGGAAATAGTATTGTTATTTGCTATCACCTACCAAATGAGTCTCAACCACCATATACTTAATACATTAATTTTCTTCTTGATTTGTCTACACGGTTTATAAAATTCGCATTCGGGTGTCATGTATTGTTGAAATAATTTAGAATGTGGAGATGACTAAATATCCCTACCCTGATAGATGAATTTTTAGATTTGAATTGATAGGCCATTTTTTGTTAATTTGATAAAAAAAAATATGATTGACTCATGCACAAAGTTGTAAGGCACCTTGTAAGAATTTAAATTTTAATTATTCTTGACCCTTGTTTATGTGATCTAGATTGTGTGATCTTGATTGAGTATTTTTAGGTAAGTGCCTAGTTGGTGAATATCTCTTCTTCTTGATACGAGGAACGTGCATGAAAGAATTTTTTTGAACCACATGTATTTTTGATACAGCTGGACATGGGTCGTTTGAGTGAGATCTTGTAGCTGGCATGTTTTGTAATTTGTCTTGCATGGAAGAGAGAGAACATGGGTCCCTTGAGTGAGCTCTTGTAGGTGGCATGTCTTGTACGTTATCTTTCATGGGAGATAGAGGAGGTTGATTATTATTTTGCATGAATTCAGGCGTTCTTCTTTGCATGGAGAGAGATGTTTGAGTAACTTTTGTGATCTTGTGTCTTCACACAAAGATGTGATCCATATGGAAATAGAGGAATGACAAAGATTTAAAACAACACATATCACCTTATTTCCTTGTTTCTCGAGATGTTGACTTATTGAAATTTCATCCATCCAAAATCAGTTCAACTACTATTCTTTACATTAGATCTAACTTTTTAGAATTGAGGCTTGTGGTGATGAAGCTGCCTTTGAATCAACTTTGTGATGCCAAATGGATCCAAAATTTTATTGGGCATTTAAACTAAAATTTCTGTAGATTGATTCTAGGTCACCTCCATGGAGTCTTTGGTGGGAGTGGTATTTGAGATAATGACGGTAATGCTATAGTCTAAGTGGCCCTTCCATTTAAAGTGACAATGAACAATTGATCACTTTATTCAAAATTTTGTTTAAATACCTTACTAGTATGACAAACACAATACTGCATTATTGAGGGTGATGCACCAAAGACTATTAATACCAAGCAAGATCGCTCCTCACTAGCATGTGGACCTCAATTGAGAGTGAGTCTTTCCATGTAGAGCATCTCTAGTTTGGAATCTATTTTGTTTTAGAGTGTCTCTCCTTGTGCCTGACTCTTTTCTGTCTTTTCCTTCATTTTGCTTCTATAGGGGTCAACTCCTATGCTAAAGGGCTGACTTTGGATAATGAAGGTCAACTCTTTTTTCTTTCAAAACATTTTATTTGTCATAATTGAATCCTTTTCCTCCTCCCTCTTGATGGAGTCAACTCCTTTACCTAGGGGTTGATTCCTTTGATGGGGTCCACTCTGTTTCACCTTCAAAATTCTCTATTTCTTTGCACTCGACTCTCTTTATAAGTTTGCCATGATATGGCGTCGGCTCCTTCCACAAGGGTAAACTATTTTTGCTCATTTTAACCAAATGCTTAATGTTTTTTCTCTTTCAGTTAAGGTCTTCATATTTCTTACTAATGTGCTTGACTTCTATGCATGAGCTTGACTCTTTCAATTCTTGGCACTTCAATTTCTTCAATTTTCTAGCAGAAGTAGCTGATGTCTTGCTATGTGATCGACTCTTCTTGCCTATTTTACTCTTCTTGTCTCTTTTGGGTTCACTGTTTGTGTGAAATAAATCTCCATTTTTCTTGCTTGGTTAGACATTGTTGCTGAGTTGTCTAGATGATGTACTCTCTAGAATGAGCTACTTACTTTTCTTTTTGTAAGAACCGGTGGGTGGACCCTGGCCAGTCGAATGGATATATTGCCAGAAATTTCTTTTCAATGTTTTTTTAACTACACAAGATACTTAAAGCATATCATTAGTAATGTTGGTGTACATTGATCATCAAAATGATCTCAAAGGTTATGTTAGGCCGACATGTAGACCCTTGAAAATTGAAGGAAAATCCATTTTTCAACAAGTCAAGTTCAAAGAAGATATCAATGACAAGAAAACAAACAATTTGACATTCAAAAAATTTCCATCCAACGAATATCATAACCGATCAATTTGGAGTGCCTTATGCTTCCATTCAGATTTAGTTCAACCTCCTTGATTTCTTTTATCGAGGCATACAAACTCCATCCACTCTAAAAGATCGAATGAAAAAAAGGCTAGAAATAACCAAGAAAATATAAAAAAGGTATATCTTGTTCAATTATGCCTAATTTTTTATAGAGGCATGTTCAATTTCTGTTTACTAAATGAAATATAATGGGATTGAGGAGATTAAATCGGAGGCTGTCTTTTGTCCCTTAAATGAGTTTCATTCAAGAGATAAAATCACTATTTGGTGACACTTATGGCAGGAGAAGCAAGGGCTGGCATTTCTAATATCACCTTTGTAATTTAAAAGAGATGATTTTCAAGATGAAAACATCTCTATGTGACTTTCTTACGATCACAAACTTACCCCAGTTTGAAACCAAAAGAAATGTAAAGGAATATAAAGAATTTCTACATTGGGAACTCTTATGATTTAGAATATCCAAAAATATTCAAGATATAAAAAATATTAAAAATTGAAAGAAATAACGTAGAAACATTGTATAAGGTACTTGTATTCAGCTTTATGAATCATTTTCACTTCTATTGCCTTTAGACTAAATTTTTTTCCCTAAGGTGTAATTTTGATAAAATTGGAAAAACACCTACAAGATAATAATTGTCACTTCTAATTAATGTTAAAGGATAGCTTTATTATGGGAAATGTGGTTTTTTAGTTTAATTTTCTATAATTAGGAACCACTTAAAAGTTGACAAGGTGAGTTAGAGTAATGTGGCAGGTATCAACCTCAAGAATCACCATAACAGGTAATGCCCGTATGGTTACTTCTAATATGCACCGTGTTGGATTCGATTGGGTATATTTCATCTCTCAAAGCCAATATCAACACCTCTAAAGTCCAACACATATTACTCACACGATATAAGTGACAATGGTATCCCTTGGTAAGAGAACTAAAGGAATGAAATTCCAAATGATGTTATAAGTATTTGAGGGGAGCGATTACAAAGACATCCCATTAAATTTCGCATATAGGATAGATAATGAAGGTGATTGTGAAGTGTCCAAATGATGCAGGTATGTGTAAGACTCTTGTGAAGGGATCTAGGTTGATGACTGGTTCAATCTCAAATTACAACCTTATTAGAGAGCTTTGACTTTATCCATGACAACTAAAATCTCTCGTACAAGTGTATTAGAACCTTCACATATATGCATGGTCACATACATGCATGGTGGGGGGGGGGGGGGGGGTGATTATGTATATTATAATGCCAATTGTATAGTAATGAAGGTACACATGGAAGCAATTATATAAAAAGTACACAATGGATTTTTAGAGGCTTCACAATCCTTATGTGGATTGCTTGTCCACCCCATAAATGTTTTTACACCTTGAAGCTATTCTTGTTAGGAAGTAGACACCATAGTTCCAAACCAATGATAGCAATAATAATAAATATAGAACAAAGGAAAAGAAAACACGAAAAATAACAAGATTTATACAGGTTCGCTTCAAGGTGAGACTACGTCGTGCCTTCCACTGCTGTAGTAATCCACTAGCAAGATGAAGTAGTTTACAAGAAAAATTACACACACTTACAAGTGTTCTCTCTAACCTCTCTCAGGATACAACTCCAGCTCATTCTTGGTGATGATAAAACGCTAACAACAACGTCTCTCAATTATAAAGAGAAAATTAGGCAACCACGATACAAGAGTAAAATTCCCAAACTACCCTTAATGAAACAACAGTTAATATATCATGGATCTGTGTACCGACTCAACGTAAGGCACTGATTAGGCTCCATCACTTAACACTTCTAAGCTTGCGTAGTCCTACAACATCTACAACAAATAATCTCTAAGAACAATTATAATGTTATCCACAGTGACTCGCCAACCAACTCGCATACCACACTCTCACTAAGATTTACAATAGTTAATTAAGCACACTAGCCTAGACCCACAAAAGGATCTTCTAGCAACTAAATAGGCTATACAAGAATAGACAAGGGGATTTTCAATACCACTTGCTTATGTCTGACACTCACGCCATAGAAATTACAATTCCACCTATCAGAAAGTACAATTGGGAAAGAAGACTAAAGAAAAAAGCGAGAAATTCCCCTTATTTTCCTTTTCTTTTTTTTTCTTTTTCCTCCTCCCTTTCCTCTCCATCTTCTTCTCCTTTTCCATCTCAGATCGTTGTCCGCTATGATACCATGTTGATTTCTAGTGCTAATACATTAACACGAGAGATTTCAAGGAGAGGAGAGAAGAGACTTTAGCTCGAGGAAGAGAGAAGAGAAGAAACTAAGGGAGACAAAAGACAAAACGAGAGAGAGGTATGGCGAATTTGAGCAAAGAGGAAGTGACTTGAATGCTCTACCCCATACCTTGAGGCTATATTTATAGTTGTGAGTTTACAATTACTATAATCCCCTTAGGGCTACATGTTTAAAAAGGAAAGAAACATAAGTGGTCATACACCAGCTTGTATATTTACAATTCTCTCTCATCTCTATGGAAGTTCTCCTTATTTACTAGTCATGCCACCCCTACACATGTGGCTGTCATTTTACATAATTTTCTCTTTCCTACCCCCATAGGACCATCTCCCTTACCGGTGTTGATATAATTGAACTACTTGGATTGGAGAAAGGAGGAGAATTCCTCCACCCAAACTATTTTAAAAATAATGTCGTTGGGATGCCATGGCAAGATCAATGAAAACTTGGTCTCAACACTATGTCAGTTTTAAATATAATTCTCAACATAAATTGCCAGTCATGTTGGTATAAACCGTTCAGAAAGTTGAGGCTTTTTTTTGCTACTTGACCATTTCTACTTCAAATGTCGATTTCTCTTTCTATAAAAATCTAATTGCAATAATTATTTTTGAATTGGAATTTAGACTCAAAGATATTTCCAAAAGTATATAATTTTCTATATGAAAATCATCCTAAGAAGTGAGAAATCCAATGAAAAAAAAATTGGGAAAGAAGACTAAAGGTATAAATGAGAAACTACTCTTTTTTTCCTTTCCTTTTTCTTTTTCTTCTTCTTCCTCCTTTTATTGTCCATCTTCTTCTCCTTTTCCATGTCAAATCTTTGTCCACTTTAATACCATGTTGATTTCAAAGGACAACACACTAACACAAGAGATCTCAAAGGAAGGAGAGAAGAGAGGAGAGAAGAGACCAAGGAAGAGAGGAGAGAAGAAACCAAGGAAGAGAAGAGAGAAGAAAGGAGAGGAGAGAAGAAACCAAGGAAGAGAGGAGAGAAGACACCAAGGAACAAAGGAGAGAAGAAACGAGAGGAGAGAAGAAACCAAGGAAGAGAAAAAAGAGGAAAAAAGATAGATGTGTATGAACGAATTTGAGCCAAGAGGAAGATGCTTGAATGCTCTACTTCGTACCTTGATGTTATATTTATAGTTGTGGAGGTGTTTATAATAACTAAAATGCCCTTAGGGCTACATTCTACAAAAGGAAAAGGACATAAGAGGACATACACCAACTTGCATAATTATTTACTAGCCATGCCACCCCAACACACATGGGTGTCTTTTAACATTTTATAAAGTTTTTCAGTTAAAGCTAATTATTTTAGTGCTTGGATTTTAAAATATGATTCAAATACTTCATTACTTGATTTATGGAAGTTTTTCATTTGATTTTCATATCATAGAAGGCTCAACATCTTTGTATTGAGTGATTGATTAGTAGACTTCCTAGCATTACCAGTTTTGCAGCTGTATTTTTAATGTCTTTTATTTTAATAGTTATTCATTAGAGCTCCTAAATTTTTGGTAGATTCACCTTATGATTGAGTGTAATCTTGTTTTGAGTTTCATTATAATATTTGTTTATCAAGAGGCTCAATTGTGCTTTAACTTAGACAAACAACCCTTGCATTTTTAAATCATTAATCAAGACTTGAATAAACTAATCGGTAACTACTGAAAATCCCATAATTAGATACAAGTACTAATACCTAATAGCTGTTGAAGGTCTCATCATGAGGGCATGAAGTAGCTTTATGTCCATGACCATTAGCATGATAAGAATAGGTTTAATCCTACAATAGGATGATAAATAACCAAAGGAAGGAGAAGACTATTGAACATGAACAATGTATAACATGGTTGAGAATGAGACTAACCTGGAGAACCTGGTGAAGAGAGACTAACCTGGACTGGAGCCGAAAGCCATGCAGAAATGGAGAGGAAAGTGGGGCGACTGCTTCTATGATTATACAGGTTGTAGCGTCTCAGCGGAAGAACCTGTGACCTAGAAAAAGTAAACGGGGTTCACAACTGTTAAGCTCGTCAAAGCTTTCAAAAATGTAACTCTGCCAGCCAATCTTAACCTGCTCTAGTTGATGCTTTACCATCTCTGCTTGTCTCTACAACTCGTTGAGATCCTCTAACATTTTGATAAATGCAGGACAACCCAAGGTAACTCGTTGTTCATTTTGAAAGCCAATCCCAAATTTATATTGAACTTATATTTTTAAATCATCATTATTAAGTATATTATCAAATCAAGTTAAATACTATTTTGAATTGTTGATTACATTGAGTAGGTATATAGGATTAGAGTACCTGTTTGTTTGTGTCTTGATTATTAAAATCTACTTATTGAGAGCTAATTCACAATGAACTATATTGTAAACAATCATAGCAATTTGGGTCAAGCCTTATGTAGCAAGACCTTGTTCACCCCAAAGTGTTTTGGAGAACCTATTGTGGTTGAGTAGAAGGTAAGAAGTTGTATTTTCTGTTGTGTGAGAATAAGACCTTGTGTAAGTAGGTGGTCCTAAAAATCCCTTAAATCTAGGCTTGTGTAGCCTAAATTAGCTACTGAAAAATCCTTTTGTGGGTCTAGGCCAGTGTACCTAATTATTTGTTGCAAATCTAAGTGAGAGAGTGGTATGTAAGTTAGTTGTTGAGGTCAATCAAGTTGTGTCCCTATGTGGGCAATATTTCAATTAGCCTTAGAGGTGATTTGCTATAGATGTCATTGGACAACCCAAGGTTAGCGGAGCCTTAAGGTGGAAATCATTTTGGATTGTGGACTAACATTCTACAAAGGACTATGAGCCCTCTAAAAGTCATGTGTACTTTGTTTGTATTGCTTCCACATGTACCTGATTACTTTGCTTGAATATTGGTGTTGTACTTTAAATTGAACCAACCCTCCAACCCACCCACTTTAGATTTGTTCTTCATCATACCTATTTGAGTTCTAATACACTTGATAAGAGATTTTGATTGTCTTAGATGAAAAAAAAGGTTCCTAATAAGGTTGTAATTTTATATTGAACCAATCATCAACTTAGAAGTTTGAGGAAGCGTAAGCTCAAAGTCTTCTCCATAAATCCATGTTTTGATGATAAAAAATATAGGCTATTGATTTTTTTATTTTGAGTGTGACCAAAGTATGAATTTCTCAAAAATAGTCAACTCCACAAGAAAGGAGTCAAGAACATGAATGAGTAGAAGGTTATAATATTCAAAGTTGCATTGCCTAACTCAATTGGAAGATGATGAAGTCGAGCACATATCCATGGAGCTGACTACTGTCAACAAAAAAGTTTAAACATTCGTTACAAGAAATGATTTAAAAGTTGATGGATTTGAGCACATGATAGATGGAGTCGAGCACATGTCTCTAGAGCTGAATATAACCATCAATTGTTAAGAAAGGAGTTCAAAAGTCGTTATAAACAATGGTTGAAAAGAAGAGTCGAGCACATGCACAAACAGCCAAACACAAACTCAAAAAATATCAATTTAGAAATATGGAGTTGACTGCATAATTAGGGAGTCAAACCCATGCACTCAACAATAAGCTAAAATCAGTCAAATCTAACTTACAAAAGGTTTTGATTTAATTAAGGAGTTGACCGCTATAGGAGGAACCAAGGTATAGGATTTTATCTCCACTCCAAGGAGTCAACCTCCTGTAGGAAAACATAAGATGACTAAACCTGAAAAGGGTCATTGGATCAAACGGGTTCGATCCCAAAGCAAAGGACTCGACCCCATGTTCCAGAAATGGAATTTCAAGCATATCAACATGCAATATCTTTGGTTGTAGACCTCAAAAATTTGTAAGTTTTATACCAAAATGACACTCACAAATATTTTATTTTAATTATTTTTTCATATTTTTAAAATTTTATTTACTAAGTTTTTGGCAAGATCTAGAAACAAGCCAGTAAACAAGTAACAACTACTTTTTTTAATAGAATTTCAATTCTTTAAATGCACAAGCCTTCTCTAGCTTTAAAAATCATCTTAGTGTTGGCCCAAGTGCTTCTCAAGAGGGGGTGAATTGAGAATATCAAATTAAAATTAAGTTGTGCGTGTAATAAAAAATCATGCATAAAAGCAATTCAATGTAAATCAAACATGCACACACCATAGGAGCTAAAAGAATTTTTTTTATCGATGTTCCCCTATCAGTATTCACCGCCCAAGAACCCTTGCTTGGGATATTCCATTATTCAAAATCTCTAATAGCCAGAATTATGTAAAGAGATTTTTGTCTCTCTTTAAGCCATGTGAAGCTCAATACACACTTTTAAAACACCGATCTCCTCAAGAGATTGCTGTTAGATTCTAGCTCTAACTAGCCCTTTCTATCTAGATTCTATAGGTTCTAGATGAACATTTCAAAAATTTAAGAAAAAATAAAAAGAAAAATGTACAGCCTTAGTAGGTGAGATCCTTCTCCATGAGAGATCCAAACTTCCTCTTCCTTGGCAATACTATGTTAAGTGATTGAAGGAGCTTGACTATATATGAATGCGAAGATGGGATGGAAAGAGATGTCAAATGTCAAAAAATATGGCTCACTCTTTCACTCTAAAACACTTTTTAGAGATTTTACAAGATTGAGAGTAAAGGCTTAATATATTTGCCACTAAATGTTCATTAACTTCTCAATACATGGTTTGGTGGGGTATTTATAACTTCTACAACTCAAACTAGTTATTTTTTGCCTATATGCAAAAATTGATACTTTGATTGATCGATCAATCGATCATAACAACTGTTTTTCTTTTAGACAGTGACTTATTGATTGATGGACTGATTGATGAATATGTTATCGTTGGTGTAATACCGATCATTGACTAGGAGATGATCGATCAATTAGAATTCCCTCGGGCTGTGCAAAACAAGTACAATCAATCAGTGCATTTCTCATGATCGATCATGCTTTATGTCTCTGACTGGCAAGATTCTGTTTGATAGATCAATTAGGTAGGATGCTCGATTATTCCATGTAAAATTTGGTTGCCAAGGCAGAATTGATTGATCAATCCAAATGGGACGATCGATCATGCTTTATAACATGGAATGGCCATGTTCTGGATGATGGATCAATCTACTATGGTTGATTAATCATGCTTTATATTTCTGGCCTGCATACTTCTAGATGATCGATCATTGGTAGAGGTTGTTCGATCATTCCAGTGCCAGTTCAAATATGTTGACTTTTTAAGCATCAGAATATTTTTCTCTAAGTGCTCTGTGATGTTTATGATGTTCCTAAACATGTCTATATGCAATTGATGACCTAAAGCTCAAATTTCAAAATTTTACTTAAAGAAGGGCGATTAGGAATACTCTCTTACATTGTGACTAAGTTTGGACATTTGACTTTTATTTTGAACTCTAGACTTCTCGTTGTCTTCTTCCTTGAGAGTGATTCTTCAAGAGATGTCTTTCATTGATATTTGAGGTTGTTGGAAGATATGATGTAATTAGAGTGTCATTGATGTAATATATGTTTTTGTCTCTTCATGACTTTTACTAGGATAATTGTAATATTGTTACTCCATAACCCCATTCTTCCTCCTTTTTCTCCTCAACGTGTGTTCTCTTCTTTACCCAAGATGGTATCAGAGCAGTGATTGGTTTTCAGGACTCATTGCTATGGACTTCTTTGCTGCTCGGATTATGAGGTATTAAGGCGTTGTTCGGTGTTGAAGATTTCATTGGCGTTCTGTTTGAAGAAGACTGCCCATGCTGATCTGAAGAAGATATGCTCCCTCTATTGACTTCTCTATGAAACAATAGATATATCATGCTGGTCCTTGGCACCTATTTCATGCAAGAGGTATTTGTTTCTTGGTATTTGCTTCAGTAAGATTGGTGTTTCTTATTTTTGGAAAACAAGACCGAAGCAGGAAGACAAATGTGTGATCTACAGTTGATTATCCGCTACTGGTTGAACACTAATTTACTCTACTGGTAAAGTTTTTTTTTATTCCAAAACTTTTGTTGTTTCATCCACTCTAAAATTCAGAATGATTAGTTTGCTACTGCTATAAGAGAAGCAGTATGAGATCCTGGAAAGCTAGTGTGTTTGTTGTTGTAAGATGTTAGATTATTTTGTTGAAAACTACTAATGATCATTATCTGAATTCTTGTGAGGCTTGACAAATTCTGGAAATCTGCTCGAATTGAAGATTCAATTGCAAAGCTGGAGCATCCATCTGCTAATATTGGTTCCATGTATGCTAGTAATCGATTGTTTGCTGAATAATCTCTCTGGTTGTTGTTGATTAATTTGCTAATAATCCAAGGAAAAAAAGATTACTGTTTCAGTAACTTGCTCTATTTTGTTCATCGAAAGTCATTACTTACTATGTTTGGTCATCATTGATTCTGTTGTTGGCAAATTTTAGTATCACGTAGCATGCTAATCATCCTGGTGGCTAGTATTCTACTAGACCTCACTGATTGATCTCTGGATGAGCTAGCATTCCTGTTGGACTTCGTTGATTGTTCTCTGGACAATCTAGTATTCTGTTGGCATCATAATTATTGAAAAGTTAGTGATTTATCTGAATTAAGGATTGAGCAACATTGTTCCTTATCTTGGAAAGCTCTACTTTAAGCTATCTTGGCAAATTGCTGGATTGAAGGCATTACGTCACGGTGTTGCTTGGCTTGAATATTTTAAACTAGAAAGTTGTTGTTTTCATATCTTTCTTTGTTTTGCATTGCTATTTTCGGTTGGAACCTTCGTTGTTTCTGGCTTGTCTCCTTCGCTGGCCTTTCCATTATCTCCCGAGCCACCTTGGAGATTTAATCATTGTTTGGAAAGTTGTTTTTTTACCAGAAGGCCCACTTAATCTTTTGATCTTCTGCCAGTTTTTTATCTGGTCCAACACTGGCAGATGGAACCATTCCTTCAGATAAAAAAATCCCGGTCTGTGTTTCTTCATTTAGAAAAGTGTTGAGCTTATGGAGGAAGTCATGGCTGGTTTGGCAACAGAGTGTTTTTTCTCCGATTGATAATTTAATGTCCGAAGTATCTTTATTCTATATCTTTGCTTACTTTAATCCCAATTGGAACTGAAGATCTCTATTGCAGTTTTGGACGTCTATAATTGGATTAATCCTTATTATTCAGGCTTCTTCAAGTTGGCTATGTATCTTGCTGGTTGGTATCTTCATTCAAAAACTTTCTTGATTAGCAGCTTCATTGGCTGGTATATTCATTCAAAAGTGATTTCAATATGAGCTGGAAATTTATTTCAAGCCATGAATCCCAGCCGGTAGTTTTATTCTAAGCCATGAATCTCAATTGGTTTATTTGGCTTCCATCTAACTTCTGAAACCAAGGTTGGGGCATGCCAGGATTGTGCAGTTCAAGGCACGAATGACACTTCAGAGCCCCTAACATTTGCTTGATAATACCGAATCAAGTTCCAAGCTTGGGTCTCTTGACTCAGCCTGACTCGGACCAGGTTAACTCAGACTCATGAGCCCATTATTCGGACTTTGAGCCCATTATTCTGAATTTTAGCCCATTATTTTGTCTTAATTTTTGGTAGAGCCAGATTGGTCTCTTGACTCAGCTTCACCCAGAATCTTGACTTGGGCCCTTGACTCTGCGTGACTCATTTTATTTTTACTTGGATTATTACCTTGGATTATCATCAACTTATTACTTGGTGTACAACTTCCTTATTCAAGGATGGACTCATTGTAGTTTATTTCATGTGTCCTTATTAAGAACTTTCATTATTCACCAGTTATCCGTTACTATATAACTGCATATTTGGTACGTGTTATTTGGGCTTTGGCTCATTACCGCAACTGCTATTGTGTCTTTTTTATTGGGACATTATTATTGAAGAAGAAATCCTTAGTTGCTTGCCTCAGATTCATTATTTGCACTCTATTGTTGGCATTGGTTTGTATGATGATGAATTTGAATTACTTGAAAAAATAAACCACATGATGACCCCGACTTCTTCACCTTATCTTCCTCATTACCCATATTATCCTTTTATTATTTGGCAGTCTTTCTCCTACCATCCTATATTTGACTCTCACTTATCCCCTTAGCACTAAGGTGAAACGGTTCCCATTTAGACTTATTGTTCAAGTAGGTCCAATTAAGTCCATGTGGATTAGTTGAAGTGGACAACAGGTTGAAACTATATTCTTGGCATTGAAATAAATTTTGTGTTGCTTTCCTAATTGGCAAGTATCACAAGGACTCTCTCTTACAAATTTTTGATCTGGTAGTCCTCTCACTAGATTCTTTTTCACTAGTTTGTTCAAGAAATTTATTCCTATATGTCCTAGTCACTTATGCCATAACCAAGATTTATCCATTTTTGCACCCAAACAGATGGCACTTGTTGAGGGTAAATTGACTATGTTCACTACATAGAGATTTCTATTTCTATGTCTCTCTAGAACTAGTTCATCATTTTCTTTCTTTACTAAGCATTTGTCCTTTTCAAATGAAACTTTGTTTCCTTTATAAAAAAATTAACTAATGTTAAGCAAGTCATGCATCAACCCTTCTACATAATACACATCAGATATGAAAGAGGTTGAGGCACTTATTTTACCAATTCCTTTTATGGTACCTTTGTTATTGTCTCTGAAACGTACATGACCTCCATCTTTGGGATTGAGTTCAATGAACTTCTTCTTATCACTGGTCATGTGCCTCGAGCAACCTCTATCAAAAATCCAAAATTTTTTTGGTGCCTTGGCTTGGAGACATACCTATATCACTGTTGAATTTATGGGAAAGATAAAACTTTTTTTACTTGTTGTAATCAGTGTACAAGAACCTCTATTTATAATAGAGGAAGGTAGTAGAGTCCAATTACAATAAAACTACCTTTGTCCCAATTACACCCAAACTCTAACACTGAAAGATAAGTCCTAGCATAATTAAATAACTCAATATAGATAAAAGACAAACCTAACTCAAACTAAAACTCTTCTAGGACGTGACCATTAGATAAAGATACTTTCTTGAGTCCTTCTTGATCTTCCAACTGATGTGATAAGGATGCCAACTCATGGTAATCGTTGTGGGTCCTACTTATTATGGCCTTGGGCCCATCTTGTGACCTTCTTTGGTTATTTTGCCCATCTTATTATACTCTTAGATATGTGGGCCTCCTTGGTCGTGTGGGCTTGAGCCTTATCTTCCAACAATCATGAAAAGTTTAACCCTTAAAGATCCATTTTAGGTTGGGTCCCTTTGGGATAACATTTGAGGTTCTAGCTTATTTGGGCCTCCAAACTTGTTTGCTCAACTTCTTTTGGTTTACTACAACCTTTTTGGTTGATTTGGGTTTGATGCCTTTTTAATTCTTAACTTCACAAATGTGATCATAGTGACTCATCTCATTGAAATAGTGGCATCTAATGTGAGGAATGGGAGAAAATTTATTGTTTTGCTTTGTACTATTCTTTCCAACTTTCTTCTTAGGTGTGGATTTGAGAGAGAAGTTTGACTTGATGTTCTAAGTCTAAACTCTTCTTTTCAAATGCAAGTCAATCACATGGTAGCTTGTCTATCAATCCATTTAGTCTTGAGGCATTTTCTATATATATTTCATTAGCTTCCTTCATGACAACAAGCTCTTCTTTGAGCCTTGCAATCTCATGTAATTGAGCATTGCATTTTTCTTTATATTTGTTTAGACAATGAATAGACTTTTTTCTTCAATTGCATCCCAAGCTGAGATCAAGACTTTCTTCTTTTTGTTCTTGGGATTTTTGCTTGTAGATGGGGTTCTTTCTTCAAGCTTTGGATATTTGTTCCTTCTATGTCCTAGTTTCCCACACTCAAAAGAAACATTAGTTTCCTTATAGAATTTGTCATTTTGAGTTCTATATTGGCCTTTTATGAAATTCTTCTTTTTCCTATAGATTCTTTGAAGATGTCTAGTGATGAAACTTACGTCATTAGAGCTTTCTTCACTAGAGTTACTTTCAACACTCGTCTTGGCCGTAAGAGCAATTTTCTTAGCTTGCTCTTCCTCATCATCTTGAGGTTCCATGTCATAAGTGAGAAGGATTCACAGTAGCTCTTTTGAGCTTATAGTTCTAAAGTTACATTCTCATGCAAGGTTATCTTCCTCGTCTCTCTTGACTTTGGAAGTGCCTTGAGTAGCTTGTCATTTTGTCTATAGAAGGAAGTCTGTCCTCCTAGATTTTTCAACTCATTAATTATATGAGTGAACCTAGATTTCATCTCAGATATTGACTCACCTAGTTTCATTTTGAATTCATCGTCTTGGGCTAGCAATAAGCTAATTCTAGAGTCTTTTACTCTAGTGATTCCTTCATGTGTGACTTCTAGTTTATCCCAAATTTTCTTGACAATTTTACATGTGGAGACCCTATTGAACTCATTTGGTTCTAGGTTTAAGGCCTTAGAGATTGTCTTGAGCTGCTCTTTGTCTTTCCTAGTTAGCTCATTGAATTCATTTTCAATTGGAAGGCCATATTCAAGTTTTTGAGGTTCAAAAGGACCATTCTTGGTTACATGCTATATTTCCAAATTCATAGATTGAAGAAAGAACTTCATTCTTACAATCGAATATCTATAGTTTGTTCCATTGAACAAAGGTGGATAATTGGCATATTGTTCTTCGGTAAGGAACAATTTGTCTTGAGATGCCATTTTTTTTTTTTTCAAAATCAAGAGGATTTTGATTTCAATTCAGTGTTTGGCCCACTCTGATACCAATTGTTGGCTCAATGGCTTCTCAAGGGGAGGATGAATTGAGAATATCGAATAAAAATTAAGTTGCACGTGTAATAAAAAATCATGCATAAAAGTAAATCAAACCATACATACACCATAGGAGACAATTTTTTTTGTTGTTGTTATTGATGTTCTCCTATTGGTATTCACTGCCCAAGAACCATTGCTTGGGAAATTTCACTATTAAAAACCACTAATAGCCGAAATTACATAAAGAGATTTTGGCTCTCTTTAAGCCACTTTTAGATCAATACATTTATTTTACAACACCGATCTTCCGAAGAGATTGCTACTAGATTCTAGCTCTAGGAGGCCCTTTGTATCTAGATTCTATAGGTTCTAGATGAACCTTTCACAAATTTAAGTAAAAATAAAGAAAAATGTACACCCTTACTTGGAGAGATCATTCTCCTTGAGAGATCCAAGCTTCCTCTTCCTTGACAACACAATGTGAAGTGATTGAAGGAGTTTGACTATATGAAAGCAAGGACGGGATGGAAAGAGATGTGGGATTTGAAATAATATGACTCACTCTTTCACTCTAAAGCACTTTTAAGAGATTTTTCAAGATTGAGAGTAAAAGCTTAGGATATTTTCCAATAAATGCTCATTAAATTTTCAATACAATGTTTGGTGGGGTATTAAAAACTTTCCCAACTCGAACTAGACATTTTTTGCCCATTTGCAAAAATCAGTACTTTGATTGATCGAACAATTGATCATAACAACTACTTTTCTATTAGACAGTGACATATTGATCGATGGACTGATTGATCAATATATTACCATTTTTCCAAAAAAATTAAGTTGCTCAATCATTGACTAGGGGATGATCGATCAATCAGAATTTCCTCTGACTATGCAATACAAGTATGATCGATTTGTGCATTTCCTATGATCAGTCATGCTTTATGTCCCTGACTGGCAAGATTCTGTTTGATTGGCAAGATTCTGTCTGATCGATCAATCAGGTGGGGTGATCAATCATTCCATGTAAAATTTGTTTGCCTGGGTAGAATTGATCAATCAACCAAATGGGATGATTGATCATGCTTTATAGCATGAAATGGCCATGTTCTGGATGGTGGATCAATCAACTATGGTTTATCAATCATGCTTTATATTTCCTGCCCCTACACTTCTAGATGATCAATCTTTCCAGTGTCAGTTCAACTATGTTGACATTTAAAACATGAGAATGTTTTTCTCTAAGTTCTCTCACAAGTTCTAAGTGATGTTCATGATGTTCTTAAATATATCTATATGCATTTTATGACTTAAAGCTTCAATTTCACAGTTGCACTTAACCAAGGGAGTTTAAGAATACTCTCTTACATTGTGACTGAGTATGGACATTTAACTTTTACATTTGAA
The DNA here is from genome assembly GCF_029961685.1 of Aristolochia californica. Taxonomy (NCBI): domain Eukaryota; kingdom Viridiplantae; phylum Streptophyta; class Magnoliopsida; order Piperales; family Aristolochiaceae; genus Aristolochia; species Aristolochia californica. Next base: position 23,643,037 of record NW_027181771.1, read on the forward strand.
CTCTTGTCTTCTCATTGTCTTCTTCCTTGGGGTGCTTCTACTAGTGATATCTTTTAATTATGCTCGAGATCTTGTGTAGGCTTGATCTTTTTGAAGTTTTAAACCTTGAGATGCATTGACTCTTGATGGTGAAATAGATGAATACTTAGTTTTTCAAATTTTTGGATTAATTAGGTTTTGTTATCATAAAAAAATAACATAGGAGTCAACCTATGCTCAACACGTAGCCATGATTGAAAATCAAGAGACCTTTGCTACGTAGTCATTTGTTAACTTGCTAAACATCTATACTTAGTGTTGTCATAAGTCCCTATGTGAACAAGTGTTGTTCTTGCCATAAAACTCAATGAGGGCAAGTATTTGCTATTGCCATAAGACCTTGTCTAGGTAGTGTTTTTGTTTCCATAAGTCATTATGTGGGCAAGTGTTGTTGTTGATGTTGTTGTTGTTGTTGTTATTTTAGTAAGTCCTTGTGTGTAAAAAAAGTGTTGTTATAGGTTATGTATTTAGAGTTTGCTAACTATAAGCCCCTAACTGTTTGGGAAAGGTGTTGTCATTGAATCTGTGTGGGTCTAATTTGTAGATGTCATTTGGCTTTACAGAGTAGATCCTTTAACTCCAAGGTAAGAGCTCCCTGGGAGTAGACCCACAATCTAAAATAGTAATTGTGAACCACTATAAAAGTTGTTGTGAATGTGATTATGATTGATTATTTTAAAGTTCTTAATTTTTTAGTAAATCTATTCGCCCCCTATAGGTTTACTTTGAACGAATCCTTTCCAAACTCTGTCTTAAGTCACATGCCAAGTGTTGCTACTCTAACGCTTTTAGCTTTGTGACGAAAAATCCATAGGAATTAGTTATTTGTTGTATTTTTTTCTTGTGAGTGTGGCACACACATGCATGGGAGTGGGGTCCCTACTCCAGAGTCTTACACTTGCCATCTACTACACAACCTAAAGCTACACGAAGAAACATGAACATAGAAGACATGCCCAAGTAATGAATCATGAACATAGAAATCATGCCCAAAGAAAACCTATAAGAAGAGAGGTTCACACCCATGCAAAGGGGGACGTCTTCATGCATGGATGAATCTCAGCCACCTCAAGGATCTTCTATAATTAGTTATCCTACAATCATCCACACGAGGGACCCACCACAAACATAATTAGCTATTCAAGATTCTCCAACAAATCATACTATTAATAAAAATAAATCAAGGATATTTATCCTCACAAATCACTCAATAAAAGGGAGATAATCAAGGACAAATGAATCACTCAAGTGAAGAGGATCAAGATCCAAGAATCGTAGAAGAAGAATGGAAGGAACAACCCATTGATTTGTACAAAGTTTTAAAGACACCTAGTTGACACTAAGACACTTCAACATGTGGAATTCTAGACCTTTGTATTTCTTTTTTTTGGGGTTTTGAAAAACTATGTAAACCCTTGTATACTTAGTCTTCACACTGATTCAATTCAAGCAATTCCTTTTGTTCCTCTGTTGGTGGTTTGAAGACCTGTTCTCGAGCATTGAAGTGTCTGCCCAAATCTTCCATGATTGCTTAAATTTTCTCACCTTCATCATCTGGTTGCTTCACAATCACCACCTTTATCTATCCTAAAAAAGGTTGAGGAAGACCATACATGAAATTTAATGGGATGCCTTTTGTGATTTTCTCTTCTTAAACACTTAAAAACATCATTTTGGATCTCGATCATTTAGTCCTCGTACCAAGGGATGCCCTTGTCACTTATTTCATGCATCAAGTAATACGTGTTGGACTTTGGGTGTGTTGATATTAGCTTTGAAAGATGATACATACCTAATACAATCCAACAAAAGATGCATATTAGATGTAATGATATAGATATTACCAGTTACGCCAATTCTTGTGGTTGATACGTAACACATTACCCACCTCGTCAACTTTTTAGTGTTGCTTATTATAGCAAGTTAAATTAAAAAGATTAAACAAATCTTAGCTAAAGTGTAGTTTTGGATAAAATTGAAAAGTCACCTACGAAATAATAATTGTCATTTCTAATTAATGTGAAAGGATATCATTGTTATGGGAAATGAGGTATCCCATAACAATGATATCCTTTCACAATAATTAGAAATGAAAATTATTATTTTGTACGTGACTTTTAAATTTTATCCAAAACTACACCTTAGCTAAGATTTTTTGGTCTAAAGGCAATAGAAGTGAAAATTATTCATAAAGATGTTTTTTTTCTTGAATAGTTTTGCATATTCTAAATCATTAGAGTTCCAAATATAGCAATTCAATATCTTCTTTTACATTTCTTTTGGTTTCAAACTATGAGTAAGTTTGTGAGAGTAAGAAAGTCTCATAGAGATGTTCTCATCTTGAATATCATCTATTTTAAAATCATTGATGATGAGATTCATCTTGGATATAATAAATGTTTTGGCTGAATTTATTTTAAAATCCATCAATATATATGTGTTGTTTTGAGTCTATAGGGTAAATTAAGGAAATGAATAGTGTGCAAGAAGCATGAATGAAGAAATGAGATAGAACTCATATTATAAAATCAGCAGATCTTTTTTGAGTAGTAAAAGAAGAAGAAAGCAACCTCATAAGGCGTTTGAGATAGAGGCCAGCAAATAAAGAAGCCACAGAAATGAGATAAGTTGAAAACCTAAAATCCCAAAATCTCATTTGATGTCTGCAAATGAAAAACTAAAGGCTCAAAAGGAACTACAGAGTGTGGTGAAAGAAATGGAGCCTAGGGCCCGTCCTATCAGTTTACCATTAGGCTACTTTCCTGCTTCCTACCACATGTCACCGTTATGTACTCGTTTGTGTCTATGTCATAGCTATCTAGTAGGCCCAACATGACTTCTGCTGCTACCTAGAACTTCTTCGGGGTTTGACCCTATTCCTGCCGGCTTACCACCACGTGGGCAATTCCGTCGATGCGGTCCTCACGGTCTTCAGAGGGCCCCGAGCCGTTCCTATTAACCGTTGCGGCTCCATGGCTGCTTCAGCAGGGTAGAGCACAGCTCCGTTTCGTTTTCTACCTCGGAGCGTAGCCGAATAATTCCAAGTCTCTAGCTTCTGTCCTATTTGGCACTATTTCGATACTATTTCTTTTTGTCGAGTGAACAGTAAACATGAATAGTAACTATGAATAGTAAAAATGAACAGTACTTTTGAACAGTAACTATGGAACAGTAAAAACAAACACTGTGGAGATCAAGACATAGATGCGGAATATGAACAGTAATAACAACTACTATGGAGATCATATTTATAAATGCGGAACATGAACAGTAAAAACAGTTACTGTACGAATCACAATATTACAAACATGCAGAAATATAAAAACATTGTCTGAAACAAAAACATAAAATAAAAAGGAAAAGAAAAAACAACTTATCTACATAACTCCCGAAGTTACCGACCGTGGCACCGGTCGGTTCCCTCTTTTCTACTCAGCCATTACGGTTGTTTAAGCACATACCGTGCTTGAGGAACTTGCCGGAGAAAGATCGCCGGAAATCGCCTTCTTCTTCGGAACTAATGCTCGTCTATTGGTGAGTTGCTCCAAGTTTCGATTGTTTTGCCAATATTTTGTAACGTAGTCTTTTTCAGCTACATGTGCAAATGGTTCTGGCAATTTTGCATAAAAGATAGACAGATAAGGTTTTGGGTCTTCTTTTTGCAGTTTATAGAAGTAACTTGCAAACTCACAGTAATACTTCTCATAAAAACAAATGTTACGGATTTGTAACTTGTTTAATTTTTGAAGAGTTTCTAAACGTTTTCTTTGTTTAGTATTCTCATTGTAGGCTTCTAGGGTTGGATGTATTCCTAGAAATTCCTTTGATATCTTAGCCACTAATCCTTTCAAGATATTGGCTATCGATATTGAGGTATTAGCTCGTTTTTGGTCTTCGGGAAGGTTGTCCCACCAAAGAGCTACATTACCCTGTAAAGCATGGGTAAAGAAATTAAATGCTGATTCTTGGTTCCAAGATTCATGCATATTTGCAGCATTGCTCATGCTTCTTTCCCAATCTTTAAGGACTTTTTCTCCATCCTTGGGGCAATCCAAGTTGAGGTAAAATCCAAAAGGGTTTATGCTATCTATGGTTCGGTGTCCGTTAGTAGCATTTGAAGGATCGACATTTGTGTATTTTGTTGAATACCTTTGTCCTCCCAAAGATATTTTGGAGTGGGAGAAACTTTCTCGTTCTTGCGGATGAACCGCAGTACGGTTTCGGAAGTTATCTTGAAAGCTATCTTCCATGTGGGTATCTCGTACCCTTGAAGTTTCTGCTTCAAAATGGTCACTACCACGAAGCATTCGAAACCTTTTACCAAGATCATCTGCCTTTTTGTCTTTAGCAGAGTAGTCTATTTTCTTGGTATTTTCTTCTGCAACTTCATCAGATTCCCAGGCTTCTGGTTCACTGTCGTGTTGCTCTTGTTGTTTACTCGAAGAAGGTTTTTCTTCTTGAACATAATAAATCGGTTGACGACCGAAGGTATTATATTCTGCGTAAACTTCATCATCGGTGGAGGATGATGCTTTTGAAGCGATCCTATAAGCAGGTGGTGCTGGATCTTTTCTTCTGGGTGCTATGCAAGGTGTTGCAAAGTACACTAGGTTTTTAAGCCATCCAGTGATGTCAGGAAGGCCTAATGGTAATGGAGTTTCCATATCCATTAAATAGAAAAACTCTGTCATAGAGCTAATTCTTGAAGCTTCCGTTGAAACTTTTTAATTAGATACCGTAGTAGAATTTCTCTACGGGTTAATCTCCACCATTCATTCAAATATGCCTGATAGGCTATATCGGTGTCAATTACTGGTGTGAGAGTTTCTCTGGCTTGCCAATTTTGGGCTTGCATTGACCGTACCAGACGAAGTTGATCTAGTAGTCTTGCTCTACTGATCATTTTACAAAGCTAAAAGATTTAGCTTCCTTTTGATTTTCTTGATCTTGCATCTAAGGTTGTAGATGCGATCAGAATATCTTTCCCAAAAATAGTAATACCATACCATTGCTGGGATTGTATTATCTTCTGGCTGAAGAGTATTTCTTTGGAGTAAAGCGAGGTTAAGGCTTTCTCTTTTTAATTTTAAACGATCTAAAAGTTTCCTTTTATAGATCATTCTGGTGTCCAAGGTGTAAAAGGTGTTTTATACCGTGATGGACTTGGAGAACCTAGAAGTTCTTTTGAACCTTGATGTTCTTTTAATGCTAAGACTTCTGTCAGAATTTCTTGCATTTTATCTTTGTTTAGATTATCTAAACTTTGTTTAAGTTCTGTTAACTCTTTGAAGAAAACAGGACTATTTCCATGGTCAATCTTTTCTAGAATATTTTCTAGGGTGTTTTGACACTTTATTATTTCTCTATGTTTATGTTCATCATAGAGGAAATCTATTTTCTGTTGGAGGTTTTCAACAGTTTTTTCTAACCTATTAAGTGTCTTACCATAAGACTCTAAGGTTTGAATGGAATTGGTGACTATGTCACTATTTCCTATCTGTGGACCTAAGGTTTTGTATGGATTATGTGCCATCATCTATGTGAAGAGGAACATAAGCATTGGGCCTTGGATTTCCTATTCCTTCGAAACGGGAACTAGTTGAGGTTCTACTTATCGAGGTAGAGGGCCTGTCCTGTTCGATGGAAAAGCTGGGTCTAGTGTTTGTGATCACTAGTTTTCCTTCTATCTCCTTTATGGTTTTTCGAGAGAGAGGAAGGTGTCTGGGTGCCAAAGGTTGAACTACCCATTCTGTTGGCCATGTTAACTCTCTTGGGTCGAGTTCTTCTATGGTCAAATTTTCCGAATAACCAATGTTTTTGGCTAATTCTGTGAGTTTCTTTGAATCTTTAACTGGAACCTTTCCAGTGTTGATTCCTCGGGCTACTATGCATACAAGTATGCGCATAACTCTTCTTCCTGGTTGAATTCCATTTTTCGACCAGTTGTCTGTATAGATTTTTAGGGACAAGGTATCTTAGATGTGCTTGTCTTCTAAATCTATTTGTAGATTGGGCCATGTTGTAAAGGATACTGGGCCTAATCCTAAATTTGCTCTAACTCCTTCGAGTAGGGCCTTTTCAAAATTATTCTTCACAGAGTTATCTACTATAGCTGCTATGAAGGGTAAATTCTGATTGATTCGTATTAAGGGATCTAATCCTATACGAACTAGTCCATAATGGACATATTTGAATCTCTTTAGCTTGGCTAAGTCAGATACACTTAATAATCTGTAGCAGAAAGTACCTGAGTCGGTATCCTGTATTTCTACAGATAGTTCCTTCTGGAAAATGAAGGATTTCTTTTGGAATTCAATCCAATCTTTGTTGTAGACTTCAGTTATCCTAGGGATACTTATTGTCCACTTTTGTCCATCCTGCATGAGATTAGGATGTTCATCGTATTCTCCCTGTGTTTCATGATGTATATGAACACTGTTTTGGAGAGAAGTACATTCGATTCCTATCTGTTCAGACATTTAGGAATTTTATATGAGTTGAGGTCTCTTCTAATTTTTGGAACAGGAGTTCAAGCAATCGTTCCAATTGATACAAAGTGATGAAAGGAGTGATGTGTTGTATAACAAGTTCTCTCAATTCCTCATTTTGTGTTAAGGCACAGATATCGCGTATAAGACGATCTCTATCTGTTCCATGATGAGTTTTTACAGAAGATATTTTGCAAATTACTTCTTGTAACTCCTTTTTTGATGGTTTGTTATTAACCATCTTTATTTTCGCTTCTCGGATTGGTGCTAAGATCCTAGAAGGATTTATTTCTTCATCCACATAGCTTTGTAGATCTGTAAGGAAACGTACTGTTTCATCAGTACTTCCTGTTTTAAGTACCTCAAGATGGGCATTAATTCTTCTCTTGAGTTTCTGTACTCGTTCATTAACGTCACTTTCTATTCCTAAGCATAGGAAAGCAACGCTTTCTGGGGTGTATTTTTCCCAGCATCTTTTCAGAAAGAAGCTGTGATGTATATCACCAACTAAATCCATTATATTATTTAATATTGGATTATTCTTGTCATGCCATCCATGTGGATAGCCTATTATTGGACAAACATTTGCCTGTCCAGTTTTCAACACGGTGTCGTAAGAAGGACCGATGAGTTCCTTCTGACCTACCAGTTGGGGTCTTTGATACATTAGTACATTTGTTCCTTACAAATGTTACTTGGGATGTGACCGGTATGGGTCGTAACTGTTTGGGAGTATGTATACCTAAACAGAAAGAATCAAAGATAAGCTTTGACTTCTTTGACACATACAAAACCAAGTCTAATACTTGGCTCTGATACCAATTTCACGAGACTGACAGGTAGCAGTCCCTAGGATTCTTGTTCCGCTGCCCTGTATCCCTAGGATGTCTTCCGCTGTGTGTACAAGTCTATTAGAGACTTTGTGTCGATATCATAGCAATAGTGCTTTGGTATCAGTATCCCGCTGTCAGAGTCTGCTAGAGACTCCTTGTGTTTAAAATGGTATCAGAGCCGAGTAATAGACTTGGTTTTGTATGTGTCAAAGAAGTCAAAGCTTACCTTTGATTCTTTCTGTTTAGGTAAAAATACTCCCAAACAGTTACGACCCATACCGGTCACATCCCAAGTAACATTTGTAAAAAAGAAATGTACAAACCCAAAAGTCCATTATGGAACAAAATAGGTCTAATCCAGAAATAAGACTTATAAATTATTCGCGACTGCGAGAATTTATCATGACCAGAAGGTATGATAATCAAATCGAATTCCAGAGGGTCTGGATTCGACAGTTAAAAGATCGACTCGCACGAGTTCAAGCCAAACTCAAAGAGCTCGAAGAAAATCCTTTAGTTGTAGATTATAACAACGAAGGAAGAAGAATAATCCGAGATGGACGATTCTTAGGACTCGGTCCAGTAGGATTAAAACAAGTTATCAAAGACCTGAAACACCAAATCTGGATTGAACAACTTGAACTTCAAGAATATGCTATCTAAGAAATTCTTAGAAGATTTGGTAATCATTCTGCAAAGAGAAATCTACAGAATGACCCATGAAGAAATCGTATCTCAACCTGTAGACACCGCTTCAACAGGAGAAGCCTCTACAAGTACATACGAAAAGCCAGAAAAAACAAAATACTGGTATGTTGTCTTCATAGGAAGAGCAACAGGAATATATGACAGCTGGGAAGAAGCCCAAGCTCAAGTCATAGGATTTCCCAGAAATTCTCACAGAAAATTCCGGACAAAGAACGATGCTGAACAAGCCTGGACAGCATCCCGAAATAAATGATCTATCGGCAAAAACTTTTAGATCGTTTGCAACAAAAGAGAGAAGGTCTAGCCTTCACTCTCTTGCTAAGAAACATGCTTCAACTAGAAGATGATACTACCTTAGCCAGGGAATGGTACAATTTCCATTGGGAAAGGTATACGAATCGCATCCATCTATTTCGATGCAAAATCGACAAAATCAAACAAAAGCTAAACCTCCTAGCTTTGTAAAAATGAATGAGTTTTTCTATTTAATGGATATGGAAACTCCATTACCATTAGGCCTTCCTGACATCACCGGATGGCTTAAAAACCTAGTGTACTTTGCAACACCTTGCATAGCACCTAGAAGAAAGGATCCAGCACCACCTGCTTTTAGGATCGCTTCAAAAGCATCATCCTCCACCGATGATGAAGTTTACGCAGAATATAATACCTTCGGTCGCCAACCGATTTATTATGTTCAAGAAGAAAAACATTCTTCGAGTAAACAACAAGAGCAACACGATAGTGAACCAGAAGCCTGGGAATCTGATGAAGTTGCAGAAGAAAATACCAAGAAAACAGACTACTCTGCTAAAGACAAAAAGGCAGATGATCTTGGTAAAAGGTTTCGAATGCTTCGTGGTAGTTTTGAAGCAGAAACTTCAAGGGTACGAGATACCTACATGGAAGATAGCTTTCAAGATAACTTCCGAAACCATACTGCGGTTCATCCGCAAGAACGAGAAAGTTTCTCCCACTCCAAAATATCTTTGGGAGGACAAAGGTATTCGACAAAATACACAAATGTCGATCCTTCAAATGCTACTAAGGGACACCGAACCATAGATAGCATAAACCCTTTTGGATTTTACCTCAACTTGGATTGCCCCAAGGATGGAGAAAAAGTCCTTAAAGATTGGGAAAGAAGCATGAGCAATGCTGCAAATATGCATGAATCTTGGAACCAAGAATCAGCATTTAATTTCTTTACCCATGCTTTACAGGGTAATGTAGCTCTTTGGTGGGACAACCTTCCCGAAGACCAAAAACGAGCTAATACCTCAATATCGATAGCCAATATCTTGAAAGGATTAGTGGCTAAGATATCAAAGGAATTTCTAGGAATACATCCAACCCTAGAAGCCTACAATGAGAATACTAAACAAAGAAAACGTTTAGAAACTCTTCAGAAATTAAACAAGTTACAAATCTGTAACATTTGTTTTTATGAGAAGTATTACTGCGAGTTTGCAAGTTACTTCTATAAACTGCAAAAAGAAGACCAGAAACCTTATCTGTCTATCTTTTATGCAAAATTGCTAGAACCATTTGCACATGTAGCTGAAAAAGACTACGTTACAAAATATTGGCAAAACAATCTAGAACTTGGTACTTTAACCATGGATATTTTCCTAAACATTGATACGTTAGGAAGAAGACATAGATTTGTACAAGACATGTTGGCAAATCTTTGTGAAGCCCAAAAACTACAAAAGAAAAGTAGTAAGGCAAATAAACAAACATTATGTTGTTCAAACCAGAACAAAAATGTAGGAGCTTATGGTTGCAAAACCACCTCTCATAAGCAACGAAAATATCCTAAGAAATTTCAACAAAAAAAATTTAGGATACAAAAAAGTTTTACAACAAGGTATACTCCTAAAAAGAGATACTTTCGAAAGAGAACAAATTCTGGCCCCACCACATCCAGTAAAGGGTCAAATGCATACTGCCCAAAGGGGAAAACCCCAAGCAAATGCAAATGCTGGATATGCCAGAAAGAAGGACATTTCGCCAGAGATTGTCCAAATGATAAACAACAACGGCGGTACAGTACATACATGTTACTAGCCGAAGAAAACGGATTGGAAATCATCCATTACGATGACATCCAGTCAGAAGATGAGGTGTATGAACTTCATCTCGAAACTGAGTCCTCCTCCTCGGAAAACTCAGAGTACATGTCAGACTCTTCAGGTTTCTTCTCTGAATGAGTATCCGCATAAACGCAGAGCATGTTGCATCTGGAAATTCTTATATCACGGTCATGCTTAAACTACCCGGATATATCAAATTCCATATACACGCTCTCGTAGATACAGGAAGTTCATATTGTCTAGCTAGACAAAATCTACTTCCCACCGATCTATGGAAACCACTTGAAGCGCCCCTTCAAGTAACAGTTGGCTCCGGAGAAACTATCTCTCTTCCTGCCGAACCCCGCAACATTCATCTCGACATTGGAGGTGAAAAATTTATGATTCCAAAACTCATAAGTTTAGGATCAAACATAAATTTCGGACCAGATTTAGTCCTAGGAAATGAATGGCTCATGTTTCATGCCCCTGTCGAGCAAACACCAGCCTACTATAAACTTCGATGTCACACTCGACGTGAAATCGACAATACTGATGTCTTTGTCTACGCAGTAAAACCTACTGAAGCCTATGCCATTTCTGGCAATGGAGCTGTCCTCCATCAGGTCTTCAAAAAATGCCAAATCAATGATTCTGAAAGAATATGCAAATATACATCAGGAACATTTTCATCTGCTGAAACAAACTATCATTCTTATGAAAAATAAATTTTAGCAGTAAAAAATGGGATAAAAAAGTTTTATATTTATCTCGCTCCCAAAGAATTTCTGGTAAGAACTGACTGTAAAAAATTTATCGGTTTTATGACAAGAAATTTAGAAGATTCACTTTGTCGCGATAGGTTACTCCATTGGCAGCAATGGTTCTTTCAATTCTCTTTCACTGTTGAACACATTAAAGGAGATAAAAACTATTTACCTGACACTCTTACTCGAGAATTTTCTTGTGTTACAGACAGGTAAAATGGATCCCCTCAGCAGCACCCTGACGGACCTAGCAGCAGCAATTGCCGCACTCACGGTATTGCTCTCAACCCTACAGTCACTATTCGACAGTCTTTTAGTTCTCTCAGAACAAGAAGACATTTTTGAGAATTGTGCCCGTTACGGGTTAAGTGGAGAACTCTTACAACTCAAGGTTAAAGAATTAACTGAAGAGTTAAAAGAACTCACCCTACGGCATGAAATGCCAAGCTCCTCCGGGACTTCTACCGGATCTCCATTGTGAGAAAAGGAAGCTACAACGTCAGCTAATCAGCAGACGGATGACTTTAGTGTTTTGATAAACACAAGTCGACCCGGGATTTCTACCAGTCATGCCAGGCATGAGAAGGAAATCACAACCCAATCTTCTCTGAAGATAGGGGAATCAGGGATTTCTACCTGCCAGTCAAGAGCTGGAAAGGAAACCTTAACGATTTCGTTGAAATCGGAATTAGGGACTTCTACCTGTCAGTCTAGAACTGAAAAGGAAGTCTTAACGGATCCATCCCTGATGGAAACGGACTTGTCTAAGAATGAGAAATCATTCAAGACAAAATTGGTTACCCCGTCTGAGTTTACAAGGTTGAAAAGCCTAAATAAACCAGATAAAACTAGTTTTAATGAGTTTGAGTTTTTAAAGAAATTTAAACCTTTAAAACTTTCGGACATTATGTCTGAGGAACCCTCGCTACGCCCTCAACAGGTGGACAGCGTTCGTTCAAAGATCGAATCCGATCATACTGTTCAATTCCAGAGATGGAATGAACAAATTGGACAAGGGATGAACACTCCCTTCTTCACCACTGAGCCCAGCAACAGTTGGAATCAAGTGAAGCTGAGTCATGAAATAGACTCAAAATATGCATCCATGCTTTATGCATATGGATTCATAAAACAACTGGTATTGCCCTCCACCGACTTATCCGTATTGGAGAAAATGCCAAAGGAAATTATGGAGGCTTGCAAAAGTTTTATCTCCATAACGAAGAGTAAAGGAATTCGACTGCATTTCGTTTCCTGTATTGCTGAAATTGTTACTGACACCAAAATGTTTCCAAGCATTTCCGTCGTGACTATTGAAGGCATCAAAGAAGGTGACGCCAACATGGAATATGATCCCAGACATGTTCCAAAAGCCTAGCCTTGCCCAGAAGCAGTCTGGCCAACCAGACGTATCCACGGGCTAAAACACCTGATACAGCTCATGAAGCAGCTGATTCAGAAAAAGAGAAGCTTCGTCTACAAGACCTCCGTCCCATTGACGATCATCTCTAAAAGCTATAAAGAGACTCCGGCCTCCATCCAGACCAGTCTTGAAGTTACGCTGAAGAAACTCCTTGGAGGAAATATCCCCTTAAGCAAAACAACAAAGGAAAGCTTCTGCCAGATGGCTCAGAAGACTTTTTCTAAGGAGCACACATGTAAACTGTGCACAGAAAGGCAGCTGTCCGAATGAGCAGTCAGCAGCCACGACAACCAACTAGTCAGCAGCCACGTCAGCAGACTAGGCCCACGACGAAAACAAAGTCAGCAAAAGCGGCTCAAAAGTCCGCAATGGCGACTACAAAAAGTCATCAATGACGGCTACACAAGTCAACAAAGATGGCTAAAAAAGATTCCTGTACGTCATCATCATGACATCACAAGCAAAAAAGACATTTCTACCCCTGCTTTCGACGCCAAAAGGTAATAATGCAAGGGCAAAAGAGACATGCCAAAAAGACAAAAGTTACCCTTTGTCTTTAAACGCACACCTTACAATCAAGGGTAAAGGTGGAAAAGCTGAAAAATCTTTAGCTATAAATACGATGCTCCTCCAGAGGAAAGATCATCGAAACTTGGAGCAACTCACCAATAAACGAGCATTAGTTCCAAAGAAGAAGGTGATTTCCGGCGATCTTTCTCCGGCAAGTTCCTCAAGCACGGTATGTGCTTAAACAGCCGTAATGGCTGAGTAGAAAAGAGGGAACCGATCGGTGCCACGGTCGGTAACTTTGGGAGATATGTAGATAAGTAGTTTTTCTTTTCCTTTTTTCTTTTACTGTTCCATAGTTACTGTTCAAAAGTACTGTTCATTTTTACTATTCATGGTTACTATTCATGATTACTATTCATATTTACTGTTCACTCGTCAAGAAGAAATAGTATTGAAATAGTGCCAAATAGGACAGACGCTAGAGACTTAGAATTATTCGGCTACGCTCCGAGGTAGAAAACGAAACGGAGCTGTGCTCTACCCTGCTGAAGCAGCCATGGAGCCGCAACGGTTAATAGGAACGGCTCGGGGCCCTCTGAAGACCGTGAGGACCGCATCGACGGAATTGCCCACGTGGTGGTAAGCCGGCAGGAATAGGGTCAAAACCCGAAGAAGTTCTAGGTAGCAGCAGAAGTCATGTTGGGCCTACTAGATAGCTATGACATAGACACAAACGAGTACATAACGGTGACATGTGGTAGGAAGCAGGAAAGTAGCCTAATGGTAAACTGATAGTTTATAGAAGAATTTGGGAGAAATGTGAATGAAACCAAATGAAGGGTCGTGCATAAAAGAGATGAAGAAGTCATCTCAAGTTGATAAAGTTGGTCACGAGACCAAGAGTGTCAAATGAGCATAATTGGTAAGAAAATTGAAAAGGAGAAAGAAACAGAAGGGTAAAGAACGAGAAACTATAGCCCAAAAGGAGGTTATACACTCTAGACAAGGGTCTTGAAAATTAGCTTATAGGGAACCACTTAGTAAATCTAGGTGAAACTAGAGCCTTGCTAGCTCAGCTTTAGAAGTGAAAATTGACTAACAATTTATACCAGTGTTTTAGTCATTGTGTATGGTTTTGTGAGTATGAAATGAGACATGTAGTCCCAAGATCCCTAAAAAGAGAGTTGTGTTTTGATTGTGATATTACTTGACTCTACAGAAATCTTGAAAGTATGAAAATAAAGGGAGGGTAAAATTTAAGGGGGAGTACAATTACAAGCTAATGTACATATCTTAGGGGTAGTAGAATGCAATAGCCAGAGAGAGACCATTGCATGACGTCGGGGGAGCATCACTATAAGGGGAGCATCACTATAGTCTCCATTATAAATTTTGATGATATCAAAAGGAGGATAAAATTTGGAGTGAACGTATAAAAATCCACACAAAGTCAACATAGCATTGAACTTTGGGGAGTTAAGATGAAAGAGTTTGATTTTTGTATTTGGTATTCCTTTTATGCATTCATAACATTTGTATCACTAAAAACTTATGAGTGTCTGCTATAAAAATGTAGGGAATGTTGGTTTTAAGAACCCCATTGAGATAATTTTTATGATAACAAACACTCAAGTTACCAATTATATGGCTTAAGTATGTTATGTAGTTTAAAAATTCCTCAAAGAAATTTTTTGTGTTCATTTTATGCACTCATAAAATTTGTATTACTATAAACTTATGAATATTTATCATCATAAAAATTGAGGGAATGTTGGTCTTAAGATCTCCATTGAGATAATTTTGATGATAACAAACACTCAAGTTACCTATTATATGCCTTAAGTATGTTGTGTAGTTTAAAAATCCTTCAAAGGAAATTTCTAGTAGCATATCCATTTGATTGGCTATGGTCCACTTCAACTATCCATATAAAATTAGAAATATTAGATTCTATGATTCCATTAATTTATCTTGAGTTTTCTCTTAAGGTTGAGCGTAGAAGAAGAAGAAGGAAGGAAATTGAAGAAGAGAGGAGAAAGAAGAGGAAGAAGGAGAGGAAGGAGAAAGCTACACAAGAGAAAGAGAGTAAAGAGGAAAAGAAAGAGAAGTTTAGAGCATGTTCCTCTCTTCTCCCTTGGAAAGACTAAATTTAGACAAAGTTGCCCATTTATATAAGTGATATAGATGGATAGACATATAACAAAAAAACATTATAATTTAGCCTTTTCCCTTCTCCAATGCTCCCCTCAAGTTGATGCAGACACATCATAGGCACCCAATTTGGAACATGTATACAAAAGTGGTCTCATTGCAATCTCTTTAGTGAAGATATCAGTCACCTAGCTTTGGGAAGAGACATATTGAAGGCAGATAATCCCAACTAATTTATTTTTCTCAAATGAAATGATAATCAATCTCAAAATGTTTAGTTCCTTTAGAAAAGACTGAATTGTAGATAACTTAAATAGTTGTTTGATTGTCACAGTGAAGTTTCATTGAGGTAGATTCAAAGAGAAGTGACTTCACCCATACTATTTCACTCAATGTATGTGTCATTGCTCTCTATGTTGCTTTTGCACTGGATTAGATAACCACGTTCTATTTCTTATTTCTACAGTCTAGGAACTTATTTATATTATTGAACTCAAAATGTTTTTAGAATGAAATCTTGAAAAGCAAATGGAAAGAAACTTGATAACTCAACGAAATCCCAATAAAGTATAACAAAAAAATTTTCACATTACTTTGTAAGCATTGAACCGGACCTAATCTTACTTGGTCCAATTACTATAGGACCAGACAAACGGGCCGGATCTTCCAATTTTAAGCTAAATCTATTTTCCCTATATAAGAAACAAAAAATCATTGAACCGATGGGTCAGTTTCGGTTCTGACACCACTCATCCATGTGGTAGTTTGCCTAATGGCACTTTATGCTTCCATCCTAAAATGGTTACTGACACAGCAACATCTGTCACGCCCCATCGTCAGGTTTTTTACAACCAATTTTATGAGTGCATTGAATGTCTGAATTTTTTGTTACAATCAGAAATGTGTAAACAAGAGTTATATAAAGCAGAAGGGAGTTAGAGCAGTGAGAGTAGGGGAAAGAGAATCAAGAGTGTTTTGTCTTTCCTTTCATCTTCTTCTTCTTTTTTGTCTTGTAAAGAAATTGCAACAGAGAAGAGGAACAACATAGCTGTTCAAAGATGTGATCCTCTTTTTTCTAGGAGAGTGGTTTCCTGTACTGCAATCGATCCATTTGTAAGCCTTTTCTTATTCATTCATCTGTTTAAAATGTGCTAATCTGATGCTCTCTCCATCGCTATTTGAATCCTCTTTGTTTTTTTCCTTTAATGGTGCTTTCTTAAATCTTCTCAACTCAATTTAAGTTCGTCTACTTGCTTATCATAGGTAAATACTACGGAGTCTGACAAGAATTTTACTGGAGCTCCGCTAGTACCTGAGATATTGACAAGTTGAACAATCCAGTTTTTCAATTTGAAATGCTCAACCCAACCAGTTCAGCATTCAATTTGACAAATATGATGGTTCAAACTAGCAGCTGGCTAGGTTGTGCATTCAATTTGAAAGTCTCGAGTACAAGTGGTCTACATCCCTGGATAGTTCGAAGTAGAAGTCGAGGTCAATGGTGAGCATCTCGAAAGCTTCATTTAGGGAGGGGATGTCTTTGAAAGTGGCTTGTCACAACTCGACCCTTGACCTTGAGACTCTTCAGGTTCAGCTTGCTTATCTCAATCTCTTTAGCCAAAGTTGATCAATCTTCATTACTTTCATTTTTTAGAGATTTGAAACCATTGAAATTGTATGCATCAGGTTAAGTTGAGTGAAGATATCAATGGACAAGAGAACAAACAGTCCACTTTTCTGTAGTTCTTCATCCAACGAATATCATCAAGTTCAAGCTACTTAACTCCACTCTTAATCTCTTCAGTTGAAGATGATCAATCTTCACCGACTTTAGGGAGTTGTAGCAACTCAAAGTCAAGTCCTCGAGAAGAGGGGACCCACTAATTATCTCACCTAATTGATCACCAGTAATGGCCACACGATAGAGAGCAACACTTCTTAGGGTTTTGAAACCCTTGACAGCTTGTGGGGCCTACAGTATCCCGCAAGTTAAGTTGAGAGATGATATTGATAGACTAGAGAACAAAGAGTTTGACATTCTGAATATATTCATCCCCCACCTTATATCATCATCCTCTGTTGTGTCTGAGTGCCTTACACTTCCACTCAAATCAAGCACAAGCTCCCCAAATCCTTCGACTTTGACAAATTTAATCCATTCTGTGAGATCGGATGAGTATCTGTCACTGAGACAAAAGAATGGGAGAAACTTCTTAATCTTGTCCAGAGTATGGAGTTGTAGAAGTTAGTAAACAACTTGTACATCCATAATAGTGTCAAGCCTATAATAGCTTCTTTAAATTTGTTGTGACCTCCTTGTCAAGCCAATAATAGTGTTGTAAATCCATAGGGTTTCCACATGTTTATCCATTGCCTAGATAGAATTGATGTCATCACTGCAAACTTCAATGGAAGAAAAGAGAGTATTAGTTGAATAATATTTTATAGTAGCTTGCTGATATTGCCAGTCTTCTGAGTAAAGGTTCTCTTATGCTTTTTGTTTGTTACACACTGCTATTTGTGATCTGAAATAACAAAAAAAGTATTGTGTTAATCAATCTATTTTCTGGGCAAAAACTTGAGTTCAAGTGATCTATATCCCTGGATAGTTTGAATTAGAATTCGAGGTCAAGGGTGAGCATCTCCGTAGCTTCATCCAGGGAGGGTGTTGTTGAAAGTGGGCTTGTTCCAAACTCGACCATTGTACTTAAGACTCTTCAGGTTCGGCTTACTTATCTCCATCTCTTCAGCCGAAGATTATCAATCTTCATTGCTTTCATTTTTTAGAGATTTGAGACCATTGCAAATGTAATGAGGCTCCTTTATGCATGAGGTAAAGTCAAGTGAATATTTTGATGGACAAGAGAACAAACAATCCGATTTTCTGAATTTCTTCATCCATCGAATATCATCAAGTTCAAGCTACTGAGCTCCTATTGCAGACAAATCAATCCACAGGGTTCAAAAAACAAATGAATATTATGTTGGTGTTGTTTGTGATACGAAATCAATATTCTGTAACTCTCCAAATTCTCAATAAAATTGTAAAGACACATTTTCTGTGTATAGTAATGAATCTTCTGAGGGCTGTACATTTATTCCTTAACTTGTTCCCTCAATAGGATTGTTTGCTGCATTGAAGAGATGATTCGCTACTTCCTCTCACCCCCTCAACCTCTTAAGCAAAATGAGAGTTGAGTGAAAATCCGAGAGATAACAGAAAATCAGATTGATTTTGGATCTTCAAAGAAACGAAAGCGATAATGACAAAATCTCAAAACCCAATTGCGATTTTCGTTTGACAAGTTAGAACCGATTTCTATTAAACTCAATTAGTTTCGATCTTGACTATGACTCTTTTCCGAAAATCTACTGAGCGAACGTCTTTCTGCTGTTGTAACTCGCTACTCATCTAATCATTGTCTCTGCACGCTCAGCTCTGACTCCCACATGTTAGTCTCTTTGCTCTTCTCTCTTCTATTTTATTTTCCATTTCAGCTTTTTGTCCCTGTTCTTCTTCTTTCTTTTTCGTTTCAGCTGTGTTCCTCTTCTCTTCAGTATTTTCCGCTTCAGGGCAGTTTTTCATCTGTGAACGAGGAAGATAAGCAAGGAGGAGAGGATTTCTCTGTATCTATGATAAATATTGGCATATCAAGAACGTATTGTTTATATGTATGATGCATTAGTTGATGCATATTGTATTTAAACATTAACTTTTATTTATTATTTGTATTTAAGGTTTAGGGTTTAGGGTTATCGTTCAGAATTGGGTTTTCGAAAACATGGCCTTGAACACACAGGTCAAGAAATAAGGTTGTGGGAAAAAGAAATGAGCAGGGTTGGAATTGGCCAAGGTGGGGTTTAGAGTTCATGTTTGGAGTGAAGGTTGGATTTTGGTTGATAACAAGGTCAAGGAAACAGAAACACATATGGGTAAGAATCAATTTTCTACTTTTGGAACTTTTACTTGCTTGAGTTGTTTTTTAAAAACCTAAAGACAGTTTCGAATAAGATGGAGTCGAGGGAAAGGGAGCAACCTCTATCCAAAATCCAAATTTTTTTTGAGCCTTGGCTTGGAGACATACCAACATCACGAAAAGTCTAACCCTTAGAGATCTATTTTAGGTTGGGTCCTTTTGGGATAAAATTTGAGGTTCTAGTTGATTTGGGTTTCCAAGCTTGTTATTCCAACTTCTTTTGGGTTACTACAACTTTTCTGGTTGATTGGGGTATCCCATGTTTGTTTGATGCCTTTTTCATTCTTAATTTCATAAATGTGGGCATAGTGACTCATCTCATTGTAATAGTGGCATCTAATGTGAGGAATGGGAGAAATTTTCTTATTTTGCTTTGTACTCTTCTTTCCAACTTTCTTCTTAGATGTGGATTTGAGAGATGGAAGTTTGACTTGATGTTCTAAGTCTAAACTCTTCTTTTAAAATGCAAGCCAATCACATGATTGCTTGTCTATCAATTCATTTTGTCTTGAGGCATTTGCTATATATCTTTCGTTACCCTCCAACAAGCTCTTCCTTGAGCCTTGCAATCTTATGTAATTGAGCATTGCATTTTTCTTTATATTTGTTTAGACAAAGAATAGACTTTTTTCTTCAATTGTATCCCAAACTGAGATCAAGACTTTCTTCTTTTTGTTCTTGGGATCTTTGCTTGTAGATGGGGTTCTTTTTTCAAGCTTTGGATATTTGTTCCTTCTATGTCCTAGTTTCCCACACTCAAAACAAACATCAGTTTCCTTATAGAATTTGTCATTTTGAGTTCTAGCCTTCTATGAAATTCTTCTTTTTCCTATAGATTCTTTGAAGAAGTCTAGTGATGAAACTTACGTCATCAGAGCTTTCTTCACTAGAGTTACTTTCAACACTTGTATTGGGCTTAAGAGCAATTTTTTTAGCTTGCTCTTCCTCAACATCTTGAGGTTCCATCTCATAAGTGAGAAGGATTCATAGTAGCTATTCTGAGCTTATAGTTCTAAAGTTATCATTCCCATGCACGGTTATCTTCCTTGCCTCTCATAACTTTGGAAGTGCCTTGAGTAGCTTGTCATTTTGTCTATACAAGGAAATCACTTCTCCTAGAATGTTCAACTCATTAATTATATGAGTGAACCTAGAGTTCATCTCAGCTATTCATTCACCTAGTTTCATTTTGATTTCATCTTCTTGGGCTAGCAATAAGCTAATTCTAGAGTCTTTTACTCTAGTGATTCCTTCATGTGTGACCTTTAGTTTTTTCCAAATTTCCTTGAAAATTTTACATGTGGGGACCCTATTGAACTCATTTGGTTCTAGGTGGAAGGCCTTAGAGTTTATCTTGAGCTGCTTTTTCTCTTTCCTAGTTAGCTTATTGAATTCATTTTCAATTGGAAGGCCATATTCAAGATTTTGTGGCTCAAAAGGACCATTCTCTGTTACATGCTATATATCCAAATTCATAGATTGAAGGAAGAATTCCATTCTTACCTTCGAATATCCATATTTTTTTCCATTGAACAAAGGTGGATAGTTGGCATATTGTTCTTCGGGGAAGAGCAATTTTTCTTGAGATACCATTTATTATATTTTCAAAATCATGAGGATTTTGATTTCAATTAAGTGTTTGGCCCACTCTGGTACCAATTGTTGGCCCAATGGCTTCTCAAGGGGAGGATGAATTGAGAATATTGAATTAACATTAAGTTGCACGTGTAATAAAAATCATGCATAAAAGTAATTCGATGTAAAACAAAACATGCACACACCACAGGAGACAAAAAAAAATTGTTATTGAAGTTCCCCTATTGGTATTCACTACGAGAGAACCATTGCTTGGGAAATTCCACTATTCAAAAGCTCTAATAGCCGAAATTACATAAAGAGATTTCAGTTTTCTTTAAACCACGTGTAGCTCAATACATGTATTTTACAACACCAATCTTCCCAAGAGATTGCTATTAGATTCTAGCTCTAGCTGGCCCTTTGTATCTAGATTCTATAGGTTCTAGATGTACCTTTCATAAATTTAAGTAAATATAAAGGAAAAATGTACACCCTTACTTGGAGAGATCATTCTCCATGAGAGATCCAAGCTTCCTCTTCCTTTGCAACACAATGTGAAGTGATTGAAGGAGCTTGACTATATGAAAGCAAGGCTGGGATGGAAAGAGACTTGAAATTTCAAAGAATATGACTCACTCCTTCACTCTAATTCATTTTTCAGATATTTTGCAAGATTGAGAGTAAATGCTTAGGATATTTGAAAATAATGCTCATTAAAATTTCCAATACAATGTTTGGTGGGGTATTAAAAACTTTACCAACTCAAACTAGTCATTTTTTCCCGTTAGCAAAAATCAGTACTTTGATTGATTGATCATTGTTATGTGACTAATCGATCAATTGATCATAACAACTACTTTTCTATTAGACAGTGACATATTGATCGATGGACTGATTGATCAATATGTTACAGTTGGTGTAGAAAAGTTAAGTTACTCATTCATTGACTACGGGATGATCGATCAATCAGAATTCCCTCTGACTATGCAATACAAATATGATCAATTAGTGCATTTCCTATGATCAATCATGTTTTATGCCTCAGACTTGCAAGATTATGTTTGATTGGCAAGATTATGTCTGATCGATCAATCAGGTGGGGTGATCAATCATTCCATGTAAAGTTTGTTTGCCTGGGTAGAATTGATCAATCAATCCAAATGGGATGATTGATCAGGCTCCATAGCATGAAATAGTCATGTTCTGGATGATGGACCAATCGACTATGGTTTCTCAATCATGCTTTATATTTATGGCCCCTGCACTTCTAGATGATCGATCACTCCAGTGTCAGTTCAACTATGTTGACATTTAAAATATGAGAATGTTTTTTTCTCTAAGTTCTCTAACAAGTTCTAAGTGATGTTCTTAAACATATCTATATGCATTTTGTGACTTAAAGCTCCAATTTCACAATTGTACTTAATGAAGGGAGTTTAGGAATACTCTCTTACATTGTGACTGAGTATGGACATTTAATTTTTACATTTGAACTCTAGTCTTCTCGTTGTCTTCTTCCTCATGGGTGCTTCTTCTAGTGATGTCCTTCATTGATGCTCGAGATATTGTGTAGGCTTGATCATTTTGAAGTTTTAAACCTTGAGATGCATTGACTCTTGAAGGTGAAATATCTGAATACTTAGTTTTTCAAATTGTTTGATCAATTTAGTTATGTTATCATAAAAAATAACATAGGAGTCAACCTATGCTCAACACTTAGCCATGAATTTGAAGTGCCTCACATTCATACTTTGTGATCCACTTGTCCCATACTCTGAAATTAGAAGAATGGAGGTCTTCAACTTGAGTTTTTCAAGCATGCTAAGTATTTTCTTTTACATTCATAGTTATTTTAGTACTTTGTTTGGTTGATTTGAGTTTTGATAAATTACTTTATCTGAGTTTTGAATTTTGATATCAAAACTCTTTGAAGAGATTATTGTATACTTTTAATTTTTATACATAGTGGTGCCAATCATATTGGTAGAACCACTTAAGTATTTTTTATATTATATTATGTTGTTCCATTGATCTATCTGTCTATCAAGAGGCATATTGTGCTTGATTGAAAAGCAAGAGACCTTTGTTATGTAGTCATTTGTTAACTTGCTAAGCATCTATACTTAGTGTTGTCGTAAGTCCCTATGTGGACAAGTGTTGTTCTTGCCATAAGATCTATGTGGGTTAGTATTTGCTATTGCCATAAGACCATGTCCGGGCAGGTGTTGTTGTTTCCATAAGTCCATATGTGGGCAAGTATTGTTGTTGATGTTGCTATTGTTGTTATTGTTATTGTTGTTTTAGTAAGTCCTTGTGTGAAAAAAAGTGTTGTTATAGGTTTTTTATTTAGAGTTTGTTAACTATAAGCCCCTAACTGTTAGGGGAAGGTGTTGTAATTGAACTTGTGTGGTTCTAATTTGTAGATGTTGTTTGGCTTTACATAGTGGATCCTTTAACTCCAAGGTAAGAGATCCCTGGGAGTAGAGCCACAATCTAAGATAGTGATTGTGAACCACTTTAAATATTGGTGTTGTGGATGTGATTATGCTAGATTGATTTAAAGTTCATAATTTTTTAGTAAACCTATTCACCCCCTATAAGTTTACTTTGAACAAATCCTTTTCAAACTCTGTCTTAAGTCTCATGCCAAGTGTTGATAGCATTGTGATGCAAAATCCATAGGAACTAGTTCTTAGTTGTGTTTGTTTTCTTGTGAGTGTGGCACACACATGTATGGGAAGGGGATCTTTACTCCTGAGTCTTACTCTTCCCCTCTGCTGCACAACCTAAAGCTACATGAAGTAACATGAACATAGAAGACATGCCCATGGAATGAATCATTAACATAGAAATCATGCCCATGGAAAACCTACAAGAAGATAGGTTCACACCCATGCAAAGGAGACATTATTCTCAGTCATGCAAGCCATGCAAAGGGGGACGTTTTCAAGCATGGATAAATCTCAACCACCTCAAGGATCTTCTATAATTAGTTATCCCACAATCACCCACATGAGGGTCCCACCACAAGAAAAATTAGCTATTCAAGATTCTCCTACAAATCATACTCAATTAATCAAAATCAATCAAGGATAAGTATCCTGACAAATCACTCAATAAAAGGGAGAATCAAGGACAAATGAATCACTAAAGTGAAGAGGATCAAGATCCAATAATCGTAGAAGAAGAATGAAAGAAACAACCCATTGATTTTTTCAAATTTGTAAAGACACCTAGATGACACTAAGACACTTCAATGTGTGGAATTCAGACCTTTGTATTCCCATTTTGTGGGATTTTGGAAAACTATGTAAACCCTTGTATACTTATGTCTTCACACTGATTTAATTCAAACAATTCTTTTTTGTTCCTCTGTTGGTGGTTCAAACACTGAAGCGCCTTCTCAAATCTTCCATGATTGCTTGAATTTTCTCACCTTCATCATGTTGAATTTATGAAAAAGATAAATACTTCATTGACTTATTATAACCAGAGTACATGAACCTCTATTTATAATAGAGGAAAGTAGTGTAGTCCAATTACAATAAAATTACCTTTGTCCCAATTACACCCAAACTCTAACTCTTAAATATAAGTCCTAGTATAATTAAATAACTCAATATAGGTAAAAGACAAACATTACTCAAACTAGAACTCTTCTAGGACGTGACCATAAGATAAAGATGCCTTTGTGAGTCCTTATTGATCTTCCAACTAATGTGATAAGGATGTCAGCTTGTGGTAATCATGGTTGATGGTCCTTGGGACCATATTGTGGGCCTTTCTTGGTCAGATGGCCCATGTTATAATACTCTTAGATATGTGGGCTTCCTTGGTCGTGTGGGCTGGAGCCCATCTTCCAACACATCAATTGGCTGCTTCACAATCACCTCCTTTATCTATCCTAGACAAGGTTGAGGAAGACCATACATGAAATTTAATGGGATGGATTTTGTGATTTTCTCTTCTGAAACACTTAAAAAACATCATTTTGGATCTGGAGCTTTTAGCCCTCTTACCAAGGGATGCGTTTGTCACTTATATCATGTATCGAGTAATATGTGTTGGACTTTGGGTGTGTTGATTAGCTTTGAAAGATGATACATAACTAATACAATCCAAAAAATGATGCATATTATATGTAATGATACAGATATTATCAGTTACGTCAATTCTTGAGGTTGATACTTAACACATTACCCACCTTGTCTACTTTTTAGTGTTGCTAATTATAGCAATTTAAACTACAAAGACTAAAAAAATCTTAACTAAGGTGTAGTTTTGGATAAAATTGAAAAGTCACCTACAAAATAATAATTGTCATTTCTAATTAATGTGAAAGGATATCATTTTTATGGGATACCACATTTCCCAAAACTACACCTTAGCTAAGATTTTTCAGTCTAAAGGCAATAGAAGTTAAAATTATTCATAAAGCTGTTTTATTTCTTGAATATTTTTGGATATTATAAATCATTAGAGTTCACGATGTAGCAATTCAATATCTTCTTTTACATTTCTTTTGATTTCAAACTATGTGTAAGTTTGTGAGAGTAAGAAAGTCACATAGAGATGTTCTCATCTTGAATATCGTAAATTTTAAAATTATTCATGATGAGATTCATCTTGGATATAATAAATGTTTTGGCTGTATTTATTTTAAAATCCATTAATATATTTGTGTGATTTTGTGATTTTTTTGCTATGTTGTTTTGAGTCTATAGGGTAAATTTAGGCAATGAATAGTGTGCAAGAAGCATGAATGAAGAAATCAGATATAACTCATATTCTAAAATCAACATATCTTTTTTGTAGTAAAAGAAGAAGAAAGCAACCTCATAAGGAGTTTGAGATAGAGGCTAGCAAATAAAGAAGCCACAAAAATGAGATAAGTTGAAAAGCTAAAATCCCAAAATCTCATTTGATGTCTGCAAATGAAAAACTAAAGGCTCAAAAGGAACTATAGAGTATGGTGAAAGAAATGGAGCATTGGGCTAGTTTATAGAAGAATTTGGGAGAAATGTGCATGAAACCAAATGAAGGGTGGTGCATAAAAGAGATGATGAAGTCACCTTAAGTTGACAAAGTTGGTCATGAGACCAAGAGTGTCAATTGAGCATAGTTGGTAAGAAAATTGAAAAGGAGAAAGAAGCAAGAGGGGAAAGAACGAGAAAATGTAGCCCAAAAGGAGGTTATATAATCTAGACAAGGGTCTTGAAAATTAGCTTCTAGGGAACCACTTAGTCAATCTAGGTGACAGTAGAGCCATGCTAGCTCAACTTTAGAAGTGAAAATTGACTAACAATTTTGACCAGTGTTTTAGTCATTGTATATGGTTTTGTGAGTATGAAATGAGACATGTAGTCCCAAGATCCCTAAAAAGAGAGTTGTGTTTTGATTGTGATATTACTTGAGACTACTTAAGGAAGCTTGAATGCATGAAAATAAAGGGAGTGTAAAACTTAAGGGGGAGTACAATTACAAGCTAATGTACATATCTTCGGGGTAGTAGAATGCAATAGCAAAAGAGAGAGCATCACATGACGTCGGGGGAGCATCACTATAAGGGGAGCATACCTATAGTCCCCATTATAAATTTTGATGATATCAAAAGGGGGAGAAAATTTGGAGTGAACGTATAAAAATCCACACAAGTCAACATAGCATTGAACTTTGGGGAGTCATGATGAAAGAGTTTGATTTTTGTATTTGGTATTCCTTTTATGCAGTCATAACATTTGTATCACTAAAAACTTATGAGTGTCTGCTATAAAAATGTAGGGAATGTTGGTTTTAAGAACCCCATTGAGATAATTTTTATGATAAAAAAAACCGAAGTTACCAATTATATGGCTTAAGGTTGTTATGTAGTTTAAAAATTCCTCAAAGAAAATTTTTGTATTCATTTTATGCACTCGTAACATATGTATCACTATAAACTTATGAGTGTTTGTCATCATAAAAATGGAGGGAATGTTGATCTTAAGACCTCCATTGAGATAATTTTGATGATAACAAACACTCAAGTTTGCAATTATATGCTTTAAGTATATTGTGCAGTTTAAAAATCCTTCAAAGGAAATTTCTAGTAGTATATCCATTTGAATGTCTATGGTCCACTTTAACTATTCATATAAAATTAGAAATATTATATTCTAGGATTCCATTAATTTATCTTGAGTTTTGTCTTAAGGTTGAGTGTAGAAGAAGAAGAAGGAAGGAAATTGAAGAAGAGAGGAGAAAGAAGAGGAAGAAGAAGAGGAAGGAGAAAGCTACACAAGAGAGAGAGAATTAAGAGGAAAAGAAAGAGAAGCTTAGAGCATGTTCCTTTCTTCTCCCATGGAAAGGCTGAATTTAGACAAAGTTGCCCTTTTATATAAGTGAAATAGATGGATAGACATATAACAAAAAAATCAAGAAAAAAAATTACGATTTAGTCTTTTGACTTCTCCACTACTCCCCCTCAAGTTGGTGCATACACAACATAGACGCCCAACTTGGAACAAGTATACAAAAGTGGTCTCATTGGAATCTCTTTAGTGAAGATATCGGTCACCTGGCTTTGGGAAGAGACATATTCAAGGGATATAATCCCACCTGATTTATTTTTCTCAAAAAAATATAATCAATCTCAAAATGTTTTGTTCCTTTAGAAAAGACTGAAATGTAGATAACTGTTTGATTGTCACAATGAAGTTTCATCAAGGTATATTCAAAGAGAAGCGACTTTACCCATAATATTTCACTCAATGTATGTGTCATTGCACTGGATCAGGTAACCACATTCTATTTCTTATTTCTATAGTCTAGGAACTCATTTAGTTTATTGAACTTAGAAAATTATTTGAAAGAAATATCAAAAATCATGTGGAAAGAAACTTCATAACTCAACGAAACCCCATTAAGGTATAACTGAATTTTTTCACATTACTTTGTAAGAATTGAACCAGGTGTAATCTTACTCAGTCCAATTACGATAGGACCAGACTAACGGGCCGGATCTTCTGGTTTTAAGCTAAATCTATTTTCCCTATATAAGAAACAAAAAATCTGTCACGCCCCATCATCAGGTTTGTAACAACCTATTTCCTAGTGTCTTACAAGTTACAATTAATTTTCAGGTTTGTAACAACCAATTTTATGAGTGCAATCAATGACTGCATTGTTTGTTAGAGCCAAAAATGCATTAACAAGAGTTATATAAAGCAGGAAAGAGTAGAGGAGATCACCGATTTGCTGGTGTCTTACAAGTTACAGCCAGCTTTTACGTTTGTTACAACCAATTTTATGAGTGCATTGAATATCTGAATTGTTTGTTGCAGTCAGAAATACATAAACAAGAGTTATATAAAGCAGGAGAGAGTTAGAGCAATGAGAGTAGGGGAAAGAGAATAAAGAGTGTTTTGTCTTTCCTTTCATCTTCTTCTTCTTTTGCATTCTATAAAGAAATTGCAGCAAAGAAGAGGAACAACATAGCTGTTCAAACTTGTGATCCTCTTTCTTCTAGGAGACTGGATTCCCATACTGCAATCGATCCATTTGTAAGCCTTTTCTCATTCATTCATCTGTTTAAAATGTGCAATTCTGGTGCTCTCTCCATTGCTATTTGAATCCTCTTTGTTTTTTGTCTTTAATGGTGCTTTCTTAAATATTCTCAACTCCATTTAAGTTCGCCTGCTTGCTTATCACAGGTAAACACTGCTGGAGCTCCGCCAGTACTTGAGATATTGACAAGTTGAACAATCTAGTTTTCAAATTGAAATGCTCAACCCAACCGGTCTAGATGCTGAACTGGTTGGGTTGAGCATTCAATTTGACAAACGTGATGGTTCAAAGTTGCAGCTGGCTGGGTTGAGCATTCAATTTGAAAGGCTTAAGTTCAAGTGGTCTACATCCCTGGATAGTTCGAAGTAAAAGTCAAGGCGAATGGTTAGCATCTCGATAGATTCATTTAGGGAGGGGATGTCTTTGAAAGTGGGCATGTCACAACTCGACCCTTGACCTCGAGACTCTTCAGGTTCGGCTTGCTTATCTCCATCTCTTCAGCCAAAGTTGATCAATCTTCATTACTTTTATTTTTTAGAGATTTGAAACCTTTGAAATTGTAATGAGGCTCCTTGATGCATCAGGTTAAGTTGAGTGAATATATCAATGGACAAGAGAACAAACAGTCCAATTTTCTGAATTTCTTCATCCATCGAATATCATCAAGTTCAAGCAACTTACTCCACTATTATTCTCTTCTGTTGAAGATGATCAATTTCCATTGATTTCAGGGAGTCGTAGTTACTCAAACTCAAGTCCTCGAGCCACAAATTATCTCACCTACTTGATCACCAGTAATGGTCATGCGATAGAAAGCAACACCGCTTAGGGTTTTGAAACCCTTGACATCTTCCGGAGGCTCCAGTATGCAGCAAGTTAAGTTGAGAGATGATATTGATAGACAAGATAACAAAGAGTTTGACATGCTGAATTTATTCATCCCCCACCTGATATCATCATCATCTGTTGAATCTGAGTGCCTTACACTTCCACTCAAATCAAGTACAAGCTCCCCAAATCCTTCGACTTTGACAAATTTAATCCATTTTGTGAGATCGGATGAGTATCTGTCACCGGGACAAAAGCACGGGCGAAACTTCTTAATCTTGTCCAGAGTATGGAGTTGTAGAAGTTGGTAGACAACTTGTACATAATATGCCTTCTTTAAATTTGTTGTGAACTCCTTGTCAAGCCTATAACAGTGTTGTAAATCCATAGGGGTTTCCACATGTTTATCCATTGCCTAGACAAAATTGATGTCATCACTGTACACTTCAATGGAAGAAAAGTGAGTATGTGTTGAATAATATTTTTTGGTAGCTTGCAGATATTGTCAGTCTTCTCAGTAAAGGTTCTCTTATGCAGAAAGTCCATTGACTGGTTTTTTGATTGTTATATACTACTATTTGTGATCTGAAATAACAAAAAAAGTATTGTGTTAATCAATCTATTTTCTGGGCAAAAACTTGAGTTCAAGTGATCTATATCCTTGGATAGTTCAAATTAGAATTCGAGGTCAAGGGTGAGCATCTCCGTAGCTTCATCCAGGGAGGGTGTTGTTGAAAGTGGGATTGTTCCAAACTCCACCATAGTACTTAAGACTCTTCAGGTTCTATCTCTTCAGCCGAAAATTATCAATCTTCATTGCTTTCATTTTGTAGGGATTTGAGACCATTGAAAACGTAATGAGGCTCCTTTATGCATCAGGTAAACTCGAGTGAAGATATTGATGGACAACAGAACAAACAATCCGGTTTTCTGAATTTCTTCTTCCATCGAATATCATCAAGTTCAAGCTACTGAACTCCTACTACAGACAATTCAATCCACCTCGAGAGATCAAATGAGTAGCTCTCACAGGGTTCAAAAAACAAATGATTATTCTATTGGTGTTGTTTGTGATACGAAATCAATATTCTGTAACTCTCCAATAAAATTGTAAAGACATGTTTTCTGTGTATAGTAATGAATCTTCTCAAGGTTGTACATTTATTCCATAACTTGTTCCCTCAACAGGATTGTTTGCCGCATTGAAGAGATCATTCGCTACTTCCTCTCACCCCCTCAACCTCTTAAGCAAAATGAGAGTTGAGTGAAAATCCGAGAGATAACAGAAAATCAGATTGATTTTGGATCTTCAAATAAACGAAAACGATAATGACAAAATCGCAAAACCCAATTGCGATTTCTGTTTGACTAGTTGGAACCGATTTTGGGTAAACTCAATTAGTTTTGATCTTGACTATGACTCTTTGCAAAAATCTACCGAGCGGACATCTTTCTGCTGCTGTAAGTCATTGCTCATCTAATCATCGTCTCGGCACACTCAGCTCTGACTCCCACACGTTAGTCTCTTTGCTCTTCTCTCATCTATTTATTTTCCGTTTCATTTTTTTTCCCCGTTCTTCTTCTTTCTTTTCCGTTTCAGCAGTGTTTCTCCTCTCTTCCATATTTTCCACTTCAGGGCAGTTTTTCATCTGCGAATGAGGAAGATAAACCAGCATGCCTTCATTGGATCATGCTAGCATTTGTTTTTTGTTTCACCTTCTTAATAGGACGCATGCGATAGATCATTAAAACATTCAAATTCAAATTGTTGACTATTTATTAAAAATTATACACTATTTTTGTTTATTCATAATGGGAGCTTTGTTAATGCCCAATACTGTTTTTGTTTCTACCATTATGTTGGGATTAAGATTTTGCATTTCGGAAAAATTAATTCAGAATGGAATGGATGAGCAAGGAGGAGAGGATTTCTCTATATTCATGATACAAATTGTCATATCATGAACTTATTTTTTATATGTATAATGTATTAGTTGATGCATATTGTATTTACACATTAATTTTATTTATTATTTGTATTTATGGTTTAGGGTTTAGGGTTGCGGCTCAGAATTGGGTTTTTGAAAACATGGCCTTGACCACACAAGGCAAGAAACATGGTTGTGGGAAAATGAAATGAGCAGGGTTGGAATTGACCAAGGTGGGGTTTAGAGGTCATATTTGGAGTGAGGGTTAGATTTTGGTTGAGAACAAGGTCAAGGAAATAGAAACACATGTGGGTAAGAGTCAATTTTCTACTTTTGGAACTCTTGCAAGCTTGAGTTGGTTTTTGAAAACCTAAATATTGTTTTGAATAAGATGGAGTCGAGGGAAACGGAAGGAAGATGAAAGTGGGATTAGATTTCTAACCTCTTTTTTTTTATAAGGTTGGGATTGTTCAATTTTTGGAAAAGAGAAAAGTTCACTAACTTGTTGAAATTTGAGTACAATGAGCATCTATTTATGTTGGAAGATATGATGTAATTGTGGTGGCACTGATGTGATTAGTTTATGTTTTTTGTCTCTTTTTCACTCTTTTAGGGTGAAGGGCATAATTATATTATTATAATTTTATTTATTTGTAAATAGTGCTTCAAGTGGAGGGTTTGGACACAAGTCCATAATCTCATTCTCCTCCTGTTTTCTCCCCAACATGCCTTCTCTTCTTTTGTCCATAGCGTAATCCATGGAGTCTTGAAAATCAACATGGTATCAATGCATTGATTTTCAAGACTCACAGCTATGGTTTTCAGGATTCTAGAAACCCATTATTTTTCGTTGCTCATAATGCTGCTTCATTTCTCATCGTTGCTAGAATTTCGTTTCGATATTGTTGATCATCTCTGTTGTTGTTGTTGAAAACTTCATTTTTTTTATGTTACTCGTTCCAATGCTAGTGGACAAACTATTGGAACCATGGTTTCCTCCTAATTGGCTCGTCTTCCTTCCAGCACTGCTCATTTTCTCCTACTGCCTAGCATTACTATGCCATTACCAATCCTCTCTATTTGGCTTGGATGGTGCATTTTTTTTTCATTGGAGAGACTACCCTATTTCTTCTGCACTACTCGTTGATACGCAGAAAGCATAGGTGTTGATAACAGGGGAGAAATTTTTTTTGGAGAAGCTGCGATCTCAGCGGCATAGGCCGTTGTTTTTCTTCTTCTCTTGATCGTTATCTTTTGGAGAAGAAGATGCTCTTCCATTATATATCATAGCATCGGTGTCTGATCTCTGAATCTCGTACCTCCATTGCTCATCCTTTGATCGGTGTCTATAGAGAAGTCTCTGCTCCTCCATTGCTCGGCAGTTGATCACTTCCAACAAATCTTCCATCACTCGGTAAATCGACTATTGGCTTCTGATATTTCTACCAAACTCGTTGGACGAAAGTTTTGTCATCTTCTATCAACATCTGTTGATCATTGGAGGCTGGCTTCTTTGCTCAGTTGGACATTAGCTGGCAAAGCGTGGTTGGTTTTATCAATGCCATCTTCAATATTAATTCTGGAAACTTACTATTCTTCATATGAGAACGACCAATTGTCTAGTAATGTTATTCGAGCACTGGCATTTCATATTCCATTCCAAAAATTGCTTCACCAAATAGTCAAGCACTGGTGTGTCATTCTGAAAACATTGTTGCTTCAAAGGAAGATATCTTCGTTCAACAAGACTTGCTGAAATGTTTTTGGATCCGTTTTTGGCTGAAAAATATTGCTTGATTCATCGTTTCTTATCTTATGAGATCACATGGAAAATGATATTCCTTCTTGGCTTTGTTGTTCATGCTCAAAATTGATCTTTTGGTATCTTCGGATCTTCGTTATTGATCTTCCGATTCATTCCATTTTTACTCTGATTGCCGAGAATATATTTGCTCTATTCGGGAAGATATCTAGTTGTTTCCAAAAATATTTGATCTTCCTCTGTTCGGAAAGATCACGACAATGTGCCAGTCAGTTTTCTCTCATTTTTCTTTACGATCTCTTTGACAGCATTTCTTTGTTTGGAAATATTTCATATGACTCAGCTGATTGCTATTTGGTTATTGCTGCCTACCGAGTGATATGCGTGATTTACTCATTTCGAGTTGGTTATTTCTCGAGTGTCAACTCCGTCGCTGTTACAGGAGATGACAACACCAGACTCTGTTGAGTTAATCTAATTAATCTATCAGGTTTGCATACTGATTCTATTCATGGGTTATTTCCTGAGCACCAGCTCTATTGCTGCTGTCGGAAAGGTTGACACCAAACTTGGACCGGGTTAACTCGAACACGAGCCAACCTGACTCGGTCTACTTGCTCTCTTCTTGTGTTATACTGGTCTAGGTTCATATCTTCCTTATTCAAGTATGAACTCGCTACGAATTATTTCATGTGTCCTTATTACTCTTAAGGACTTCCATTATTTACCGGTTATTTGGGCATTGGCCCATTTGTCTTGCTACTATTGTGTCTCTTTGATTGAGACATTCTTATTGAAGAAAAACTCCTCAATTGCTTGCCTTAGGTTCATTATTTACTGATTGTTGTCGTCATTGGTTATTCTAATGAAGATTTGAATTTCTTACAAAAATAAAACACATAGTGAACCCAACTTCCACACCCTATCTTCCTCATTACCCATTAGCCTTTGGCACTCTTTTCTCCTATCATCATTTATTTGACTCTCACTTACCCTTTTGGCCAAACCTTTCAGCATTGCTTTGGTTGGTCCTTTTATTTCTATGGGTGTTTTAAATCTTTTTGAGACTTTTTATTAGTACCCATGGGTCTTGACAACAATAATATGGCAATTCCTACTTCAATTCAGACTCAAATACATCAAATAAAAAACTAGAGATTATATCAAATAAGAATTATGAAACGCCGAATAAGAAATTAAGATTGACCCCCTAAAACTCCTACATTAACCAACCTTTTGGCTTTTCTTAACAAAACTTTTCCCATTTAACCTGAAGGTGGTACCCCCCTCCCTTTCTCATGCTTGGCATCCAAATGCCAAAAATGACCCTATTAAACTTTACTTACCCCTAGTAATCTCCTTGCTCATCTTATAATACAAACATTAAGGATTACATTGGATACACTAATGCCTTGGAGTCATTTGTATGTCTTTCAAAGAAGTTCCCTTGGGAAGTTTTACTTTTTATTAGGTGTAAAAAAGTATTTTATAATTTTAATTAGGGTATTACATTTTGATGTAAGGGTACGTTGGATATATATGGTTAGGAGTTTTTGCTAATAGCTTGTGAGATTTGTTAGTACATATGTACTAGCAATGGGTTGGTTCCCTTCCCATGGACAAACCATTCTTCCATGTAGACCAATTTTA
Organism: Aristolochia californica; assembly: GCF_029961685.1. Lineage (NCBI taxonomy): Eukaryota > Viridiplantae > Streptophyta > Magnoliopsida > Piperales > Aristolochiaceae > Aristolochia > Aristolochia californica. The sequence continues at coordinate 23,677,299 of NW_027181771.1, forward strand.
TTTATCCTTTTCATGTTATTAGAGGGGACTAATATCACTAACAAATTTGAAATCCCTATTTACATGTTTACTCCTCTCCTCGCTATATCGAATCCTAGGGGTGGGCACAAGTAGGATTTGTAGAGTTCTTGAAAACCTAAATTCCGATACTAAAGCTTGACCCTGAAACCCAACCATTCCCCTTTCTCTAAACCTTGTCTCCACTTGATTTCCTTTTCTCTCAACCTCGTCCTCATTTCAAGTGAGAAAGAGAAAATATGACTATTACGTTACAAGCTCTTGGATTACCATAATTCTAGGAAAAGAGATCAAAATGACAAGGAAAAGAGGAAGGGAGAGAAAAATAAAAGAGGGTTATGAAAGAGACTTACAATTACTTCAATCAAAGGGACGATAGATAAAATTAATTAGCAAGATAAAAATTAGTAAATTAACTAGAAGAAAATTAAAAAGGAAATAAATTAAACAAACAAAATTCAATGCAGCAAACAATCCTATTGAGGGGAGAAGTTATGGAACAAATATTAACCCCAGAGAAGATTCATTATTATACACTGAAAACTACAATTTATTTGAGAATTAGGGGAGTTAAAAAATATTGACTTTGTATGATAAACAACACCAACAAGATCAGCAACCTGTGTGACAATATTATTCATCTGTTCTTTGATCCCAATGAGAGCTACTCATTTAATCTCTCGATGTGGATTGATTTGTCTACAATAGGAGTTGAGGAGCTTGAACTTGATTTGAGTGGGGTTAAGTAGTTTGAACTTGATGATTATCAGAGGATGAAGAAATTCAAAAAACTAGACTGTTTGTTCTCTTGTCCATCAATATCTTCACTCAACTTAACCTGATGCAAAAAAGGAGCCTCATTACGATTTCAAGGGACTCAAATCTCAAAGTCAAAGAAGTTGGGGAGCTTGTGCTTGATTTGAGTGGAAGTGTAAGGCACTCCGATAGATGATGATGATATCAGGTGGGGGATGAATAAATGAGGAATGCCAAACTCTTTGTTCTCTTGTCCATCAATATTATCTCTCGACTTAACTTGGTGCATAGTCGAGCCTCTCCGCATGATTTCAAAGGTTTCCAAGCCCTAAGAAGTGTTCTTCTCTATGGTATGACCCTTAATGGTATTCAATTAGGTGAGATAATTTGACTTGACTTTAAGTTACCGCGACTCCCTGAAGTCACTAAAGAGATTAATAGTGGAGTCATGTTTCGATGTCATCACATACTCTTATTTCTTGTCCATCAATAACTGCATTCAACTTTACCTGATGCATAAAGGAGCCTCATTACGATTTCAAGGGAGTGAAATCTCTAAAAAGTGAAAGTAGTGAAGATTGATAATCTTCAGCCCAAGAGATGAAAATAAGTAAGCCAAACTTGAAGAGTGTTGAGTAGAAGGGTAGATTTTTTGACAAGCCAATTTTCAAAGACATCCCTTCCCTGAATGAAATTACTAAGATGCTAATCCTTGACCTCGATTTCTTCTTTGATCTATCCATGGATGTAAACCACTAGAACTCAAGTTTTTCAAATTGAATGCTCAACCCAGCCAGCTGCTACCTTGAACCATCACATTTGTCAAATTGAATGTTCAACCCAACCACTTCAGCATCTATACCGGTTGGGTTGAGCATTTCAATTTGAAATTTTGGATAGTTGAACTTGTCAATATCTTAGGTAATAGCGAAGCTCCAATAAAATTCTTGTCAGGACCCCGTCGTGTTTACATGTTATAAGCAAGAAAATGAACTTATATAGAGTTCAGATGATTTAAGAAAGCACCATTAAAGAAAAAAAAGCAAAGAGGATTCAAATAGCGATAGTGAGAGCATCAGAATTGCACATTTTAAACAGATGAATGAATGAGAAAAAGGCTTACAAATGGATCGATTGTAGTACAGTAATCACAACTTTGAATTGCTATGTTGTTCCTCTTCTTTGCTGCAATTTCTTTACAAAATGTAAAATAAGAAAAAGATGAAAGGAAAGATAAAACACTCTTGATTCTCTTTCCCTCTACTGTCATTATTCTTATGTCTCTCCTGCTTTATATAACTCTTTTTTACACATTTCTGATGGTAACAAACAATGCAAACCTGATGACGGGGCGTGACAGATATTGCTGTGTCAGCAACCGTTTCAGGATGGAAGCAAAAAGTGCCATTAGGCAAACAACCACATGGACGAGTGCTGTTAGAACCGAACTTGACCCATCGGTCCGATCATAATTGATCTGGGTAAGATTAGGTCCGATTCAATGGTTACAAAAGTTATGTGAAAAAATGCAGTTATAGCAGTCAATCAAACTACTGACTTATATCTAATGAGACGATCGAGTGCGCTACATCTCCCATTACTGGTCGATCACAATTAACTTCATCCAAAGGTTGTTTCTTATTAGAAATATTTTTACAAAATTGCAACAGAATATAAAAGCTAAAGTAAACCCTAACACTCGTAACCCTCGTGGCTCTTTCCCTCTCATAACTACATCACAATTTTACTGCTCTCTTAGTATCACATAATTACATAGCTTAGGCCTAACAAAACCCTTGTATGGCTTTTTCTATTTCTCTATAAAAATAAATATGACCAATCGCAGTCCGAATGTTTATAAAAAAGACTTCTTCTTCTTTCTTTTTTTTTACTTTTCACTATTAAATAGTGTCCATAAATCGCACGAAAGGTTCCTAATGATTATTAATAATAACCAAGTCTTTAATTTATTTATTTTAATAATTACCTAAAAATATTTTTTGTAACATTGGGATAAGAATAAATCATCTATGAGATAATAATGTAATTATATAATAAATTATATTTAATAATTGATATTAACTAATTACTTGATCAATAACTCAATTAGTTACTTCATAAGTCATATTACATTAACATGACTTGATCAATTTATAATGTGCATCAATATGATCATGCAAATTATTATACACTCACTAATTAATAATTTAAATCGCGAACCAAATAGTTATATTTAGTTTATAGTTTACTTTTTCTAACTTTGAAAGTATTTCCATTAATATACAAAGAATTTATGTGTATCTCACTAATTAATTTCTATTTTCCATTTTAAGAAAATTTATAGAAAATTTTTTTATCAAAATGATTATATATAAGGATAATTGAAAAAAATTAATAATATCAAATAAATTACTTAATTAAAATATATTAATTAATTTTTATATTATTTTAACCAAATTAAGTTGATTGATCATTTAATTTTTTTAATTTAACTTTAATATTTTAATTAAATATTTTCTTAAAATAAAAAAAATAAATTATAATAATATTTAATGAAAATTTAAATTCTAATTTAAATTGTTTTATTTATTCCATTGATAAAAATCTTATCTCGATTCACATAAAAGCACTATTATACTTGATTAATGACTTACATAGCACTATGCTGGTAGTAAGAGGAAATGTTAAATATAACTATATGTGAGAATAGGTGATTAATTATCTGTGATTATATTTTTTTCCTACTTATTCTCGATAAAATTATTCCATCTAGAATAATATATATTTCTTGATGATTTTTGAAATTCGCTAGGAATAAGTGAATATTTCTCTGTAATGTTTTTTTTCTACTTATTTTCAATGAAATTGTTTTATCGAGAATAGCATATATTTACCAGAATTTTTGAATTTTATCAAGAATAAGTAGATATTTCTCAATTAATTTTTGTTGTTAATGTTTCCTACTTATTCTTGGCAAAATTATTTCGTTGAGAAAAAATATATTTCTCAATGATTTTTTATTTCATAGAGAATAGTGGATATTTTTTATTTTTTCCTAACTATTTTTTAGAGAAATTACTTCTCTAAGAATAGTATATATTTCATAAAGATTTTTAATTTCACCAGTAATAAGTGATTTTTTATTTTTATTTTCCCTTTTTTTTTGTGAAATTATTTGATCGAGAATAGCGTATATTTCTAAGAGATTTTTAAAATTTTCCAATAATTAGTTTATATTTTTGTTTTGTCTTTCTCTAACTTATTCTCGAGGTTTTTTTTTGTCGAGAATAGTATATATTTCTCGGTATTTTTTAATTACTTTGAGAATAAGTGAATATTTTTATTTTTAATTTTCCCTCTTGTACTTGGCAAAATAATTTTTCAAAAATAATATTTTTTTTGTTAATCTTTGAATTTATTTGAGAGTAAGTGAATTATTTTTCTTTTTTTTCCTAGCTTATTATTGACAGGATAGTTTCGACTAGAATATCTTGGTGATTTTTTAATTTCATTGAGAATAATTGGTTCTCTCCATTTAGTGGGAATCTTTTTCTCGACAACATACAAATTTCATCAAGAAATATATACTTATTTCAACAAAAATTCATGGAGAAGAAAAAAATTTGAGAAACATTAATTTTCCTATAGCATAAGAAGTTAGAGCAACTCAATTGAAGATGGCTATGAACTACTTCCGACAAGCACACTCCTACTTAGGTTGTTTGATTTGAATGTAAGTTGAATTATGTCTAAACTTGTAGCCTTTGCATGAAGTCTTGTTTACTTGAATGGGACACAATCATGTTCAAGCTAGGGAGTAAAAAGTATATAATCAGAAAAGAGTAAATGATTTTATATATTGTGTTGGTTCCAAGATCCCCATTAAGATAATATTACTAATAATATATGTTAAATATGAGGCGCATTAAAAAAACCCTTTAAAAACATTTCTAACAGCATATTCGTTCGATCCACCATGGCCCATTTCAATGATCCATAGAAAATGGAAGAAATTTGCTCATACTAGAAAGCACACCATCAACATCTAGTAGCACCATTTGACTTAAAAGACAAAGGAAGAATCATTTTTTGGAAACAACCAGTCCATAAAAAGGCAAGAAGAATAAAATGAGCAAAAGGAGATGACCATATAGGAAGAAATAAAAATTGATGCGCCAATAGTCGAAGGAGTCAAACCCATCTATAAAAATCAAGCATAATCAGTGAAAAAAAATGAAAGCCTAAAATGAAAAGACAAAATTAAGGAGTCAAGCATGTGGTGAAATCGGAGCAAGAAGAGTTGACCCCTATGGAAGGAATCGACCTCATGTCATGATGGAGTGAGCATGTTACGGTCCCGGGTCATGGATCGAGTAACACGGCGTGGGATTTGTGAATCCAGCACTGTTACTGAGTTGCTGGACTTGGTAAGGAGGGTTAAAGATCCCTTCTTTGGCTAATTTTCCACCAGTGATCAGTCTCCCTTTTTATGAACTCATTCTAATGTTAAAGTTATAGCTAGAATGGAATTAATTCAGGTGGAGAGATAATGGAAGAATACCTGTTCTTGCTCAAGTAAATCAAGGTTTCGACCCTGATTTGATGCAGCTCGTGCTAGGATTTGAAGGCCTAGCTTAGGGGGCAGCCTTGGCTCACGTTAATGGCTGTTTTTGCTCTGTTTCCATGATGATTCCCCAACAAGAGGAGTTTCTTTAATCCTTCATGTGGAAGAACCAGAACTCTTCCCTTTTTGCTGCTCCTCAAGAGGGAATTGAACCCTACTTGTTGTTGACACTGATGAGGAGGAAAGATCCTCTCTTTGGGCTCGGGAAAGGGGCAAGAAGCTCCTCATCTTAGTATGGATGATGATGGATGAAGTTGGGTGAAGATGGATGGCAATGGAGGGTGAAGGATAGGTTGGATTTTTGGAGTAAACCATAAACTCGATATCAAGAGGTGATCTCAACCTATTTACACTAGGTTATTCTAAAATCTCAAAGCTTACCTATTTCATTCATTCATTTCCCTTAAATAAATCACATCATGGGGTTTTAGGGTTAGGGTTACAATAATTCCCCATAATGCCCCTACATATAAAAGTAATTAGAAAGAACTCCTACTTAAAACAATATAAGAAATAAATCCTACTCAAAGTAATATAAGAAATAAATCCTATTGAGTGAGTTGTTGTTGCCTCCTTCGTTGTGGGACTCGGTGTGCTATTGAGTCCACAACATCTGCCTCCCCATGGAGAAAGAGCTTGTCCTCAAGCTCAAAAGGTGGGTAGACCAGTTTGAAGATGTCGACACGTTCCCATGTGGCAGCGTTGGGGTCAGTGTCCGTCCAGTGAACGAGAATCTCCCGATGGTCATTGGGCAACCGCGCGCGTTACACCACGACTGGGTTAAGAATAAACTTGCCATGATCAACCGGTGGTAGGAATGGAGCAGATGTAGGTTGTGCCTCGGAATGTGGCTTCAAAAGAGAGAAATAAAACATGTCATTAATTTTGGCCATGTCCGGTAATTTGAGTTGATAGGCGACTGGTTCCACGCGTCGAAGAATGAGAAACGGTCAAAAAAATTGGGGAGAGAGCTTATGACGTGGAGGTCCCGCAAGAGACTGCTGACAGTAGGGCTGGAGCCATAGCCACACATACTCCCCAATCTCAAAAGAGACCTCACGGTGACCTTTGTCGTAGACATCCTTCATCTGAGCTTGGGCGCGTCAAAGTCGTTTTGTGATATTCTGTAGCAGTAGATCCTTGTTCATGAGTGCCTGATCAATCACGTTCACGCAGGTGGACCCTAGGTTGTATGAGAGAAGGCGAGGTGGACCCCGGCCATATATAACCCAGAAAGGAGTGGCTTGCAAGGCAGAGTGGAACGAAGTGTTGTAATAGTTTTTGGCCCACGAAAGACATTGAACCAATTGCCGCGGATGATCACCCACTAAGCACCGTAGATACATCTCGATGGTGCAGTTCACCACCTCTGTATGTCTGTCTGTCTGTGGATGATAGGCAGAGGAGAACTTCAATTTAGTCCCGCTCAAGCGAAAAAGTTCCCGCCAAAAGGTGCTCGTGAAAACTGCATCTCTGTCACTCACAATGGATTCTGGAATGCCATGTAAGTGGACTATCTACTCCAGGAAAGTCTGAGCAACCTGTGTTGCTGTATAAGGATGAGCCAATGGTATAAAATGTCCGTACTTGGAGAATCTATCAACCACCACGAAAAGTACAGATTTGTCGGAGGACAGGGGTAGACCTTCCACAAAATCCATCAAAATGTCGGCCCAAACCTGGTTAGGAAGGGCCAGAGGACGGAGAAGACCTGCTGGACTCAAGTGCTCGGCTTTGTTGTGCTGGCAGACCTCACAGTCGCCCACATAAGTCGCAATAGAGGGTTTCATGGCTTGCCAGTAAAAATCAACTCGAATTCTGTGCAAGGTCTTTTGTATCCCCTCGTGTGTACTGTCATGGTAGGCCGAGAGAATAGCTGGAATCAACTCGGACTTAGGTGGAAGGCAAAGCCGCTACTCGTAATAAATAAGTGAATCCTGGATGGACCACTTCGAATTCATTGTCCCTTCCAAAATCTTCTGATGCAGTCCATGCAATGCAGGGTCAGTGGCATGTGCGTCTCTCACCAAGTCCACAATGAGAAATCTCGGTTGGCTGATCGAATAGACCGACTGCTGATCCTCAAAACACCGTGACAAGGCGTCTGCCACCTTATTTAATCTCTCCGCACGATATTCCACCTAGAAGTCAAACCCCAACAACTTACTGATCCAATGTTGTTGTGGCGACATCGTCAAATGTTGTTCTAGTAGGAATTTAAGGCTATAGTGATCAGTGCGTATGAGAAAAGCCCAGCCCAGAGATAAGGCCTCCAATGTTGGACCACCTTGGCCAACCCAATCAATTCGTGCTCATAGGCTGCCAGCTTGTGATGACAGACTGCCAACTGTCTGCTAAAATACGCAATAGGATGTCCCAACTGCTGTAAAACGACCCCAATGCTCACGCCCGAAGCGTCACACTCTACCACGAACAATTTGTCAAAGTTGGGAAGTTGTAATACTGGCGCGAATGCGAGGGAAACTTTGAGTGCCACAAACGACTTGGTGGCCTCCTCATTCCAAATAATGGAATTTTTCTTGAGTAGACTGGTCAATGGTGCTACTACTGGCCCATAGTTCTGAATAAATTTGCCACAGTAGCCAAAAAACCCCGTAATGTAGAACACGACTGTGGCTGCGGCCACTCGTGAATAGCTCGGATCTTCTCAGGATCCACCATAACCCCCTCATATGAGATAATGTGTCCCAGATACCCCACATGTGAAGCCACAAAAGAACACTTGGAATGTTTCAAATAGAGTTGATGTGCTCGTAACAAGTCGAAAACAATCCTCAAGTGTGCCAAGTGCTCCTCAACCGACTTGCTATATATCAAAATATCATAAAAAAATACAAGAACAAATTTTTGAAGATAGATGCTAAATACCCAGTTCATCAAAGCTTGAAAAGTGGAGGGTGCATTGGATAACCCGAACGACATGACGACGAACCAAAGTGGCCATGGTGCGTGTGGAACGTCGTCTTCTTGATATCAGAGGGGTGCATCTGAACCTGATGGTATCCCAAATGTTGGACAAGTTTAGTGAATAACCACAACCCATGTAACTCATCCAGGAGCTCATCCACTACCGGAATCGGAAACTTGTCTTTTACTGTCTGCACATTCAACTCCCGAAAATCCATGCAGAACCTCCATCTCCCATCATGTTTCTTCACAAGTAAGACGGGTGAAGAGAACGGGGAGCGACTGGGACGAATAAGACCCTATTTTAACATATCCTAGCACTTACACTCTATCCCGTCCTTCTGAAGATGTGGGTAACTGTACGGTCGCACGACCACTACCTCATATCCTGGTTTCAAATAGATCTTGTGGTCACAGTGCCTCATGGGAGGCAAACCCGAAGGCTCCTGGAAGAGGTTAAAGAACTCCTCAACTAGACCCTCATTAGTACTGTCAGGCTGTTCATGTGTCTACAAAGTGTGCATGCGGTGGGCCCTGTCCACCTGACAGCCCTGTAAGAGCACCCGACTCCTGGCCAAATCAAAGCTCACGGTTATAGCCGAAAAGTCCCACAGAATGGGCCCCAATGTTTGTAACCATTTAGTGCCTAATACCATATCAAATCTCGCCAGGGGAATAACAAAAAATTCAGCATTAAACTAAGTAGAGCAAATGGAAAAATTTACCGCCTTACTAATCTCATAGCTAGGGACCTTCTCGCCATTGGCCACTGAGACGGTGGTTGTCGGATGAGAGTGTATCTGGAGCTGGAGATGCTATGCGGCTGTCAAACTCAAAAAATTGTGTGTAGTCCCTGAGTCAACTAGTCCCACCAATTCTCGGTCGATGACATGAGCTCAAACTTGCATTGTATTGGGCGATTTCTGGCCAGTAATAGCATGCAAGGATATCTCCAGTGGCTCCTCCACAATAATATCCTCTGGCTCCTCTCGATCCTCTGAATCCTCCACCTCGAGCCAAAATAATTGTTTACATTGGTGTCCTACCCGATACTGCTCATCACAGTTATAACATAAAATTTTGGACCGCCTTTCTACCATCTCCGCACTCGTTAATTTTTTTATAAAGCTTGGTAGGGAATTACCAGGGCGGGGATCGACTACCCGAGTCGTCGTCAGAGTGTGTCTCGATGGGACTACCCAGAGATGCTCCCTAAGATGAATTATAGTGGCTCCCTTGCCATGTGGAGGAAGTTTTCCTCTCACCTGACCAACCCGGCTTACATTGCTGCAACTATTGTCGTTGTTCCATTGCATAAGCTAAATCCGTAGGCATAAGAAGTTCTACCTCTAGCCGTAAATACTCAATGAGACCCGCTATGAATAGGGAGACCTGCTGGTCAACCAATACCCTCTCACCAGCACGAGCCAACTTTTCCTGGAACAATTTTTGATATTGTTCCACTGAACCAATTTGTCGCAATAGGAGTAACTCTCCCAGGGGGTTGCTGTTGGCGGAAGGGCCAAATCTAATTGTGCATAGATTTTTAAATTCTCTCCAAGTCATCCCTGGTCTCTCTTTCTCTACTTGAGTAACCCATAACATGGCTTCATCTGTCATATGGAACGAGGCTAGTTGCACCTTATTCCATTCAGTAGTCCCTTGGTTCAATTTTTTTTTTCACATCTATGCAACCAAATTAAGGGATCAACTGAACCATTGAAAGAGGGAAACTCTAACTTAGTGTACCTTGGAACTGTGCTGGGGTCCTTGGACAGCAGTGCGCCCAGGCCACTGTTCCCCTCTTCTGTGATATGGTTGAGCAACCTCTCTCACCTCTGGACTCTGATGTCTCTCTGCCCTCAACTCCGTTAGCATGCTGATAACTCGGCTCATCTCTTCTTCCAAACCACAAACCTTCCCCAACACTGATTGTGCTATTTCAAGGCTATCTTCTATCTTTTGTATCCTGATTTGGATTTCTTCATTGATGATATTATCCCCCCTGTTACCTTGCTCTGATTCCAAGTTTGTTACGGTCCCGGGTCATGGTTCGAGTAACACGGCGTGGGATTTATGAATCCAGCACTGGTACTGAGTTGCTGGACTCAGTAAGGAGGCTTAAAGATCCCTTCTTTGGCAAATCTTCCACCAGTGATTAGTCTCCCTTTTTACGAACTCATTCTAGTGCTAAAGTTATAGCTAGAATGGAATTTATTCAGGTGGAGAGATAATGGAAAAATACCTGTTCTTGCTCACGTAAATCAGGGTTTCAACCCTGATTTGATGCAACTCGTGCTAGGATTTGAAGGCCTAGCTTTGGGAGCAACCTTGGCTCACGTTGATGGTTGTTCTTGCTCTATTTCCGTGATGATTCCCCAACAAGAAGAGTTGCTTTAATCCTTCACGTGAAAGAACTAGGACTCTTCTCTTTTTGCTACTTGTCAAGAGGGAATTGAACCCTACTTGTTGTTGACGTTGATGAGGAGGGAAGACCCTCTCTTTGGGCTCAAAAAAGGGGCAGGAAGTTCCTTTTCTTAGTATGGATGATGATGGATGAAGTTGGGTGAAGATGGATGGCAATGGACGGTGAAGGATAGGTTGGATTTTTGGAGTAAACCTTAAACTCAAGATCAAGAGGTGATCTCAACCTGTTGACACTAGGTTATTCTAAAATCTCAAAGCTTACCTACTTCATTCATTCCATTCCCTTAAATAGATCACGTCATGGAGTTTTAGGGTTAGGGTTACAATAATTCCCCATAATGCCCCTACATATAAAAGTAATTAGAAGTAACCCGTACTTAAAATAATATAAGAAATAAATCCTACTCAAAGTAATATACGAAATAAATCCTATTGAGTGAGTCGTTTTTGCCTCCTTCCTTGTGTGACTTGGTGTGCTATTGAGTCCACAACAGAGGAAAATAGTAGTGGGAGGAGTTGATTATTGTACTAAAGTGCATATAGTAAGAGTTGACAACATCGAAGGAGTTGACCACATCTGAGTGAAAAACAACAAAAAGGATTTGACTCTATGCACTGAAAAGTTCTGAAATAAAAAAAAATCAGTCGACCCTTATAGGGTGCAAAAGCAAGAGGAGTTGAACTCTGGGGCGGAGAGGATTCAAATTTTGGGGAGGATTCGACTACAAAATCAAGCTATTAGAAGAAAACATTGTGGAAGCCATGTCGTAGCAATTCAATTTCCTGAATATCGGTCCAAATAAAAAAATTATATGTTTTCAAATTATGTAAGTAACCTATAATATGTTCGGTAGTAAAAATAGGAACTATTGATTTTTTTCATAAATTTTAGACCTTTGTTTTCACCTTTTTTTGGTAAATGTTGGAGAATTTTCTCTTTAACCCAAACTCGCCTCTAATGAAATTCTCTCTTCTCACAATGAAAACCAAGCCTCCTAAGCTCTTGCACATGATTTAAGAAGTTTTTGCCTCCTTAAAAGCTAGCTTAAAAGGTTGATAGTTTTCTTTTTTGAGCTAAGAAATTATGTGTTGTTCGTTTTAATACTTAAATCTCAGTTAGTTAAACATGTGCAAAGGGATTTTAAGACCATATTTGATTCAACCATTTCATTGTGAGTAGTTGTGTTATTGACAACCATTTGAAATTAGTTTTACAACCTCCTCTATTTTCATATCATATTAATGCATGCCTATATGTTATTTTTATTGGGGCATTTGAAATGGCTTTTACTAAGTATTGAAACTTTGGGATAGAATTTCAAATCCAAGTATTTACATTTATATACTTTGAGATATATCAATGATAATTGGTCGAGTACAATGAACTGGTGCTAAGTACACTTTGAAAAATCATTCACTATAATTTATAATACTACTTATGGGTTATAGTTTGAAATTTATTATTTTTGAGTTAAATTGTTTACATCCCCCGACTTGAAAAACCAATCCCACATTTAAATTGAGCCGATATTTTCAAATGAACACATCTTTTGCTGCCTATATTTTCAAATCAAATCATAAATGACTTCTATGAGTTGTTTTCATTTTTAAATCAAGTCACTAAGGACTATTTTGAACTACTAATTACATTGGATAGATGTACCTATTTGTTTGTACCAAGATTAATAAAATTTTCCTATTGAGAGATAATTAATATTGTGTTACATTGTAAAAAAGTAATACTTACAATTGGGTCAAACCTTCCTTAGGTAAGACCATCCTCACCGCAAATTTATTCAAGAAAAAAAAATTGTGGCTAAGGAATTGAAGGTGGGAAGTTGTGTTTGCAGTTGTTCCAGTCATAAAACCTTGTGTAGGTAGGTGATGCTAAAAATCTCTTTGTGGGTCTTAGATTGGGGTACCTAGTGAGTCGTTGAAAATCTATGTGCTGGTCTACCTTGTCAATTGATGAAAAATCTCATTGTGGGTCTAGGCATGTATGCCTAATTAGTTGTTAAATCTGAGGGAGTACCATTGTAAGTTGGTTGTTATGGTCAATTGAATTGCATAAGTCCATTTGTGGGCAACATTGCAATTGGCCTTCGAGGTGATTTGTTTTATATGTTTTTGGGCAAGCCAAGATTAGTGGCTCCTTAAGATTATGAAACATCTTGAGGGGGTAGACTCGCAATCAGCTAGAAGGACTTTAAACCACCCTAAAAATCCTATGTGTACTTTGTATGTAATTGCTTCTACGAATGTCATTGCTCATTGTGAACATGAACTTCAAAATTGACCTTCGATTTTGAATTAATTAAAAGCACATTGGAACGATGTAAAAGCAGTTCAAATTAAGAATAAAAGTTAAAAAACCTACCATTTTATCAGACTATATATACCTTAATTGTAGATCATCTATATATTGGATTACCAATCAATAAAATAGGAAATCAACATATAGAAATTTTTTTTTAAAAATGTTTAGAAATCATGTCCAAGAAAAGTAGCAAGCAAGTGCCTGAGATTTTACTCGCAGCTTTAATGCCCATGAAGAGTGAATTAAGCATAGAAAAAAAATAGGAAAAAAAAAAGGTATCAGAGTCATTCGATCCAATGCATTGGTCGAAAGAAGGACAATGCAAACTTTGTGTTCTTGTCATTGCGTTTTTCTCTTCTTAGTCACAAAGGAATATTTTTTTCTAGCAAAAGTTGAGTGGAAGATAAAACTCTTGAGTTTCCTAACAAGAGGACCCGGTTCATCACCAAAATTCTAAAAATTTGTTGAAGCAAAGAAGTTTCATTCTCCACAGTGGTTCAAAATCTTGAAGTCACTTGCAGCCGATACAGAAAACATCAAAGACCTTGACATGACAATCACACTCCTAGGCGGCTTGCAATCTGGTAGCTTGCATAGAAAATACAACTCCATTTTGAGTATCTCGATGGAGAAAGCAGATACTTGAGAGAAGAAATTATCTATTTCACATAACAAGGCAATTCAGTCAATTTCTCTTAAAGTAAAGTCAATGTGTCGTCCACCTCTATTATTGGCAACATTGATAAAATTTCTTTCCAAATGGCATACGCTCAACAAAACAAGCACCCTCTTGAGAAACTTGCAATACGGTAGCTCAATCTGGCCTTTAATGCAAGATATATGGAAATAATATAATACCTACTATTGTACTAATTTTCATTGAATTGCCCCCTTTTTTTTTACCCATATTATCAATTCCAAAAGGGCACAATAGATGGCTTACATCCTCTTGGTTTAAATTGATTGATAAAACCATTTAAAGTTGCTCTCTTAAAAAATTCAAGACAAGACTCACCGTACTCAACATGTAGTCCACATCTTAGACCATGCATATTGAGATAGAAATGCATATTAAATAATGAAAAAGAAAAATTGCGTACATATACTTTGTAGATTTTTGGATAAAGTGTCAAAGGAAATTCACCCTTCTGAGTTGGCCATAAACACTACTAAATACAAGGAAGTATCTAATTTTCTTAATTAACCATCGAAGTCCCATGCAAGTAAATCATGTGTACCACCAATCTTATAATATATTTACTTGTTGAATTAAATCTCCAAATCAATCTTTAGGATATAGAAATTGTGGTACTTCTATATTCAAAATTGTCTGAGTGACACTTAAATACTAACCCTTCCAAATCAAATTTTAATCCACTAATTTTTGGTCAAAGTAAGATAAAAAAAGTCAAATGAGTATGCGGTGGTTGAGGTCCCTCCTTCGGGGGTGGTTAAGTGCACAAGTCTTCCAAGCAATCATAGTTGTGGGTGATACCAAATATCAGTTCTATGTACGCCTTTAATCACACAAAAGAATCTTGGAAGCAATGAACTCTATGTTACCAAATCAGTTTTAAAGCTAGATATACTTTACTTGTGAGAAAGCATTCAAAATAAATACCTTTTTGGCATATGAATGTTTCTTATAGTAGTTAGCCAATATCCTTGAAGCTAAATTAGTTAGTACTCTCCAAAATAATGTAGTTAAGAAAGCTCAACTAGATATACTTGAGACAACGCATGATAAATAAATACCTTTAGGCATATTTATGTTTCATATAGTAGTTATCTAGAACCTTTGGGGCTAAATTAATTAGTACCGACCAAAATAACTTAGTTAAGAAGGATCATTTCACATGAGCAATAGGATGAATGTGCCGGTCTCAAGATCCTCATGGATATAATTTTTATGACAAGATACAATTAAGTTACTTATGTGTGAATTAAGAAGAAAGCAGACGACCCCATGGAAGGGATCAACAACATGTGTTGCTCAAAGAAGCCAAATTTTGAAAACAAGATTACGGCCCCAATACAAGAGTCGACCCCTTATTTCAAAAATTCAATTTTTCAAAAAGTTAGGCCCGGGTTTGGATGTTACAACACTCCCAAATGATCAATAAGTGACATACCAATATGTTTTGTAATAAAAAAGGATTTAATATATATTTGATTAGATTTTTTGGACTTATTTTTTACCTTGTTTTTCTAAGTGACAAAATATCATTTTCTAACTCTAATGGGTTTTTTTTTAATGTTGGAGAGATTTCTATTTAAGAAGATCTCTCACAAACTTGTTTTCAACATGCTACCAAAGAATTTTTTTGAAGTGCTCATGCTCCTAGACTCAAATTTGAGGTTTTAACCATCTCAAGCTCTTAAAGGAAGTCAAAACCTGAACTTGAGTATTTCCTCCTAGAGATAATAGTATCAATGTTTTTTCTTTTAAATATTGTTTAAATATTTAGAACTATGATTGTTGAATGTGAGCCTATTGATTCAAAGATCATATTTGAATCAATACTCGATTGATTGTTTGAAAGGTTACCACTCAAAACTAGTTTATCAGCCCCTTGTTTGAGCTTCTTATTTTCTAATCACATTATACATTCTTGTGTGTTGATTTATTAGGGTATTTAAAACGGTTTTTACATAGTATTAGAAGTTTGGGGTAGAATTTAAAAATCCAAGTATATACATGCATTTGAATTTAAATCTTAAATTGTATTTGATTGAGAATACTAAAGTAGTGTCATCGTACTTTTAAATCAATCACTGATGTTTAGACTACTACTACACATGAGCTGTACTTTCAAACCATTGATTCCATTGAGGTGAGTGCAACCCTTGCTTTAAAAACCAATCCAAGATTTACCTTGGACTTATATTTTGAAATCTAATGATTAAAGACTATTTGAGATTTTCTTACATATATAGGTACATAGAATTGGTTGTGTTTATTATTTTCTCTTAGATTATAAAATCTACCAATTAGGAAGCTAGTAACCCTTGTAAATTGGGTCAAGCATTGGGTAGACAAGACCATCCTAACCTCAATTTCATTGAGTGCATCCATGTGTGGTTGAAAAAGAAATGTTGTGAAGAATTGCTACTATGATTGTGTGATATAAGTCCTCATGTAGCCAAGCACTCTTGAAACTCTCATTCTTAAGTCTAGGCTAGTACCTAATAAGTTATTATAAATCCTTGTGAAGCTCTAGGCTTGTGTAGTCTACCTTGCTACTAGAAACCCCTTTAATGGTCAGAATTATGTGCCTAGTTTGTGATTGTAAATCTAAGTGAAGATGAATTTTTGTAAGTTAGTTGTTGTTGTCAATTTAGTGGCATGAACGCCCAACACCCCCCCAAGATTTCTCCTTCATTGGACCTAATAGATTGTACCAGCTCCATTTTTCTCTTGCCTACTACTCACTTCCCTTCATTAAAAGTAGAATTCATGTTGAGTCCTTTTTAAGAAAAAATGTTAGTGGAAGCATTACTATTCCTATTGATAACTAATTGTGGTAACAAAAATATACTCAAAGATAAGCTAAGACCCCTAGTTGATTCCCCCTTTAGATCTAATTGCATTAAGATATTTTAAAGCTAATTATTAACATATAAACACCATAAAATAACTTAACACGAGGATTTAATGCCTCAAGAATCATCTTATCATAAATATGAAATTGACAATAATCCAATTGTGAAAAGATGCACCCTTTAAACAAAGTTTATTGTGACCATATTGAGTTGAAACCTCTCATTATCGCCTCATTTGTCATGGACACAAGGCTTCTTTGTGCCTCCATGATGAGATTTCTCCCAAATCTTGTCTTTTAAATATTAACATAGTCATGCTCCTCACATTTTGCTTCCAATAAGAACTTATTACGCTTAACTTTTGTGATTTTACTAGAACTCATTTGCAAACTTTTGTTTACTTCCTCTTGGCCACAACTATGCTTGCCTCTTTTTATCTTTTAATTAGTTTTTATGTGAACATAATCTTCTCTTCCCTCAAGCACTTTTAAATAGTTTTGGATTTTCTTAATTTGGTCCACTTACCCAAGGGTGCCTAAATCACCAAGACATATAACATATCAAGTGAGACGTATTGGATATATGGTATCGTAGAGCCCTGAAATATGATACATGTCTTATAAAGTGCAACACATGGTGCAGACAGTATGTATCAGATCGGATATTATTCGATATGTTACCTGATACCAATATATACTATCTTACCCACTATGTCAACTTTTTTTTGTTTCCTTTTTGTAGCATCATATCTTTGCAAAAAAAAAAAAACACATTTCCCATAAGAGAACCTTCATTGAGAATGCCAAACTCTTTGTTCTCTTGTCTATCAATATCATCTCTCGACTTAACTTGGTGCATACTAGAGCTCTGCATGATTTAAAAGGTTACAAAGCCCTAAGAAGTGTTGCTCTCTATGGTGTGACAATTAATGGTGTTCAATTAGGTGAGATAATTCTTGGCTCCCCTCTCCTTGATGACTTAACTATCAGTTACTGTGACTCCCTAAAGTCAATAAAGATTGACAATCTTCAATTGAAGAGATTAACACTAGGTTCATGTTTTGATATTGAAGAGATGGAGATAAGAACGCCAAACCTGAAGAATCTTCAATACAAGGGTCAAGTTTGTGACAAGCCTATTTTCAATGTCTCCTCCATAAATGAAGCTACCCTACTGCTCAACCACGATGAGCTTGACTACAAGTTGCATCTCTGGCAGAATTTATTGACGAAGCTTTCACATGTAAGCTCCCTAGAAGTTAAAGTCACAAGTACTCATCCGGTACGTTTCCATCTGCCCATTTTTGTTTTTGTAAAAATACATATTCTGGTTTGATCAACCTGACTAGTTCCTCGTCTATGATACTCCTTGCTGAAGGGTCATGTGACGACGTTCTTTTACATATTTGGAGTTGATCAAGCTAAGATGTCTAAGTTTTTCAGTTACACCCTTTTGTCCTTTTTCTCCTTCAGAAAAAAAGATCTATACACAGGTGAACTTTTATAAATTTCCTAGGCATGTAATCATATAATTTTGTTCCTATTTTTTGACTTCCTATTTCCACTAGCAACACATAAGAGGAGATAAATTTGGTCGTTTTCTTAAGTGGAACCCCTCATTGGCTGCTTGCTCAATTTATCACTTTTTTCTCAACCGAACACTGGAGTCATACCCGTAATACATAAGTAGTCAATGGAGTCATCATTTTTCATTCGTTTATCAGATATCTAGATACAACGATATCACTGAATGTCATGTCACCAAGATGACTTCTAGTGCATTAGTCATGCAAATGTTTTACATTTTGTGGTAGCTAGAGCCCTCTTGAAATTTTTTTTCTAGTGTTGGCATATAGGAATCTGACCCTTAGTATTTAACGAAGGAGAGAATTTTTCTCAAAACTGGGATAGTGAAAATCTCTACCTCTTCGTCACTCTTGCCTGATTGTGTGCATATGGCAAGTTGCAACTCTGTTGTATGGTGACTACAACGTTTATGTTGTTAAATCCTCTTGAAGTTAACTATTTTTTTAATTATGCATTGCACTTTTCTTATATTCCCAGGTCCTCCAAGAACATGAAAAATAGAAATTGTCATTGGTTAAACTACTGAAGCACGGGCACTTATCTTCTAAAGGTGAAATGCATTCCTTGGACTTCTATTAAATTTAGTTCACTTGTTTTGCTATTTTTTTGTAGTTGCAGGATCACTTCCTTTTGTTGAATTCTATTGGATTGAAAAAGTATAGATCTTCACGTTTTGTTTTGAACATGCTTTTATCTCTGGTTTCAATGATGGGAAATAGTTGAGCAGATTTCACTTCTCCTTGTTTCAGATCTCCTCGAGATCTACTGAAAATAAAATTTGAATCTGCATTTGGGTTTTCTTTGTCTCGTGTCTTTAAATCTAACTTATGTATTAAATTTTGGTTAAATCAGACTTTGTCCTCGCAAATCAAGGAGATAACGAGGAAGGGAAGATGCCATGCTGAGTTGACTTGATTGTTCTTTCTTTCTCATAGTGGAAAAGATTTTGTAGCTTTCTAGAATGTTTGTTGCTCTATTGGCCATCATCAAGAGGAAAAGGCATCAGAGATGATGAGGAAACAAGCTCATAATTCTATTCATTGGGTGAATGACATAGAATAGAATTTCATGGCGGGGAACAAAAAATTTAGGATCATTATTAAGTTAGTTGTTTAAGTTTTTATCAGTAATTTTAGTATTTATTATTCAATCGTTTTTAGCATCAGAATCATTTTTAGGTGTTTGTAAGCAATTTATGTATTTATTACTCAACCAATTCTGTTATGAATCTACTTTTGTTGTGATACACACATATCTCTTTTTAATAAAAAGAGACATTTTTTTCCATTAAAGTCCACTATTTGAAGATTTGGTTATTTTTTAAAACCATAAGTTTTCATTTTCTTCAACAACAAGTAAAACAAGTTGATGAGTCACATAGATCCAAGTTAGATTTTAATCATTTGAAGAAAAAAAAAAGGTTAGAATTTCAACAAAGGGTTATTTATGTATTTATATGATTTCATGATTTTTAATATTATATTTATTTAATAACTTACATAGAAATTAAATATTATAAAAGTAACATTTAATTATGGGGGTATTTTGGTACTTTTATGATAATTTTTTATTTGATATATTTAATTAAATATAAAACCTTATTTTAAATTTTTTATTATTAATTAAGTAAGATATAAACTATTTAACTTAAAAGTATTTTATTAGTAAATTATTTTTTTACTTTCCATTATATTTTTAAAGAGTATTCTGACACACACAAAATTATTTTCTAGTGTACTTTCACTTGAGCACATTAACACAAAAGAGTGCATTCTCTAAAGAACCCTAGATTTCGCTTTCTCTCTCTCTCTCTTTCCCTAAGGACCTGTATGGAACACACATAAAACAAAAGAAAATAAAATAAAAGGAGAGAGAAAATTATTTTATGTTGTTTGGTAGCAAGGAATCTGTTGAAGAGAAGATATGGAAGCCTTTTACATGACTCTCACTATAAGAAGTCTTACAAATCCAAAATTTATTATGAAGGAGATCTCATAGAAGAATTTCAGTTTAAAGGTGTTTTAGTTATATTAGTCTTCTATTTATGTTGAGTTATTCAATTAAGCTAGGACTTATCTTTAAGTGTTAGAGTTTTGGTGTAATTGGGACAGGAGTAGTTTAATTGTAATTAGACTCTACTACTTTCCTCTATTATAAATAGAGGTTTATGTAATCTGATTAGACAAAACTTATGCTGACAAAAACATATGGGATAGTTGTATTGTGCACATATGTGGCCGATTCTTCAATGTTATCCGCAATGAAAACAGTTGATGCTCCCACCTTCTAAGCACTCCTAACTTTCAGTGCAAAGTAGCAATCTTTAAGATCATAAACAAGAAAAAGAACAATTATGAAGAAGATAAGGAGAATTCAATTAAAAAATACTGAAGTGAAGCACCTGTATACTTTCTGGGACAGCCCTGGTCTTTCCCGGGAAGGAGATGCCAAAAATGATCAAAGTCTTCACAACCCTATTGATTATCGTTCGCCTGGCAGTGTCATGATTCCCCTTCATACTTTCAGGGGGAGGTCACTCTTTAAGCTGGTTCCCGGAGCTGGAAACAAGAACAAGCATAGGAAGACAAGAAAACAGCACCAAATCTCATGGCTACCTCAAGGAGGAAATAAATAGTGATTACACTAGTGGATGATTGATGTGACAATCGTGGTGCTTTCCCATTTTTAAATCTCTTTACTGTATACCTTCCAATGGCGTTGGGTCGTCTACAAAGATGCAAAATGTTAATCGCCGAGAACAACCTCTTCCACTGTTTAAGCTAGTTCCCTTTACTGTATACTACTGACTTTTACTTTATATCTTGGGGTCAAGTCATTTTGGATAAGCCTTGGACCCAACTTTACAAACTCGATTCTCTATAGTCATTATCTCGTCAAACTGAAATTGCAACTCGGTTCTACAATTTTTTCATTATCTCTTTCGTTTCTTTGAAGATCCAAAATCAATCTGATTTTATGTTCTCTCAGATTTTCACTCAACTCTCGTTTTGCTTAAGAGGCTGACGTGGTGAGAGGAGGGGTTGCGATGTTGGTGAACTCCGATTTCCTCTCAACCTCGTTCTTTTGGTATATAGATAGATCTAGATACATAAAAAGATATAAATATAGATGAGGTGAGCCGTAGTTACGACTGGGACATGTAAAATACCTCAGATAGGAAGTAGTGCATCATCTCTTCAATGCAACAAACAAACCTGTTGAGGGGACAAGTTATGGAATAAATATTAATCCTAGAGAACATTCATTACTATACACTGAAAACAAAAGCAGTGAAGATTGATCATCTTCAGATGAAGAGATGAAGATATGTAAGCCGAACCTGAAGAGACTGAGGTACAAGGGCCAAGTTTTTGACAAGCCCACTTTCAACGACATCCCCTCCTTGGATGAAGCTATCGTGACACACACCCTTGACCTTGACTTCTACTTCGAACTATCCAGGGATGTAGTCCACTTGAACTCATGTTTTTGCAGAGAAAATACATTGACTAAAATAATATTTTTTTTGTTATTTCATATCACAAATAGCAGTGCATAACAGACAAAAATTTAGTCAATTGACTTTCAGCATAAGAGAACCTTCATTGAGAAGACTAATAGTATCATCAAGCTACCAAAAAATATTATTCACCACTTACTCTCTTTTCTTCCATTGAAGTGTTCAGTGATGACATCAATTCAATCGAGGCATTGGATAAACATGTGGAAACCCCTATTGATTTATAACACTATTATAGACTTGATGAGGGTAGAGTTTCTGACCAGCCAATTTCCAAAGATCCCCTCCTTGAATGAAGTTACCAAGATGCTCATCCTTGACCTTGTCATCTTCTTCGATCTATCCAAGGATGTAGACCTTTTGAACTCAAAATTTTCAAATTGAATGCTCAACCCATTCAGCTACTACCTTGAACCATCATGTTTGTCAAATCGAATGCTCAACCCAACCAGTTCAGCATCTAGACTGGTTGGGTTGAGCATTTCAATTTGAAAAACTAGATAGTTCAACTTGTCAATATTTTAGGTAATGGCAGTGCTCCAGTAAAATTCTTGTTAGGACTTCGTAGTGTTTACCTATGATAAGCAAGCAAATGAACTTAAATAGAGTTCAGATGATTTAAGAAAGCACCATTAAAGAAAAAAACAAAGAAAGATTCAAATAGCAATGGAGAGAGCATCAGAATTGCACATTGTAAATAGACGAACCAATGAGAAAGGGCTTACAAATGGATCGATTGTAGTATAGCAATGTTGTTCCTCATCTTTGCAGCAATTCTTTACAAAAATGCAAAAGAAGAAGAAGAAGAAGATGAAAGTAAAGACAAAACACTCTTGATTATTTTTCCGTACTCTCATCGCTCTTAAGTCTCTCCTGCTTTATATAGCTCTTGGTTACACATTTTTTACCATAACAAACAACGCAGTCATTGAATGCGCTTGTAAAATTTGGTGTAACAAACCTGAAAATTAGCTATAACTTGTAAGACACCAGGAAATTGGTTGTCACAAACCTAAAGACGGGGCTTGATAGATGTTGTTGACTTAGTAACCATTTCAGGAAGGAAGCAGAAATTTAATGGCATAGAACCGAACCTAACCCTTTTTTCCTATCGTAATTGGACTAGGTAAGATTAGGTCCGGTTCAATGCTTACAAAGTGTTGTAAAAAAACTCAGTTATAGCAGTTAAACAAACTGTCGATTTATATCTAATGAGACAATCAAGTACGCTATCGTGCATTGCATCGCCCATTACCGTTCGATCACAACTAACTTCCTCCAATGGTTGTTTCTTATTAGAAATATTTTAACATTTCCATTAAAAAATTGCCACGGAATATAAAAGTTAAGATAAACCCTGAGACTCGTTACTCTCCTAGCTCTTTCCCAACAAAACACTTGATGGGTTTTTCTATTTCTCTATAAAAATTAATATGACCAATTGTGGTCCGAATGATAGGTTCCCGAGGATTATTATAAATTAATTAATCAAGTTATAGTATTCTATTGTTATATGATAAGTTATAGCTTAAATACATATAACGTTTGTGGTTTTTGAATCCTATTAATGATCATTTAATAATAACCAAGTCTTTAATTTATAATTTTTAATAATTACCTAAAAATATTTTTTGTGACATTGAGATAAGAATAACTCATCTATGAGATAATAATGTAATTATGTAATAAATTATAGTTAATAATTGATATCAACTAATTACTTGATCGATAACTCAACTAGTTACTATGCAAGTCATATTACATTAACATGACTTGATCAATTTATAATGTGAATCAATATGATCATCCAAATTATTATAATTTCACTAATTAATAATTTAAATCTTGAACCAATTAGTTATGTTTAGTTTATAGTTTAATTTTTCTAATTTTTAAAGTATTTCCATCAATATACAAAAAATTATGTGAATTTCACTAATTAATTTTATTTTTGATTTCAGGCAAATCTATAGTAAAAGTTTTTATCAAAATTATTATATATAAGGATAATTGAAAAAATTAATAATATCAAATAAATAACTTAATTTAACTATATTAATTAATTTTTATATTATGTTAACTAAATTAAGTTGATTGATCAGTTAATTATTTTTATTTAATTTAACTTAAATATTTCAATTAAATAAATTTTTATAATACTACAAATAAATAATAATAATAATTATTGAAAATTTATAATTCTAATGCTTTTTGTTTTATTTATTTCATTGATAAAAATCTTATCTTGTTTCACATAAAAGCACTATTATAGTTGATTAAAAACTTATATAGCACTATGTTGGTAATAAGAGGAAATGTTAAATATAAAAATTGAGAATAGTGGATATTTTTTTATTTTTTCCTAAATATTTCTTAGATAAATTACTTCATTGAGAATAGTATATATTTCACAAAGATTTTTAATTTCACCAGTAATAAACATTTTTTTATTTTAATTTCCCCTACTTTTTCTTGTTGAAATTATTTCACTAAGAATAGCATATATTTTTAAGAGATTTTTAAAATTTTTAATAATAAGTTTATATTTTTTTCTCTAACTTATTCTTGAGGAATTATTTTGTTGAGAATAGTGTATATTTCTCGTTGATTTTTTAATTACTTTGAGAATAAGTGAATATTTTTATTTTTAATCTCCCCTCTTATTCTTGATGAAATAATTTTTCCAAAAATAGTAAATATTTTTTATTAAAATTAGAATTTATTCGAGAGTAAGTGAATTATTTTTCTTTTTTCCTAACTTATTATTGATGGGATAGTTTCGACTAGAATATCTTGGTGAGTTTTTAAATTTCATACAAAATTATTGGTTCTCGCCATTTAGTGGGAATATTTTTCTCCACGACATTCAAATTTCATCGAGAAATATATATTTATCTCGAAAAAATAATTTCATGGAGAAGAAAAAACATTGAGAGACATCGATTTTCTTGTAGCATAAGAAGTTAGATCAACTCAATTGAAGATGGCTATGAACTACTTCTGACAAGCACACTCCTACTTGAATTATGTCTAAACTTGTAGCTTTTGCATGAAGTCTTGTTTACTTGAATGGGACACAATCATGTTCAAGCGAAGGGAGTAAAAAGTATATAATCAGAAAAGAATAAATCATTTTATATATTGTGTTGGTCCCAAGATCCCCATTAAGATAAGTTTGATGACAATAAATAATTGAATTACTAATGATGTGTGTCAAGTATGAGGCGCATAAAAAAAACCCTTTAAAAAAAATTTCTAGCAGCATATTCGTTCGATCCACCATGGACCATTTCAATGATCCATAGAAAAGGAAAGAAATTTCCTCATACTTGAAAGCACACCATCAACATCTAGTAGCACCATTTGACTAAAAAACAAAGGAAGAATCATTTTTTTTTTTTTTTTGGACACAACCAGTCCAAAAAAAAGGCAAGAAGAATAGCATGAACAAAAGGAGATGACCATATAGGAAGAAATAAAAATTGAAGTGTTAACAATTGAAGGACTCAAACCCATCTATAAAAGTCAAGCATAATAAGTGAAAAAGATGAAAGCCTAGAGTGAAAATACAAAATTAAGAAGTCATGCATGTGGTGAATTGGAGCACGAAGAGTTGACCCCTATGGAAGGAGTTGACCTCATGTCATGATGGAGTGAGCAAAACCATAGTGGGAGGAGTTGATCATTGTAATGAAGTGCATATAGCAAGAGTAGACAACATGGAAGGAGTTGACCTCATCTGAGTAAAAAATGGCAAAAAGGATTTGACTCTATGCAATAAAAAGTTCTGAAATACAAAAAAAAAAAAAAAAATTCAATGGACCCTTATAGTGTACAAAAGAAAGAGGAGTTGAACTCTGGGGTGGAGAGGATTCAAACTGTGGAGGATTCGACTACAGAATCAAGCTATTAGAAGAAAAGTTGTGGAGGCCATGTTCTAGCAATTCCATTTCCTGAATATCGGGTCCAAATAAAAAAAAATTTAGGTTTCCAAATTATGTAAGTAACCTATATTATGTTCGGTAGTAAAAATAGGAACTATTGATTTTTTTTTTCATAATTTTTAGACCTTTGTTTTCACCTTCTTTTGCTAAATGTTGAAGAATTTGTTCTTTAACCCAAACTAGCCTCTAATGAAATTCTCTCTTCTCACAGTGAAAACCAAACCTCCTAATCTCTTGCACATGATTTAAGAAGTTTTTACCTCCTCCAAAGCTTAAAAGGTTGATAGTTTTCTTTATTGAGCTAAGAAATTATGTGTTGTTCGATTAAATACTTAAATCTCAGTTATTTAAACATGTGCTAAGGGATTTTAAGACCATATTTGATTCAACCATTGCATTGTGAGTAGTTTTGTTATTGACAACCATTTGAAATTAGTTTTACAACCTCAATTTTCATATCATATTAATGCATGCTTATATGTTATTTTGTTGGGGTTTTTGAAATAGCTTTTACTACATATTGAAACTTTGGGATTGAATTTCAAATCCAAGTATTCACATTTATATACTTTGAGATATATTAATGATAATTAGTCGAGTACAATGAACTAGTGCTAAGTACACTTTAAAAAATCATTCACTATAATTTATAATGCTACTTATGGGCTATTGTTTGAAAATTATTATTTTTGAGTTGAATTGTTTACGTCCCGCAACTTTAAAAGCCAATCCCATATTTAAATTGAGCCAATCTTTCAAATGAACACATCTTTTGCTGCCTATATTTTCAAATCAAATCATAAATGACTACTATGAGTTGTTTTCATTTTAAAATCAAGTTACTAAGGACTATTTTTAGCTACTAATTACATTGGATAGATGTACATATTTGTTTGTACCAAGATTAATAAAAAATTTCTATTGGGAGATAATTAATATCGTGTTACATTGTAACAAAGTAATATTTACAATTGGGTCAAACCTTCCTTAGGTAAGACCATCCTCACCCCAAATTTATTCAGGATAAAAAATTGTGGCTGAAGAATTGAAGGTGGGAAGTTGTGTTTGCAGTTGTTCGAGTCATAAAACCCTGTGTAGGTAGGTGATGCTGAAATCTCTTTGTGGGTCTAGATTGGTGTGCCTAGTGAGTTGTTGAAAATCTATGTGCTTGTCTACCTAGTCAATTGATGAAAAATCTCTTTGTGGGTCTAGGCATGTATGCCTAATTAGTTGTTAAATCTGAGGGAGTACCATTGTAAGTTGGTTGTTATGGTCAATTGAATAGCATAAGTCCATTTGTGGGCAACATCGCAATTGGCCTTAGAGGTGATTTGATTTATATGTTTTTGGGCAAGCCAAGATTAGTGGCTCCTTAAGATTATGAAACATCTTGAGGGGGTAGACTTGCCATCAGCTAGAAGGATTTCAAACCACCCTAAAAATCCTATGTGTACTTTGTATGTAATTGCTTCTACGAATGCCATTGATCATAGTGAATATGAACTTTAAAATTGACCTTGGATTTTGAATTAATTAAAAGCACATAGGAACAAAGTAAAAGCAGTTAAAGTTAAGAATAAAAATGAAAAAAACTACCATTTTATCAGACTATACATACCTTAATTGTAGATCATCTATATATTGGATTACCAATCAGTAAAGTAGGAAATCAACATATAGAAAAAACTTATAAAAATGTTTAGATATCATGTCCAAGAAAAGTAGCAAGCAAGAGCCTGAGATTTTACTTGCAGTTTTAATGCCCGCGAAGAGTGAATTAACCATAGCAAAAAAAAATAGGAAAGAAAAAATTCAAAAAATGGGTTGGTCATTAAAAACTATAATAATGTGAAATAATATATATATGTTTCTCAAAATCACCAACATAAGTTCTTCTACACTATCAAAATAATAAAAATCTACAAAAACAAAAATCAGAGTAAACAAAAAAATAGACCAAGGAAATGTGTCCCCCTCCCAAGTCTTGGAAGTCATATCTCCATTCAGAAGAGGGGGTGTTACTGTCCCGGATCTGACACATGGATTCGTAGGGAAGAAGAAGAGAAAAATGAAGATCAAGGCAAAGGGAAGCTTGAAAACCCTAAGTTCTTTGAGGAGAGCACACACTCCCTGAGCTCGTTGAGGAGAACTCAAAACCCTTGTTTACTCTAAATCAATGTTTACCTTTCTCATTACTCTTCTCCTTAAATAGGGTTCACCCTTACAAGGTTTAAGATAAAATACTACAAAAATACCCCTATAAATAAAATATTCCAAAAATACCCATGTGGCCTCTTAATTTTTTAACTAGCATAAAATAAAGTAAATTAAAGAAAAATAATTAAAATAATATTGTTATTGCGTGAATAACAAGGGGCAAGGCTGTCCTTCCTAGGTAAAATCCCTATACCCTCCCAATACCATATCGAAGAGGAAGAAGGACAGAGAGAGAGAGAGAGAGAGAGAGAGAGATAGTCTTTTTGGAGTATATATGTATATAAAGAGAGAGAGAGAGAGAGAGAGAATTGTTTTTGTATTACTGATATAATTTCTAATAACTCTTATACCAATTTGTCTGGCGGGTACTATAATTCTTCTATAGGAATAGGTTGACAATACAATACAAATACAGAAAAATAGGGACAAGTTGATTATAACTATGGCTAAAGCAAAAGAAAGGAGTAACATAAACTGGTGTTAAGAAGGGGTTTCTTAATGAAAGATTGATTATAACTATGGCTAAAGTAAATGAAATAACTAACATAAGAAAACAGGCTATATTCTGAAGGCTTTTCCTATATAAAAAATCTTATACAGAATTGCTAAAAATAGATAAATTTTTGCACACAAAATTATAAATCAAACTATAAACAGAATAAGCATACAAAATATAAAGGAAGTTTGTGGCGTTGTGACAATCAGGAGCGGTCCTTGTCTTTCAATGCAGCGGGATCTTTCAGAGCTACTAGCCCTCACCTAGTAGTTTCCAGCCTAAAAAAATATTTTTTTTCTTTTAACAAACTATCAAAGCCGTAAAAATTAAAAGACTAACAATAATGATTAAACAACAAAAAGTAGTATCATAAATAAAAATAAAACCAAAGAGGAAAAATAGTAGATGTGAAATTTCCTAAAGGTACATCCTATACCTTTACTGTTTGAAAACTTATCTTTCTTTCTTCAGGTATAGAGAACCCAAGACATGACGACTTGTATGGTTTCCTAGCAATTTTGCTTCTGCCACGAGTTCCGCATTTTTTTCCCAACAACAAAGCCATGTCGCCTCCTTTGGCTAAACGGGCGAACATATGGGACATAGGACCATGAAACATCAAAGGATCACCATAATGCTTTTACGTCATGCAGGGGATTGACTCCAGATTAGAAAAAGAAATTATGGATTCAAACAAACAGAGGTTGAGGAGTTCCCTTTAGGAAAACCCCTATGTAAATAAAATTACTATTTTAAAAATAAAAATTTACTTGGAAGCACAATTGAGGTAGGAATTATGCAGGGGATTCAGAGGAAGAGAAAGAAGTCATGGGTTTAGAGAGCAAGGTGTGCAAGAACTGGGGTTTTTCATTCATATCTTCTATAACTTAAAATTGGGTATTTATAGACAAACCTTTGCCGACACAGAATATATAGAGATTGTCATCCGGGTGCTCATTGGGCCCCATCGTCAATGACTTATCTCATAATCTTTACAAGTGTGCGGCTAAGGTTAAACAAAACCCAAAAAGGAAAAATACAAACTTTTTACAAAGTCAAAAACATGGTGGTAGGAAACCAGGGGCATCTTCAAACCACCATGAGCTGGAAAACTTATCTTCTCAAACCATGTGCTAAAACAGTGGGCTGGAAACTTTTATCTCAAACCATATGATGAAACCATGAGCTGGAAAACCATGTGCTGAAACCATGGGCTGAATTTTTTGTCTTCCCCAAATAGGATCATGTCTATCTTTATTCTGTGTCAATGACAGTCTTTTCATTTGTCTTTTCTAGATAATTTTCTCAGTATCCATTATCTTGAATAATAGTCGAAGTATCCATTATCTTTTTCTTTTGTAGATAATCTTCTTAGTACTTTTGTCTTGCTATATCCCATCTAAAGTGGTCAAATTGTGTATAGCTTCTTAGTCAAAGTCATAGTCTTCGTCTTCTTCATGAGAATAACACTAAAGAGTCTGAGTACCAGTAGATCTAGATTTTCTGGATATTTCTGATTCTTGTTTCTCATAACCTTGTTCTTTAAGATATTCTTGAAAATATTCTTTTATCATCTTTTTAATATCTTCTGGATTTGTCTGCTGCTTGTCTTTCTTCTTTTCTTCTGACATTTTGGACAAATGTCCAGCCGTCAACGAATTTGATGTGTCTTAACCAACTACCATTTGAGCTGGACTAGCCAGTGAATTACCCTCACTAGTAGGTATCTGGGTAGAAAAAGTACCTGTTAATCTCGCCTTGAGTTGTTTGTTTTCTTCTTCAATGGTGTATATGTATTCTTTCTGAAAATCATTCTTTTCCTGGAGTAACCTTCTCTTTTCATTGAGTCTTTGTATGGTCTTAGATAGGTTTAACAGAGATCACAAAAAAACAATTCTTCTAGTATCTTTGGCAATCCCATAAGATATTGTTTTAAATGCAATTGGTACCCTAGCAAGTAAACTAGAGCAAAATGTAATTTATGTTTTATAGAAGCTTGTATACCCTGCCTAAAGATTTTACGTATCACACCAGAAGATAATAATTTGCATAACAAGATCAGTAATACAAAATTAGAAATAAAATCCAGATACAAACGACAAGAACTTTAAAAAAAAAAAATATAAAAGTCGTTAGAATTAAAAGATAAAACCAAAGAGGAAAAATAGTAGATGTGAAATTTTCTCAAGGTACATCCTAAACCTTTACTATTTGAATCCTTATCTTTCTTTCTTCAGGTCTAGAGAACCCAAGATATGATGACTTGTATGGCTTCCTAGCAATTTTGCTTCTGCCATGGGCTCCTCCTTTTTTCCCAACAACACAGCCCTGACCCCTCCTTTGGCTAAACGGGCAACCTAATGGACATTGGACTGTGAAACATCAAGGGATCACCATAATGCTTTTACGTCATGGAGGGGATTGACTCCTGATTAGAGAAAGAAATTATGGATTCAAACACACAGAGGTTTAGGAGTTCCCTTTAGGATAACCCCTAAGTAAATAAAATTACTATTTTAAAAATAAGAACTTACTTGGAAACTCAATTGATGTAGGAATTATGCAAGGGATTCAGAGGAAGAGAAAGAAATCATGGGTTAAGAAAGCAAGGTGTGCAAGAACTAGGTTTTTTCATTCATATCTTTTATAACTTACAACTGGGTATCTATAGACAAACCTTTGCAGACATGGAATAGGTAGAGATTGTCATACGGGTGCTCATTGGGCCCCATCGTCAATGACTGATCTCATAATTTTTACAAGTGTGCGGCTAAGGTTAAACAAAACCCAAAAAGGAAAAATACAAACTTTTTTCAAAGTCAAAAACAAGGTGCTACGAAACTAGGGGCATCTTCAAACCACCATGAGCATGAAAGCTTATCTTCTCAAACCATGTGCTAAAACAGTGGGTTGGAAATTTTTATCTCAAACCATATAATGAAACCATGGGCTAGAAGACCATGTGCTGAAATTGTGGGCTGAATTTTTTGTCTTCTCAAATAGGATCATGTCTATCTTTATTATGAGTCAATGATAGTCTTTCCAGATGTCTTTTGTAGAGAATCTTCTCAGTATCCATTATCTTGAATAATAGTCTAAGAATCCATTATCTTTTTCTTTTCTAGATAATGTTCTTAGTACTTTTGTCTGTCTATTTCCCATCTAAAGTGGTCAAATTGTGTATAGCTTCTTAGTCAAAGTCATAGCCTTCATCTTCTTCTTGAGAATAACACTGAAGAGTCTTAGTACTAGTAGATCTAGATTTACTGGATATTTCTGAGTCTTGTTTCTCATAACCTTGTTCTCTAAGATATTCTTGAAAATATTCTTTCATCATCTTTTTAATATCTTCTGGATCTATCTGCTACTTGTCTTTCTTCTTTTCTTCAGACATTTTTGGCAAATGTTCAGTCATCAACGGTTTTGATGTGTCTTTACCAGCTACCGTTTGAGATGGACTAGCGAGTGAATTAGCCTCACTAGTAGGTATATGGGTAGAAAAAATACCTGTTAATCTTGCCTTCTGTTGTCTGTTTTCTTCTTCAATGGTGTTTATGAATTCTTTCGGAAAATCATTCTTTTCCTGGAGTAACCTTCTCTTTTCATTGAGTCTTTGTATGATCTTGGATAGGGTTTCACAGTGATCACAAAAAATAATTCTTCTAGTTTCTTTGGCAATCCCATAAGATACTATGTTAAATGCAATTGGTACCCTAGCAAGAAAAATAGAGCAAAATGTAATTTAGCTTTTATAGAAGCTTGCATACCAAACCTAAAGATTTTAGGTGTAACACCAGAAGATAATACTTTGCATAACAAGATTAGTAATACAAAATTAGAAATTAAATCCAGATACGTATGAAAAGAACTTTTTTTAAAAAAAATTATAATTGTTGTAAGAATTAAAAGACTAACACAATAATGAATATAACAACACAAAGTAGAATCATAAATAAAGATAAAACCAGAGAGGAAAAATAGTAGATGTGAAATTTTCTAAAGATACATCCTAAACCATTACTGTTTGAATTCTTATCTTCCTTCCTTCAGGTATATATAACCCAAGACATGATGACTTGTATGGCTTCCTAGCAATTTTGCTTCTGCCATGGGCCCCTCTTTTTTCCCAACTTCAAAGCCATGACGCCTCCGTTGGCTAAACAGGCGAACATATGGGACATAGAATCGTGAAACATCAAAGGATCACCATAATTCTTTTACGTCATGCAGGGATTGACTCTAGATTAGAGAAAGAAATTATGGATTCAAATAGACAGAGGTTTAGGAGTTCCCATTAGGAAAACCCCTAAGTAAATAAAATTATTTTTTTAAAAATAAGAACTAACTAGGAAACACAGTTGATGTAGGAATTATGCAGGGGATTCAGAGCAAGAGAAAGAAGTCATGGGTTTAGACAGCAAGGTGTGCAAGAACTGAGTTTTTTTCATTCATATTTTCTATAACTTACAACTGGGTATTTATAGACAAACCTTTGCCGACACGGAATAGATAGAGATTGTCATACTAGTGCTCATTGGGCCCCATCGCCAATGATTTATCTCATAATCTTTACAAGTGTGCGGCTAAGGTTAAACTAAACCCAAAAAAAAAAAAAAACTTTTTCTATAGTCAAAAACATGGTGCAACAAAGTCAAAATCTAGGTGCTAGGAAACCAGGGGCATCTTCAAACTACCATGAGCTGGTAACCTTATCTTCTCAAACCATGTGCTAAAATAGTGGGTTGGAAACTTTTATGTCAAACCATATGGTGAAACCATGGGCTGGAAAACCATGTGCTAAAACCGTGGGCTGAATTTTTTGTCTTCTCAAATAGGATCATGTCTGTCTTTATTCTGAGTCAAGGATAGTCTTTTCATTTGTCTTTTCTAGATAATCTTCTTAGTATCCATTATCTTGAATAATAGTCTAAGTATCCATTATCTTTTTCTTTTCTAGCTAATCTTCTTAGAACTTTTGTCTTGCTATTTCCCATCTGAAGTGGTGAAATTGTGCGTAGATTCAGAGTCAAAGTCATAGTCTTCATCTTGTTCTTGAGAATAACACTAAAGAGTCTGAGTACTAGTAGATCCAGATTTATAGGATATTTCTGAGTCTTGTTTCTCATGGACTTGTTCTTTAAGATTTTCTTGAAAATATTCTTTCATCATCTTTTTAATATCTTCTAGATCTGTCAGTTGTTTGTCTTTCTTCTTTTCTTTTGACATTTTGGGCAAATGTCCAGCCATCAACGGATTTGATGTGACTTTACCAGCAACTGTTTGAGTTGGACTAGCTAGTGAATTACCCTCACTAGTAGGTATCTGGGTAGAAAAAGTACATGTTAATCTTGCCTTGAGTTGTTTGTTTTCTTCTTCATGGTGTTTATGTATTCTTTCTAAAACTCATTCTTTTCCTAGAGTAACCTTCTCTTTTTATTGAGGCTTTGTATGGTCTTGGATAGTGTTTCACAGTGATCACAAAAAAAATTCTTCTAGTCTCTTTGGCATTCCCATAAGATACTGTTTTAAATGCAATTGGTACCCTAACAAGTAAAAATAGAGCAAAATGCAATTTATGTTTTATAGAAGCTTGTATACCCTGCCTAAAGATTTTACGTATAACACCAGATGATAATACTTTGCATAAGAAGATCAGTAATACAAATAAGAAATTAAATCCAGATACATATGAAAAGAACTTTTTAAAAAAAAAAAACTTTAATTTTCGTTAGAATTAAAAGACTAACAATAAAGATTATAACAACACAAAGTATTGTCATAAATAAAGATAAAACCAGAGAGGAAAAATAGCAGATGTGAATTTTCTAAAGGTTCATCCTAAACCTTTACAGTTTGAATCCTTATCTTTCTTCCTTCAGGTATAGAGAACCCAAGACATGACGACTTGTATGGCTTCTTAGCAATTTTACTTCTGCCACGGGCTCCTCTTTTTTTTTTTCCCAACAACAAAGCCCAAACGCCTCCTTTGGCTAAACGGGTGAACATATGGGACATTTGACCGTGAAACATCAAAGGATCACCATAATGCTTTTACGTCATGCAGGGGATTGGCTCCAGATTAGAGAAAGAAATTATGGATTCAAACAGACAGAAGTTTAGGAGTTCCCTTTATGAAAACCCCCAAGTAAATAATATTACCTTTTTAAAAATAAGAACTTACATGGAAACACAGTTGATGTAGAAATTATGCAGGGGATTCAGAGGAAGAGAAAGAAGTCATGGGTTTAGAGAGCAAGGTGTGCAAGAACTGGGTTTTTTCATTCATATCTTCTATAACTTACAACTGGGTATTTATAGACAAACCTTTGCCGACACGGAATAGATAGAGATTGTCATACGGGCGCTCATTTGGCCCCATCGTCAATGACTTATCTCATAATCATTACAAGTGTGCCGCTAAGGTTAAACAAAACCCAAAAAGGAAAAATACAAACTTTTTACAAAGTCAAAAACAAGGTGGTAGGAAACCAGGGGCATCTTCAAGCCATCATGAGCTGGAAAGCTTATCGTCTCAAACCTTGTGCTAAAACAGTGCGTTGGAAACTTTTATCTCAAACCATATGATGAAACCATGGGCTGGAAAAGCATGTGCTAAAACCGTGGGCTGAATTTTTTGTCTTCTCAAACAGGATCATATCTATCTTTATTCTGAGTCAATGATAGTCTTTACTGATGTCTTTTCTAGATAATCTTCTCAGTATCCATTATTTTGAATAATAGTCTAAGTATCCATTATCTTTTTCTTTTGTAGATAATCTTCTTAGTACTTTTGTTTTGCTATTTCCCATCTAAAGTGGTCAAATTGTGTATAGCTTCTGAGTCAAAGTCATAGTCTTCGTCTTCTTCTTGAGAATAACACTAAAGAGTTTGAGTACCAAGAGATCCAGATTTACTGGATATTTCTGAGTCTTGTTTCTCATAACTTTGTTCTTTAAGATATTCTTGAAAATATTCTTTCATCATCTTTTTAATATCTTCTGGATATGTCTTTTGTTGGTTTTTCTTCTTTTCTTCAGATATTTTTTGGCAAATGTCTATCAGTCAATGGATTTGATGTGTCTTTACCAGCTTACCTTTTGAGCTGGACTAGCTAGTGAATTACCCTCACTAGTAGGTATATGGTTAGAAAAAGTACCTGTTAATCTTGCCTTGAATTGTTTGTTTTCTTCTTTAATGGTGTTTATGTATTCTTTATTAAAATCATTCTTTTCCTAACGTAATCTTCTCTTTTCATTGAGTCTTCGTATGGTCTTGGATAGAGTTTCACAATGATCACAAAAAACAATTTTTCTAGTATCTTTCGCAATCCCATAAGATACTTGGTCTTCTCTCATAAATCTTAAGGACGGGGCTATATAATAATTAGTTCTGATACTGTGCTTAGTAGCTTCTAAGGCTTCTTCTAAATTATTAAATCCTTTATAAATAGGTCTTTGAAAATCTTGAATACTTTCTTTTACTTCAGTCCTGGAATGAAAAACTCCTTGAGTTTTACCTTTAAAAACTACATAAAAATTGAAACTTTTCTTTTTCTGACAAAAATATTCTGATAAACTATTAATACTGGCTAAAAAGTATTTTTGATCTTTAGGAATTCTTTGTTAAGAAAGCCATAAGTTGTCTAATAAGCATTGTTCTTCTTTGCCAACAGAATTATGGGGTAAAGTCTTAAATGTAATATTAGATTTAGGAAAAAGTACTAATTTTTTATTACAAAAATTTAAAAATTCTTGTCCATAATTATTGAATCTTGAAGAAGAAAATCTTGAGGACATCTGGTCTGGAGGATCCATCTATTCAATTAACCAAGGACGAATAAGAAAATCTCCTACTTAATATATTTGCAAGACTATTATTTTTACCTTTGATATGTTCAAATTCTATCTTGTATCCATTTCCTGTAATTATATCTACAAGATTTAGCCATATTCTTTACTTATCTTATTTCTTTGCTTCTTTGGAAATATTTTACTATTGCTTCACAATCAGTTCTTAATGTAAATTCATTTTTACTAATAATGAAAAGCCGAAAAGCTTCTAAGGAGTAAATAATTGCTAAAATCTCTACATCTATGCTACTCATGTTTCCTTTTTATTTTACTTTTCCACTAGCATAACTACAGATACGTTCTTCTTCTTTAATACTATATTTGTGAGGTTCGGCAATAAGTACACTGCCCCATCCAATGTTGCTACCATCAGTTTCAATAATGATGTAATCAGAATCTAAGGGCATTTGTAATTTAGCTAAATTTTGGATTTTTTCTTTTTCTTTTTTTACTAAGTTTTTATCTTCTTGATTAAAAAACCTTTGTCTATCAGTGGAAACCAAGGGCATCTTCAAACCACCATGAGCTGGAAAGCTTATCTTCTCAAACCATGTGCTAAAATTGTGGGTTGGAAACTTTTATCTCAAACCATATGATGAAACCATGGGCTAGAAAACCGTGTGCTGAAACCGTGGGCTGAATTTTTTGTCTTCTCAATCAGGATCATGTCTATCTTTATTCTGAGTCAATGATAGCCTTTTCAAATGTCTTTTCTAGATAATCTTCTCAGTATCCATTATCTTGAATAATAGTCTAAGTATCCCTTATCTTTTTCTTTTCTAGATAATCTTCTTAGTACTTTTGTCTTGGTATTTCCCATCTAATGTAGTCAAATTGTGTATAACTTCTGAGTCAAAGCCATAGTCTTCATCTTCTTCTTGAGAATAACACTGAAGAGTCTGAGTAACAGTAGATCCAGATTTGTTGGATATTTCTGAGTCTTGTTTCTCATAACCTTGTTCTTTAAGATATTCTTGAAAATATTCGTTCATCATCTTTTTAATATCTTCTGGATCTGTCTGATGTTTGTATTTCTTCTTTTCTTCTGACTTTTTTGGTAAATGTCCAACCGTCAGCGGATTTGATGTGTCTTTACCAGCTACCGTTTGACCTAGAATAGCTAGTGAATTACCCTCACTAGTAGGTATCTGGGTAGAAAAAGTACCTGTTAATCTTGCCTTGAGTTGTTTGTTTTCTTCTCAAATGGTGTTTATGTATTCTTTCTGAAAATCATTTTTTTCCTAGAGTAACCTTCTCTTTTCATTGAGTCTTTGTATGGTCTTGGATAGGGTTTCATAGTGGTCACAAAAAACAATTCTAGTATCTTTGGCAATCCCATAAGATACGGTTTTAAATGCAATAAGTACCCTAGCAAGAAAAATAGAGAAAAATGTAATTTATGTTTTATAGAAGCTTGTATACCCCGCCTAAAGATTTTAGGTATAACACCAGAAGATAATACTTTGCATAACAAGATCAGTACTACAAAATTAGAAATTAAATCTAGATACATACGAAAAGAACTTTAAAAAAAAACTTTAAAAGCCAAAATAATGGAAAGACTTAGAATAATGATTATAACAACACAAAGTAGTATCATAAATAAAGATAAAACCAAAGAAGAAAAATAGTAGATGTGAAATTTTCTAAAGGTACATACTACCTTTACTGATTCAATCCTTATCTTTCTTTCTTCAGGTATAGAGTACCCAAGACATGACGACTTGTATGGCTACCTAGCAATTTTGCTTCTGACACGTGCACCTCTTTTTTTTTCCCATCAACAAATCCCTGACGCCTCCTTTGGCTAAACAGGTGAACATATGGGACATAGGACCATGAAACATCAAAGGATCATTATAATGCCTTTACGTTATGCAGGGAATTGACTCTAGATTAGAGAAAGAAATTATGGATTGAAACAGACTGAGGTTCAGGAGTTCCCTTTAGGAAAACCCCTAAGTAAATAAAATTACTCTTTTAAAAATAAGAACTTACTCGGAAACACAGTTGATGTAGGAATTATGCAGGGGATTCAGAGGAAGAGAAAGAAGTCATGGGTTTAGAGAGCAAGGTGTGAACTTCATTGATATCTTCTATAACTTACAACTGGGTATTTATTGACAAACCTTTGCCGACACAAAATAGATAGAGATTGTCATACGGGTGCTCATTGGGCCCCATCATCAATGACTTATCTCATAATCTTTACAAGTGTGTGGCTAAGGTTAAACAAAACCCAAAAAGGAAAAATACAAACTTTTTACAAAGTAAAAAATGGGTGCTAGGAAACCAGGGGCATCTTCAAACCACCATGAGCTGGAAAGCTTATTGTCTCAAACCATGTGCTAAAATAGTGGGTTGGAAACTTTTATCTCAAACCATATGATGAAACCATGGGCTGGAAAACCATTTGCTGAAACCGTGGGCTGAATTTCTTGTCATCTCAAACATGATCATGTCTATCTTTATTCTGAGTCAATGATAGTCTTTTCTAATGTCTTTTCTAATGTCTTTTCTAGATAATCTGCTCAATATCCATTATCTTGAATAATAGTCTAGATATCCATTATCTTTTTCTTTTCTAGATTATCTTCTTAGTACTTTTGTCTAGTTATTTCCCATCTAAAGTGGTCACATTGTGTATAGCTTCTGAGTCAAAGTCATAGTCTTCGTCTTCTTCTTGAGAATAACACTGAAGAGTCTGAGTACCAGTAGATCCAGATTTACTGAATATTTCAGAGTCTTGTATCTCATAACCTTGTTCTTTAAGATATTCTTGAAAATATTCTTTCATTATATTTTTAATATCTTCTGGATTTGTTTGTTGTTTGTCTTTCTTCTTTTCTTCTGACATTTTTGGCAAATGTCTAGCCGTCAACGGATTTGATGTGTCTTTACCAGCTACCTTTTGAGCCAGATTAGCTAGTAAATTACCCTCACTAGTAGGTATCTGGTTAGAAAAAATACATGTTAATCTTGCCTTGAGTTGTTTGTTTTCTTCTTCAATGGTATTTATGTATTCTTTCTGAAAATCATTCTTTTTCTGGAGTAACCTTCTCTTTTCATTGAGTCTTTGTATGGTCTTGGATAGGGTTTCACAGTGATCACAAAAAAAAAAATTCTTCTAGTATCTTTGGCAATCCCATAAGATATTTGGTCTTCTCTCATAAATCTTAAGGACGGGGTAATATAATAATTAGTTCCTATACTGTGCTTAGCTGCTTCTAAGGCTTCTTGTAAATTATTAAATTCTTTATAAATAGGTCTTTGAAAATCTTGAATACTTTCTATTACTTCAGTCCTGGAATGAAAACTCCTGGAGTTTTACCTTTAAAAACTACATAAAAATTAAAACTTTTCTTTTTTTTGACAAAAATATTCTGATAAACTATTAATAATGGATAAAAAGTATTTTGATCATTAGGAATTCTTTGTTAAGAAAGCCATAAGTTGTCTAATAAGCATTGTTCTTCTTTGCCAACAGAAATATGGGGTAAAGTCTTAAATGTAATATTAGATTTAGAAAAAACTACTAATTTTTTATTACCAAAATTTAAAAATTCTTGTCCATAAATATTGAATCATGAGGAAGAAGATCTTGAGGACATCTGGTCTAGAGGATCCATTTGTTCAATTAACCAAGGACGAATGAAAAAATCTCCTACTTAATGTATTTGCAAGACTATTATTTTTACCTTTGATATGTTCAAATTCTATCTTGTATCCATTTCCTATAATTATATCTACAAGATTTAGCCATCTTCTTCTACTTATCTTATTTTCTTTGCTTCTTTGGAAATATTTTACTATTGCTTCAAAATCAGTTCTTAATGTAAATTCATTTTTACTAATAATGAAAAGCCGAAAAGCTTCTGAGTAAATAATTGCTAAAATTTCTGCATCTATGCTACTCATACTTCCTTTTTATTTTACTTTTCCACTAGCATAACTACAGATATGTTCTTCTTCTTTAATACTATATTTGTGAGGTTCGGCAATAAGTACACCACCCCATCCAATGTTGCTACCATCAGTTTCATTAATGATGTAATCAGAATCTAAGGGCATTTGTAATTTAGCTAAATTTTGGATTATTTTTTTTGACTAAGTTTTTATCTTCTTGATTAAAAAACCTTTGTCCATTAGTGGAAGTTTTGCCATAGAGAGAGAGAGAAAAAAAAACAGAGAGGGCGAGGGGGAGCTTTTAGAAGAAGCAGTAATTTCACATTCAAGCTAGTAAATTGAAAGACTTAAGATTGGCTGGCTTAACAAAATCAATAATAGCTCTGGCGTGGAAATAAAACAAAACAGTCATTCAATAAGAGATTTTATACGAGGTCTCATTGATGACCGGCCCCACTTTCTTCTCAGTCTTTACTGCTATCCCCCTAAACCTCTCTGCTCAACTCCTCTCCATTCTCTTCTCCTCTCTTTGCTTTCCTCTCTATTTGTGAGATGAGTCCCCTGAGGTTCTCTTCTGCCTGCTCCTTCTGAAGATACTAATCCATTCTCAAGGCTCTACGGGGTATTCAGCTTCTTTAATTCCAATCATCAACCTCTACAGGTTCGTTTTCTTCTCAAATGAACTTCTCTTTCTTCTTTCATTGACTACTTCGTCTTACTTAGATATATTATTTCTGTTCTATTATATTTTTTTCTTTTCCTATCGATATGTTTCCTTTTTCTTTTCTATTTCTATTTGAACAAACTGAGATGCATGCAACATGGATTGATATGAGCTAAGGTACGTAAAATTGGTATCTCTTCAACGATTTTTTTTTTTTTTTTTTGCATATCCCTAACTGTCCTATTCTTTTATGGGTGTAATTGATCAAGTTTGTCTCCTTTATTGATCTATTGACTGCATTTTAGAAAAGCATTGTGCTCGGTTTCGTCCATATTGATATAGGCGCAGAGAAAAATTGTATCAGCTTTACTTTTGAGGTAGGTACCTTGGCTGATTTAATGGCGGTTAGCTTTCTAAAAAGAGAAAATAGGCAAACAAATAATTTTTGGGTTTCAATTAATCTCTTCTTCACCTTCAATGTGCACTAATATAATAAACTAAAGTATAATTGTCGGATCCCCATCTCACTTTGTTTAGAAACCTTGTACTATAACTTGTATAGAGGAGGATTTCCCTATAGTTTGTAATTCTTCCATACTAACTTAGTCGCCAAATGATAGATAGGAATAACCTAGTCCTCTCGCATGGAGGTTGGTTCCTCATAGTTCTTCCTTTAACACCAATGGTAGATAGGAACAAAACTATTTCATAATATTCTAAACCAAACTGATATATCACTTGAGTCAGCATACAAAAATACCTTGAGACCTACTTCAACCACAAGATGTAATGAATCAACATTGAGGCGCCAAATGACTTAATCCATAAAATATCTTGGGATTCATCAGCCTATTCTCCCTATTATTCCTTTGTTCATGTGGCAAACTCTACCTTAAAACCAATCAAAAAGCATATCTCTTATGTCTTCTACTCTTTCATGGTTTGGTAAGAGTCAGAATATTGGTCAAACGAATAAGCCTAATCAATATTGGGATCCTCATTAAACTAATCTGTTGGGATGTTTAGTCATGCTAATCCAATGTAATCTCTCTAAGAATGAGACTATTCATTCTTGAAGTGAGCTCAACCATTTGGGACTAAATAGCTTATATTCTCTCCGTTTATAAAAGTTAATACAAAGTCAAGCCATTTTGTAAACTAGGACTAACACTCTCAATTTGCCACTGTGAATGATAGGTGTTCCAATCATGAAGGCCAAGATGAAGATGCAATATCTTTCATCAAAGGATAACTAGAATAATAAAAGTATATGGCAGCCTTATTCCTATAGCTACAAATTTGACCAATAGTTATAGATCTACCGTAAGCAATTGAAGTGACATTTCCATTGCTCCTGCAGATGTGAGCACCATCGGATTACCCTCACAATTTAACTGATCATTGGAAGTGGAAGGCCATTTTAAAAGTTTTCAATATGAAGGAGGAAAATATTTTGTTGGATATGAAAACATGGTCTCTCATTGAGGGGCAAAACTATCAAGGCACTTATACGTCATATGTGACTCATAAATTCGAAAAAAAATCCTTGTAGATTTTTCAAATTGAATCATTTAGAAAAGTCCAATGAAGTGAATCAATAAGAGCAAGTCCAATAAAGCAAATCTCTAAATTAATTAGGACCTTCTCCAATTGATTCATGAAATTGGACTTGCCCTAATTGATTGACTAAAACTACATACAAATTTAGAGATGACAAAAATACCATTGGGTTGTGTCCTTCATTTTAGTGGATTTTTTATCATGAAATTGGAGTGAAGGTAAGTATTTCTTCAATGGAGTACTAAACCAAACATTACAAGGTTTGGACATAAGCTAAAATATCTAACTACTCCAGTGTGCGACTCATTTTCTCTCAGTTGTAATGTACTTAGAAAAGCAAGGATTAATAATAAAAATTCAACATGAATTCCTATCCTAAAATACTTATCTAACCTTTTCCCTCTCTTTTCTCCTACTATTCTCAATCTCTATCTCAATCTCTTCTTACACCAAAATCATGTATACCACACTCAATTCCACTTTGATTCTTTTACTCCATTTTACACCCTACTTTCCTCTCTTCTAACAATGTCAATGGGTTTATTACTAGCTAGGGTTCGTTGTCTTAGGGTTGTTTAACCCTTTTTTGGATTCTTCAAATTATGTTTTTTAAGTGGAGCAATGTGCAACGGGACGATAAACCCCAAAATTGTTGCTTTTGTTTTCTATATTTGGCACTAAAATACATGCCTATTTTGTATAAAATTAGGATTTATATATAAGGGTTTGAGCCTAATCTATGTTTCAAAACTAATTGGTATCAGAGTCATTCGATCCAACACATTGGTTGAAAGAAGGAAAATGCAAACTTTGTGTTCTTGTCATTGCATTTTTCTCTTCTTAGTCACAAAGGAATATTTGTTTCTAGCAAAAGTTGAGTGGAAGATAAAACTCTTGAGTTTCCTAACAAGAGGACCCGGTTCATCACCAAAATTCTAAAACTTTGTTGAAGGAAAGAAGTTTCATTCTCCACAGTGGTTCAAAATATTGAAGTCACTTGCAGCCGATACAGAAAACATCAAAGACCTCGACAAGACAATCACACTCCTAGGTGGCTTGCAATCTGGTAGCTTGCGTAGAAAATACAACTCCATTTTTAGTATCTCGATGGAGAAAGGAGATACTTGAGAGAGAAAATTATCTATTTCACATAACAAGGCAATTCAGTCAATTTCTCTTAAAGTAAAGTCAATGTGTAGTCCACCTCTATCATTGGTAACGTTGATAAACTATCTTTTGAAATGGCATATGCTCAACAAAGCAAGCACACTCTTGAGAAACTTGCAATACAAACTATCTTTTGAAATGGCATATGCTCAACAAAGCAAGCACACTCTTGAGAAACTTGCAATACGGTAGCTCAATCTGGCCTTTAATGCAGGATATATGGAAATAATACAATACCTACTATTGTGCTAATTTTCATTGAATTGCCCCCTTTTTGTTGACCCATATTATCAATTCCAAAAGGGCACAATCGATGTCTTACATCCTCTTGGTTTAAATTGACTGATAAAACCATTTAAAGTAGCTTTCTTGAAAAATTCAAGACAAGACTCACTGTGCACAAAATGTAGTACACATCTTAGACCATGCATATTGAGATAGAAATGCATACTGAATAAGGCGAAAGAAAATTTGTGTACATATACTTTGCCGATTTTTGGATAAAGTGTCGAAGGCAATTCATCCTTCTGAGTTGGCCATAAAAACTAGTAAATACAAGGAAGTATCTAATTTTCTTAATTAACCATCTAAGTCCCTATGCAAGTAAATCATGTCTACCACCGATCTAACAATATATTTACTTGTTGAATCAAACCTCCAAATCAATCTTTAGGATATGGAAATTGTGGTACTTCTATATTCAAATTTTTTTGAGTGACACTTAAATACTAGCCCTTCCAAATCAAATTTTAATC
The DNA here is from genome assembly GCF_029961685.1 of Aristolochia californica. NCBI lineage: Eukaryota > Viridiplantae > Streptophyta > Magnoliopsida > Piperales > Aristolochiaceae > Aristolochia > Aristolochia californica. The sequence goes on from NW_027181771.1 coordinate 23,721,577, forward strand.
CACTAATTTTTTGTCAAAGTAAGATAAAAAAATCAAGTGAGTATGCGGTGATTGAGGTCCATCCTTCGGGGGTGGTTACGTGCACAAGTCTTCCAAGTGATCATAGTTGTGGGTGATACCAAATATCAGGTCTATGTACGCCCTTAATCACACAAAAGAATCTTGGAAGCAATGAACTCTATGTTACCAAATCAGTTTTAAAGCTAGATATACTTTACTTGTGAGAAAGCATTCAAAATACATACTTTTTGGCATATGAATGTTTCTTATAGTAGTTAGCCAATATCCTTGAGGCTAAATTAGTTAGCACTCTCCAAAATAATGCAGTTAAGAAAGCTCAACTAGATATACTTCAGACAACGCATGATAAATAAATACCTTTAGGCATATTTATGATTCATATAGTAGTTAGCTAGAACCTTTGGGGCTAAATTAATTAGTACCGACAAAAATAACTTAGTTAAGAAGGATCATTCCACATGAGCAATTGGATGAATGTGCCAGTCTCAAGATTCTCATGGATATAATTTTTATGACAACATACAATTAAGTTACTTATGAGTGAATTAGGAAGAAAGCAGACGATCCCATGCAAGGGATCAACAACATGTGTCGCTCAAACAAGCCAAATTTTCAAAACAAGATTTTGGCCCCAAAACAAGAGATGACCCTTATTTCAAAAATTCAATTTTTCAAAAAGTTAGGCCCAGATTTGGATGTTATGGCACTCCCAAATGATCAATAAGTGACATACCAATATGTTTGGTAATAAAAAAGGATTTAATATATATTTGATTAGATTTTTTGGACTTATTTTTTACCTTGTTTTTCTAAGTGACAAAATATCATTTTCTAACTCTAATGGATTTTTTTTAATGTTGGAGAGATTTCTATTTAAGAAGATCTCTCACAAACTTGTTTTCAACATGCTTCCAAAGAAAATTTTTGAAGTGCTCATGCTCCTAGACTCAAATTTGAGGTTTTAACCATCTCAAGCTCTCAAAGGAAGTCAAAACCTGAACTTGAGTATTTCCTCCTAGAAATAATAGCATCAATGTTTTTTCTTTTAAACATTGTTTAAATACTTAGAACTATGATTGTTAAATGTAAGCCTATTGATTCAAAGATCATATTTGAATCATTACTCGATTGATTGTTTGAATGGTTACCACTCAAAACTAGTTCTGCAAACCCTTGTTTGAGCTTCTTATTTTCTAATCACATTATACATTCTTGTGTGTTGATTTAATAGGGTATTTAAAATGGTTTTTACATAGTATTAGAGTTTGAGGAAGAATTTCAAAATCCAAGTATATACATGCATTTACATTTAAATCTTAAATTGTATTTGGTTGAGAATACTAAACTAGTGTCTTGGTACTTTTAAATCAATCACTGAGGTTTAGACTACTACTACGCATGAGCTATACTTGCAAACCATTGATTCCATTGAGCTGAGAGCAACCCTTGATTTTAAAAACCAATCCAAGATTTACCTTGGACTTATATTTTGAAATCTAATGATTAAAGACTATTTGAGATTTTCATACATAGATAGGTACATAGAATTGGTTGTGTTTATTATTTGTTCTTAGATTATAAAATCAACCAATTAGGAAGCTAGTAACCCTTGTAAATTGGGTCAAGCATTGGGTAGACAAGACCATCCTAACCTCAATTTCATTGAGTGCATCTATGTGTGGCTGAAAAAGAAATGTTGCGAAGCATTGCTACTATGATTGTGTGATATAAGTCCTCATGTAGCCAAGCACTCTTGAAACTCTCATTCTTAAGTCTAGGCTAGTACCTAATAAGTTATTATAAATCCTTGTGAAGCTCTAGGCTTGTGTAGTCTACTTTGCTACTAGAAACCCCTTTAATGGTCAAGATTGTGTGCCTAGTTTGTGATTGTAAATCTAAGTGAAGATGAATTTTTGTAAGTTAGTTGTTGTTGTCAATTTAGTGGCATGAACGCCCAACCCCCCCCCCCCCCCCCCCCCCAAGATTTATCCCTCATTGGACCTAATAGATTGTACCAGCTCCATTTTCCTCTTGCCTACTACTCACTTCCCTTCGTTAAAAATTGAATGCATGTTGAGTCCTTTTTAAGAAAAAATGTTAGTATAAGCATTACTAGTCCCATTGATAACTAATTGTGGTAACAAAAATATACTCAAAGATAAGGCACTTAAATAATAAAGAAATAACCTAAGACCCCTAGTTGATTCCCCCTGTAGATCTAATTGCATTGAGATATTTTAAAGCTAATTATGAACATGTAAACACTATAAAATAACTTAACACGAGGATATAATGCCTCAAGAATCATCTTATCATAAATATGAAATAGACAATAATCTAATTGTGAAAAGATGCACCCTTTAAACAAAGTTTATTGTGACCATATTGAGTTGAAACCTCTCCTTATCACCTCGTTTGTCATGGACATAAAGCTTCTTTGTGCCTCCATGATGAGATTTCTCCCAAATCTTGTCTTTTAAATCTTGACATAATTGTGCTCCTCACATTTTGATTCCAATAAGAACTTATTACGCTTAACTTTTGTGATTTTACTAGAACTCGTATGCAAATTTTGGTTTACTTCTCTTGGACATAGCTATGCTTGCCTCTTTTTATCTTTCAATTATTTTTTATGTGAACATAATCTTCTCTTTCCTCAAGCACTTTTAAATTGTTTTGGATTTCCTTAATTTGGTCCACTTACCCAAGGATGCCTACATCACCAAGACATATAACATATCAAATGGGACGTATTGGATATATGGTATCGTAGAGCCCTGAAAGATTATACATGTCTTATAAAGTGCAACACATGGTGCAGACAGTATGTATCAGATCGAATATTATTCGATATATTAGCAAAAACCAAAATTAGTATCTTCAAACAAAATTATCCAAAAGACATTTCTTCATAAATTGTTACATAACCCATTTTTATGTTGTTCTTATTTTTAATTTCTTATTTTATTATTATGTTTGATCCTGATACTTTAATTATTGAATCTTAAGATTTCCCAAATCAAGTAGCAATTCTTGAACTTCTTGCTAAATTTTTTTCCTTTGGTTTAAATTGATGGAAACATTTGTAACTGTCAGAAAAAAATATAAAAAAAATACAAATACAAAAGTCTTTATCCACGTAGAGATATTTTTTTCTTGAATGCCATCTATTCCAAATAATGAAATGAAAAAAATTGAAAAGCCCCTTATTTCTCCCACAATAGGTATCATTGAATATCAAAGCATTGTTCTACATGAACTGGGGTTGAGACTAATCATAGGTGGTAGTTGTGATTGACATTTGTAGAGCCTTTGAAAAAATAAACAATGATTAATCTCGTTAACGGGATTCATTCACAATTAATCCCTAAGTGAACAAATGGACAAATTATTTCCTTCTAATGCAATTGATATATGTATAATTTTTTTCTCCAAAAAAAAGCTTTCAAATATATTTTTGCAATTTTTTTGTTCAAAAAATAGCTTTCGAAACATAATTAATACGTTTTTTTGTTATTTCAGGTCACAAACAACAGTGCATAACAAACAGAAGGTCATTCAATGGACTTTCAGAATAAAAGAACCTTCACTGAGAAGAAAGACAGTATTAGCAAGCTACCAAAAAATATAATTCACCTTATACTCTCTTTTCTTCCATTGAAGTGTGTAGTGAAGACCTCAATTCTATCTAGGCAATGGATAAACATGTGGAAACCCTTATGGATATACACAACTATTATAGACTTCGATGAGGAATTCACAACAAATTTAAAGAAGACACATTATGTACAAGCTGTCCACCAACTTTTACAGCTCCATACTCTAGACAAGGTTAAGAAATTCCGCATGTTCTTTTGTCCCGGTGACAGATACTCATCCAATCTCATAGAGTGGATTGAGTTTGTCAAAGTTAAAGGAGTTGGAGAGCTTGTGCTTGATTTGAGTGGAAATGTAAGGCACTCCGACTCGACAGATGATGATGATATCAGGTGGGGGATGAATAAATTCAGAATGCCAAACTCTTTCTTCTCTTGTCTATCAATATCATCTCTCGACTTAACTTGGTGCATACTAGAGCCTCCACATGATTTCAAGGGTTTCAAAGCCCTAAGAAGTGTTGCTCTCTATGGTGTGACAATTAATGGTGTTCAATTAGGTGAGATAATTCGTAGGTCCCCTCTTCTTGAGGACTTAACTATGAGTTACTGTAACTCCCTAAAGTCAGTAAAGATTGATCATCTTCAATTGAAGATATTAACATTGGAGTCATGTTTCGATGTTGAAGAGATGGAGATAAGAACACCAAACCTGAAGAATCTTCAGTACAAGGGTCAAGTTTGTGACAACCCTATTTTCAAAGATGTCTCCTCCATAAATGAAGCAACCCTACTGCTAACCCACGATGAGCTTGACTACGAGTTGCATCTCTGGCAGAATTTCTTGACAAAGCTTTCACATGTAAGCTCCCTAGAAGTTAAACTCACAAGTACTCATCCGGTACGTTTCCATCTGCCCAATTCTGGTTTTTTAAAAATACATATTCTGGTTTGGTCAACCTAACTAGTTTCTTGTCTATGATGCTCCTTGCTGAAGGGTCATGTGGACGACGTTCTTTTACATATTTGGAGTTGATCAAGCTAAGATGTCTAAGTTTTTCACTTACACCCTTTTGTCCTTTTCTCCTTCAGAAAAAAAGATCTATATACAGGTGAACTTTTATAAATGTCCTAGTCATGTAATCATATAATTTTTCTCCTATTTTTTGACTTCCTGTTTCCACCAGCATGACATAAGAGGAGATAAATTTGGTTGTTTTCTTAAGTGGAACCCCTCATTGGCTGCTTGCTCAATTTATCACTTTTTCTCAACCGAACTCTGGAGTCATACCCAAGATACATAAGTAGTCAAGGGAGTCATCATTTTTCTTTCGTTTATCAGATATCTAGATACAACAATATAACTGAATGTCATGTCACGAAGATGACTTCTGGTGCATTAGTCATGCAAATGTTTTACATTTTGTGTCAGCTAGAGCCCTCTTGAAGTTTTTTTTCTAGTGCCAACATATAGGAATCTGACCCTTTAGTATTTAACAAAGGAGAGAATTTTTCTCAAAACTGGGATAGTGAAAATCTCTGCTTCGTCCCTCTTGCCCGATTGTGTGCATATGGCAAGTTGCAACTCTGTTGTATGGTGACTACAATGATTATGTTGTTAAATCCTCTTGAAGTTAACTATTTTTTTAAGTATGCATTGCACTTTTCTTATATTCCCAGGTCCTCCAAGAACATGAAAAATAGCAATTGTCATTGGTCAAACTACTGAAGCACGGGCACTTATCTTTTAAAGGTGAAATGCATTCCTTGGACATCAATTAAGTTCAGTTCACTTGTTTTGCTATTTTGTTGTGGATGTGGGATCACTTCCTTTTATTGAGTTCGATTGGATTGAGAAAGTATAGATCTTCACCATTTGTTTTGAACATGCTTTTATCGCTGGTTTCCATAAGGGGAAATAGTTGAGCAGATTTCGCTTCTCCTTGTTTCAGATCTCTTCTAGATCTACTGAAAATAGAATTTGAATCTGCATTTGGGTTTTCTTTGTCTCGTCTCTTTAAATCTGACTTATATATTAAATTTTGGTTAAATCAGACTTTGTCCTCTCAAATCAAGGAGTGAACGAGGAAGGGAAGATGCCATGCTGAGTTGACTTGATTGTTCTTTCTCTCTGAAGGTGGAAAAGATTTTGTAGCTTCTAGAGTGTTTGTTGCTCTACTGGTCATCAGGAAGAGGAAAAGGCATCAGAGATTACGAGGAAACAAGCTCATAATTCTATTCATCGGGTGAATGACATAGAATAGAATTTCATGGCGGGGAACAAAAAATTTAGGATCATTAATAGGTTCGTTGTTTAAGTTTTTATCAGTAATTTTAGTATTTATTATTCAATCATTTTTAGCATCAAGATCATTTTTAGGTGTTTTTCATCAATTTATGTATTTATTACTCAACCAATTTTGTTTTGAATGTACTTGTGTTGTGTTACACACATATCTCTTTTTAATAAAAAAGAGACATTTTTTCCATTAAAGTCCATTATTTGAAGATTTGGCTATTTTTTAAAACCATAATTTTTCTTTTTCTCCAACGACAAGTAAAACAAGTTAATGAGGCACATAGATCCAAGTTAGATTTTAATCATTTGAAGAAAAAAAAGGTTAGAATTTCAGCAAAGGGTTATTTATATATTTATATGATTTCATGATTTTCAATATTATATTTATTTAATAACTTATAGAGAAATTAAATATTATAAAAGTAACATTTAATTAGGGGGTATTTTGGTACTTTTATAATAAATTTTTATTTGATCTATTTAATTAAATATAAAACTTAGTTTAAATTTTTTATTATTAATTAAGTAAGATATAATCTATTTAACTTAAAATTATTTTATTAGTAAATTATTTTGTACTTTCCATTATATTTTTAAAGAGCATTCTAAGACACACAAAATTATTTTCTAGTGTACTTTGTCTTGAGCACATTAACACAAAAGAGTGCATTCTCTCAAGAACCCATGATTTCGCTTTCTCTCTCTCTCTTTCCCTAAGGACCTGTATGGAACCCACATAAAACAAAAGAAAAGAAAATAAAAGGAGAGAGAAAATTATTTTATGTTGTTTGGTAGCAAGGAATCTGTTGAAGAGAAGATATGGAAGCCTCTTACATGACTCTCACAATAAGAAGTCTTACGAAGCCAAAATTTATTAAGAAGGAGGTCTAATAGAAGAGTTTCAATTTAAAGGTGTTTTAGTTATATTGGTCTTCTATTTATGTTGAGTTATTTAATGAAGCTAGGACTTATCTTTAAGTGTTAGAGTTTGGGTGTAATTGGGACAAGGGTAGTTTTATTGTAATAGGACTCTACTACTTTCCTCTATTATAAATAGGGGTTCATGTAATCTAATCAGCCAAAACTTCTGCAGACAAAAAAATATGGGATAGTTATATAGTGCACATATGTGGCCGATTCTTCAGTGTTATCTGTAATAAAAACAGTTGATGCTCCCACCTTCTTAGCACTCCAGACTTTCAGTGCAAACTAGCAATATGTAAGATCATAAACAAAAATAAGAACAATTATGAAGAAGATAAGGAGAATTCGATAAAAAAATATTGAAGTGAGGCACCTGCATACTTTCTGGGACGACCCAGGTCTTTCCCCGGAAGGAGATGCCAAAAATGATCAAAGTCTTCACAACCCTATTGATTATCGTTTGCCTGGACAGTGTCATGATTTCCCTTCACACTTTCTGGGGGAGGTCACTCTTTAAGCTGGTTCCCGGTGTTGGAAACAAGAACAAGCATAGGAAAACAAGAAAGCAACGCCAAATCTCACAGCTACGTTCCAATGGTGTTGGGTCGTCTACAAAGATGAGAAAATATTAATCACCGAGAACAACCTCTTCCATTCTTTAAGCTGGTTCCCTTTACTGTATACTACTAACTTATACTTTATATCTTGGGGTCAAGTCTTTTTGGATAAGCCTTGGACCCAACTTCACAAACTCGATTCTCTATAGTCATTATCTCGTCAAACTGAAATTGCCACTCAGTTCTACGATTTTGTCATTATCTTTTTCGTTTCTTTGAAGATCCAAAATCAATCTGATTTTATGTTATCTCTCAGATTTTCACTCAAATCTCGTTTTGCTTAAGAGGCTGACGTGGTGAGAGGAGGGGTTGCGATGTTGGTGAACTTCGATTTCCTCTCGACCTCGATCCTTTGGTATATAGATAGATCTAGATATATAAATAGATATAAAAATAGATGAGGTGATACCTCATATAGGAAGTAGCGCATCCTCTCTTCAATGCAACAAACAAACCTGTTGAGGGGACAAGTTATAGAATAAATATTAATCCCAGAGAAGATTCATTACTATACACTAAAAACGAAAGCAGTGAAGATTGATCATCTAAGGATGAAGAGATAGAGATAAGTAAGCCGAACCTGGAGAGTCTTGGGTACAAGGGCCAAGTTTGTGACAAGCCCACCTTCAATGACATCCCCTCCCTGGATAAAGCTACCGTGACGCACACCCTTGACCTTGACTTCTACTTCGAACTATCCAGGGATGTAGTCCACTTGAACTCAAGTTTTTGCCCAGAAAATACAATGACTAACATAATATTTTTTTGTTATTTCATATCACAAATAGCAGTGCATAACAAACAAAAAGTCAGTCAATGGACTTTCAGCATAAGAAAACCTTCATTGAGAAGACTGACAGTATCATCAAGCTACTAGAAAATATTATTCACCACATACTCTCTTTTCTTCCAATGAAGTGTGCAGTGATGACATCAATTCAATCTAGGCAATGGATAAACATGTGGAAACCCCTATTGATTTATAACACTATTATAGACTTGATGAGGGTAGAGTTTTTGACCAGCCAATTTTCAAAGATCCCCTCCTTTAATGAAGTTACCAAGATGTTCATGCTTGACCTCGTCATCTTCTTCGATCTATCCAAGGATGTAGACCACTTGAACACAAATTTTTCAAATTGAATGCTCAACCCATTCAGCTACTACCTTGAACCATCATGTTTGTCAAATCGAATGCTCAACCCAACCAGTTCAGCATCTAGACCGGTTGGGTTGAGCATTTCAATTTGAAAAACTGGATAGTTCAACTTGTCAATATCTCAGGCGGAGCTCCAGTAAAATTCTTTTTAGGACTCCGTCGTGTTTACCTATGATAAGCAAGCAAAAAAACTTAAATAGAGTTCAGATGAATTAAGAAAGCACCATTAAAGAAAAAAGAAAGAAAGATTCAAATTGAAATGGAGAGAGCATCAGAATTGCACATTGTAAATAGATGAACCAATGGGAAAAGGCTTACAAATGGATCGATTTTAGTATTGCAATGTTGTTCCTCATCTGTGCAGCAATTCTGTACAAAAATGTAAAAGAAGAAGAAGAAGAAGAAGATTAAAGGAAAGACAAAACACTCTTGAGTATTTTTCCCTACTCTCATCGCTCTTAAGTCTCTCCTGCTTTATATAACTCTTGGTTACGCATTTCTGACCATAACAAACAACGCAGTCAGTGAATGCGCTCGTAAAATTTGGTGTAACAAACCTAAAAAATAGTTGTAACTTGTGAGACACCAGGACATTGGTTGACAAACCTGATGATGGGGCGTGACAGATGTTGTTGACTTAGCAACCATTTCAGGAAGGAAGCAGAAATTTAATTGCATAGAACCGAACCTGACCCTTCGGTCCTATCGTAATTGGACCAGCTAAGATTAGGTCCAGTTCAATGCTTACAAAGTGATGTGAAAAAACTCAGTTATAGCAGTTAAACAAACTGTCGATTTATATCTAATGAGATAATCAAGTGCGCTATCGTGCATTGCATCTCCCATTACCGTTTGATCACAACTAACTTCCTCCAACGATTGTTTCTTATTAGAAATACATTAACATTTATGTTAAAAAATTGCCACGGAATATAAAAGTTAAGGTAAACCCTGACACTCATAACTCTTTGTTATTAGAAATATTTTAACATTTATGTTACAAAATTGCCACAGAATATAAAAGTTAAGGTAAACCCTGACACTCGTAACTCTCCTAGCTCTTTTCCAACAAAACACTTGATGGCTTTTTCTATTTCTCTATAAAAAATAATATGACCAAATGTGGTCCGAATGATAGGTTCCCGAGGATTATTATAAATTAATTAATCATGTTATAGTATTCTATTGTTATATGATAAGTTATAGCTTAAATACATATTACGTTTGTGATTTTTGAATCCTATTAAAGATCATTTAATAATAACCAAGTATTTAATTTATATCTTTTAATAATTACCTAAAAATATTTTTTGTAACATTGAGATAAGAATAAATCATCTATGAGATAATAATGTAATTATGTAATAAATTATAGTTAATAATTGATATCAACTGATTACTTGATCGATAACTCAACTAGTTGCTTCACAAGTCATATTACATTAACATGACTTGATCAATTTATAATGTGCGTCAATATGATCATCCAAATTATTAAAATTTCACTTATAATAATTTAAATCTCAAACCAATTAGTTATGTTTAGTTTATAGTTTATTTTTTCTAATTTTGAAAGTATTTCCATTAATATACAAACAATTTATGTGTATCTCACTAATTAATTTTATTTTCTATTTTAAGCAAATCTATAGTTAAAGTTTTGTCAAAATTATAAAATATAAGGATAATTGAAAAAAATTAATAATATCAAATAAAAAACTTAATTTAACTTTATTAGTTAATTTTTATATTATGTTAACCAAATTAAGTTGATTGATCATTTAATTATTTTTGTTTAATTTAAATTAAATATTTTAAATATATAAATTTTTTAAAATACAACAAATAAATTATAATAATATTTAATGAAAATTTAAAATTCTAATGCCAAATTTTTTTATTTATTTAATTGATAAAAATCTTATCTTGTTTCACATAAAAGCACTATTATAGTTGATTAAAGACTTACATAGCACTATGTTGGTAGTAAAAGGAAATGTTAAATATAACAATTGAGAATAGTGGATATTTGATATTTTTTCCTAAATATTTATTAGAGAAATTACTTCGTTGAGAATAGGATATATTTCGCAAATATTTTAATTTCACCAGTAAAAAGATATTTTTTTCTTCCTCTACTTTGTCTTGTTGAAATTATTGCACAGAGAATAGCATATATTTTAAAGAGATTTTTAAAATTTTCAAATAATAAGTTTATATTTTTTTTCTCTTACATATTCTCAAGGAATTATTTTTTCAAGAATGGTATATATTTCTTGGTGATTTTTTAATTACTTTAAGAATAAGTGAATATTTTTATTTTTAATCTCCCCTCTTATTCTTGATGAAATAATTTTTCCAAAAATAGTATATATTTTTGTTAAACATTGAATTTAATTGAGAGTAAGTGAATTATTTTTCTTTTTTTCCTAACTTATTATTGACAGGATAGTTTCGACTAGAATATCTTGGAGATTTTTTAATTTCATCGAGAATTATTGGTTCTCACCATTTAGTGGGAATATTTTTCTCCACGATATTCAAATTTCATCGAGAAATATATACTTATCTCAAAAAAAAATTTTCATGGAGAAGAAAAAATATTGAGAGACATCAATTTTCTTGTAGCATAAGAAGTTAGAGCAACTCAATTGAAGATGGCTATGAACTACTTCTAACAAGCACACTCCTACTTAGATTGTATGATTTGAATGTAAGTTGAATTATGTCTAAACTTGTAGCTTTTGCATGAAGTCTTGTTTACTTGAATGGGACACAATCATGTCCAAGCGAAGGGAGTAAAATGTATATAATCAGAAAATAATAAACGATTTTATATATTGTGTTGGTCCCAAGATCCCCATTAAGATAATTTTGATGACAATAAACAATTGAATTACTAATGATGTATGTCAAGTATGAGGCGAATAAAAAAACCCTTTAAAAAAAATTTCTAGCAGCATATTCGTTCGATCCACCATGGCCCATTTCGACGATCCATAGAAAGGGAAGAAATTTGCTCATACTAGAAAGCACACCATCAACATCTAGTAGCACCATTTGACTAAAAACCAAAGGAAGAATCATCTTTTTTGTAAAAAACCAGTCCAAAAAAAGGCAAGAAGAATAAAATGAACAAAAGGAGATGACCATATAGGAAGAAATAAAATTTGAAGTGCCAACAGTCGAAGGAGTCAAACCCATCTATAAAAGTTATGCATAATAAGTGAAAAATATGAAAGCCTAGAGTGAAAAAACAAAATTAAGCAGTCAAGCATGTGGTGAATCGGAGCAAGAAGAGTTGACCCCTATGGAAGGAGTCGACCTCATGTCATGATGGAGTGAGCAAAACCATAGTGGGAGGAGTTGATCATTGTACAGAAGTGCATATAGCAAGAGTCGACAACATGGAAGGAGTTGACCCCATCTGAGTAAAAAATTTCAAAAAGGATTTGACTCTATGTAATAAAAAGTTTTGAAATAAAAAAAAATCAATGGTCCCTTATAGGGTGCAAAAGAAAGATGAGTTGAACTTTGGGGTGGAGAGGATTCAAACTTTGGGGAGGATTCAACTAAAGAATCAAGCTATTACAAGAAAAAGTTGTGGAGGCCACGTTCTAGCAATTCAATTTCTTGAATATTGGGTCCAAATCCAAACATTTTAGGTTTCCAAATTATGTAAGTAACCTATAATATGTTCGGTAGTAAAAATAGGAACTATTGATTTTTTTTTACAAAATTGCAACAGAATATATAAGCTAAAGTAAATCCTAACACTCGTAACCCTCATGGCTCTTTCCCTCTCACAGCTACATCACAATTTTACTGCTCTCTTTGTATCACATAATTACTTAGCTTAGGCCTAACAAAACCCTTGTATGGCTTTTTCTATTTCTCTATAAAAATAATTATGACCAATCGCAGTCCAAATGTTTATACAAAGAATTTTATCAAGAATAAGTAGATATTTATCAATTAATTTTTGTTGTTAATGTTTCCTACTTATTCTTGGAAAAATTATTTCATTGAGAAAAAATATATTTCTCAATGATTTTTTATTTCATAGAGAATAGTGGATATCTTTTATTTTTTCCTAACTATTTCTTAGAGAAATTACTTCTTTGAGAATAGTATATATTTCGCAAAGATTTTTAATTTCATCAGTAATACGTGATTTTTTATTTTTATTTTTCCTTCTTTTTTTTGGTGAAATTATTTGACCGAGAATAGCATATATTTCTAAGAGATTTTTTAAATTGTCCAATAATTAGTTTATATTTTTTTTGTCTCTCTCTAACTTATTCTTGAGGGTTTTTTTTCGAGAATAGTATATATTTCTCGGTGATTTTTTAATTACATTGAGAATAAGTGAATATTTTAATTTTTAATTCCCCCTCTTATTCTTGGCGAAATGAAAAATATTATATATTTTTTTAATCTTTGATTTTTTTGAGAGTAAGTGAATTAATTTTCTTTTCTTTCCTAACTTATTATTGACAGGATAGTTTCGACTAGAATATCTTGGTGATTTTTTAATTTCATTGAGAATAATTGGTTCTCTCCATTTAGTGGGAATCTTTTTCTCGATGACATTCAAATTTCATCGAGAAATATATACTTATCTCAAAAAAATATCATGGAGAAGAAAAAACTTTGAGAAACATTAATTTTCCTGTAGCATAAGAAGTTAGAGCAACTCAATTGAAGATGGCTATGGACTACTTCCGACAAGCACACTCCTACTTAGGTTGTTTGATTTGAATGTAAGTTGAATTATGTCTAAACTTGTAGCCTTTGCATGAAGTCTTGTTTACTTGAATGGGACACAATCATGTTCAAGCTACGGGAGTAAAAAGTATATAGTTAGAAAAGAGTAAATGATTTTATATATTGTGCTGGCCCCAAGATCCCCATTAAGATAATATTACTAATAATATATGTTAAATATGAGGCGCATTAAAAAAACCCTTTAAAAACATTTCTAACAGCATATTCGTTCGATCCACCATGGCCCATTTCAATGATCCATAGAAAATGGAAGAAATTTGCTCATACTAGAAAGCACACCATCAACATCTAGTAGCACCATTTGACTTAAAAGACAAAGGAAGAATCATTTTTTTGGAAACAACCAATAGTCGAAGGAGTCAAACCCATCTATAAAAATCAAGCATAATCAGTGAAAAAAAATGAAAGCCTAAAATGAAAACACAAAATTAAGGAGTCAAGCATGTGGTGAAATCGGAGCAAGAAGAGTTGACCCCTATGGAAGGGATCGACCTCATGTCATGATGGAGTGAGCAAAACAGTAGTGAGAGGAGTTGATCATTGTACTAAAGTGCATATAGTAAGAGTCGACAACATCGAAGGACTTGACCCCATCTGAGTGAAAAACAACAAAAAGGATTTGACTCTATGCACTAAAAAGTTCTAAAATAAAAAAAAATCAGTTGATTCTTATAGGGTGCAAAAGTAAGAGGAGTTGAACTCTTGGGCGGAGAGGATTCAAACTTTGCGGAGGATTCGACTACAGAATCAAGCTATTAGAAGAAAAAATTGTGGAAGCCATGTTGTAGCAATTCAATTTCCTGAATATCGGGTCCAAATCCAAAAATTATATGTGTCCCAATTATGTAAGTAACCTATAATATGTTTGGTAGTAAAAATAGGAACTATTGATTTTTTTTCATAATTTTTAGACCTTTGTTTTCACCTTCTTTTGCTAAATGTTGGAGAATTTGTTCTTTAACCCAAACTCGCCTCTAATGAAATTCTCTCTTCTCACAGTGAAAACCAAGCCTCCTAATCTCTTGCACATGATTTAAGAAGTTTTTGCCTCCTTCAAAGCTAGCTTAAAAGGTTGATAGTTTTCTTTATTGAGCTAAGAAAATATGTCTTGTTCATTTTAATACTTAAATCTCAGTTAGTTAAACATGTGCTAAGGGATTTAAGACCATATTTGATTCAACCATTGCATTGTGAGTAGTTGTGTTATTGACAACCATTTGAAATTAGTTTTACAACCTCCTCTATTTTCATATCATATTAATGCATGCTTATATGTTATTTTATTGGGGCATTTGAAATAGCTTTTACTTAGTATTGAAACTTTGGGATAGAATTTCAAATCCAAGTATTTACATTTATATACTTTGAGTACAATGAACTGGTGCTAAGTACACTTTGAAAAATCATTCACTATAATTTATAATGCTACTTATGGGTTATAGTTTGAAATTTATTTATTTTGAGTTGAATTGTTTACGTCCCCGACTGAAAAGCCAATCCCATATTTAAATTGAGCCGATATTTTCAAATGAACACATCTTTTGCTGCCTATATTTTCAAATCAAATCATAAATGACTACTATGAGTTGTTTTCATTTTAAAATCAAGTTACTAAGGACTATTTTAAACTACTAATTACATTGGATAGATGTACCTATTTGTTTGAACCAAGATTAATAAAATTTTCCTATTGGGAGATAATTATTATTGCGTTACATTGTAACAAAGTAATACTTACAATTGGGTCAAACCTTCCTTAGGTAAGACCATCCTCACCCCAAATTTATTCAAGAAAAAACAATTGTGGCAAAAGAATTGAAGGTGGGAAGTTGTGTTTGCAGTTGTTCTAGTCATAAAACCTTGTGTAGGTAGGTGATGCTGAAAATCTCTTTGTGGGTCTAGATTGGTGTGCCTAGTGAGTCGTTGAAAATCTATGTGCTAGTCTACCTTGTCAATTGATGAAAAATCTCATTGTGGGTCTAGGCATGTATGCCTAATTAGTTGTTAAATCTGAGGGAGTACCATTTTAAGTTGGTTGTTATGGTCAATTGAATTGCATAAGTCCATTTGTGGGCAACATTGCAATTGGCCTTCGAGGTGATTTGCTTTATATGTTTTTGGGCAAGCCAAGATTAGTGGCTCCTTAAGATTATGAAACATATTGAGGGGTAGACTTGCAATCAGCTAGAAGGACTTCAAACCACCCTAAAAATCCTATGTGTACTTTGTAAGTAATTGCTTCTACGAATGTCATTGCTCATTGTGACATGAACTTTAAAATTGACCTTGGATTTTGAATTAATTAAAAGCACATAGGAACGAAGTAAAGGCAATTAAAGTTAAGAATAAAAGTGAAAAAACCTACCATTTTATCAGACTATATATACCTTAATTGTAGATCATCCATATATTGGATTACCAATCAGTAAAATAGGAAATCAACACATAGAAAAAAAAATTTAAAATGTTTAGAAATCATGTCCAAGAAAAGTAGCAAGCAAGAGTCTGAGATTTTACTTGCAACTTTAATGCCCGCGAAGAGTGAATTAAGCATAGCAAAAAAAAAAAAAAAAGGAAAGAAAAAACTCAAAAAATGGGTTGTTCATTAAAAACTATAATAATGTGAAATAATATATATATGTTTCTCAAAATCACCAACATAAGTTCTTCTACACTATCAAAATAATAAATATCTATAAAAACAAAAAAAAAGACCAAGAAAATGTGTCCCCCTCCCAAGTCTTGGAAGTCAAATCTCCATTCAGAAGAGGGGGTGTTATGGTCCCGGATCTGATACATGGATTCGTAGGGAGGAAGAAGAGAAAAATGAAGATCAAGCCAAAGAGAAGCTTGAAAACCCTAGGTTCTTTGAAGAGAAGGCACACCCCTCAGCTCGTTGAGGATAACTCAAAAACCTTGTTTACTCTAAATCAATGCTTACTTTTCACATTACTCTTACCCCTTAAATAGGGTTCACCCTTGCAAGGTTTAAAATAAAATACTACCAAAATACCCCTAAATAAAATATTCCAAAAATCCCCTCGTGGCCTATTAATTTTTTAACTAACATAAAATAAAGTAAATTAAAGAAAAATAATTAAAATAATAATATAATTGCGTGCATAACAGGGGCAAGGTTGTCCTTCCCTAGGTAAAATCCCTATACCCTCCCAATCCCATATCGAAGAGAAAGAAAGGATTTTGGAGTATTGAGAGAGAGAGAGAGAGAGAATTATTTTTTTATACTAATATAATTTCTAATAACTCTGATACCAATTTGTCTGGTGGGTACTATAATTCTTCTATAGGAATAGGTTGACAATACAATACAAATACAGAAAAATAGGGACAAGTTATTTATAACTATGGCTAAAGCAAAAGAAAGGAATAACATAAACTGGTATTAAGAAGGGGTTTCTTAATGAAAGATTGATTATAACGATGGCTAAAGCAAATGAAATAACTAACATATGCAAAAAAACTATATTCTGAAGGCTTTTCCTATATATAAAATCTTATACAAAATTTCTAAAAATAGATAAATTTTTGCACACAAAAATTATAAATAAAATAATAAACAGAATAAGCATACAAAATATAAAGGAAGTTCGTGGCGTTGTGATAGCTAGGAGCGATCCTTGTATTTCAAAGCAGCGGGATCTGTCAGAGCTACAAGCCCTCACCCAGTAGTTTCTAGCCTAATAAACTACTTTTGTTTAACAAATTATAAAAGCCGTAAGAATTAAAAGACTAACAATAATGATTATAACAACAAAAAGTTGTATCATAAATAAAGATAAAACCAGAGAGGAAAAACAATAGATGAGAAATTTTCTAAAGGTACATCCTAATCCTTTACTGGTTGAATCCTTATCTTTCTTTCTTCAAGTATAGAGAACCCAAGACATGACGACTTGTATGGCTTCCTAGCAATTTTGTTTCTGCCACGAGCTCCTCTTTTTTTTCCCAACAACAAAGCCTTGACGCCTCCTTTGGCTAAACGGACAAACATATGGGACATAGGACAGTGAAACATCAAAGGATCACCATAATGTTTTTACGTCATGTAAGGGATTGACTCCAGATTAGAGAAAGAAATTATGGATTCAAACAGACAGAGGTTTAGGAGTTCCCTTTAGGAAAACCCCTAAGTAAATAAAATTTCTTTTTTAAAAATAAGAACTTACTTGGAAACACAGTGGATGTAGGAATTATGCAGGGGATTTAGAGGAAGAGAAAGAAGTCATGGGTTTAGAGAGTAAGGTGTACAAGAACTGAGGTTTTTCAATCATATCTTCTATAACTTACAACTGGGTATTTATTGACAAACCATTGCCGACACAGAATAGATAGAGATTGTCATCCGGGTGCTCATTGGGCCCTATTGTCAATGACTTATCTCATAATCTTTACAAGTGTGCGGCTAAGGTTAAACAAAACCCAAAAAGGAAAAATACAAACTTTTTACAAAGTCTTGTTTCTCATAACCTTGTTCTTTAAGATATTCTGGAAAATATTCTTTTATCATCTTTTTAATATCTTCTAAATCTGTCTATTGTTTGTCTTTCTTCTTTTCTTCTGACATTTTTGGCAAATGTCCAGCCGTCAACGGATTTCATGTGTCTTTTACTAGCTACCGTTTGAGCTGGACTAGCTAGTGAATTACCCTCACTAGTAGGTATCTAGGTAGAAAAAGAACCTATTAATCTTGTCTTGAGTTGTTTGTTTTCTTCTTCAATGGTGTTTATGTAATCTTTCTGAAAATCATTCTTTTCCTGAAGTAACCTTCTCTTTTCATTGAGTCTTCGTATGGTCTTGGATAGGGTTTCACAGTGATAAAAAAAAAACAATTCTTCTAGTATCTTTGGCAATCCCATAAGATACATGGTCTTCTCTCATAAATCGTAAGGACGAGGCTATATAATAATTTGTTCCTATTCTGAGCTTAGCAGCTTCTAGGGCTTCTTGTAAATTATTAAATCCTTTATAAATAGGTCTTTGAAAATCTTGAATACTTTCTATTACTTCAGTCCAGGAATGTAAAACTCCCGGAGTTTTACCAATAAAAACTACTTAAAAATTAAAAATTTTCTTTTTCTGACAAAAATCTTCTTATAAACTATTAATACTGGCTAAAATGTATTTTTGACCTTTAGGAATTCTTTGATAAGAAAGCCATAAGTTGTCTAATAAGAATTGTTCTTCTTTGCCAACAGAAATATGTGGTAAAGTCTTAAATGTAATATTAGATTTAGGAAAAACTACTAATTTTTTTTCTCCAAAATTTAAAAATTCTTGTCCATAATTATTGAATCTGGAGGATGAAGATCTTGAGGACATCTGGTCTGAAGGATCCATCTGTTCAATTAACAAAGGACGAATAAAAAAATCTCCTACTTAATGTATCTGCAAGACTATTATTTTTACCTTTGATATGCTCAAATTTTATCTTGTATCCATTTCCTGTAATTATATCTACAAGATTTAGCCATCTTCTTTTACTTATCTTATTTTCTTTGCTTCTTTGGAAATATTTTACTATTGCTTCACAATCAGTTCTTAATGCAAATACATTTTTACTAATAATGAAAAGCCGAAATTCTTTTAAGGAGTAGATAATTGCTAAAATTTCTGCATCTATGCTACTCAAATTTCCTTTTTCTTTTAATTTTCCACTAGCATAACTACAGACACGTTCTTCTTCTTTAATACTATATTTGTGGGGTTTGGCAAAAAGTACACCGCCCCAGCCAATGTTGCTACCAACGGTTTCAATAATTATGTAATCAGAATCTAAGGGCATTAGTAATTTAGTTAAATTTTGGATTTTTTCTTTTACTTTTTTTACTAAGTTTTTATCTTCTTGATTAAAAAACCTTTGTCCATTAGTGGAAGTTTTTCCATAGAGAGAGAGAGAGAGAGAGAGAGAGAGGGGGGGGGGGGGGGGGGGGGGGGGGGGGGGGGGTGTGGGTTGGGGCTTTTAGAAGAAGCAAAAATTTCGCATTCAAGCTAATAAATTGAAAGACTTAAGATTGACTGGCTAAATGGCAACTAATAGTATTTTATGCTTCAAAAAATTATGAGATTGCTTCATACCTAGTGATGCATCCCCATCTCACTTTGTTTAGAAACCTTGTACTATAACTTGTATAGAGGAGGATTTCCCTATAGTTTGTAGTTCTTCCATACTAACTTAGTCGCCAAATGATAGATAGGAATAACCTAGTCCTCTCGCATGCAAGTTGGTTCCTCATAGTTCTCCCTTTAACACCAATGGTAGATAGGAACAAAACTATTTCGTAATATTCTAAACCAAACCGATATATCACTTGAGTTAGCATACAAAAACACCTTGAGACCTACTTCAACCACGTGATGTAATGAGTCAACATTGAGGCGCCAAATGACTTAATTCATAAAATCTCTTGAGATTCATCAGCCTATTCTTCCTAGTATACCTTTGATCATGAGGCAAACTCTACCTTAAAACCAATCAAAAAGCATATCTCTTATGTCTTCTACTCTTTCATGGTTTAGTAAGAGTCAGAATATTGGTCAAACGAATAAGCCAAATACATATTGGGATCCTCATTAAACTAATCTTTTGGGATGTTTAGTCATGCTAACCCAATGTAATCTCTCTGAGAACGAGACAATTCATTCTTGAAGTGAGCTCAATCATTCGGGACTAAATAGCTTATATTCTCTCCGTTTATAAAAGTTAATACAAAGTCAAGCCATTTTGTATACTAGGACTAACACTCTCAATTTGCCACTGTGAATGATAGGTGTTCCAATCATGAAGGCCAAGATGAAGATGCAATATGTTTCATCAAAGGATAACTAGAATAATGGAAGTATATGGCAGCCTTATTCATATAGCTACAAATTTGACCAATAGTTATAGATCCACCATTAGCAATTGAAGTGACATTTCCATTGCACCTGCAGATGTGAGCACCATCGGATTCACCTCACAATTTAACTGATCATTAGAAGTGGAAGGCCATTTTCAAAGTTTTCAATATGATGGAGAAAAATATTTTTTTGGATATGAAAACATGGTCTCTCATTGAGGAGCAAAACTATCAAGGCACTTATACGTCTTATGTGACTCATAAATTCAAAAAAACATCCTTGTAGATTTTTCAAATTGAATCACTTAGAAAAGTCCAATATAAAAACTAAGTCCAATGAAGTGAATCAATAAGAGCAAGTCCAATAAAGCAAATCTCTAAATTAATTAGGACCTTCTCCAATTGATTCATGAAATTGGACTTGCCCTAATTGATTGACTAAAACTACATACAAATTTAGAGATGACAAAAATATCATTGGGTTGTGTCTTTCATTTTAGTGGATATTTTATCATGAAATTGGAGTGAAGGTAAGTATTTCTTCAATGGAGTACTAAACCAAACATTAAAAGGTTTGGACATAAGCTAAAATATCTAACTACTCCAGCGTGCAAGTCATTTTCTCTCAGTTGTAATGTACTTAGAAATGCAAGGATTAATAATAAAAATTCAACACGAATTCCTATCCTAAAATACTTATCCAACTTTTCCCTCTCTTTTCTCCTACTATTTCTCAATCTCTATCTCAATCTCTTCTTACACCAAAATCATGTGTACCACACTCTATTCCTCTCTTCTACTTTACTCTCTTCTAACAATGTCAATGGCTTTATTACTAGCTAGGGTTCGTTGTCTTAGGGTTGTTTAACCCTTTTTTGGATTCTTCAAATTATGTTTTTTAAGTGGAGCAATGTGCAATGGGATGATAAACCCCAAAATTGTTGCTTTTGTTTTCTGTATTTGGCACTAAAATACTAGCCTATTTTGTATAAAATTAGGATTTATTTATAAGGGTCTGAGCCTAATCTATATTTCCAAACTAATTGGTATTAGAGTCATTCGATCCAACACATTGGTTGAAGACAATGCAAACTTTGTGTTCTTGTCATTGCATTTTTCTCTTCTTAGTCACAAAGGAATATTTTTTTTCTAGCAAAAGTTGTGTGGAAGATAAAAATCTTGAGTTTCCTAACAAGAGGACCCGGTTCATCACCAAAATTCTAAAAATTTGTTGTAGCAAAGAAGTTCAACTCTCAACAGTGGTTCAAAATGTTGTAGTCACTTGCAGCCGATACAGAAAACATCAAAGACCTCGACAAGACAATCACACTCCTAGGCGGCTTGCAATCTGGTAGCT
Organism: Aristolochia californica; assembly: GCF_029961685.1. NCBI lineage: Eukaryota > Viridiplantae > Streptophyta > Magnoliopsida > Piperales > Aristolochiaceae > Aristolochia > Aristolochia californica. The sequence continues at coordinate 23,743,195 of NW_027181771.1, forward strand.
TGCATAGAAAATACAACTCCATTTTGAGTATCTCGATGGAGAAAGAAGATACTTGAGAGAAGAAATTATCTATTTCACATAACAAGGGAATTCAATCAATTTATCTTGAAGTAAAGTCAATGTGTTGTCCACCTCTATCATTGGCAACATTGATAAAATTTCTTTCCAAATGGCATACGCTCAACAAAGCAAGCACACTCTTGAGAAACTTGCAATACGGTAGCTCAATCTGGCCTTTAATGCAAGATATATTGAAATAATATAATACCTACTATTGTGCTAATTTTCATTGAATTGCCCCCTTTTTGTTGACCCATATTATCAATTCCAAAAGGGCACAACAGATGGCTTACATTCTCTTGGTTTAAATTGATTGATAAAACCATTTCAAGTTGCTTTCCTGAAAAATTCAAGACAAGACTCACCGTACTCAACATGTAGTACACATCTTAGACCATGCAAGTAAATCATGTGTACCACCGATCTAACAATATATTTACTTGTTGAATCAAATCTCCAAATCAATCTTTAGGATATGGAAATTGTGGACTTCTATAATCAAAATTGTCTGAGTAACACTTAAATACTAACCCTTCCAAATCAAATTTTATCCACTAATTTTTGGTCAAAGTAAGATAAACAAATCAAATGAGTATGCAGTGGTTCAGGTCCCTCTTTCGGGGTGGTTATGTTAGTGTTTCAAAGCCCACCTCTCACGAGTTACTACTAATCTAATGTTTTCTCTGGCCCCCAATTACGAGGAGTGCCGATGTCGATAGTGAGTAAATTAGTTAGCATTTCCGGCTTAGACGCTGATGAGGTCAAATTGTGACCGCAATGGTATGTGTGAAGAAACTGTAAAATGAAGGCAGGGTTTGGGATGCCAGCACTGACGGGGGTCAAAGGGGGCAGGCCCCCTTGGCGGCGAGGTCCGGGGAGCGTATGAATGGGAGATAAAAAAAATGAAAGGAAATTAAAAGATCCAAGTGTGAAAAGGAATTAATGGAAGCAGCGGGAAACAGAGGCGAACTCTGTACTGACCCTCGCACTGGTCAGAGGCCTCCATCGGCGCCGAAAGAGATAGGAAGCTTCCTATCTCTCATTTCCGCAGCTGTCTCCCAGATGTCTTCCATGATTTAGTGCTGCAAATCACCTATAAATTGAGGTATTCTTCAGCAGCAATGGGCATCCAGAGTAATACCTATTCCCTGTTCGTTTTCTTTATTAGTTTCTTCTTCTGTAAGTCCAGAAGTCATTGAAGCTCTTCTAAGAGCATATGGTGGGACAAAATTAGTTTTGTAATGAAATAAGGTTCAGCGTTGGCTTTCTTCTTGATTTCTGTTAAGATGTTCCTGGGTTGAGCTTACTTTGTTTTACAGGTTATGTGCACAAGTCTTCCAAGCGATCATAATTGTGGGTGATACCAAATATCAGTTCTACGTACGCCCATAATCACACAAAAGAATCTTGGAAGCAACGAACTCTATGTTACCAAATCAGTTTTAGATATACTTTACTTGTGAGAAAGCATTCAAAATAAATACCTTTTGGCATATGAATGTTTCTTATAATAGTTATCCAATATCCTCGTGGCTAAATTAGTTAGTACTCTCCAAAATAATGTAGTTAAGAAAGCTCAACTAGATATACTTGAGACAACGCATGATAAATAAATACCTTTAGGCATATTTATGTTTCATATAGTAGTTAGCTAGAACCTTCGGGGCTTAATTAATTAGTACCGACCAAAATAACTTAGTTAAGAAGGATCATTTCACATGAGCAATAGGATGAATGTGGCGGTCTCAAGATCCTCATGGATATAATGGCGGAGCTGCAGTAAAATTCTTGTTAGGACTCCATAGTGTTTACCTGTGATAAGCAAGCAAACAAACTTAAATGGAATTCAGATGATTTTAGAAAGCACCATTAAAGAAAAAAACAAAGAAAGATTCAAATAGCAATGGAGAGAGCACTAGAATTGCACATTGTAAATAGATGAACCAATGAGAAAAGGCTTACAAATGGATTGATTGCAGTATAACTCTTTACAAAAATGCAAAAGAAGAAGAAGAAGAAGATGAAAGGAAAGACAAAACACTCTTGATTATTTTTCCCTACTCTCATTGCTCTTAAGTCTCTTCTGCTTTATATAACTCTTGGTTACGCATTTCTAACCATAACAAACAATGCAGTCATTGAATGCGCTCGTAAAATTTGGTGTAACGAACCTGAAAATTAGTTGTTACTTGTAAGACACCATGAAATTGGTTGTCATGAACATGACGACGGGGCGTGATAGATGTTGTTGACTCAGCAACTGTTTTAGGAAGGAAGCAGAAATTTAATGGCATAGAACCGAACCTGACCCTTCGGTCCTATCGTAATTGGACCGGGTAAGATTAGGTCCGGTTCACTGCTTACAAAGTGATGTGAAAAAACTCAGTTATAGCGGTTAATCAAACTGTCGATTTATATCTAATGAGACAATCAAGTGCGCTATCATGCATTGCATCTCCCATTTCCGTTTGATCACAACTATGCTGGCTTTTTCTATTTCTCTATAAAAATAAATATGACCAATTGTGGTCTGAATGATAGGTTCCCGAGGATTATTATAAATTAATTAATCAAGTTATAGTATTCTATTGTTATATGATAAGTTATAGCTTAAATACATATTACGTTTGTGGTTTTAGAATCCTATTAATGATGAATTAATAATAACCAAGTCTTTAATTTATTTATTTCAATAATTACCTTCAAATATTTTGTGTTACATTGGGATAAGAATAAATCATCTGTGAGATAATATTGTAATTATGTAATAAATTATAGTTAATAATTGATATTAACTAATTACTTGATCAATAACTCTACTAGTTATTTCACAAGTCATATTACATTAACATGACTCGATCAATATATAATGTGCATCAATATGATCATGCAAATTATTATACTTTCACTAATTAATAACTTAAATCATGAACCAATTAGTTATGATTAGTTTAGAGTTTATTTTTTTCTAATTTTCAAGTATTTCTATCAATATACAATGAATTTATGTGTATCTCTTTAATTCATTTTTATTTTCTATTTTAAGCTAATATATAGTAAAAAAATTATCAAAATGATTATATATAAGTATAATGGAACAAAATTAATAATATCAAATAAATCACTTATTTTAACTATATTAACCTGATTGATCATTTAATTATTTTAATTTAATTTAAATAAAAATATTTTACTTAAATATTTTCATAAATTACTAAAAACAATTATAATATTATTTAATTAAAATTTAAAATTTTAATGTGAATTTTTTTTAATTATTCTATTGATCAAAATCTTATCTTGTTTCACATAATAGCACTATTATACTTGGTTAAAGACTTACATAGCACTATGTTGGAAGTAAGAGGAAAAGTTAAATATAACTATATGTGAAAATAGGTTATTAATTATCTATAATTATATTTTTTCCTACTTATTCTCAATAAAATTATTTCATAGAGAATACTATCTATTTATTGATATTTTTTAAATTCACTAAGAATAAGTGAATATTTCTCTATATTTTTTTTTGCTTATTCTCAATGAAATAATTTTATCGAGTATAGCATATATTTATGGGTAACTTTTTGAATTTCATCAAGAATAAGTACATATTTCTTTATTATTATTTGTTGTTAATGTTTCCTACTTATTCTGGGCAAAACTATTTCATTGAGAAAAGAATATATTTCTCAATGATTTTTTCATTTCATTAAGAATAGTGGATATTTTTTTCCAACTAATTCTCAAAGAAATTTACTTCTCTGAGAAAAGCATATATTTCTTAGAGATTGTTAATTTCACCAGTAATAAGTTATTTTTTTAATTTTTAATTTCCCCTACTTTTTTTTATGAAATTATTTCACCGAGAATAGCATATATTTCTTGGGGATTTTAAAAATTTTCCAATAATAAACGTATATTTTTTGGGTTTTTTTGTTTTTTCTAACTTATTCTCGATGATTTTTTTAGAATAGTACATATTTTTGGTATTTTTTAATTAATTTTAAAATAAATGAATTTTTTTATATTTTTATCTCACCTCTTATTCTTGGTGAAATATTTTTTCCAAAAATAATATGTATTTTTGTTAACCATTGAATTTCTTCAAGAATAAGTGGATTATTTTTAGTTATTTTTTGTTTTTTTCTAACTTTTTCGTGATGGGATAGTTTTGACTAGAATCTCTTAGTGATTTTTGAATTTTATCCAAAATAATTGGTCCTCACCAATTAGTGGGATTCTTTTTCTCGACAACATTCAAATTTCATAAAAAAATATACAGTTATCACGAAAAGTTTATTTTCACAGAAAAGAAAAAACTTTGAGAAACATCAATTTCTTGTAGCATAAGAAGTTAGAGCAACTCAATTGAAGATGGCAATGAACTACTTCTGACAAGCATACTCCTGCTTAGACTGTTTAATTTGAATGTAAGTTGAATTATGTATAGATGTTTAGCATGAAGTCTTGTTTACTTGAATGGGACACAATCATGTTCAGGCTACATGAGTAAAAAACATATAATCAGAATAGAGTAAATGATTTTATATAGTGTTGGCCCCAAAATTCCCATTAAGATAATTTTAATGATGACAAACAATTGAATTACTAATGACATATGTTAAGAATGCGGTGTAGTGAAAAAGCCATTTAAAAAGAATCTAGTAGCATATTCATTTGATTGACCATGGCCCACTCCAACAGTCCATTAAAAGGGAAAAAAATTGCACATACTAGAAAGCACACCATCAACATCCAATAGTACCATCTAATTAAAAAGACAAATGAATAATCATTTTTTGCAAACAAAACTAATATTAGTTCAAAAAAGGCAAGAAGAATAAATCACTCAAAAGGAGATTACTACATAGGAAGAAATCAACTACTTTAGTTAGATAATTAAAAATTGAAGTGCCAAGAATCAATGGAGTCAAACCCATCTATAAAAGTCAAGCAAAATCAGTGAAAAAGATGAAACCCTAAAGTAAAATGACAAAATTAAGGAGTCAAGCATGTGGTGAAAACAGAGCAAGAAGAGTTGACCCATATGGAAGGAGTCGACCTCATGTCATTATGGAGAGAGCAAAACCGCAATGGGAGTCGATCATTGTACTAAAGTACATTTAGTAAGAGTCAACAACATGGAAGGAATCCACCCCATCTGAGTAAAAAGAAAAAAGAAAACAAAAAAAGATTTGACTCTATGCAACAAAAAGTTTTGAAATAAAACAATAAATCGACCCTTATAGGTGCAAAAGCAAGACGAGTCAAACCCTGGAGCGGAGAGGATTCAAACTCTCGGTAGGATTCGACTACATAATCAAGCTATTAGAAGAAAAAGGAGTGGAGCCCATGCTGTAGAAATTCAATTTCTTGAATATCAGGTCCAAATCCAAAAATTGTATGTTTCCAAATCATATAAGTAACGTATAATATGTTCGGTAGCCAAATAGGAACTAATGATTATTTTTTCATAATTTTTAGACCTTTGTTTTCACCCTCTTTTGCTAAATGTTGGAGAATTTGCTATTTAACCCAAACAGGCCTCCAACGAAATTCTCTCTTCTCACAGAGAAAACCAAGCCTTCTAAGCTCTTGCACATGATTTAAGAAGTTTTTGGCTCCTCTAAAACTTAAAAGGAAGTCAATTTTGATAGTTTTTTTTATTGTGTTAAGTATGTATGTGTTGTTTAATTGAATACTTAGATATTAGTTAATTGAACATGTGCTAAGTGATTTTAAGACCATATTTGATTCAACCATTGCATTGTGAGTAGTTGTGTTATTGACAACCATTTGAAATTACGTTTACAACCTCTTCTATTTTTAAATCATATTAATGCATGCTTGTATGTCATTTTATTGAGGCATTTGAAATGGCTTTTACTAAGTATTTAGACTTTGGGATAACATTTCAAATCCAAGTGTATTGTGAACTAGTGCTAAGTACACTTTGAAAAATCATTCACTATAATTTATAATGCTACTTATGGGCTATAGTTTGAAATTTATTACTTTTGAGTTGAATTGAATACGTTCCCCAACTTGAAAAGACAATCTCATATTTAAATTGAGCTGATATTTTCAAATCAACACATCATGAGCTACCTATATTTTCAGATAAAATAATAAATGACTATTATGAGTTATTTTCATTTTAAAATCAAGTTACTAAATATTTTAAACTACTAATTACATTGGATAGATACCTAGGATAGATGTACCTATTTTTTTGTACCTAGATTGATAAAATTTGCCTATTGGTAGATAATTAATATTGGGTTATATGGGAAGCAAGTAATGCTTACAATTGGGTCAAACCTTCCATAGATAAGACCATTCTCACCCCAAATTTATTTAAGATAAATTATTGTGGCTGAGGAGTTGAAGGTGGGAAGGTGAGTTTGATATTGTTTGAGTCATAAGACGTTGTGTAGGTAGGCGATGCTGAAAATCTCTTTGTGGGTCTAGATTGGTGTGCCTAGTAAGTGGATGCAAATCTCTATGTTCGTCTAAGCTTGCATAGCCTAGTGAATTGATGGAAAATCTCTTTGTGGATCTAGGCATGTATGCCTCATTAGGTGTTAAATCAAAGGGAGTGCCATTGTGAGTTGGTTGTATATATTTTTGGGCAAAGCCAACATTTTTGGGCCTTAGAGGTGATTTGCTTTATATATTTTTGGGCAAAGCCAACATTAGTGGTTCCTTAAGATTATAAAACATCTTAGGGGGTGGACTAGCAATCGACTAGAAGGACTACAAACCACCCTAAAATTCCTATATGTACTTTGTTTGTAATTGCTTATACGAATGCTATTGTTCATTGTGAACATAATCTATAAAATTGACCTTAGATTTTGAATTAATTAAAAACAATATGAACTAAGTAAAAGCAGTTAAAATTTAGAATAAAGGTGAAAAAATCCAACTATTTTATCAGACTAGATATACCTTAATCTGTAGATCATTTATATATTGGATTACCGGATAATAAAATAGGAATAAATATCATCTCTTCAATGCAGTAAACAATCCTGTTGAGGAGACAAATTATAGAATAAATATTAACCCTAGAGAAGATTCATTACTATACACTGAAAACATCTTTTCAATTTTATTGAGAATTTGGAGAGTTACAGAATATTGATTTCGTATAAAAAACAACACCAATAGAATATTCATTTGTTTTTTTATATTTGTGAGAGCTACTCATTTGATCTCATGAGATTGATTGATTTGTCTGCCAAAGGAGTTCGGTAGCTTGAACTTGATGATATTTGATGGATGAAGAAATTTAGAAAACCGGATTGTTTGTTCTCTTGTCCATCAATATCTTCGCTCAACTTTACCTGATACATAAAGGAGCCTCATTAAGATTTCAAGGGTCTCAAATCCCTAAAAAGTGAAAGCAGTGAAGATTGATCATCTTCAGTTGAAGAGATGGAGATAATTAAGCCGAACCTGAAGCGTCTTGGGTACAAGGGTCAACTTTGTGACAAACCCCTTTTTAGCGACATCCCCTCCCTGGATGAAGCTACTGAGACGCACACCCTTGACCTCTACTTCTACTTCGAACTATTCAGGGATGTAGTCCACTTGAACTCAAATTTTTGCCAAAAAAATAGATTGACTAACATAATACTTTTTTAGTTATTTCATATCACAAATAGCAGTGAGTAACAAACAAAAATTTAGTCAATGGACTTTCAGCATAAGAGAAACTTCACTGAGAAGACTAACAGTATCACCAAGCTACCAGAAAATATTATTCACCACATACTCTCTTTTCTTCCATTGAAGTGTGCAGTGATGACATCAATTCTGCCTAGACAAGGGATAAACATGTGGAAATCCCTATGAATTTACAACACTATTATAGACATGACAAGGAGTTCACAACAAATTTAAAGAAGGCACATGATGTACAAGTTGCATACCAACTTCTACAGCTCCAAACTCTTGACAAGATTAAGAAGTTTCCCCTGTTCTTTTGTCTCGATGGCAAATACTCATCCGATCTCACAGAATGGATTGAATTTGTTAAAGAAGGAATTGGAGATTTTGTGCTTGACTTGAGTGGAAGAGTAAGGCACTTCGACTTGACATATGATGATGATATCAGGTGGGGGTGAATAAATTCACTGAACTTAACCTGAGGCATGAAGAAGTGTCATTATGATTTCAAGGGACTCAAATCTCTAAAAAAGGAAAGTAGCAAAGATTGATTATCTTTGCCTGAAGAGATGGAGATAAGTAAGCCAAACCTGAAGAGTCATGAGTAGAAGGGTCGAGTATCTAACAAGCCAATTTTCAAAGCCATCCCTCCTTGAATGAAGCTACCAAGATGCTCATTCTTGACCTCGACTTCTTCTTCGATCTATCCAGGGATGTAAACCACTTGAACTCAAGTTTTTCAAATTGAATGCTCAACCCAGTCAGCTGCTACCTTGAACCATCACTTTTGTCAAATTGTATGCTCAACCCAACTAGTTCAGCCTCTAGACTGGTTGGGTTGAGCATTTCAATTTGAAAAACTGGATAGTTCTACTTGTCAATATCTCAGGTAGTAGCGGAGCCTCAGTAAAATTCTTTTCAGGACTCCTTAGTGTTTATTTGTGACAAGCAAGCAGACAAACTTTAATGGAGTTCAAATGATTTAAAAAAGTGCCATTAAAGAAAAAAAACAAAGAGGCTTCAAATATCGATGGAGAGAGCATCAGAATTGCACATTTTAAATAGATGAATAAATGAGAAAAGGCTTACAAATGGATCAATTGTAGTACAAGAATCTAGTCTCTTAGCCAAAAAAAGGGATCACAACTTTGAACAGCTACGATGTTCCTTTTCTTTACTGCAATTCTCTACAAAAACGCAAAAGAAGAAGAAGATGAATGAAAGACAAAACACTCTTGATTCTTTTTCCCCTACTCTCATCGTTCTTAAGTCTCTCCTGCTTTATATAACTCTTGTTTACACATTTATGACTATAACAAACAATGTATTCATTGAATGTGCTCCTAAAATTGGTTGTAACAAACCTGAAAATTAGCTATAACTTGTAAGACATTAAGAAATTGGTTGTCACAAACCTGACGATGGGGCATGACAGATGTTGTTGTGTCAGGAACTATTTCTGGATGGAAGCAGAAAGTGCCATTAGGCAGACAACCACATGGATCAGTGCTGGCAGAATCGGACCTGACCCGTCGGTCCTATAGTAATTGGACCGGGTAAGATTAGGTCCAATTCAATCCTTACAAATTGATGTGAAATACCTAAAAAAACTCGTCTTTCAAAGACGACCGGTCTAAAAATTCCGTTGTTGTGACAAGCTAATTTGCATAGGAACAAAGTATAAGACATAGCGTTGAGGCTTCCAAAAAATCATCGAAGTTGACAAAGGTCCAAACACACTTCGAATGTTAAAATCTATGAGACAAGCTTGTTGTTGCCGAACAAATTTCAAGGAGAAAAGTTCGACGTCTGGGCCGAGCAAGTGTCTTGTGTGATTGGCATTTAAGCAATACTTGAAATTTCCAGTCAATTATTCTAATCGTTGAGCAAAGCATAAAATTTGAAATCGCTATCTACTTCGATCGTTCCAGTTTTGGTTTCTACGATTGCCAATGTTCGAATTATCGCAAGACAGCTTTCTTTTCACCTTGTTTGTACTGTTTCCGTCCTCTTTGTTTTTAACAAAACTCTTATCAAAATTTCTTTTTATAGTTTTCTGGATTGTTTCAGCAAATCAGAGTTAAACGATGGACCAATCAATAGTGATTTATATGGTTGCATAAGGGCACTGTATAATTAAGTTTCATAAGTGGCTATAAGTCGAGTGAGGGGGTAAGTGGGGGACTTGCTGCCGGTGTAAACCCGAAGAAATGTTATCCCTCTAGAAAAATTTACTCCACCTGAGAGCTCATTTTTTCTCTACTGGAGGTAGTGGAAAATGACGAGACCTTCAGGGCACTTGTTGTTCCCGACTAACCCTGCCTGCATCGCTACCTCAAGGTGCCCACGTTCATTCAAGCCCTTACACTTTTCCACATTACAAGGCGCTAAGGATGCACTCCGCAATGACGAACATTTTGCAGAGAGAATCATCAGTCTCCTCCAACACAACAATTGGCAGCTTCTCATGACCTCCTCAGACATTCCAAGAAAGTTAAACCCGGAAATGATACAATGTGTCCTTCGCCGAGAATAGGTAAATGACCCGAAACTCCTCTTGAGTTTCTTCCACTGGTCCCAGTCTCAAATGGGTCTCCCGCAAACATTAACTTCTTTTTCAACACTTGCTGTAAATCTATGTAACGCCTGTTTGTTTGGTCCTGTAAATGGTATCTTAGAGCAAATGAGTGCCACCCACTTGGGCAATTCACATGTGGATGCTATTGCGAACTCAATCTTATATAGCTATAAAGACTGTAAAGAATTCAACCCTCTTGTGGTTGATATATTGATAGATACATACAAGAAAATTGGTATGCTGGAAGAAGCTGCAAAGTCAGTGCTAGTAATGGGAAATGAAGGACTCACACCAAGTATAAGGTGTTTAAACTCTCTTCGGGTGCACTGGACCCACTCTCTCCATCACTAGCATCTCTACACTGCACTGTGGCCTCTGGTAGGTCATCCAATCTGACAAAGTCGGACTTCTGAGGAGTTGCTTCAACAACTGTATTGGACTTGTCCTTGTATACAATCTTCTCATTGAAGATCATATTCTTGCTTCTTATAATCTTTCGGCTCTTATACTAGTTTTTAGGAAAAAATCGTCGATGACAACAACACAAGTAACAAGTAATCATGCACGACACAATATTTTACGTGGTTCGGCAAATTGCCTATGTCCATTGGAGCTGTATAGGATTTTATAGATCAGTTGAAGAATCGCAATACAGTATGTTTCTCACACTAGAAATACAACCCGAGAGAGTCTTCTCTCTATTTCGTCTCAATGAGTTTCGGTGAAACCAAAACTTCTCCCCGCTTCGTCTTCCTGGCGCACACACAGGCACCAATACGAAATCTCGAGGGAGTTCTGCAAACCTCTCAGTTCTAGTAAGTCCTAGACTCTGTTCTTCCGACTACAACGTCTAATAGCAGCACCGATAATGGCAACAGCAACGGCAACAAACTGTAACTCTTGCAACGGTGAAGGCAACATCTTCGTTCTTCTCGAGTCTCTCTCTATGCCGAGAGACTCTGTTTTGTACTCTATTTCTATTTCGGAAACAAAGTTGAAGTCCCACCCTACAGCACCGGCAACGGCGACGCCAGTAGCATTGCACAGCAGCTCCGGCATCAGTGACGGCAACGGCGTCCAGCCAACAAAGTGCCTGTTAAATCTTGCCTTTTCTATACTTTTTTGCCACTTTCCAGTTTCCACTCCAACTCGCAAGTCGCCACCCAATTCATGAAAGAGCACATGCAGTTTGCCAACAATGAGGTGACTTGCCATTCCGGGTCAACGCCCCAAAGTGCGTAACAGACCTACCTTGTTCCCTCCAAAAATCTTTTCAAAATGTATTCTATGTGCCCTCACCCCCTCTTTGTCTAAGCAAACGAGAAATCACAAAAAATAAAACAAATTATGATTATTCTCAATAGTGAACAAACAATGAAATACGAGACTCTCTACGCGTAACGTCCCTGTTTTGGCAATAGAGACGAAGTCTTCCGGTTGAGGGACTCTGTTCGTACACCATCTCTATTTCGGAAACAGAGTCGTGTGAAGTGGACCAGACTCCATAGTCCTCAACAAAGACATCTCACTTGAAATTTTTTCACGTCTACCCAAGAAATGACGGCTCAAGTGTGAAGCTATTTTAAAGAAATGACATAATATGATCAAGAAAGTTAGCTTCTTTCACTACCAAATCAATTCACTTCAGTTTAGTCTATCTCAAATACTACGACTATGGCTTCATACGTGAATGTATGTTTTGTCGCTTGGATGACAAAGGAGCACTCACGCTCCAAGACTCCCTCATCTTCCCTTCACATCAGAACATCAAGAATATGGGTTCATGCAATGGGGTCATCTTCTAGTGCAAGAAAATCCACACTAATCTCAAGCTCAGTTACTATCTCTACAATCCAATTACCAAGTATCTCATGACTCTTCCTCCACTCCCTCCTTTCAGAATGGCCCATGACCCCTTTGATAGTTGTTTCCCTTTTTTAGGTTTAACCCATTATTAGGTAGTTTCCCATAGATGTAAGGATAGTGAGCCTGAGTTTGGATTATACATTAAATGGGATTTGGTCTAGAAATAAGCTTGAGTTTTCTCCGTCAACGGGTTTCTCTGCTAATTCCTGGAATTTTGTCTACCATGACTGAAGGTATGCATCTTGGGTTTCTGATTTTCTTTTTACGAATTTTATACTGCTTTAGAAATTCTGATTTTCATTTGGAATCTCTCATCTTGATTACAATTCCATTATTTATTTATTTTTGTAAAATGTTGTCTATGTTTTTATTCTGCCATAAAAAAAAAAATTACGTGTCGTTTTTGTGTAGAGGAGGATGTAGCCTTACGATGAGGCCTTATGAGCCCCGCGCTTCTTCGATCACCAGTGGTGGCACGTGCGACTGTCAATACATTGTGTGCCTATTGGATCTCAATCACGTTGGCGCTCCCTGGCTAGACAGCGTCCAAGAGAGGCAATGATGTTTCCGAACAGCGTTCCCGGCCTGATAGGATGACTACATTGGTGTGTCAGAGTAGGTTGCACTTAGTGCACTGGAGGTGCCGGCATGTTAGCGGGAACAGATGCTCCCGAGGGAAGAAAATTCCCACAGCAAGCCGTCAGCCGCCGATCGGGTCAACAGAGGGGATCTTCGACGAGGGGAGTCGAACGACAGGCTCATTGTGTATGCTGGCGTCGAACCATCGATGTTTTGTGCGTTTTTTATTCCCGACTCCCGGTTGGTCCCGTTCCTCACTTCCAGTCACCTGGAGACCGGCGTTGCACACAACTGATTCTCGATCGAGAAACGTTGCTTCAGTGGGTGGCAATGAACACCAGAATTTGCGTCGAAGCACTGCCAAGAGGAGCAGTCACAAAGCACAGAAGAGAGACGTTGTAATGGAAGCCTGTGTACACCGACGTGTTGCACTCGTTGGACGCACACCGGTGACAATAGCACCAGAGGAAGGAGACGGCGGCGTGGGGATGGTGAGAAGAGTCCCGAATAGACGAGACGCCTGGCTATGAGCAGCGGAGAGCAGCACGAGCGAACATAGCAGAGACCTGTGCTTTGTGCGCCGGTGTTCCATGCTCTCAATGGAGTGCAGCCAAGGCCTGGAGCACGACATCGTGCTCGCCGGCTGTCCCGCACCACTATACGCGCAAGAGCACCAAACGTGCTCATGGCCCATCCAAGCCCAGTGTTATCATTGGATACATTTAATTCATATATAAATAACAAGAAAAATAGAATATTTTAGTTTTCATTCATTTTCATTTTAGTGCATATGGATTAAATAATTGGAAATGCATATATGAATGTTTAATATGCATGTGTTAGTTAATTTTTATATGTATAAAATTTTATTTTGTTTTTATGCATACTTAATCTTCTATGCATATTATGATCGACCTAAATATAAGAAATTAATAATTGGCGTAACTTTTAGTCAATTATTTTGATGTAATATTTTGGTTTACATTTGAATAATTAAGTAATAACCACAACATTCTTAATTATGAAAAATGTCTAGTGACGTTAAGTTTAGTCACATAAAGTTAATGATATACAAACTTGAGAATAACCATGGAAAGCTTATAATTTAACCTCACGTAGTAATTGTTATATTTAAGTCATTAATTTGGATTGGATAGAAACATTTAAAACAATTGGTTAGTGGCCCACAAAAATAGAAAATTCCTTTAGAGATAAATTTATGATGCCATTATAAAGTAATTTAAATTGTTTATGTGTTATAATCTAAGCCTAGTCACATGTTGATTTATTTATTTGAATTTATTTACGTGGGTAAATATTCAATTTATTGTTCCATTGCATGTTTTAGTAAGCATTGTTGTTTATTTTGTCATTCTTCAAACTTTATATGTTCCGAATTTTGATTCCTCCAATATTATTCCTCTGAATGGTAATAATTAAGCTCTTTGTTGGTCATTTCTTCTATTAAATAGCATTGACATATATGACTCTTTCATTAGCAAAGTCATCACATTTTCTCTTGCTTGGTCATATATGACTCTTTCATATCAGCTCTTCATCTCATGTTCTATTTCTTTTTTATAAGATTAACATATTAGACTCTAGTTGATAAAGTACTGACACGTTTTTGGTTATTCAATTTGTTGTTCTTTATGAAATCTTCTGGTAATGTCATGAGTTAAATTAGCAAAAATGAGGAGAACCATGCTTTTAGTTCATGTTTTGAAGTTATAATTGGATATCTTATTTTTATACTATGTTTTATTTGAGTCATTAAAAATATTAGGCATAGGAATTGATTCTTAAAATATTAAGAGAGAAAACAATTAATTGATTGTATAATGAGTACATTGTTTCTCTATTTATAATAGAAAAAACTCACAGAATCAAAATAAAATTAAACCTACCCATGTTCCACTTACAACTTGAATAAAACTCCAAATACGAAACAAAGTAAATCACTATTACAAAAAACTGATAGAATCAAAAGATTTCTTATGAAAGATTCTTTCCCATGAGACTCAAATAAGACTTTTTCATACTAATTCTTCCACCATGAGACTCCTTTACCATGAAAATCATATTAGACTATTCCATATTTGCTTCTTCAACACTCCTCTCAAATTGGAGTTCCTAACCTTCGCATGAAAAGAAATTTTCGTCTCTATCCTCCTCCTTACTTAGATGTTCTTTATTTCTAAAAAAACATTTACCACCACTACTTCTCAACACCTCTTCTTTTGAACTTCTCCTTCTACTTCTCTCCATTAAGTGACCCTTTCCTTTTAAAGAGGCCCCAATTGTACATAGCAAATATGAGAGAAGGAAGCATCACTCTAGCCAAATGATAAAACTTCATATTCCTTTTAATATGGTCTATGTTTGAAAAAAGACTCCTTTCAATTTCAAAGGCAGACAAACCCAATTTTTGTGCATGAAAAAAAGAAAGTGTAGTAACTATTTTAATGGTAGCTCACAAAAATATACTACTTTGGTGAATAAAAAAACTTAACTCACTCTGACTGTTGGGTGCACTCTTGTTCTATGTAGGAAGTATAGCCAGTGCTCTGAAGTGATAAAAAAAATACAAGAAATTTCATTACCTATTTCAAAATTCTAGAATTTCTAGAGGACTAACAAAAGTGATCATTGTTTTATACCAAGAAGGTGACAAAAGAAGTAGAATGATAACAAAAAATTAACCAGAATAGTAACTAACCAATGGAGCACAAAATTGACTAAAAATGTTGGCCACAAGAGTTTGACTAAATAATTGAGCCAAAAAAATTACTAGAATTTTAATAATAAATTAAATACACTGGAGATATACCTTGGAGAAAGGGGGAATGCACCATGGAGTTTAACTAGAAAATTAGTTGGAGTTAATTGCAGTATCATATTCATATGGCCTTCGAGCAAAAAAATCTTTCCTCATGGACACTCTTAGAATCCCAACATATGGCCTAACTTACTATGATGAAAGAAGGCTAGTTTGCCTCCCAAATGAAGAAGAAATAACTTAAAAGAACAAGAAAAAGAGCTTTGAAAATAAGGGAAACTTCTTTGCACAAAATGAAGATGGTTTACACTTGTGGTTACAAAGCCTACTTATATGCAAACTAGGAATAAGAATCCTTATCCCTTCATCTTACATGGATCAATATGATCTTCCCACCTAAGTACGAGGTTTACCCCTTTATTTAAATTCAAACTTGGCATTATCACAAATGCCTAAATAAGCTCATAAAATATAATTCAAGAGCATATTAATCGATCCGAGTTAAAATTTAAATTTTAAACGAGACAAAGAAATTGATAGCCAACCTCTACAGCTTGAATGCATGCGTGCCACTCACCTACACATGTGCGTTGCCTATGTGGCTCACCTACGCACCTCACCTATCTCCTCACCCATGCCTGGGTGGGGGGCAAGGGTTGGGTCGGGATTAATTAAATAACACATTTAATGTAATACATAACTATCTTGATCATAGCTAATACTAATTAATTAATGACATTATGTATTTACTAATCATATAATTACTGATTAAGTAAGAAATAATTAAATACCCGATGATTTATGCTAATTAATCGGCCAAGTGACCTATTTAATGTAATAAGTAATGAATTATTTAATAGAAAAAGTAGTAATAACTTACTTATCTAATTAATCAAACACATTCTAGTTATATAATTAGGTTGGGTGACTTCCTGAGAAGTCTTCGTGTTGCACCCCTTTTTGCCCTATTTTTCACTGCCACCAGCTAATTTATCCATCGCATTGCTGCGTTTAGGGGGTGACAAAACACATTTTTATATATAATTTATTTTCTTTTTTAACGGTTTGAAACTTTTGGGTAGAAGTGAAGAGGGGAAAAAAGAAAAAAAGTATGATTTTGTTTAGTTTTTCTTTATTAATGCAGTTCGCTACACTTTCGACACAAACAATCAATGTTTTTTTCTTTAACCCAACAAAATGGTGCTCCTTTTTTATTTTTTATATCTCGATTTTTGCATAAGATTATAATTTTTATTTTATTTTATGTAGGGAATGTGGAAAAGACCGACAGAACACGGGGGTATAGTGAAGCCGGAGAAGGGATTGGTAGCATGGAGAGGGTAACACAAACGAGTGCGAACATACTAGCACCAATGCACCAGATCCCATCAGACCTCAGAAGTTAAGTGCGCTTGGATGAGACTAGACCTAGGATGGTTGACCTCCTAGGCAGTCCTCGTGTAGCACGCGTTTTTTCCCATTTTTCCTTTGCCTCTAGCTAATTTCTCCCTCGTAATGCTACGGTTAGGGGCGGCAAAACATATGTGTATATATAGTTTGTTTTTTTTTAAAACATTCAAAACGTTTGGGTAGAAGAGAAGAGGGGGAGAAAAGAAAAAAAATACTATTTTGTTTTGGTTTCCGTTAATATCGTAGTTTTGTTCAGTTTCAACACGGACGATGAATGTTTTATTCTTTAAGCCAACGACATAATGCTTTTAATTTTTTATGTCCTGATTTTTGTTGAAGATTTTAATTTTTTATTATATTTTATGTAGGGAATGTGGAAAAGACCAGAAAAATACGGGGGGAGGGGGAAAATGGGGAAGGGATTGGTAGGATGGAGAGGGAAACACAAACGGGTGCGATCATACCAACACTAATGCACTGAATCCCATCAAAACTCCGTAGTTAAATGTGTTTTGGCGACTGCAGTACTTGGATGGGTGACCTCTAAGAAGTCGTTGCACCCATTTTTACCCTTTTTTTCCTTTGCCACCTGCTAATTTCTCCCTCGTAATGCTGCGGTTAGGGGTGATAGATGCCATATTCTGACATGAAAATAGGTTAATTATAATAGAATAACCTTTATAATTGTGTTATAGGTGGTTATTTATCGGTTTTAAAATGAAATGAGCATTTATTGAATTTGGTATTAATCACTGTCGATATTGCATATTTTTCTCTCCTGAATTATATTTCATTGTTTTCAAGGTTTATTTCTTTCTGAAATGCTTTTTATAGATTCTATTATGGAATTTCAGGAGAATTTTGGTTGAGAAGGAGATAATTACCAAAATGCCCTTAGTGAAATGTAGGTGATTTTTAGGGCAAATCGTTTTTAAAACAAAGAAAAATTGGCATTAAAGGAAAGAGGAGCGTCGAAGGGGGGACGGAGCGTCAAGAGAAAATAGAGGGTGCGTCGACCAAAACAAAGCACCAAAAACAGGGGAAGACCCGAGAGGAGTTTTCCACCGTCGTTCGCCGGGCCACTGTCTTTCGCCGCGCCACCGTCGTCCACCATCGTCCACCGCCATCCAGCAACTGAGAACAAACCCGAGGAGAGCTCGAGAGAGTCTCCGTCGAGGTGAGTTCAACAGTTTCTGCTCGCCACGCCGAGAAGTGATCCGAGAGGGCTTCTCCAGTGTCACTTCCGCTTTCCGACTATCCTCCGGCATCTATTACATATTCCCAACCATTCCCGGAGCTATTCCGACTCCGACCGAGACTCGAGAGAGCCGGTTAGAGAACGTCAACTCTGTTTCGTTCTTCGCCGGACATTACCTCCGTCCGGCGGCTTCTAACCTTCGTCGCCGGCATCGTCTCTACCTCCGGCCACTCACTCTTGCTACCCGAAGCCATTAAATTTGGGAAATTGCAGCACCCGTGAGAACGAGTTGCTGCCCGAGCAAGAGGAAAGAGAAGGGGAGTAATTCGTCATTTTTTAATTTAATTTTTTATAAAATTTGAATTTAGGTTTTGAATATTTATTGAATCTGATTTGATAATTAATGTTTATTGAATATTTGTTTTCCGGATATTTGATTAAATTAGCTAATTAGGGTAGGATTATAATTGAGGTTGGATTTTGGTATTTTAATCCAATTTCTGTCTTTCACTCTATGCGCCCGAGAGGGGCTAGATGCAAGGATTGAGAAATCGGATCCGTGGTTACGTGGCGCTCGAGAGAGGCACGAATCACCATAAAATCCAGAGTTGACATTTCCTGTTGTGCAAGTAGTTAACCAGATGATTGCTTGATAATTTAGGATATAATTAGTGTTTAGTTCATATTAATTCATCATATTTGGTTAGGCTAGTTGACTGAAGAATACACAAAATTCAGTCCTCCCTGTGGATATGACCCTCGCTTCCCGCTAAATTACATGAATGATTCGTACGCTTGCGAGGTATTAAAGTCGATGTAATTACAAAACGTATTTTTATATATAGTTTGTTTTCTTTTTTAACGGTTCGAAATGTTCGGGTAGAAGAGATGAGGGAAAAAACTACGATTTTGTTTTGTTTTCCATTATTAATGTAGTTTGGTTAAGTTTTGACACGGCTGAAGAACGTTTTATTTCTTTAATCCAATCACATAGTGCTCCTTTTTAATTTTTTATATCTTGATTTTTTCT
The DNA here is from genome assembly GCF_029961685.1 of Aristolochia californica. Taxonomy (NCBI): domain Eukaryota; kingdom Viridiplantae; phylum Streptophyta; class Magnoliopsida; order Piperales; family Aristolochiaceae; genus Aristolochia; species Aristolochia californica. The sequence continues at coordinate 23,762,372 of NW_027181771.1, forward strand.
TAAGATTTTAATTTTTTATTTTATTTTATGGAAAGAATGTGGAAAAGACCGACAGAACATGGGGGAAGAGGGAAGCTAGGGAAGGGATTAGTAGGATGGAGAGGGTAACACAAACAGGTGCGATCAATAAAATTTGGCATTTTGATAAATGTGGTAGAAAAAAAAATTTGAGTATGATAAGCAAGCTAAAACATTTTTGCAATTTCAGTTAATGTAATAAGAATCAGTTTCTATTCTCTTTTTCCAATGAACTAACCCATCAACTCATAAAATAGTTTTTAGACATGAAAAAGATTGAATTTTCAGCATATATGATGTTAATGCTGAGTAATTTCAGATCACCTTTGTGCTCACTCTAGGAAAACAACACACAAAGTAATTGACTTCAGTTCTAATAGGAGAGGTTATTCAACTCACGCAGGTGATGAACTTCAGTCGCATTACTCAACTCATCACTTGACATCGTTAGTGGAGCACCAGCGTATGATTCTTGTTGATGAATCAAAAGAACCCAAAAATCATCTCTACAGTTTAATTTCGAGAATCTGGACTCTGCAGTATATTGAGAATCATTTGGATGAAGCGGGCAAGATGCCTCGAACTCTCTTCAAATTTTTTCTTTTCAGTCTCTCTTCGGCACTCTTCCCTCTCTCGGTCTAATTCTTCTCTCGTCTCTTCTTCCTCCAAAATTTTTTTCCTCCCTCTTGTCCTCCGTCTCCCTTCTCCCTTCTCCCTCTCGTTGTGAACGTCCTCTCGGCCTCCCACTCCCTTCTCCCTGTAGCTATTCTCTCTTCGCCCAAAATACCTCCCGATTTCGTTTGATTTCCCCCATTTCAACTTCGATTTTCTTTGATTTTTGACATTTCAGCGTCAATTTCTTCAATTCTACTTCGATTCGGCTTTGATTTCACCCTTCGACTACGGTTTTCCCCAAATTTAAGAAGGTATGCCAATACCTTGACCTTGTTTATTATTTTAGTGTTGTATTTGATTTAATTTTAAATTTTGTACATAATGTATATTAATTGTTGCTTAATTGTAGGATTTAGGGTTGGGGTTTATGGTTCAATTTTGTCTTCGTAGGGTTTAATTTCTGGATTAGGGTTAGGGATTATTGTATTTTTAGGGTTTAGTTTTTTTTAAAATTTTTTTTAGGGTTCTCAGTTTTTGGTTTTAGGGCTTTTAGGGTTTTTAAGGTTAGGTTTTAGGGTTTAGGTTCTGGTTCTAGAAATAGGGTTTAGGGTCAATAGGGTTTAGGGTTTGGGGTGTTGAGTCCAGTTCAAACAATGCTGAGTCGCCTTCACAGGCATCCATAAGCCAATGAAACCCGACCCCCCATCACTGAGAGGTACAATTTGTAATGACTGTGAAATCATATGGGGCTCTACCAGGGATGTTCGGTGAATTTGGACTTGATATGTGTGTTTTTGCACTATTTAGTTTATCTACAATGGAAATAGTTTGAGATATGGATCATATCGAAATGCCCTAATATGGGGGTTTGCTATCATAAATGCCTCTAGATGGAATCTACCATCTACAACAAATACAACAACATCAACTACAACACTATTAGGACATGTAGTAGATGCACTTCCGCTGAAGACAAAGGTTTAGACTGTGGAGCAATGATATCAATACTAGAGTCAGCTAAAGCAGATTTAACGGCTCTCACAACTGCTGAGAATTGGATGGTCCATGCCACTGCAATCTTTTTGTCACAAAAAAAGCTTTAATAGTATTAATGATATGGTCTACCTCAATTTTTATTACAACGAAAACATATAAAGCAGGGATTTTGGTGTAATCTATTGGGACTAAACAGCTATGCCCGTAATGGATCAAAAGATCCAGAAAAATCATCCACACAGCAGCATACCCCATATGTGACGTCAACTAGAATAATGCACTCATCAACAGAAACAAAAGTTTCAAAAATGTCAGAAAGAACAAGTTAGTACATGAGGAGACCATCAATGAATTGAAGGGCGACCCTTTTGGTGTCGGAAGATACAATTCAGCATATTGATTTATGAAGTTCGAAGTTATAATTTGAGGGGAGCGGGGAAATTGCAGTATGGAGGGAAGGATTGTTAAGAATCGAATCAGGGACTTGATTTCTGAAGAAACAAACGCTTAGGAGGGGGTCTCGGGTTTTTGGAGGAAAGAACAGTGTCGGGTTCCATCTGGTTAACAAGCTACGTGAAAGAAGATTTCCAAGAAAGTCACGATAGTTATCATTGGCAGACTCACCTTTTCCAGAGAAAACAATGAGAAGCGAATTGGAACAAACAAAATACTTGAAGAGTAAAAAATACAGCATGAACCAATATGCTTTACTTACAGAACTTAGAATTCTTCTATAAGACCTTTACTTCACAAAATTTCTATGAAACCTGTCCTATGTGTGCAAAATTTGGTTTTAATCGGGAAAGGAGGAATTTTGGGTTTTAATGGGCAAAGGAAGAATTTTAGGTTTTAAAGGATGGGTTGGCATGGTGCTATATGGACAAGTTTTACTAACGTAGGAAGTTGACGAATCGCATGAGGATTCCAAAGGTTGAAATCAGATAATTTGGGAAATAAGTTTAAAAAGTCATTATTCAGGTAAATAAAAATTTGAAATCCAATATTCGAGTACAATTCCTTGAAATATAATAAAAATAATAATAATTTTCCACAAAATCCTTCTTATTACATGAGTTGCTAATTGGGTGTAATTAGATTGGACAACATCAACCTTCATGTAGGGCATATTGAGTGAGAATTTCTTAAAACCACTAAAATTTCAAATTTTGATCAATTCAATTTCTATAATTTTTTTGAGAAAATTTTACTTTTGTGCAATGGTACCCCACCTATAAAGTAATATTTAATTAATCTATCTAAAAATTACATAAAAATTTTAAAGCTACAACAATTCAAAGTAATATTTAATGAATTTCTTCTTTTGCATGTTGAAGATTAAAATATAATTTTAGTTATTGACATTTGTGTTTCAATTGCATAATTCTAAACTTTTTTCAATCGATCATTTAAGTTTTTCTCCATAGCACAACAAGGTGCATCAATAGATGACAAAAATTCAAAATACAGGCCCCAGTACTACTTCATGACTTAAAAACTATCAACTATGAAATCTCCAGCCAGCGAAATATCAAGGAAGGAAAGTAGAGCTCCATGTTTAGCAAGTATTACGTAAAAGGACACTCTAGGGAAACAAGGATTCCAAATCAGACTAGAATAGGTAGCCTCTTTGGTTTATATATAACGAAGGTAGGACTTGCTCTCTTCTGCCTTGTAGAATTGCCGGATCATACCATCCTCCTTTAGTCCACGTTTTCCATCTTTGTTGTCAGATCTTGCTCTATTCTTACTTCTTGGGGATCGACCTACTACTCTTATATTGTTTTAATGGAGGTCAGCTTGCCCGAAAACTTGTAGGGAAAAACCGTCGATGACAAGACTAGTAACAAGTAATCATGCACGACACAATATTTTACGTGGTTCTGCAAATGGCCTACATCCATGGAAGATGTAGAAGATTTTATAGAGAAGTTGAAAAATCACAATACAGTCTGTTTCTCACACTAGAAATACAACCCGTGAGAGTCTTCTCTCTATTTCTTCTCAACGACTTTCAGCGAGACCGAAACTTCTCTCCCGCTTCTTCTTCTTGGCACACACAGGCATTGATACAAAATCCTGAAGGAGTTCCGTAAACCTCTTTGTTCCGGTAAGTCCCAGACTCTGTTCTTCTGACAGCAGTGTCGAAGAACTGCACCGGTACTGGCGACGGCAATGGCAGCGAACAGTTACTCCTGCTACGGAGACTACAATATCGTCGTTCTTCTTGAGTCTCTCTTTCTGCCGAGAGACTCTCTTTCGTACTTTTTTTTTGTTTCATAAACAGAATCGAAGTCCTGTAGTACAACACTGACAACGGCGACGGTAGAGGCATCGTACTGCAGCTCCGACAATGGTGATGGCAATGGCGTCAAGCCTCTAACCACTCTTTCTCCTGACCACGGTGTCGCCTGAAGGTCTCCCAAAAACCCCTATCTGTTTTTCTGTGAGCTCCTCTAACGCTCTTGGTTTTTCGCCCTGACCCTGTTCAAAAACCCTGAGGGTTTTTATTTCCCAAACAGAGTCGCAGTTTCCTCCAGAGACTCTCTATGCGCAACGTCTCTATTTCGGCAACATAGATGAAGTCTTCATGTCGAGGAACTCTATTCGCACACCGTCTCTAATTCGGTAACAGAGTCGAGTGCAGTGGACCAGGCTCCACAGTCCTCAACAATTCTCCAATTGGAGACTGGTACACCAACTGGATCGCCCTCTTCCTCAAACATGATATCCTCCACCTCTGCAGCTCATTGCCCCTGTCTTCATACTAGAAGACCAACTGAACCTGCGCACAACTTCAATTTCTCAGGAGTAACACCCTTTGTCAACATATTAATAGGGTTCTTCCCTAGTGCAGGTTTAGTCAACTCCCATGTCTGATTCCCTAACAAGGAATCCATCTGATCCTTCATGGCCAGCTCCCACTTGCTAGAATATTCACCTTGTAAGGTTTCTTTGTAACTCTATGGTTCTCCACCATCTGTCAACAAAAAATAATTCAAAGTAGGTGAGAAATGTTGTGGAGGACGATTAGTCCTTAATGATTTGCGAACTGCAGCTACAGGAGTGGACAACTTTGGATTTGACTGCAGAATAATAGGAGTGGGAGCACTAGACCCACTCTCCTCGTCACTCGCATCTCTGCACTACACTGTGGCCACTGGTAGGCCATCCAGTCTGACAAATTCAGACTCCTGAGGAGTTGCTTCAGCAACTGTACTGGACTTGTCCTTATACACAATCTTCTCATTGAAGATCACATTCTTACTTCTTATAATCTTCCGGCTCTGATACCAATTGTTAGGAAAAAATCGTCGATGACAACAAGACAAGTAACAAGTAATCATGCACAAAACAATATTTTACGTGGTTCAAAAAATTGCCTACATCCACGGGAGCTTTAGAGGATTTTATAGATCAGTTGAAGAATCACAATACAGTTTGTTTCTCACACCAAAAATACAACCCGAGAGAGTCTTCTCTCTTTGTCGTCTTAACGAGTTTCGGCGAGACCGAACCCCTCCCCGCTTCGTCTTTCTAGTGCACACACAGGTACCGATACAAAATCCCGAGGGAGTGTCGTAAACCTCTTTGTTCTGGTAAGTCCAACACTTTGTTCTTCCGACAGCAACATCAAACAGCAGCACCAGTAACGGCAACTGCAACAAATAGTAACTCCAGCAACGATGACGGCAACATCGTCATTCTTCTTGAGTCTCTCTTCTGCCGAGAGATTCTGTTTCACACTCTATTTCTATTTCAGAAACAGAGTCGAAGTTCTACCCTACAACACCAGCAACGGTGACGGCCGCAACGTCGTACAACAGCTCCGGCAGTGGCAACGACAACAGTGTCGAGCCAATAGAGTGCCAGTTAAATTTTGCTTTTTCTATACTTTTTTGCAACTTTCCAGTTTCCACCCCCACTCGCAAGTCTCCACACAATTCACGAAAGAGTACACGCGGTTTGCCAACAGTGAGGAGACCTACCATTCCCAGTTGACCGCCCAAAGTGCGTAATAGACGTACCTTTTTCCCGCCAAAAATCTTTTCACAATGTATACTATGTGCCCTCGCCCCCTCTTTGTCTAAGAACACGAGAGATCACAAAAAATACGACAAATTATGATTGTTCTCAATAGTGAACAAACATTGAAATGCAAGAATCTCTACGCGCAATGTCCTTGTTTTGGCAATAGAGACGAAGTCTTCCTGTGAGGGACTCTATTCACACACCGTCTCTGTTTTGACAACAGAGTCGTGTGCAATGGACCAGGCTCCACAGTCCTCAACAAAGACATCTCACTTGAAATTCTTTCACATCTGCCCAAGAAATTACAGCTCAAGTTTGAAGCTATTTTAGAGAAATGGCAGAATATGATCAAGAAAGTTAGCTTCTTTCATTGCCAAATCAATTGACATCGGTTTTGTCTATCGAAAATACTACGACTATGGCTTCATATGTGAATGTATGTTTTGTCTCTTGGATGACAAAGGAGCACTCACGCTCCAAGACTCCCTCGTCTTCCCTTCACATCACAACGTCAAGAATATGGGTTCATGCAATGGGGTCATCTTCTAGTGCAAGAAAATCCACACTAATCTCAAGCTCAGTTACTATCTCTACAATCCCATTACCGAGCATCTCATGACTCTTCCTCCACTTCCACCTTTCAGAATGGCCCATGACTCCTTTGATAGTTGTTTCCCTTTTTTAGGTTTAACCCATTATTAGGTAGTTTCCCATAGATAAAAGGATAGTGAGCCTGAGTTTGGATTGTACGTTAAATGGGATTTGGACAAGAAAGAAGCCTGAGTTTTATCCATCAACGGGAGTTTGGATAAACAAGACGTTCCTCTGCAAATTCCTGGAATTTTGTCTACCATGATAGAAGGTATGCATCTTGGGTTTCCGATTTTCTTTTTATGAATTTTATATTGTTTTAGAAATTCTGATTTACATTTGGAATCTTTCGTCTTGATTAAAATTCCATTATTTTTTTTTGTTAAATGTTGTCTATGTTTTTATTCAGCCATAAAAAAAATAAAAATTTATGTGTCGTTTTCAAGTACAGGAGGATGTAGACTTAAGATCAGGCCTTATGAGCCCTGCACTTCTTCGATAGCCAGTGGTGTCACATGCGACTGACAATATGTTGGGTGCCTAGCGAATCTCAATCACGCTGGTGCTCCTTGGCTAGACAGCGTCCAGGAGAGGCAGTGATGTTTCTGAACAGTGTCCCCGGCCAAACAAGATGACTGCACTGGTGCACCAGAGTAGGTTTTGCTTAGTGCGCTAGAGGTGCCAACATGTTAGCGGGAACAGATGCCCCCGTGGGAAGAAAATGCCCATAGCCAGCCATCAACTGCCGTTCGGGTCTGCAGAGGGGATCATCAACGTGGGGAGATGAACGACGGGGCTCGTTGTGTGCATTGGTGTCGAATCATCGAAATTTTGTGAGCATTTTCTTCCCGACTCCCGGTTGGTCCCGTTCCTCACTTCCACTCGCCTGGAGACCGGCATTGCGCACAACTAATTCTTGGTCGAGAGACTTTGCTTCGGTGGGTGGCAATGAACACCAGACAATACGTCAATGCGCAGCCGAGAGGAGTAGTCACAGAGCACCGAGAGAGAGACGCTCTAAAGGAAGCCTGTGTACACTGACGTGTTGTGCTCGTCAGACGCACACCGGCGAATATGGCACCAAAGGAAGGAGACGGCGGTGCGGGGATGGTGAGTGAAGTCCCAAACGGACGAGACGTCTGGCTATGAGCAGCTGATAGCGGCGCGAGCGAACAGAGCAGAGACCCGTGTTGTGTGCGCCGGTGTTCCGTGCTCTCATTGGAGTGCAGCCAAGGCCAGGAGCACGACATTGTGCTCTCCGGTTGTCCCGCACCACTGTACGCGCAAGAGCACCAAACATGCTCACGGCCCATCCAAGCCCAATGTTATCGTTGGATACATTTAATTCATATATAAATAACAGGAAAAATAGAATATTTTAGTTTTCATTCTTTTTCATTTTAGCGCATATGGATTAAAATTTGGATATGCATATATGAATGTTTAATATGCAAGTGTTAGTTAATTTATATCTGTATAAAAATTTATTTTGGGTTTATGCATACTTAATCTTCTATGCATATTATGATTGACCTAAATATAAGAAATTAATAATTGGCATAAATTTTAGTCAATTATTTTGATGTCATATTTTGGTTTACATTTTAATAATTAAGTAATAACCACAACATTCTTAATTATGAAAAACGTCTAGTGACATTAAGTTTAGTCACATAAAGTTAATGACATACAAATTTGTGAATATCCATGGAAATCTAATAATTTAACCTCACGTGGTAGTTGTTATATTTAAGTGGTTAATTTGGATTGGATAGAAACATTTAAAAAAACTTTTTAGTCATCTACAACAATAGAAAATTCCTTTAGAGATAAATTTAGGATGCCATTATAAAGTGATATAAATCGTTTATGTGTTATAATCTAAGCCTACTCACATGTTGATTTATTTGTTTAAATTTATTTACATGGGTAAATATTCAATTTTTGGTTCCATTGCATGTTTTAGTAAGCATTGTTGTTTATTTTGTAATTCTTCAAACTTTATCTATTCCAAATTTTGATTCCTCCAATATTATTCCTCTGAATGTTAATAATTAAGCTCTTTGTTGGTCATTTCTTCTATTAAATAGCACTGACATATATGACTCTTTCATTAGGAAAGTCATCACATTTTCTCTTGGTTGGTCATATATGACTCTTTCATATCAGCTCTTCATCTCATGTTCTATTTCTTTTTTATAAGATTAACTTATTAGACTCAAGTTGATAAAGTACTGACACATTTTAGGTTATTCAATTTGTTGTTCTTTATGAAATCCTCTGGTAATGTCATGAGTTACTTTAGCACAAATGAGGAGAACCATGCTTTTAGTTCATGTTATGAAGTTATAATTGGATATCTTATTTTTATGCTATGTTTTATTTTCTATTTGTTTTATTTGAGGAATTAAAAATATTAGGCATAGGAATTGATTCGTCAAATATTAAGAGAGAAAACAATTAATTGATTGTATAATGAGTACATTGTTTCTCTATTTATAATAAAGAAAACTCCCAGAATTAAAATAAAATTAAACCTACCCATGTTCCACTTACAACTTGAATAGAACTCCTAATAAGAAACAAAGTAAATCAATATTACAGAATACTGATAAAATCAATAGATTTCTTATGTAAGATTCTATCCCATGAGACTCAAATAAGACTTTGTCCTACTAATTCTTCCCCCATGAGATTCCTTTACCATGAAAATCATATTAGACTCTTCCATTTTGCGCCTACAACACTCCCCTCAAATTGGAGTTGCTAACTTTTGCATGAAAAGAAATTTTCATCTCCTATCCTCCTCCATACTTAGATGTTCTTTATTTCTAAAAAAACAAATTTACCACCATTACTTCTCAACACCTTTTCTTTTGAACTTCTCCTTCTGCTTCTCTCCATTAAGTGACCCTTTCCTTTTAAAGAGGCCCCAATTGTACATAGCAAATATGAGAGAAGGAAGCATCACTCTAGCCAAACGATAAAACTTCATATTCCTTTCAAAATGGTCTATGTTTGAAAAAAGACTCCTTTCAATTTCAAAGGCAGACAAGCCCAATTTTTGTGCATGAAAAAAAGAAAGTGTATTAACAATTTTAATGGTAGCTCACAAAAATATACTAATTTGGTGAATAAAAAAACTTAACTCACTCTGACTGTTGGGTGCACTCTTGTTCTATGTAGGTAGTGGCAGTATAGCCAGTGCTCCAAAGTGATAAAAAAATATAAAATTAAAAACATACAAGAAGTTTGAAAAGAACAAAAAAAAGACCTTTGAAAATAAGGGAAACTTCTTTGCATAAAATGAAGATGGTTTACACTCGTGGGTACAAAGCCTACTTATATGCAAACTAGGGATAAGAATCCTTATCCCATCATCTTACATGGATCAGTATGATCTTCCCACCTAAGTAGGAGGTTTACCCCTTTATTTAAATTCAAACTTGGCATTATCACAAATGCCTAAATAAGCTCATGAAATATAATTCAAGAGCATTTGAATCAATCCGAGTTAAAATTTTAAATTTTAAATGAGACAAAGAAATTGATAGCCAGCCCCTACAACTTGAATGCATGTGCGCCACTCACCTACACACGTGCCTTGCCTATGTGGCTCACCCACGCACCTCACCTACATCCTCACCCACGCCTAGGTGGGGAGCAAGGGTTGGGTTGTGATTAATTAAATAACACATTTAATGTAATACATAACTATCTTGATCATATGTAATACTAATTAATTAAAGACATAATGTATTTACTAATCATATAATTACTGATTAAGTAAGAAATAATTAAATAGCCAATGATCTCTGCTAATTAATATGCCTAGTGACATATTTAATGTAATAACTAATCAATTATTTAATAGAAAAGTAGTAATAACTTACTTATCTAATTAATTAAACACATTCTAGTTATATATTTAGGATGGGTGACTTCCTGAGAAGTCCTCATGTTGCACCCCATTTTGCCCTATTTTCCACTGCCACCAGCTAATTTCTCCCTCGCAATGCTAGGGTTAGGGGTGACAAAACGTATTTGTATATATATATACTTTTTTTTTTACGGTTTGAAACTTTCGGGTTGAACAGAAGGGGGAAAAAAAAGAAAAAAAAAGAATGATTTTGTTTAGTTTTCCTTTATTAATGCAGTTCGCTACACTTTCGACACGGACGGTGAATGTTTTATTCTTTAATCCAACAGCATAGCGCTCCTTTTTTATTTTTTATATCTTGATATTTTCATAAGATTAAAATTTATATTTTATTTTATGTAGGGAATGTGGAAAAGACCGAAAGAACACGGGGGGATAGTGAAGCCGAGGAAGGGATTGGCAGGATGGAGAGGGTAACAACAACGAGTGCGATCATACTAGCACCAATGCACCAGATCCCATCAGACCTCAGAAGTTAAGAGCGCTTGGATGAGACTAGTACTAGGATGGTTGACCTCTTAGGAAGTCCTCGTGTAGCACCCATTTTCCCCCATTTTTCCTTTGCTACCAACTAATTTCACCCTCGCAATGCTACTGTTAGGGGCAGCAAAACATATTTGTATATATAGTTTGTTTTCTTTTTTAACGATTCGAAACGTTTGAAGATGGGAAAAAAGAAAAAAAAGTACAAATTTTGTTTTATTTTCTGTTATTAATGTCGTTTTGTTCAGTTTCAACAAGGTCGATGAATGCTTTATTCTTTAAGCCAACGACAAAACACTTATAATTTTTTATATCCTGATTTTTATTGAATATTTTAATTTTTAATTTTATTTTAGGGAGGGAATATGGAAAAGACCAACAAAATACGGGGGGAGAGGGAAGCTGGGGAAGGAATTGGTAGGATGGAGAGGGAAACGCAAATGGTTGCGATCATACCAACACTAATGCATTGAATCCCACAAAACTCCGAAGTTAAACGTGTTTTGGCGATTGTTGTACTTGGATGGGTGACCTCCTAAGAAGTCCTCCTGTTGCACCCCTTTTTACCCTTTTTTCCTTTGCCACCAGTTAATTTCTCCCTCATAATATTGAGGTTAGGGGCAACAAAACGTATTTGTATATATAGTTTGTTTTCTTTTTTAACGATCTGAAATGTTTTGGTAGAAGAGAAGAGGGAAAAAACTACGATTTTGTTTTGTTTTCCATTGTTAATGTAGTTCGGTTAAGTTTTGACATGGCCAGAGAACGTTTTATTTCTTTAATCCAATGACATAGCGTTTTTTTAATTTTTAATATCTTCATTTTTTCTTAAGATTTTAATTTTTTATTTTATTTTATGGAAAGAATGTGGAAAAGACCGATAGAACACGGGGGAAGAGGGAAGCCAAGGGATTGGTAGGATGGAGAGGGTAACACAAACGGGTGCGATCAATAAAATTTGGCATTTTGATAAATGTGGTTGAAAGAAAAACTTCTGAGTAAGATATGCAAGCTAAAACATTTTTGCAATTTCAGTTAATGTAATAAAAATCAGTTTCTATTCTCTTTCTCCAATGAACTAACCCATCTGCTCAGAAAATAGTTTTTAGATATGAAGAAGATTGAATTTTCAACATAAATGATGCTAATGCAGACAAATTTCAGATCACCTTTGTGCTCACTCTAGGAAAACAACACACAAAGTAATTGACTTCAGTTCTAATAGGAGGGGTTAGTCAACTCACGCAGGAGATGAACTTCAACCACATTACTCAGTTCATCTCCTGACATTGTTAGTGAAACACTAGGGCATGATTCATGTTGATGAATCAGAAGAACCCAAAAATCATCTCTACGGTTTAATTTTGGGAATTCGGATCCTGTAGAATATTGAGAATCATCCGGATGAAGCAAGTGGGATGCCTTGAACCCTCGTTAAATTTTTTCATTTCAGTCTCTGTTCTGCACTCTTCCCTCTCTCGGTCTAATTCTTCTCTAGTCTCTTCTTCCTCCGAAATTGTTTTCCTCTCTCTCATCCTCCATCTCCCTTCTCCCTTCTCCCTCTCATTGCGAACGTCCTCTCGGCCTCCCACTCCCTTCTCCCTGTAGCTATTGTCTCTTCGCCCAAAATACCTCCTGATTTCGTTTGATTTCCCCCATTTCAATTTCAATTTTCTTTGATTTTTTATATTTCGCCGTTGATTTCTTCAATTCTACTCCTTCGACTATGGTTTTCCCCAAATTTAAGAAGGTATGCCTATACCCTGACTTTTTTTATTATTTTAGTGTTGTGTTTGATTTAATTTTAATTTTTGTGCGTAATGTGTATTAATTGTTGCTTAATTGTGGGATTTAGGGTTGGGGTTTATGGTTCAATTTTGTCTTCATATGGTTTAATTTCGGGATTAGAGTTAGGGTTTAGTGTATTTAGGGTTTGGTGCTTGGTATTTTAGGGTTTAGGTTTAGGGTTTATTGTATTTTTAGGGTTTAGTCTTTTTTTTTAAATTTTTTAGGGTTCTCAGTGTTTGGGTTTTAGTGCTTTTAGGGGTTTTAAGGTTAGGGTTTAGGGTTTAGGTTCTGGTTCTAGAATTAGGGTTTAGGGTTAATAGGCTTTAGGGTGTTGAGTCCAGTTCAAACAATGTTGAGTCGCCTACAAATGCGTCCATTAGCCAACAAAACCCGACACCCATCACTGATGAGGTACAGTTTGTAGTGATTGTGAAATCATATGGTGCTCTACCAGGGATGTTCGGTAAATTGGGACTTGATATGTGTGTTTTTGCAGTGTTTAGTGTATCTACATTGGAAATAGTTTGGTTAATTTGGAAATGTCTTAGAATGTTGTTGAAAATTATTGAAGTGCTATAAAATGATTTTACCATGTGGAGAGGAGATTCAGGTGTTATAAATATCCACCACTTGGTATTTTATTTGTTTTGGTTTGATGAGGACCATCTCGGATTTAGATTATAAATGGTTGTAAGAAGACCACAAATTGCTCGATATTATGATATTTGGATCTTCGAAGAAGACAACAAAATGTTCAATCTCTTGGTCGAGCAAGTCAATATAGGGAACAAGTTGCCCAACAGGGTTTGGAAGCATGTGGTATATATGGACCGTCACCTGAACGTCCCAACTACAATACACCAGGACTTAGCTTTCCTTGCATTCAATATAGCTTTTTTCTGAGCTTCGTTCATCCCATTGAGATCATATTCTTCCAAGAAGAAAACTTTGAGATATAGATCATAACGAAATGCCCTAATATGGGGATTTGCTATCATAAATGCCTCTAGATGGAATCTACCATCTGCAAGAAATACAACAACATCAACTGCAACACTATTAGGAATTGTAGGAGATGCACTTCCCTTGAAGACAAAGGTTTAGATTTTGGAACAATGATATCAATACCAGAGTCAGCTAAAGCAGATTTAACAGCTCTCACAACTGCTGAGAATTGGATGGGCCCTGCCACTGCAATCTTTTTGTCACAAAAAACGCTTTAATTGTATTAATGATATGGTCTACACCAATTTTTATTGCAGCGAAAACATATAAAGTAAGGATTTTGGTGTAATCTATTAGGACTAAACAGCTATGCCCGTAATGGATCAAAAGATCCAGAAAAATCATCCACACAGCAGCATGCCCCATATGTGATGTCAACCAGAATAAAGCACTCATCAACAGAAGCAAAGGTTTCAAAAATGTCGGAAAGAACAAGTGAGTACATGAGGAGACCTTCGAGGAATTGAAGGGCGACCCTTTTGGGGGTTTATTTCTCACCCAAATGCCTAATCGACCTACATTTTTTCATGCCAAAAATCTTTTAAAAATGGATTCTCTATGCATGTATAATGTCCCTCGCCCGCTCATTGTCAAAGAGATCACAAAAAAAGCAACAAATTATGATTTTTTTTGTAGTGACTACTTTGCTTCAAAGTGAGATAGTAGTATACTGCCTACATCTACAAAAATCGCCTGATCCCAATGTTTATTGATTTTCAACAAGCCTATTCATAAACTACTTGGCAATCTCTCTTGGTTCTACCCATTGTCACTCTCCTTACAATTTTTTGGTCATCTTCTTCTATGACATAGCACTGACATATATGACTCTTTCATTAGCAAAGTCATAACATTTTCTCTTGGTTGGTCATATATGACTCTTTCATATCTGCTTTTCATCTCATGTTATATTTCTTTTTTATAAGATTAACTTATTAGACTCAAGATGATAAAGTACTGACACGTTTCTGGTTATTCTATTTGTTGATCTTCATGAAATCCTTTGGTAATGTCATGAGTTACATTAGCACAAATGAGGAGAACTGTGCTTTTAGTTCATGTTATGAAGTTATAATTGGATATCTTAGTTTTATCCTATGTTTTATTTGCTATTTGTTTTATTTGAGTCATTAAAAATATTAGGCATAGGAATTGATTCTTAAAATATTAAGAGAGAAAACAATTAATTGATTGTATAATGAGTACATTGTTTCTCTATTTATAATAGATAAAACTCACAAAATCAAAATAAAATTAAACCTATCCACTTAAAACTTGAATAGAACTCCTAATACGAAACGAAGTAAATCACTATTACAGAAAACTGATAGAATCAAAAGATTTCTTCTGTAAGATTTCTTATTTAATGTAATAACTAATCAATTATTTAATCGAATAGGTAGTAATTACTTAATTATCTAATTAAGTGAACACATTCTTATTATATAATTAACTAATTAATTTGTTTTGTAGGATTAATGGAGTCTGTAAGAACCACAATGACATACTATTTGATGATTGCTAATACTAGTTAATTAGAATAATATATTTACTAATTAAATAAGTATTGATTAGGTTAGAAAATAATTAAAAAGCCATGATTTGTGGTAGTAAATTGGCCAATTGGCCAATTGACTTATTTAATGTAATAAATAATCAATTATTTAATTGAATAGGAAGTAATTACATAATTATTTAAGTAATGGAACACATTCCAATGGAGTTGGTATGAAGAACTAGAATAATTTACTATTTGACTGCAACTAATACTAGTTGATTAATTTATATTTAATACATTTACTAATTGAATAATTACTGATTTGGTAAGAAAATAATCAATTACATGATGATTTGTGGAAATTAACTAGTCAATTGATATAATTAATTATATAACTAATCAACTATTTAATCAAACATGCAGGGATTACTTAATTAACCAATTAATATAACCTTTTCTATTTATAAAATTAAATAATTATTTCATTATTAATTGATTCAAATAATTTTTTTAGTTTTATTAGTTATTTTTTATTTTAATGACTAATTACTTTTCCTACCATTATTATTTTTTTCTATGTTCAATTTTTATTATTATTTCATTTTTTACTTTTTTTATAATTCCTTATTTTCCCTTTTTTATTTTAAATTTTATTATTTTTTTATTTTTCCTTTAATCTTTTCTTCTTTAGTTTTTTTATATTTGCCCATGTCAACAGAGCTTGTCCAAATGGCACCACATCAGCATGTCCATTAAGGAAAGAGGAAAGAGGAAAGAGAATGGGAAAAGAAGGAATTTTAGGTTTTAAAGGATGGGCTGGCATGGTGCTATATGGACAAGCTTTACTACGTGGGAATTTGACGGATCGTATGAGGATTCCAAAGGTTGAAATCAGATAATTTGGGAAAAAGTTTAAAAAGATATTATTTAGGTAAATAAAAATTTTAAATCCAATATTCGAGTACATTTCCTTGAAAATAAATAAAAATAATAATAATTTTCCACAAAATCCTTCTTATTACATGAGTTGCTAATTTTGGGTGTAATTAGATTGGACAACAACAACCTTCATGTAGGGCATATTGAGTGAGAATTTCTTAAAACCACTAAAATTTCAAATTTTGATCAATTCATTTTCTATAATTTTTGTGAGAAAATTTTAATTTTGTGCAATGGTACCCCACCTATAAAGTAATATTTAATTAATCTATCTAATAATTACATAAAAAATTTAAAGCTACAACAATTCAAAGTAATATTTAATGAATTTCTTCTTTTGAATGTTGTAGATTAAAATATAATTTTAGTTATTGAGAATTATGGTTCAATTGCATAATTCTAAAATTTTTTCAATCGATCCTTTTACTTTTTCTACGTAGCACAACAAGGTGCATCTATAGATGACAAAAATTCAAAATACTGGCGCTAGTCCTACATTATGACTTAAAAACTATCAACTGTGAAATCTCCAGTTAGCGAAATATCAAGGAAAGTAGAGCTCCATGTTTAGCAAGTATTACGTAAAAGGAAACTCTAGGGAAACAAGGATTCCTAATCAGACTAGAAAAGGTAGCCTCTTCGATTTATATATAACTGAGATAGGACTTGCTCTCTTTTGCCTAGTAACATTGCCGGATTATACCATCTTCCTTTAGTCCACGTTTTCCATTTTTGTTGTCAGATCTTGCTCTATTCTTGCATCTTGGGGATTGACCTACTACTCTTATATTGTTTTAATGGAGGTCAGCTTGCCCGAAGACTGTTAGGGAAATATCGTCGATGTCAACAAGACAAGTAACAAGTAATCATGCACAACACAATATTTTACGTGGTTCTACAAATTGCCTACGGCCATGGGAGATGTACATGATTTTATAGAAAAATTGAAGAATCACAATACAGTCTGTTTCTCACACAAGAAATACAACCCGCGAGAGTCTTCTCTCTATTTTGTCTCAACGACTTTCGGCGAGACCAAAACTTCTCCCCGCTTCGTCTTCCTGGTGCACACATAGGCACTGATATGAAATCCTGAGGGAGTTCTGTAAAGCTCTTTGTTCAGTAAGTCCCAGACTCTGTTATTCCGATAGCAGTGTCAAACAGTAGCACCAGTAACGACGATGGCAACGGCAATGAACAGTAACTCCTAAAACAGCGACGACAACGTCGTCGTTCTTCTCGAGTCTCTCTTTCTGCCGACCGACTCTATTTCTTACTCTATTTTTGTTTCAGAAATAGAGTCGAAGTCCCGTCGTACAATACCGGCAACGGTGACGGCAGCAACATCGTACTGCAGCTTCGGCAACGGCGTCGAGCCTCTGAGCACTCTTTCTCCTAACCACGGCATTGCCTGAAGGTCTCTCAAAAAACCCCTACTATTTTTTCGAGAGCTCCTCTGTCGCTCTCTATTTTTTGCCCTGACCCTGTTCGGAAACCTGAGGGTTTTTATTTCACAAACAGAGTCGCAGTTTCCTCTTGAGAGACTCTCTACGCGCAAAGTCTCTGTTTTGGCAACATAGACGAAGTCTTCATGCCAAGGGACTTTGTTCGCACACTGTCTCTATTTCAGCAACAAAGTCGTGGGCAGTGGACCAGACTCCACAGTCCTCAACAATTCTCCCACTTGGAGAATGGTACACCAACTGCATCGCCCTCTTCCTCAAACATGATATCCTCCATCTCTGCAACTCACTACCCTTGTCTTCATACTAGAAGACCCACTGAAGCTGCGCACAACTTCATTTTCTCAAGAATAACACCCTTTGTCAACATATTAATAGGGTTCTTCCCTTGTGGAAGTTTTGTCAACTCCCATGTCTGATTCCCTAATAGGGTATCCATCTCATCCTTCATGGCTAGCTCCCACTTGCTAGAATAGTCATCTTGAGAGGTTTCTTCATAACTTTGCGTTTCTCTACCATCTGTCAACAAAATATAAATCAAAGTACGTGAGAAACGTTGTGGAGGATGAATAGTCCTTACTGACATGCGAACTGCTGTTGTAGGAGTGGATGTCTCTAGATCTGACTGTGGAATAATAGGAGGTGGTGCACTGGACCCACTTTCCTTGTCACTTGTATCTCTGCACTGTACTGTGGCCTTTGGTAGGTCATCCAGTCTAATAAAGTCGCACTCCATAGGAGCTGCTTCAGCAACTATACTAGACTTGTCCTTGTACACAATCTTCTTATAATATTTCGGCTCTGATACCAATTGTTAAGGAAAAATCGTCGATGACAACAAGACAAGCAACAAGTAATCATGCATGATACAATATTTTACGTGGTTTGGCAAATTGCCTACGTCCACGAGAGCTATAGAGAATTTTATTGATCAGTTGAACAATCGCAATACAGTCTGTTTCTCACATCAGAAATACAACCCAAGAGAGTCTTCTCTCTATTTCGTCTCAACGAGTTTCGACGAGACCGAAACTTCTCCATGCTTCATCTTGCTGGTGGACACATAGGTACCGATATGAAATCTTGAGGGAGCGCCGTAAACCTCTCTGTTTCGGAAAGTCCCAGACTCTGTTCTTCCCACAAAGTGTCCAATAGTAGCTCGGGTAACGACGACGGCAATGGCAACGAACAGTAACTCCGGCAACGGCGACGACAACATCGCCGTTCTTCTCGAGTCTCTCTTTCTGCCGAGAGACTCTATTTTTCACTCTGTTTCTGTTTCAGAAACATAGTTGAAGTCCCACCCTACAGCACCAGCAACGGCGACGGCAGTGGCATCATACAACAGCTCTGACTGTGACGATGGCAACGTTGTCGATCCAACAGAGTGCCAGTCAAATCTTTTTTGCCATTTTTCGGCTTCCACCCCCACTCGCAAGTTGCCACGCAATTCAAGAAAGAGTACACGCGGTTTGCCAACAATGAGGTGACATGCCATTCCCGGTCGACCGCCCAAAGTGCGTAATAGACCTACCTTTTTCCTGCCAAAAATCTTTTCAAAATGTATTCTATGTGCCCTCGCCTCCTCTTTGTCTAAGCAAACGAGAGATCACAAAAAAATGCAATAAATTATGATTATTCTCAATAGTGAACAAACAATGAAATGCAAGACTCTCTACACGCAATGTCCCTGTTTTGGCAATAGAGACAAAGTCTTCCTAACGAGGGACTCTATTTGCAAACCATCTCTATTTCGGCAACAAAGTCGTGTGCAGAGGACCAGGCTCCACAGTCCACAACAAAGACATCTCACTTGAAATTCTTTCACGTCGGCCCAAGAAATGACAACTCAAGTTTGAGGCTATTTTAAAGAAACGACAAAATATGATCAAGAAAGTTAGTTTCTTTCACTGCCAAATCAATTGACTTCGGTTTTGTCTATCTCAAATACAACGACTATGGCTTCATACGTGAGTGTATGTTTTGTCGCTTTGACGACAAAGGGGCACTCACGCTCCATGAGTCCCTCGTCTTCCCTTAACATTACAACATCAAGAATATGGGTTCATGCAATGGGGTCATCTTCTAGTGCAAGAAAATCCATACTAATCTCAAACTCAGTTACTATCTCTATAATCCCATTACCAAGCATCTCATGACTCTTCCTCCACCCCCTCCTTTCAGAATGGCCCATGACCCCTTTGATAGTTGTTTCCCTTTTTTAGGTTTAACCCTGTAAAATTTAGGATATCATGAACGGAACTTTAAATCAACAAGAAAGAAGAAGAAGAAGAAGAAGAAGAGAGAAGGAGAAGAGAAGAAGAAGAACGAGGAAGGAGAGAGTTTGGATTAAGGGAGAAGAGGGTTGTGTCAAAAAGAAAAAAGAGGGTTGGACAAATTTGTGGAAAGAGAGGAGAGTGCTTCAATGCCCTACCTCGTAACCAATGCCTTTATTTATAGTTTTACAATGCCCTTAGGGCTACAACTTGATAAAACAAAAGACATAAAAGGAACACATATTTACACTTCTATGCCATCTTTATGGAAAGTACCATATTTTACACATATTCCACTCCTTTGACGTGTGGGCTTCTTGTCTTGAGCTCGTGGGCTTGAGCCCATCTTCCAACACTCTTCCTCAAGCTGGAGGAGAAAAGACATCATAAATACCCAGCTTGCCACATATAAATGATAGGATTTTAGATGTAATGGGTTTAGTGAGAATATTAGCTACTTTCTCTTGAGATGACACATGTTTGAGAGAAATTATTCCTGCTTGAAACTTCTCCCATATAAAATGACAATCCACCTCAATATGTTTAGTTATTTCATGAAAAACTGGATTTGAGGTGATATGAATAGCTACTTGATTATCAAAATGCAGATTCAAGG
Organism: Aristolochia californica; assembly: GCF_029961685.1. Lineage (NCBI taxonomy): Eukaryota > Viridiplantae > Streptophyta > Magnoliopsida > Piperales > Aristolochiaceae > Aristolochia > Aristolochia californica. The sequence continues at coordinate 23,782,629 of NW_027181771.1, forward strand.
ACCCCTTTTTATAAAAATGTAGTTCGGTAAAAAGAATCCTGACCCATAAAAGTTCACTAACGGTATGGGCCATAGCTTTGTATTCTACTTCGGCGCTAGATCTTGCAACCACATTTTGCTTCTTACTTTTCCATGTAACCAAGTTTCCCCCAACCAGAGTACAATATCCTAATGTTGATTTTCTATCATCAGGAGATCCAACCCAATCTACATCTGAGAAGCCTTCTATGTTGAAGTGCCCATGTTTTTTATACAGCAATCCTCTTCCTGGAGCTCCTTTTAGATAACGTAATATTCTCTCTAAAGCCTGCCAATGGGTAATTTGTGGTTTGTGCATGAATTGACTCACCACACTAACATCATATGATATGTCTAGCCTAGTTACCGTGAGATAAATCAGTTTTCCCTTGAGTCTTTGATATTTGCCAATATCAATATCTTCTTCATTTGTGGCACATAATTTTACATTTGTATCCATAGGTGTGTCAACTGGTCTACAACCCTTCATTCTTGTTTCTTCAAGGAGATCCAAGACATATTTCCTTTGAGACAATATTATCCCATGTTTGGATTGAAGAACTTCTATACCCAAAAAATATTTAAGCTTACCAAGGTCTTTAGTCTTGAATTCCTGACATATCATCTGCTTCACCTCTCATATGCTCAAAGCATCGTCATCGGTTAAGATAATATCATCCACGTATACGGCCAATAATATTTTTCCTTTGACCGTATTTTTATAATATACAGAATGATCAACTGAGCACCGATGAAAACCAAACCGAAGGAGTGTTTGACTAAATTTATCAAACCAAGCCTGAGGGGCCTACTTAAGCCCATATAAAGACTTTTTTAACTAGTATACTAACTCTCCCTCAACCACATAACCAGGTGGTTGAACCATATAAATTTCCTCACTGAAATCACCATTTAAAAAAGTATTTTAACATCCAACTGATAGGCAGGCCATGATGAGTTAGCAGCAATAGATAAGATGATGCGTACCGAATTCAATTTTGAAACATTAGAGAAGGTCTTCTCATAATCTATCCCATAGTACTGCATATAGCCCTTAGCCACCAGTCGATCTTTAAGACAAGCAACCGATTCATCCGGATTATGTTTCACCAAAAAACCCCATCAACAACCAACTTGTCTTTTATCTTTCGGGAGTGATGTTAAGTACCAGGTTTGGTTTTCGTATAAGGCGTGTATTTCTTCATCCATAACCGCCTTTCATCCTGGATGTCTCAGGGCCTCCTGATACGACTGCTGAACAGAAGTAGAAGAAAGGGACGCAAGAAGCTGAAAACACTCAGAAGACAAGAGATGGTGGGACATAAAATTTGAGATAGGATGCGAAGTAGTAGAGGAGCGATGTTTTTTTCTTAAAGCAATAGGCCGAGTATCAAATTCAGGCCCATACATAGGAGGAGAAGGACTTACCTCGAGTGGATCCGACAACTCCAAAGGTGAAGGTACAGTTGGTGCATCAGGGGATGGATCCACTTCAAGATTGAATGGCATAAGCAAACAAGGAGTAGTAGAAGGACAAGTCCATCCTAGAGGTGCATCAAGGGAGGAGTAGAAGGGGGTGTCCTCAAAGAAAGTCACATCCCTAGAGATAAACATCCTCCTAAGGGTAGGATTTTAACAGACATAACCTTTCTGGGTGCGAAAGTACCCCAAAAAAATGCACCTCATAGACCGAGGATCAAGTTTATTTTTATGTGGGGATGCAACATGAACAAAACACGTACATCCAAACACTTTCAAAGGAAGAGAAAAGGATCTTCACTGTTAAATAACACAGAGTAAGAAGTTTTATGATGAAGGACTGATGAAGGTAATTTATTAATGAGAAAGAATGTTGTAAGTATAGCACGAGGCCAATAGAAATAGGGTACCTTCATGGAGTAGAGGAGGCCTCGAGAAACTTCAAGAAGATAATGATTCTTCCTTTCAGCAACACCATTTTGTTGAGGAGTATAGGCACATGATGTTTGATGAATAAGCCCATTACTCTCACAAAATGATTTGAAGTCATGAGACATGTATTCCTTAGTATTATCAGATCTAAGGCTTTGAATTTTCTTCCCAAATTGTGTTAAGACCATAGCATGAAAAATTTTAAACAAAGGAAGAATTTCGGAACACTCTTTAAATAGATATAACCAAGTCACTCGAGTAAAATCATCAACAAAAATGATAAAATATTTAACTTGGGTAATATTTGAGACACATAAAGGGCCCCATACATCAGAATGTATTAGCTCAAATGAAGCAGTACTTGTAGTTGTAAGACGAGGAGAATATGTACTCTTGACATGTTCACTTAATTGACAAACCTCACAACTGAAATTAGAAAGTTCTTTTAAAGATGGAACCAAAGAACGAAGTGAAGGGGTAGATGGATGACCAAGTCGATTGTGCCAAAGTTGGGCCTCAGAAGTAGTGGACGATAATGCAACTAATGGTGGAAGAGTGAAGTAGTACAAACCCCCCCCCCCCCCCCCCCCCCTTTCATGGCCGCCACCAATCACCCGCTTCGTAGTCAGATCCTAAAAGACACAAGAAGACGGTGAGAAGGTGATAGAGCAATTTAAGTGTTTGGTCAATTGACTAACCGGGAACAAATTTAAAGGAAATTGAGGAACAAACAAAACATCTTGAAGGGGAATGGATGAAGTAAGAGAGGAGGAACCTTTGCCAAGGACCTTGGTTTGGGTACCATCAACAATAGTAATGAATTTATGAGGATAACAAAGAGATAAGGACTGCAACAAGTGTTTGTTACCTGATAGATGTTCGGAGGCCCTGGAGTCGATGATCCAAGAGGAAGAGGAAGAAGAGGAAGAAAGTATACTTGTGGCAATAGTAGTGGCAGCAGTAGATGATGAGGGAATAGATGATACCATGACTTCATTTTCTGAAATGTAGCATAGTCCTCAGCCGTAAGAGTCACATTTTCGGATGACGATTCAGCCTTATCTTCATTTTTCTCAACGTTAACCGAGACTGGGTTAGTCGTGGCCCAATTAGGCTTGCCATGAAGTTTCCAGCATGATGCCACTAGGTGGTTCTGACGGCCACAATAAGTGCAAAGTTGAGGCTCAGTACGGAAAGAATTCTGACCCGTTCTACCACCTCTATTTTCAGCCCCTCTCATAGTTTGACCCCCTCTCATATTTCTGCCCTGTCCTCGGGATGAGGAAGATGTTCTCCGATTGCTAGAGAGCATCGGGGATAGAGCATCAATAGGAGAAGGAGGGAATGGATCTGGTATTTGAAGTAATGTAGCACTAATATTATCGAATGATGCAAGAGTAGGAGAAGATAACACAAACCCATGAACAATCTTAAGTAGGAGAAGATACAACAACGTGTGCTGGAATTCTACCTCAAATGAGATGGATCCAAATTACATAAAGGTAATTGAATTTCACCCATCAATCTTAATAAGATGCAAACAGCAAATGATCTTGGTCATTCTTGTAATTGATTTACAAGGAGTCAAAATTATAACATCAATTTAGTTATAGAAATAAATCTTTACAACATATAAAGATTTATCTTGACTTGATGTGACTCAAATTCAAGTAGTAAAGAAAAACAGTAAAAAGGAGTATGTAAATAAGAAAAGGAAACAAAAAAAAAACGTAAATAGGAAGAGCATGAACTTATCTCTTCATGACTGAACTCCTTTTACAACTTCTTGAAAAAATTTCATCATAACTCCATGAAGAGAGATCCTAAATTCCTTGCTCTGATACCATGTAGAATTTAGGATCTCATGAAATGAACTTTAGATCAACAACAAGAAGAAGAAGAAGAAGAAAGAAGGAGAAGAGAAGAAGATTAACAAGGAAGGAGAGAGTTTGGATTAAGGGAGAAGAGGGTTGCGTCAAAAACAAAAATGAGGGCTAGACGGATTTGTGGAAAGAGAGGAGAGTGCTTCAATGCTCTACCTCTTAGCCAATGCCTTTATTTATAGTTTTACAATGCCCTTAGGGCTACAACTTGATAAAACAAAATACATAAAAGGAACACATATATACACTTCTATGCCATATTTATGGAAAGTACCATATTTTACATATATGCCACTCCTTTGACGTGTGGGCTTCTTGTCTTGAGCTCGTGGGCTTGAACCCATCTTCCAACAAACCCATTACTAGGTAGTTTCCCATAGATGTAAGGATAGTGAGCCTGAGTTTGGATTATACGTTAAATGGGATTTGGTCTAGAAATAAGCCTGAGTTTTCTCCATCAACAGGTTACTCTCCAAAATTCCTGGAATTTTGTCTACCATGACTGAAGGTATGCATCTTGGGTTTCAGATTTCTTTTTATGAATATTATATTGCCTTAGAATTTCTGATTTACATTTGGAATATCTCGTCTTGATTACAATTCCTTTTTTTTTGTAAAATGTTGTCTATATTTTTATTATGCCATAAATAAAAATAAAAATTATGTGTCGATTTTTAGTAGAGGTGGATGTAGACTTACGATGAGGCCTTATGAGCCCTGCGTTTCTTCGATTGCCAGTGGTGGCACGTGCGACTGTCAATACGTTGTGTGCCTAGAGGATCTCAATCACGCTGGTGCTCCCCAGCAAGACAACGTCCAAGAGAGGTAGTGATGCTTCCGAATAGCGTCCCCGACCAGACAGGATGACTGCACTGGTGCGCCAGAATAGGTTGCTAAGTGTGTAGGAGGTGACATCATGTTTGTGGGAACAGATGCGCCCGTGGGAAGAAAGGGATTACAACCAGCCATCAGCCGTCGTTCGGGTCTGCAGAGGGGATCATTGACGATGGGAGTCGAACGACGGGGCTTGTTGTGTGCTCTGGCATCGAACCATCGATGTTTTGTGCGCATTTTCTTCTTGATTCCCGGTTGGTCTTGTTCCTCACTTCCAGTTGCCTGGAGACCATCGTTGCGCATAATTGATTCTCGTTCGAGAGACGTTGCTTCGGTGGGTGGCAATGAACACTAGACAATGCGTCGAAGTGCAGCCGAGAGGAGCAGTCACAATGCACAGAGAGAGAGAGAGAGAGAGAGAGAGAGCTGTTGTAATGGAAGCCTCTGTACACCAACGTGCTGCGCTCGTCGGACGCACACCGGCGACAATGGCACCTGAGGAAGGAGACGGTGGTGCGGGGATGTGAGTAGAGTCCCCGACGGATGAGACGCTTGGTTTTTAGCAACCAAGAGCGGCAAGAGGGAACAGAGTAGAGACCGGTGTTGTGTGCGTCGGTGTTCCGTGGTCTCATTGGTAGGGGCAGAAAAACGTATTTGTATATATAGTTTGTTTTCTTTTTTAACGGTTCGAAATGTTCAGGTAGAAGTGAAGAGGGAAAAAACTACGATTTTTTTTTGTTTTCCATTATTAATGTAGTGCGGTTAAGTTTTGATACGGTCGGAGAATGTTTTATTTCTTTAATCCAATGACATAGCGCTCCTTTTTAATTTTTTATATCTCTATTTTTTCTTAAGATTTGAATTTTTTATTTTATTTTATGGAAAGAATGTGGAAAAGACCGATAGAACACGAGGGAAGAAGGAAGCCAGAAAAGGGATTGGTAGGATGGAGAGGGTAACACAAACGGTTGCGATCAATAAAATTTGGCGTTTTGATAAATGTGGTAGAAAGAAAAAATTCAGAGTAAGATAGGCATGCTAAAACACTTTTGCAATTTCAATTAATGTAATAAGAATCAGTTTCTATTCTCTTTCTCCAATGAACTAACCCATCAGCTTAGTTTCAATTTTAGTTAATGATGCTAATGCTGACAGATTTCAGATCACCTTTGTGCTCACTCTAGGAAAACAACACACAAAGTAATTGACTTCAGTTCTAATAAGAGGGGTTAGTCAACTCACGCAGGAGATGAACTTCAGCCGCATTACTTGGTTCATCTCCTGACATCGTTAGTGGAGCACCAGCGCATGATTCATGTTGATGAATCAGAAGAACCCAAAAATCATCTCTACAGTTTAATTTCAGGAATCCAAATTCTGTAGTATATTGAGAATCATCTGGATGAAGCGGGCGGGATACCTCAAACCCTCGTCAAAATTTTTCTTTTCAGTCACTCTTCTGCACTATTCCCTCTCTCGGTCTAATTCTTCTCTCGTCTCTTCTTCCTCCGAAATTTTTTTCCTCCTTTCGTCCTCTGTCTCCCTTCTCCCTTCTCCCTCTCGTTGCGAATGTCTTCTCTGCCTCCCACTCCCTTGTTCCTATAGCTATTCTCTCTTCGCCCAAAATACCTCCTGATTTCGTATGATTTCCCCCATTTCAATTTCGATTTTCTTTGATTTTTGACATTTCGGCGTCGATTTCTTCAAGTCTACTTCGATTCGACTTCAATTTCACCCTTCGACTACGGTTTTCCCCAAATTTAAGAAGGTACGCCTAAACCTTGACTTTTTTATTATTTTAGTGTTATATTTGATTTAATTTTAATTTTTGTGCGTAATGTGTATTAATTGTTTCTTAATTGTGGGATTTAGGGTTGGGGTTTATGATTCAATTTTGTCTTCATATGGTTTAATTTCTGGATTAGGGTTAGGGCTTAGTGTATTTAGGGTTTGGTGCTTGGTATTTTAGGGTTTAGGTTTAGGGTTTTTTGTATTTTAGGGTTTAGTTTTTATTTTTTATTTTTTTAGGGTTCTCAGTTTTTCAGTTTTTGGGTTTTAGGGCTTTTAGGGTTTTAAGGTTAGGGTTTAGGGTTTAGGTTATGGTTCAAGAATTAGGGTTTAGGGTTAATAGGGTTTAGGGCTTGGGGTGTTGAGTCCAGTTCAAACAATGCTGAGTCACCTACACAGGCGTCCATTCGCCGACTAAACCTGACCCCCATCACTGACGAGGTACAGTTTGTAGTGACTGCGAAATCATATGATGCTCTACTAGGGATGTTTGGTGAATTTGGACTTGATATGTGTGTTTTTACAGTGTTTAGTGTATCTACAATGGAAATTGTTTGGTTAATTTTGAAATGTTTTAGAATATTGTGGAAAATTATTGAAGTGCTATAGAATGACTTTGCCATGTGGAGAGGCGATTCAGGTGTTATAATTATCCACCACATAGTATTTTATTTTTTTTGGTTTGATGTGGACCATCTCGGATTTAGATTATAAATGGTTGTAAGAAGACCACAAATTGCTCGATATTATGACATGTGGATCTTCAAAAAAGGCAACAAAATGTTCGATCTCTTGGTTGAGCAGGTCAATATAGGGAACAAGTTGCCCAACAGGGTTTGGAAGAATGAGGTATATATGGACTATCGCCCGAGCGTTCCATGCACAATACCCCCAGGAGTTAACTTTCCTTGCATTCAATATTTCTTTTTTCTGAGCTTGTTTCATCCCATTGAGATCATATTCTTCCAAGAAGAAAACTTTGGGATATGGATCATATCGAAATGCCCTAATATGGGGGTTTGCTATCATAAATGCCTCTAGATGGAATCTACCATCTACAACAAATACAACAGCATCAACTACAACACTAATAAGAATTGTAGGAGATGCACTTCCCCTCAGCTTGTTTCATCCCATTGAGATCATATTCTTCCAAGAAGAAAACTTTGAGATATGGATCATATCGAAATGCCCTAATTGTAGGTTTAAACTGTGGAACAATGATATCAATACCAGAGTCAACTAAAACAGATTTAACTGCTCTCACAACTGCTGAGAATTGGATGGTCCCTGCCATTGCAATCTTTTTGTCACAAAAAATTCTTTAATTGTATTAATGACATGGTCTATATCTATTTTTATTTCAACGAAAACATATAAATCAGGGATTTTGGTGTAATCTATTGGGACTAAAAAGTTATGCCCGTAATGGATCAAAAGATCTAGAAAAATCATCCACACAGCAGCATGCCCCATATGTGACGTCACCCAGAAGCAAAGGTTTCAAAAATGTCGGAAAGATCAAGTGAGTACATGAGGAGACCTTCGGGGAATTGAAGGGTGACACTTTTGGCGCCGGAAGATACAATTCGCCATATTGATTTATGAATTTCGAAGTTATAATTTGAGGGGACCAGGGAAACTGCAGTATTGAGGGAAGGATTGTTAAGAATCGAATCAGGGACTTGATTTCTGAAGAAACAAACGCTTAGGTGGGGGTCTCGAGTTTTTGGAGGAAAGGGCAGTGTTGGGTTCCATCTGATTAGCAAGCTACGTGAAAGAAGATTTCCAAGAAAGTCACGACAGAAATCACCTTTTCTAGAGAAAACATTGAGAAGTGAATCGGAACAAACAAAATACTAGAAGAGTAAAAAATACATAATGAACCAATATGCTTTACTTACAGAACTTAGAATTCTTCTATAAAACCTTTACTTCACAAAATTTCTGTAAAACCTGTCCTATGTGTGAAAAATTTGGGGATAACCCCTGCTCTCCCATTGAACCCGAACCCATTCACGTTACCGTTCAATAAAATTTGAATCCGAGATCTGTGCTGGAGGAGCTCTAAGTCTTACCCCAAAACAATTGATCAGAAGGAAGATCAAGCCCCGTCTGAGACTGCTGAAACGGATTCATGTAAGAAATTGGAAGATAAGCGTTGTTGCTTCCCTGAGATTCCATCTCACAGACGAGCCACAGATTATGCGAGTGATCAACTATGGTTTGCGTCTCAATTTTTCTGTCTGATGCTCCTTCGCACACCAGTCCCATTCCCTTGGGAAATTCCAATCTCTGTTTCGCTTCTTCCCATTTACCAGAAATTTTTTAAGACAAATTCCGCAGAGATTCTTTCGACGAGTTGGTGCTTAAAGTGGTTGGATGCTTACATATTTCTTCATTGCTTTGATTACTGTACTTTGTGAGGATGTGAAGAACTTCAGGCTTATTTGGAGGCCAGGAATGAGGAGAGAATTTTTTCTCGCTTTCGAGAGGAGAACACAAGAAGAAGACGTCAATGCCGCAGAGCAGAGACAATCGATGGCACTTCTTCTTCACCCCTTCGACTCGGTTCTTGAAAACCTTGCAGCGAGCCCTTTCGTCGCCGATGAACTTCATCTCGAGTTTAGATATCACCATGGCAACTATGCGAAATCGAGAAGAAATTTGGGGAAATTGTGATAGGAGCGTTGAAGTAGGAGAGTGAGTGCCAGTTGTTTTCCAGTTTCCGGTTTCCACGCCCACTCACAAGTCGCCACGGAAGAGCACACGCCGTATTCCCGATCGACCACTCAAATGCTTAACCGACCAACCTTTTTCACGCCAAAAATATGGATTCTCTATGCACGTATAATGTCCCTCGCCCCCTCGTTGTCAAAGCAAACCAGAGATCACAAAAGATATAATAAATTATGATTTTTTTTGTAGTGACTACTTTGCTTCAAAGTGAGATAGTAGTATATTGCCTACATCTTCAAGAATCGCGTAATCCCCATGTTTATTGATTTTCAACAATCCTATTCATAAACTACTTGGCAATCTCTCTTGGTTATACCCATTGTCACTCTCCATATCAGCTCTTTGATGATCAACTTCTTCTATGACAAAGCACTGACATATATGACTCATTCATTAGTAAAGTTATAACATTTTCTCTTGGTTGGTCATATATGACTCTTTCATATCTGCTCTTCATCTCATGTTCTTTTTCTTTTTTATAAGATTAACTTATTAGACTCAAGTTTATAAAGTACTGACACGTTTTTTGTTATTCAATTTGTTGTTCTTTAAGAAATCCTCTGGTAATGTCATGAGTTACATTAGCACAAATGAGGAGAACCATGCTTTTAGTTCATGTTATGAAGTTATAATTGGATATCTTATTTTTATACTATGTTTTATTTGATATTTGTTTTATTTGAGTCATTACAAATATTAGGCGTAGGAATTGATTCTTAAAATATTAAGAGAGAAAACAATTAATTGATTGTATAATGAGTACATTGTTTCTCTATTTATAATAGAGAAAACTCACAAAATCAAAATAAAACTAAAATGGGGAAATGAGGAATTTTAGGTTTTAAAGGATGGGCTGGAATAGTGCTATATGGACAAGCTTTACTAACATGGGAAGTTGACGGATTGTATGAGGATTCCAAAGGTTGAAATCAAATAATTTGGGAAATCAGTTTAAAAAGTCATTATTCATGTAAATTAAAATTTTAAATCCAATATTTGGGTACAATTCCTTGAAATATAATAATAATAATAATAATAATAATAATTTTCCACAAAATACTTCTTATTACATGAGTTGGTAATTGGGTGTAATTAGATTGGACAACAACAACCTTCATGTAGGGCATATTGAGTGAGAAATTCTTAAAACCACTAAAAATGCAAATTTTGATCAATTCATTTTCTATAATTTTTGTGAGAAAATTTTACTTTTGTGCAATGGTACCCCACCTATAAAGTAATATTTAATTAATCTATCTAATAATTACATAAAATTTTTAAAGCTACAACAATTCAAAGTAATATTTAATGAACTTCTTCTTTTAAATGTTGAAGATTAAAATATAATTTTAGTTATTCAGATTTATGTTACAATTGCATAATTCTAAAATTTTTTCAATCGATCCTTTCTCTTTTTCTCCATAGCACAACAAGGTGCATCTATAGATGAAAAAATTCAATATACTGGCGCTAGTACTACATCATGACTTAAAAACTATCAACTGTGAAATCTTCAGTCAGCGAAATATCAAGGAAGGAAAGTAGAGCTCCATGTTTAGCAAGTATTACGTAAAAGGAAACTCTAGGGAAGCAAGGATTCCAAATCAGACTAGAATAGGTGGCCTCTTCGGTTTATATATAACTGAGTTTGGACTTGCTCTCTTCTGCCTTGTAGCATTGCTGGATCATACCATATTCCTTTAGTCCACATTTTCCATCTTTGTTGTCGGATCTTGCTCTATTCTTGCATCTTGGGGATCAACCTACTACTCTAATATTGTTTTAATGGAGGTTAGCGAGCCCGAAGATTGTTAGGGAAAAATCGTCGATGACAACAAGACAAGTAACAAGTAATCATGCACGACACAATATTTTACAAGGTTCTGCAAATTGCCTACGTCCACGGGAGATGTAGAAGATTTTATAGATAAATTGAAGAATCACAATACAGTCTATTTCTCACACCAAAAATACAACCCAAGAGAGTCTTCTCTCTATTTTGTCTCAAAGGGTTTCGGTGAGACCGAAACTTCTCCCCGCTTCGTCTTCTTGGCGTACACACAGGCACTGATATGAAATCTCGAAGGAGTTCCATAAACCTCTTTGTTCTGACAAGTCCCAGACTCTGTTCTTTCGACAGCAGTGTCAAATAGCAGCACTGGTAACGGCAACGACAACGAACAGTCACTCCGACAACGGCGATGACAATCTCATCGTTCTTCTTGAGTCTGTTTTTATGCCGAGAGACTCTATTTATGTTTTAGAAATAGAGTCGAAGTCCCACTGTACAACACCGGCAACAACGTCGGACTACAGCTCCGACAGCGGTGACAGCAGTGGCATCGAGCCTCTGAGCACTCTTTCTCCTAACCACGGCGTTGCCTGAAGGTATCTCTAAAAACCCCTCTCTATTTTTCCGAGAGCTCCTCTGTCGCTCTCTGTTTTTTGCCCTAACCCTGTTTGGAAACCCTGAGGGTTTTTATTTCGCCAAAAGAGTCACAGTTTTCTCCCGAGAGACTCTCAATGCACAACGTCTCTGTTTTGGCAACATAGACGAAGTCTTCCTGTTGAGGGACTCTATTCGCACACCGTCTCTATTTCGGCAATAGAGTCATGTGCAGTGGCCATAATGACACTTTAATGAAACTTTAAGGCCCTTTAAAAATAAATAAATGGTATTCAATGATCCTTTCCTTGTAACATTTAATATATAAGAATTAGAAACAATTTGAAAAATTTCATATAAAACTTCTTTATTCTGATTGTTAATAAAATTATTTTGGCATTTTAGTTCATTAAAATAAATAAGAAGCTTACAACTTACTATTCTATTATGTGAAAGAGGTCAATATCAAATAAGGATTCCTGTAAAATGAAATCTATTATGGCATATTTAATAGTTCAAAGCTAGTAAATAGTCTACAAGAAAAGCTCCTCATGCCAATGGATAAGGAAAAGTTTTGTAAAACATATATTTAAGTGAAATCTTCTCTTAGTGAGAAAAAGAAAAGGATAAGTTTAAAAATCATTACTCAGACAAATCAATGCAAAATAATGCAAGCTAATGCATAAGTTTGAAAAGATGAGGAAAATTGTAACTTCTGTGTGTTAATGTAATAATAGATTTTGAAAAATCTTCTTATTGAAACAAGGTACAAAGACTTATAACTCAAAATTGGCCATAGAACCTTCACAAAAAAATTCACTTGAAAATAAAATTCTTATTGGCACAACTATTGAGAGTGATTGTTTACTTCCTATTAGTACCATCATACTTATGCAAAATACTAGGATTGATTCCACTACATTTTGTAGACAGTAGGAGATATGGGGAACTTGAAACTATATATTGTCTAGTTCTCAACACGGAGCTATATTGTCTCCTTTCTCGAGAACATAGAGCTATAATGAAGCTGGTGTAAAACTTACACACATTCGTTGTTCTCAATATAGCTATAACAAAGTTGGTGTACAACTTGCACACATTTGTTGTTCTTAATCCAACAGTAAACCGATCTTCAAAGTCCACATTGGTGTCATAAATCTATGAGGTTTTACACATGTTTATCCATTTATTGATAAAAAATGATGTCCACATTGAAAATATCAAAGGCATAATAGAGAAACATGATGAATAAGATTTTCATTTGTTGAAACTGCATTGAGTGACATTTTATAGTATTTTTATTCCTAACCTTTTTATGTTTTTGCTACACACTACTATTTTTTATTTGGTCTTAACATTATGCTAGTCATAATCATTTTCCTTAGAGAAGAATTTTAAAAACACGTTCATTTTCTATTTACATCAATAGAATCATATTCAGGCTAGAGGTTCTAAAATAAAAAATGTAGATTGGTATTTTTTCACTTCTTTGCTTATTTTTCATTTATATCCCCTTTGTAAATTTAAAATTTTGTATATAATCTAAAATAGCTTGCCATTTCTAATTTATGAGTAAACCTTTCGTAAGAGTAATACCATATATGAACATCATCATTATGCAAAAAGTGCCCTTTTAGCACAATTTTGATGCTAAAAGTAGAAATAAAATAAAAAGTTGACTTAGTTTGTAAGATCACTGTGACATGTACAGTCTCCAAGTATCATTTTGTGGAAGGAGCCAACCCCATATCATTTTTCTTCTATAGGGGTCAACTCCTATGCTAAAGGGCTGACTTTGGATAATGAAGGTCAACTCTTTTTTCTTTCAAAACATTCTATTTGTCATAATTGAATCTTTTTCCTCCTCCCTCTTGATGGAGTCAACTCCTTTACCGAGGGGTTGATTCCTTTGATGAGGTCCATTCTGTTTCACCTTCAAAATTCTCTATTTCTTTGCACTCGACTCTCTTTATATGTTTGCCATGATATGGGGTCAGCTCCTTCCACAAGGGTAAACTCTTTTTTCTCATTTTAACCAAATGCTTAATTCATGTTTTTTCTCTTTCAGTTGAGGGCTTCATATTTCTTACTAATGTGGTTGACTTCTATGCATGAGCTTGACTCTTTCAACTCTCGGCACTTCAATTTCTTCAATTTTCTAGTAGAAGTAGCTGATGTCTTGCTATGTGATCGACTCTTCTTGCCTATTTTACTCTTCTTGTCTCTTTTGGGTTCACTGTTTGTGAGAAATAAATCTCCATTTTTCTTGCTTGGTTAGACATTGTTGCTGAGTTGTCTAGATGATGTACTCTCTAGAATGAGCTACTTACTTTTTTTTTTGTAAGAACCATTGGGTGGACCCTGGCCAGTCGAATGGATTTATTGCCAGAAATTTCGTTTCAATGTTTTTTTAACTACACAAGATACTTAAAGCATATCATTAGTAATGTTGGTGTACATTGATCATCAAAATGATCTCAAAGGTTATGTTAGGCTGACATCTAGACCCTTGAAAATTGAAGGAAACTCCATTTTTCAACAAGTCAAGTTCAAAGAAGATATCAATGACAAGAAAACAAACAATTTGACATTCAAAATTTTTCCATCCAACGAATATCATAACTGATCAATTTGGAGTGCCTTATGCTTCCATTCAGATTAAGTTCAACCTCGATTTCTTTTATCGAGGCATACAAACTCCATCCACTCTAAAAGATTGAATGAAAAAAAAGGCTAGAAATAACCAAGAAAATATAAAAAAGGTATATCTTGTTCAAGTATGCCTATTTTTTTATAGAGGCATGTTCAATTTCTGTTTACTAAATGAAATATAATGGGATTGAGGAGATTAAATCGGAGGCTGTCTTTTGTCCCTTAAATGAGTTTCATTCAAGAGATAAAATCACTATTTGGTGACACTTATGGCAGGAGAAGCAAGGGCTGGCATTTCTAATATCACCTTTGTAATTTAAAAGAGATGATTTTCAAGATGAAAACATCTCTATGTGACTTTCTTACGATCACAAACTTACCCCAGTTTGAAACCAAAAGAAATGTAAAGGAATATAAAGAATTTCTACATTGGGAACTCTTATGATTTAGAATATCCAAAAATATTAAAGATATAAAAAATATTAAAAATTGAAAGAAATAACGTAGAAACATTGTATAAGGTACTTGTATTCAGCTTTATGAATCATTTTGACTTCTATTGCCTTTAGACTAAATTTTTTTACCTAAGGTGTAATTTTGATAAAATTGGAAAAACACCTACAAGATAATAATTGTCACTTCTAATTAATGTTAAAGGATAGCTTTATTATGGGAAAGGTGGTTTTTTAGTTTAATTTTCTACAATTAGGAACCACTTAAAAGTTGACAAGGTGAGTTAGAGTAATGTGGCAGGTATCAACCTCAAGAATCACCTTAACAGGTAATGCCCGTATGGTTACTTCTAATATGCACCATGTGTTGGATTCGATTGGGTATATTTCATCTCTCAAAGCTAATATCAACACCCCTAAATTCCAACACATATTACTCACACGATATAAGTGACAATGGTATCCCTTGGTAAGAGAACTAAAGGAATGATATTCCAAATGATGTTATAAGTATTTGAGGGGAGCGATTACAAAGACATCCCTTTAAATTTCGCATATAGGATAGATAATGAAGGTGACTGTGAAGTGTCCAAATGATGCAGGCATGTGTAAGACTCTTGTGAAGGGATCTAGGTTGATGACTGGTTCAATCTCAAATTACGACCTTATTAGGGAGCTTTGACTTTATCCATGACAACTAAAATCTCTCTTACAAGTGTATTAGAACCTTCACATATATGCATGGTCACATACATGTATGGTGGGGGGGGGGGGGGGGGTGGGGGGGTGTGATTATGTATATTATAATGCCAATTGTATAGTTTACATTCATGCACAGTAATGAAGGTACAAATGGAAGCAATTATATAAAAAGTACACAATGGATTTTTAGAGGGTTCACAATCCTTATGTGGATTCCTTGTCCACCCCATAAATGTTTTTACACCTTGAAGCTATTCTTGTTAGGAATTAGACACCATAATTCCAAACCAATGATAGCAATAATAATAAATATAGAACAAAGGAAAAGAAATCACGAAAAATAACAAGATTTATACAGGTTCGCTTCAAGGTGAAACTACATCCTGCCTTCCACTGCTGCAGTAATCCACTAGCAAGATGAAGTAGTTTACAAGAGAAATTACACACACTTACAAGTGTTCTCTCTAACCTCTCTTAGGATAGAACTCCAGCTCATTCTTGGTGATGATAAAACCCTAACAACAACGTCTCTCAATTATAAAGAGAAAATTAGGCAACCACGATACAAGAGTAAAATTCCCAAACTGCCCTTAATGAAACAACAGTTAATATATCGTGGATCTGTGTACCAACTCAACGTAAGGCACTGATTAGGCTCCATCACTTAACACT
The DNA here is from genome assembly GCF_029961685.1 of Aristolochia californica. NCBI lineage: Eukaryota > Viridiplantae > Streptophyta > Magnoliopsida > Piperales > Aristolochiaceae > Aristolochia > Aristolochia californica. The sequence goes on from NW_027181771.1 coordinate 23,798,666, forward strand.
TCTAAGCTTGGGTAGTCCTACAACATCTACAACAAATAATCTCTAAGAACAATTATAATGTTATCCACAGTGACTCGCCAGCCAACTCGCATACCACACTCTCACTAAGATTTACAATAGTTAATTAAGCACACTAGCCTAGACCCACAAAAGGATCTTCCAGCAACTAAATAGGCTATACAAGAATAGACAAAGGGATTGTCAATACCACTTGCTTATGTCTGACACTCACGCCATAGAAATTAAAATTCCACCTATCAGAAAGTACAATTGGGAAAGAAGACTAAATAAAAAAGCGAGAAGTTCCCCTTATTTTCCTTTTCTTTTTTTTTCTTATTCCTCCTCCCTTTCCTCTCCATCTTCTTCTCCTTTTCCATCTCAGATCGTTGTCCGCTATGATACCATGTTGATTTCTAGTGCTAATACATTAACACGAGAGATTTCAACGAGAGGAGAGAAGAAGAGACTCTAGCTCGAGGAAGAGAGAAGAGAAGAAACTAAGGGAGACAAAAGACAAAAAGAGAGAGAGGTATGGCGAATTTGAGCAAAGAGGAAGTGACTTGAATGCTCTACCCCATACCTTGAGGCTATATTTATAGTTGTGAGTTTACAATGACTATAATCCCCTTAGGGCTACATGTTTAAAAAGGAAAGAAACATAAGAGGTCATACACCAGCTTTTATATTTAAAATTCTCTCTCATCTCTATGGAAGTTCTCCTTATTTACTAGTCATGCCACCCCTACACATGTGGCTGTCATTTTACATAATTTTCTCTTTCCTACCCAATAGGACCATCTCCCTTACCGGTGTTGATATAATTGAACTACTTGGATTGGAGAAAGAAGGAGAATTCCTCCACCCAAACTATTTTAAAAATAATGTCATTGGGATGCCATGGCAAGATCAATGAAAACTTGGTCTCAACACTATGTCGGTTTTAAATATAATTCTCAACATAAATTGTCAGTCATGTTGGTATAAACCATTCAGAAAGTTGAGGCTTTTGTTGCTACTTGACCATTTCTACTTCAAATGTCGATTTATCTTTCTATAAAAATCTAATTGCAATAATTATTTTTGAATTTGAATTTAGACTCAAAGTTATTTCGAAAAGTATATAATTTTCTACATGAAAATCATCCTAAGAAGTGAGAAATCCAATGAAAAAAAATTGGGAAAGAAGACTAAAGGTATAAATGAGAAACTACTCTTTTTTTCCTTTCCTTTTTCTTTTTCTTCTTCTTCCTCCTTTTATTGTCCATCTTCTTCTCCTTTTCCATGTCAAATATTTGTCCACTTTAATACCATGTTGATTTTAAAGGAAAACACACTAACACAAGAGATCTCAAAGGAAGGAGAGAAGATAGGAGAGAAGAAACCAAGGAAGAGAGGAGAGAAGAAACCAAGGAAGAGAAGAGAGAAGAAAGGAGAGGAGAGCAGAAACCAAGGAAGAGAGGAGAGAAGACACCAAGGAACAAAGGAGAGAAGAAACCAAGGAAGAGAAAAAAGAGGAAAAAAGATAGATGTGTATGAACGAATTTGAGCCAAGAGGAAGATGCTTGAATGCTCTACTCCGTACCTTGATGTTATATTTATAGTTGTGGGGGTGTTTATAATAACTAAAATGCCCTTAGGGCTACATTCTACAAAAGGAAAAGAACATAAGAGGACATATATCAACTTGCATAATTATTTACTAGCCATGCCACCCCAACACACATGGGTGTCTTTTAACATTTTATAAAGTTTTTCAGTTAAAGCTAAATATTTTAGTGCTTGGATTTTAAAATATGATTCAAATACTTCATTACTTGATTTATGGAAGTTTTTCATTTGATTTTCATATCATAGAAGGCTCAACATCTTTGTATTGAGTGATTGATTAGTAGACTTCCTAGCATTACCAGCTTTGCAGCTGTATTTTTAATGTCTTTTAGTTTAATAGTTATTCATTAGAGCTCCTAAATTTTTGGTAGATTCACTTTATGATTGAGTGTAATCTTGTTTTGAGTTTCATTATAATATTTGTTTATCAAGAGGCTCAATTGTGCTTTAACTTAGACAAACAACCCTTGCATTTGTAAATCATTAATCAAGACTTGAATAAACTAATCGGTAACTACTGAAAATCCCATAATTAGATATAAGTACTAATACCTAATAGCTGTTGAAGGTCTCATCATGAGGGCATGAAGTAGCTTTATGTCCATGACCATTAGCATGATAAGAATAGGTTTAATCCGATAATTGGATGATAAATAACCAATGGAAGGAGAAGACTATTGAACATGAACAATGTATAACATGGTTGAGAATGAGACTAACCTGGAGAACCTGGTGAAGAGAGACTAACCCGGACTGGAGCCGAAAGCCATGCAGAAATGGAGAGGAAAGTGGGGCAACTGCTTCTATGATTATACATGTTGTAGCGTCTCAGCGGAAGAACCTGTGACCTAGAAAAAGTAAAAGGGGTTCACAACTGTTAAGCTCGTCAAAGCTTTCAAAAATGTAACTCCGCCAGCCAATCTTAACCTGCTCTAGTTGATGCTTTACCATCTCTGCTTGTCTCTACAACTCGTTGAGATCCTCTAACATTTTGATAAATGCAGGACAACCCAAGGTAACTCGTTGTTCATTTTGGAAGCCAATCCCAAATTTATATTGAACTTATATTTTTAAATCATCATTATTAAGTATATTTTCAAATCAAGTCAAATACTATTTTGAATTGTTGATTACATTGAGTAGGTATATAGGATTAGAGTACCTGTTTGTTTGTGTTTTGATTATTAAAATCTAATTATTGAGAGCTAATCCACAATGAACTATATTATAAGCAATCATAGCAATTTGGGTCAAGCCTTATGTAGCAAGACCTTGTTCACCCCAAAGTGTTTTGGAGAACCTATTGTGGTTGAGTAGAAGGTAAGAAGTTGTATTTTCTATTGTGTGAGAATAAGACCTTGTGTAAGTAGGTGGTCCTGAAAATCCCTTAAATCTAGGCTTGTGTAGCCTAAATTAGCTATTGAAAAATCCTTTTGTGGGTCTAGGCCAGTGTACCTAATTAATTGTTTCAAATCTAAGTGAGAGAGTGGTATGTACGTTAGTTGTTGAGGTCAATTAAGTTGTGTCCCTATGTGGGCAATATTTCAATTAGCCTTAGAGGTGATTTGCTATAGATGTCATAGGACAACCAAAGGTTAGTAGAGCCTTAAGGTGGAAATCATTTTGGATTGTGGACTAGCATTCTACAAAGGACTATGAACCCTCTAAAAGTCATGTGTACTTTGTTTGTATTGCTTCCACATGTACCTGATTACTTTGCTTGAATATTGGTGTTGTACTTTAAATTGAACCAACCCTCCAACCCACCCACTTTAGATTTGTTCTTCATCATACCTATTTGAGTTCTAATACACTTGATAAGAGATTTTGATTGTCTTAGATGAAAAAAAAGGTTCCTAATAAGGTTGTAATTTTATATTGAACCAATCATCAACTTAGAAGTTTGAGGAAGAGTAAGCTCCAAGTCTTCTCCATAAATCCATGTTTTGATGATAAAAAATATAGGCTATTGATTTTTTTATTTTGAGTGTGAACAAAGTATGAATTTCTCAAAAATAGTCAACTCCACAAGAAAGGAGTCAAGAACATGAATGAGTAGAAGGTTATAATATTCAAAGTTGCATTGCCTAACTCAATTGTAAGATGATGAAGTCGAGCACATATCCATGGAGCTGACTACTGTCAACAAAAAAGTTTAAACATTCGTTACAAGCAATGGTTTAAAAGTTGATGGATTTGAGCACATGATAGATGGAGTCAAGCACATGTCTCTGGAGCTGAATATAATCATCAATTGTTAAGAAAGGAGTTCAAAAGTCGTTATAAACAATGGTTGAAAAGAAGAGTCGAGCACATGCACAAACAGCCAAACACAAACTTAAAAAAATTCAAAATCCAAAAAATATCAATTTAGAAATATGGAGTTGACTGCATAATTAGGGAGTCAAACCTATGCACTCAACAATAAGCTAAAATTAGTCAAATCTAACTTACAAAAGGTTTTGATTTAATTAAGGAGTTGACCGCTATAGGAGGAACAAAGGTATAGGATTTTATCTCCACTCCAAGGAGTCAACCTCCTGTAGGAAAACATAAGATGACTAAACCTGAAAAGGGTCATTGGATCAAACGGGTTCGATCCCAAAGCAAAGGACTCGACCCCATGTTCCAGAAATGGAATTTAAAGCATATCAACATGCAATATCTTTGGTTGTAGACCTCAAAAATTGTAAGTGTTATACCAAAATGACATTTAGCACAAATATTTTATTTTAATTATTTTTTGATATTTTTAAAATTTTATTTACTAAGTTTTTGGCAAGATCTAGAAACAAGCCAGTAAACAAGTAACAACTACTTTTTTTAATAGAATTCCAATTCTATAAATGCACAATCCTTCTCTAGCTTTAAAAATCATCTTAGTGTTGGCCCAAGTGCTTCTCAAGAGGGGGTGAATTGAGAATATCAAATTAAAATTAAGTTGTGCGTGTAATAAAAAATCATGCATAAAAGCAATTCAATGTAAATCAAACATGCACACACCATAAGAGCTAAAAGAATTTTTTTTATCGATGTTCCCCTATCAGTATTCACCGCCCAAGAACCCTTGCTTGGGATATTCCATTATTCAAAATCTCTAATAGCCAGAATTATGTAAAGTGATTTTTGTCTCTCTTTAAGCCATGTGAAGCTCAATACATGCTTTTAAAAAACCGATCTCCTCAAGAGATTATTGTTAGATTCTAGCTCTAACTAGCCCTTTCTATCTAGATTCTATAGGTTCTAGATGAACATTTCAAAAATTTAAGAAAAAATAAAAAGAAAAATGTACAGCCTTAGTAGGTGAGATCCTTCTCCTTGAGAGATCCAAACTTCCTCTTCCTTGGCAATACTATGTTAAGTGATTGAAGGAGCTTGACTATATATGAATGCGAAGATGGGATGGAAAGAGATGTGAAATTTCAAAAAATATGGCTCACTCTTTCACTGTAAAACACTTTTTAGAGATTTTACAAGATTGAGAGTAAAGGCTTAATATATTTGCCACTAAATGTTCATTAACTTCTCAATACATGGTTTGGTGGGGTATTTATAACTTCTACAACTCAAAGTAGTTATTTTTTGCCTATATGCAAAAATTGATACTTTGATTGATCGATCAATCGATCATAACAACTGTTTTTTTTTTAGACAGTGACTTATTGATTGATGGACTGATTGATGAATATGTTATCGTTGGTGTAAAAAATTTAAGTTTACCTATCGTTGACTAGGAGATGATCGATCAATTAGAATTCCCTCAGGCTGTGCAAAACAAGTACAATCAATCAGTGCATGTCTCATGATCGATCATGCTTTATGTCCCTGACTGGCAAGATTCTGTTTGATAGATCAATTAGGTAGGATGCTCGATTATTCCATGTAAAATTTGCTTACCAAGGAAAAATTGATTGATCAATCCAAATGGGATGATCGATCATGATTTATAGCACGGAATGGCCATGTTCTGGATGATGGATCAATCTACTATGGTTGATTAATCATGCTTTATATTTTTGGCCTGCATACTTCTAGATGATCGATCATTGGTAGAGGTTGTTCGATCATTCCAGTGCCAGTTCAACTATGTTGACTTTTTAAGCATCAGAATATTTTTCTCTAAGTGCTCTATATGCAATTGATGACCTAAAGATCAAATTTCACAATTGTACTTAAAGAAGGGAGATTAGGAATACTCTCTTACATTGTGACTAAGTTTGGACATTTGACTTTTATATTTGAACTCTAGACTTCTCGTTGTCTTCTTCCTTGAGAGTGATTCTTCAAGAGATGTCGTTCATTGATGTTTGAGGTTGTTGGAAGATATGATGTAATTAGAGTGTCATTGATGTAATATATGTTTTTGTCTCTTCATGACTTTTACTAGGATAATTGTAATATTGTTACTCCATAACCCCATTCTTCCTCCTTTTTCTCCTCAACGTGTGTTCTCTTCTTTACCCAAGATGCTATCAGAGCAGTGATTGGTTTTCAGGACTCATTGCTATGGACTTCTTTGTGTCTCGGATTATGAGGTATTAAGGCATTGTTCGGTGTTGAAGATTTCATTGGTGTTCTGTTTGAAGAAGACTGCCCATGCTGATCTGAAGAAGATATGCTCCCTCTATTGACTTCTCTATGAAACAATAGATATATCATGTTGGTCCTTGGCACCTATTTCATGCAAGAAGTATTTGTTTCTTGGTATTTGCTTCAATAAGATTGGTGTTTCTTACTTTTGGAAAACAAGACCGAAGCAGGAAGACAAATGTGTGATCTTCAGTTGATTATCCGCTACTGGTTGAACGCTAATTTACTCTACTGGTAAAGTTTTTTTTTTTATTCCAAAACTTTTGTTGTTTCATCCACTCTGAAATTCAGAATGATTAGTTTGCTACTGCTGGAAGAGAAGCAGTATGAGATCCTGGAAAGCTAGTGTGTTTGTTGTTGTAAGATGTTAGATTATTTTGTTGAAAACTACTAATGATCATTATCTGAATTCTTGTGAGGCTTGACAAATTCTGGAAATCTGCTCGAATCGAAGATTCAATTGCAAAGCTGGAGCATCCATCTGCTAATCTTGGTTCCATGTATGATAGTAATCGATTGTTTGCTGAATAATCTCTCTGGTTGTTGTTGATTAATTTGCTAATAATCCAAGGAAAAAAAGATTACTGTTTCAGTAACTTGCTCTATAGTGTTCATTGAAAGTCATTACTTACTATGTTTGGTCATCATTGATTCTGTTGTTGGCAGATTTTAGTATCACGTAGCATGCTAATCATCCTGGTGGCTAGTATTCTACTAGACCTCACTGATTGATCTCTGGATGAGCTAGCATTCCTGTTGGACTTCGCTGATTGTTCTCTAGACAATCTAGCATTCTGTTGGCATCATAATTATTGAAAAGTTAGTGATTTATCTGAATTAAGGATTGAACAACATTGTTCCTTATCTTGGAAAGCTCTACTTTAAGCTATCTTGGCAAATTGCTGGATTGACAGCATTACGTCACGGTGTTGCTTGGCTTGGATATTTTAAACTAGAAAGTTGTTGTTTTCATATCTTTCTTTGTTTTGCATTGCTATTTTCGGTTGGAACCATCGTTGTTTCTGGCTTGTCTCCTTCGCTGGCCTTTCCATTATCTCTCGAGCCACCTTGGAGATTTAATCATTGTTTGGAAAGTTTTTTTTTTACCAGAAGGCCCACTTAATCTTTTGATCTTCTGCCAGTTTTTTATCTGGTCCAACAATGGCAGATGGAACCATTCCTTCAGATAAAAAAATCCTGGTTTGTGTTTCTTCATTTAGAAAAGTGTTGAGCTTATGGAGGAAGTCATGGCTGGTTTGGCAACAGAGTGTTTTTTCTCCGATTGATAATTTAATGTCCGAAGTATCTTTATTCTATATCTTTGCTTACTTTAATCCCAATTTGAACTGAAGATCTCTATTGCAGTTTTGGACGTCTGTAATTGGATTAATCCTTATTATTCAGGCTTCATCAAGTTGGCTATGTATCTTGCTGGTTGGTATCTTCATTCATAAACTTTCTTGATTAGCAGCTTCATTGGCTGGTATATTCATTCAAAAGTGATTTCAATATGAGCTGGGAATTTATTCCAACCCATGAATCCCAGCCGGTAGTTTTATTCTGAGCCATGAATCTCAATTGGTTTATTTGGCTTCCATCTAACTTCTGAAACCAAGGTTGGGGCATGCCAGGATTGTGCAGTTCAAGGCACGAGTGACACTTCAGAGCCCCTAACATTTGCTTGATAATACTGAATCAAGTTCCAAGCTTGGGTCTATTGACTCAGCCTGACTCGGACCAGGTTAACTCAGACTCATGAGCCCATTTTTCGGACGTTGAGCCCATTATTCTGAATTTTAGCCCATTATTTTGAGTCTTAATTTTTGCTAGAGCCAGATTGGTCTCTTGAGTCAGCTTCACCCAGAATCTTGACTTGGGCCCTTGACTCGGCGTGAGTCATTTTATTTTTACTTGGATTATTACCTTGGATTATCATCAATTTATTACTTGGTGTACAACTTCCTTATTCAAGGATGGACTCATTGTAGTTTATTTCATGTGTCCTTATTAAGAAGTTTCATTATTCACCAGTTATCCGTTACTATATAACTGCATATTTGGTACGTGTTATTTGGGCATTGGCTCATTACCGCAACTGCTATTGTGTCTTTTTTATTGGGACATTATTATTGAAAAATAAATCCTTAGTTGCTTGCCTCAGATTCATTATTTGCTAACTATTGTTGGCATTGGTTCGTATGATGATGAATTTGAATTACTTGAAAAAATAAAGCACATGATGACCCCAACTTCTTCATCTTATCTTCTTGATTACCCATATTATCCTTTTATTATTTGGCAGTCTTTCTCCTACCATCCTTTATTTGACTCTCACTTATCCCTTAGCACTAAGGTGAAACGGTTCCCATTTAGGCTTATTGTTCAAGTAGGTCCAATTAAGTCCATGTGGATTAGTTGAAGTGGACAACAGGTTGAAACTATATTCTTGGCATTGAAATAAATTTTGTGTTGCTTTCCTAATTGGAAAGTATCACAAGGACTCTCTCTTACAAATTTTTGATCTGGTAGTCCTCTCACTAGATTCTTTTTCACTAGTTTGTTAAAGAAATTTATTCCTATATGTCCTAATCACTTATGCCATAACCAAGATTTATCCATTTTTGCACCCAAACAGATGGCACTAGTTGAGGGTAAATTGACTATGTTCACTACATAGAGATTTCTATTTCTGTCTCTCTAGACCTAGTTCATCATTTTCTTTCTTTACTAAGCATTTGTCCTTTTCAAATGAAACTTTGTTTCCTTTATAAAAAAATTAACTAATGTTAAGCAAGTCATGCATCAACCCTTCAACATAATACACATCAGATATGAAAGAGGTTGAGGTACTTATTTTACAAATTCCTTTTATGGTACATTTGTTATTGTCTCTGAAACTTACATGACCTCCATCTTTGGGATTGAGTACAATGAACTTCTTCTTATCACTGGTCATGTGCCTCGAGCAACCTCTATCAAAAATCCAAAAAAATTTTGGTGCCTTGGCTTGGAGACATACCTACATCACTGTTGAATTTATGGGAAAGATAAAATTTTATTAACTTGTTGTAATCAGTGTACATGAACCTCTATTTATAATAGAGGAAGGTAGTAGAGTCCAATTACAATAAAACTACATTTGTCCCAATTACACCCAAACTCTAACACTTAAAGATAAGTCCGTCCAAGCATAATTAAATAACTCAATATAGATAAAAGACAAACCTAAATCAAAGTAAAACTCTTCTAGGACGTGACCATTAGATAAAGATACTTTCTTGAGTCCTTCTTGATCTTCCAACTGATGTGATAAGGATGCCAACTCATGGTAATCGTTGTGGGTCCTACTTATTATGGGCTTGGGCCAATCTTGTGCGCCTTCTTTGATTGTTTGGCCCATCTTATTATACTCTTAGATATGTGGCCTTCCTTGGTCGTGTAGGCTTGAGCCTTATCTTCCAACAATCACGAAAAGTTTAACCCTTAGAGATCCATTTTATGTTGGGTCCCTTTGGGATAACATTTGAGGTTCTAGCTTATTTGGGCTTCCAAACTTGTTTGCCCAACTTCTTTTGCGTTACTACAACCTTTTTGGTTGATTTGGGTTTGATGCCTTTTTAATTCTTAACTTCACAAATGTGATCATAGTGACTCATCTCATTGCAATAGTGGCATCTAATGTGAGGGATGGGAGAAAATTTATTGTTTTGCTTTGTACTATTCTTTCCAACTTTCTTCTTAGGCGTGGATTTGAGAGATAGAAGTTTGACTTGATGTTCTAAGTCTAAACTCTTCTTTTCAAATGCAAGTCAATCACATGGTAGCTTGTCTATCAATCTATTTAGTCATGAGGCATTTTCTATATATATTTCATTAGCTTCCTTCATGACAACAAGTTCTTCCTTGAGCCTTGCAATCTCATGTAATTGAGCATTGCATTTTTCTTTATATTTGTTTAGACAATGAATAGACTTTTTTCTTCAATTGCATCCCAAACTGAGATCAAGACTTTCTTCTTTTTGTTCTTGGGATTTTTGCTTGTAGATGGGGTTCTTTCTTCAAGCTTTAGATATTTGTTCCTTCTATGTCCTAGTTTCCCACACTCAAAACAAACATCAGTTTCCTTATAGAATTTGTCATTTTGAGTTCTATATTGGCCTTTTATAAAATTCTTCTTTTTCTTATAGATTCTTTGAAGATGTCTAGTGATGAAACTTACGTCATTAGAGCTTTCTTCACTAGAGTTACTTTCAACACTCGTCTTGTCTGTAAGAGCAATTTTCTTAGCTTGCTCTTCCTCAACATCTTGAGGTTCCATCTCATAAGTGAGAAGGATTCATGGTAGCTCTTCTGAGCTTATAGTTCTAAAGTTATCATTCTCATGCACGGTTATCTTCGTTGCCTCTCATAACTTTGGAAGTGCCTTGAGTAGCTTGTCATTTTGTCTATACAAGGAAATCTCTTCTCCTAGAATATTCAACTCATTAATTATATGAGTCAATCTAGAGTTCATCTCAGCTATTGACTCACCTAGTTTCATTTTGAATTCATCTTCTTGAGCTATAAATAAGCTAATTCTAGAGTCTTCTACTCTAGTGATTCCTTCATGTGTGACATTTAGTTTTTCCCAAATTTCCTTGACAATTTTACATGTGGGGACCCTTTTGAACTCATTTGGTTCTAGGTTTAAGTCCTTAGAGTTTGTCTTGAGCTGCTCTTTCTCTTTCATAGTTAGCTCACTGAATTCATTTTCAATCGGAAGGCCATATTCAAGTTTTTGAGGCTCAAAAGGACTACTCTTGGTTAGATGCTATATGTCCAAATTCATAGATTGAAGGAAGAATTCCATTCTTACCTTCTAATATCCATATTTTTTTTCCATTGAACAAAGGTGGATATTGTTCTTCGGGATGGACCAATTTGTCTTGAGATGCCATTTATTCTTTTCTCAAAATCATGAGGATTTTGATTTCAATTAAGTGTCTGGCCCACTCTGATACCAATTGCTGACCCAATGGCTTCTCAAGGGGAGGATGAATTGAGAATATCGAATAAAAATTAAGTTGCACGTATAATAAAAAATCATGCATAAAAGTAAATCAAACCATGCACACACCATAGGAGACACAAATGTTTTTGTTATTGATGTTCTTCTATTGGTATTCACTGTCCAAGAACCATTCCTTGTAGCCGAAATTACCTAAAGAGATTTTGGCTCTCTTTAAGCCACTTGTAGCTCAATACATTTATTTTACAACACCAATCTTCCCAAGAGATTGCTACTAGATTCTAGCTCTAGGAGGCCCTTTGTATCTAGATTCTATAGGTTCTAGATGAACCTTTCACAAATTTAAGTAAAAATAAAGGAAAAATGTACACCCTTACTTGGAGAGATCATTCTCCTCGAGAGATCCAAGCTTCCTCTTCCTTGACAACACAATGTGAAGTGATTGAACGAGTTTGACTATATGAAAGCAAGGAGGGATGGAAAGAGACGTGGAATTTCAAAGAATATGACTCACTCTTTCACTCTAAAGCACTTTTAAGAGATTTTGCAAGATTCAGAGTAAAAACTTAGGATATTTGCCAGTAAATGCTCATTAAATTTTCAATACAATATTTGGTGGGGTATTAAAAACTTTCCCAACTCGAACAAGACATTTTTTGCCCGTTTGCAAAAATCAATACTTTGTTTGATCGATCATTGTCATGTGATTGATCGATCAATTGATCATAACAACTACTTTTTTATTAGACAATGACATAATTATCGATGGGCTGATTGATCAATATATTACCATTTTTCTAGAAAAGTTAAGTTGCTTAATCATTGACAAGGGATGATCGATCAATCAGAATTTTCTCCGACTATGCAATACAAGTATGATCGATTAGTGCATTTCGTATGATCAGTCATGCTCTATGTCCCTGACTAGCAAGATTTTGTTTGATCGATCAATCAGGTGGGGTGATCAATCATTCCATGTAAAATTTGTTTGCCTGGGTAGAATTGATCAATCAGCCAAATGGGATGATTGATCATGCTTTATAGCATGAAATGGCCATGTTCTGGATGGTGGATCAATCGACTATGGTTTATCAAACATGCTTTATATTTCTTGCCCCTGCACTTCTAGATCATCAATCTTTCCAGTGTCAGTTCAACTATGTTGACATTTAAAACATGAGAATGTTTTTCTCTAAGTTCTCTAACAAGTTCTAAATTATGTCATTGATGTTCTTAAATATATCTATATGCTTTTTATGACTTAAAGCTTCAATTTCACAATTTCACTTAACCAAGGGAGTTTAAGAATACTCTCTTACATTGTGACTGAGTATGGGCATTTAACTTTTACATTTGAACTCTTGTCCTCTCATTCTCTTCTTCCTTGTGGGTGCTTCTGCTAGTGATGTCGTTCAATTATGCTCGAGATCTTGTGTCGGCTTGATCGTTACGAAGTTTTAAACCTTGAGATGCATTGACTCTTGACGGTGAAATATATGAATACTTAGTTTTTCAAATTGTTAGATTAATTAAGTTTTTTTTATCATAAAAAATAACATAGGAGTCAACCTATAATCAACATTTAACCATGATTGAAAAGCAAGAGACCTTTGCTTCGTAGTCATTTGTTAACTTGCTAAGCATCTATACTTAGTGTTGTCATAAGTCCCTATGTGGACAAGTGTTGCTCAATGTGGACAAGTATTTGCTATTGCCATAAGACCTTGTCTAGGTACGTGTTTTTGTTTCCGTAAGTCCATATGTGGGCAAGTGTTGTTGTTGATGTTGTTGTTGTTGTTGTTATTTTAATAAGTCCTTGTGTGAAAAAAAGTGTTGTTATAGGTTATGTATTTAGAGTTTGCTAACTATAAGCCCCTAACTGTTTGGGGAAGGTGTTGTAATTGAACCTGTGTGGGTCTAATTTGTAGATGTTGTTTGGCTTTACAGAGTAGATCCTTTAACTCCAAGGTAAGAGATCCCCAGGAGTAGAGCTACAATATAAAATAGTGATTGTGAACCACAATAAAAGTTGGTGTTGTGAATGTGATTATGATTGATTATTTTAAAGTTTTTAATTTTTTAGTAAACCTATTCACCCCCTATAGGTTTACTTTGAACGAATCCTTTCCAAACTCTATCTTAAGTCACATGCCAAGTGTTGCTACTCTAACGCAAATAGCTTTGTGATGAAAATTCCATAGGAATTAGTTATTTGTTGTATTTTTTTTCTTGTGAGTGTGGCACACACATGCATGGGAGTGGGATCCCTACTCCAGAGTCTTACACTTGCCCTCTACTACACAACCTAAAGCTACACGAAGAAACATGTACATAGAAGACATGCCGAAGGAATGAATCTTGAACATAGAAATCATGCCCAAAGAAAACCTATAAGAAGAGTGGTTCACACCCATGCAAAGGGGGACGCCTTTATGCATGGATGAATCTCAGCCACCTCAAGGATCTTCTATAATTAGTTATCCTACATTCATCCACATGAGGGACCCACCACAAACATAATTAGCTATTCAAGATTCTCCAACAAACCATACTATTAATAAAAATCAATCAAGGATATTTATCCTCACAAATCACTCAATAAAATGGAGATAATCAAGGACAAATGAATCACTGAAGTGAAGAGGAACAATATCCAAGAATCATAGAAGAAGAATGGAAGGAACAACCCATTTATTTGTACAAATTTTTAAAGACACCTAGTTGACAGTAAGACACTTCAACATGTGGAATTCTAGACCTTTGTAATTCCTTTTTGTGAGGTTTTGAAAATCTATGTAAACCCTTGTATACTTAGTCTTCACACTGATTCAATTCAGGCAATTCTTTTTGTTCCTTTGTTGGTGGTTTGAAGAGTTGTTCTTGAGCATTGAAGTGTCTGCCCAAATCTTCCATGTTTGCAATTTTCACACCTTCATCATCTGGCTGCTTCACAATCACCACCTTTATCTATCCTAGACAAGGTTGAGGAAGACCATACATGAAATTTAATGGGATGCCTTTTGTGATTTTCTCTTCTAAAACACATAAAAACATCATTTTGGATCTCGATCATTTAGTCCTCGTACCAAGGGATGCCCTTGTCACTTATTTCATGCATCGAGTAATATGTGTTGGACTTTGGGTGTGTTGATATTAGCTTCGAAAGATGATACATAACTAAAAAAATCCAACAAAATATGCATATTAGATGTAATGATACAGATATTACCAGTTACACCAATTTTTGCACATTACCCTCCTCGTCAACTTTTTAGTGTTGCTAATTATAGCAAGTTAAATTAAAAGATTAAAAAAATCTTAGCTAAGGTGTAGTTTTGGATAAAATTGAAAAGTCACCTACAAAATAATAATTGTCATTTCTAATTAATGTGAAAGGATATCATTGAAATGAATCTTAGATTGGCATTAAAATTAAAAATTTAGATTTTAGTTGTATTTTTATTTTAGTTTTAAAAGGTAAGATAAACATATTTATGCAATAATGACACTTTAATGAAACTTTAAGGCCCTTTAAAAATAAATAAATGGTATTCAATGATCCTTTCCTTGTAACGTTTAATATATAAGAATTAGAAACAATTTGAAAATTTTCATATAAAATTTCTTCATTCTGATTGTTAATAAAAGTATTTGGGCATTTTAGTTCATTAAAATACCATAGAAGCTTACAACTTACTATTCTATTATGTGAAAGAGGTCAATATCGAATAAGATTCCTATATCTATTATGACATATTTAATAGTTCAAAGCTAGTAACTGGTCTACAAGAAAAGCTCCTCATGCCAATGGATAAGGGAAAGTTTTGTAAAACATATATTTAAGTGAAACCATCTCTTAGTGAGAAAAAGAAAAGGATAAGTTTAAAAATCATTACTCAGACAAATCAATGCAAAATAATGCAAGCTAATGCATAAGTTTGAAAAGATGAGGAAAATTGTAACTTCTGTGTGTTAATGTAATAATAGATTTTGAAAAATCTTCATATTGAAACAAGGTACAAAGACTTATAACTCAAAATTGGCCATAGAACCTTCACAAAAAAATTCACTTGAAAATAAAATTCTTATTGGCACAACTATTGAGAGTGATTGTTTACTTCCTATTAGTACCATCATACTTATGCAAAATACTAGGATTGATTCCACTACACTTTGTAGACAGTAGGAGATATGGGGAACATGAAACTATATATTGTCTAGTTCTCAACATGGAGCTATATTGTCTCCTTTCTCAAGAACATAGAGCTATAATGAAGCTGGTGTACAACTTACACACATTCGTTGTGCTCAATAGAGCTATAACAAAGTTGGTGTACAACTTGCACACATTTGTTGTTCTTAATCCAACAGTAAACTGATCTTCATAGTCCACATTGGTGTCATAAATCTATGAGGTTTTACACATGTTTATCCATTTATTGATAAAAAATGATGTCCAATTTGATATCCCCTTTATATCCCCTTTGTAAATTTAAAATTTTGTATATAATCTAAAGTAGCTTGCCATTTCTAATTTATGAGTAAACCTTTCGTAAGAGTAATACCATATATGAACATCATCATTATGCAAAAAGTGCCCTTTTAGCACAGTTTTGATGCTAAAAGTAGAAATAAAATAAAAAGTTGACTTAGTTTGTAAGATCACTGTGACTTGTACAATCTCCAAGTATCATATACGATAATATCCAATGTCATTACATTTGATGACCATGTTTGGAATTGTATTCAACATATATCATTTCTCAGGGTTGGAGCAACACCCTTGAAACCAGACATGTATGACATGATACATGATATGTCTCTCTCAGTAGGTACCACCTCTAGGCAAAAGGACCAAATCATTCCCATAAACATGCTTCAAATTTTTTACGAGAGAGAAGATAAAGTTGTCATAAAAGAAAATTTTAAAAGATAAAAAAGGCCACCATAGTCTATTGGCAAGAGGAAGTAAACCAATTTGTGGTAGATAAGATCTAGTATAGGATCTAACAGGCTCCTGCAATTGTAAATTTTATTATGCAAAAATAAAAATAATCATGCTAAATTGGTTCAAAATTATAAGCATTATACCTCCTTACTTGGGGCAAGATGGGTGGAACATGATTGATATCATAATTTGACGATAAAATCTTGAATAAATCTTGTCATTGAGACAAGAAAGAAACTTTTAAGTTCATAGCCAATTATAAGCTAAGAAGAGGTTTAGCTTGAATTTGGCCTACATGATCATGACAAACTTTAATTTTAAGTGAATTATTGTTTTGATAATCACGTTATGATCTATTTTCTGTTTCCTTTTAATGATAACATGAAACTTAAGCCATTAAATCCTCTTCTTAGTTGTTCTTAAGATATGAATGTGTTCACAACTAGCTTTAGCATATACCAAGTTTATTAGATCTAAAGTGGAATATTTTAGGTAGCTTAGTATGTTTTTATTTTCCATTAAAATAGGTTATGAATAGGATGAAGGGTTTGTCACAATAAACTTTTGGTAAAAGGATCAGCTAGGAATTCATTTAGATAATTTGGGAAAATGTGTGGAGGTGGCACAATTTGTTTGATTTCAACTGTGAATGGAGAGTACATACTAACTCAGCCGGAAGAGCTCTTGCCAGTTGTTATGAGAAACATGTATATGCCTCTAGGTATGAACTTTGCATGTTTGCTCCACTAAAGCTTTCAACATCATCTATAGAAAAGTAACCAATATTGTTATTTACTTGCTTTTAGGACTCTTTCATAAGATTGAAAATGGAAATAGTATTGTTATTTGCTATCACCTACCAAATGAGTTTCAACCACCATATACTTAATACATTAATTTTCTTCCTGATCTGTCTACACGGTTTATAAAATTCGCATTCGGGTGTCATGTATTGTTGAAATAATTTAGAATTTGGAGATGACTAAATATCCCTAACCTGATAGATGAATTTGTAGATTTGAATTGATAGGCCATTTTTTGTTAATTTGATAAAAAAAATATGATTTACTCATGCACAAAGTTGTAACGTACCTTGGACTATTTGTGAGTGACTTAAAAAAATAAATGTTACTCTGGGATTTAGTAGCTTTTATGGGTAACTTTGAAGGATAAATTGCCTCTTTTACCATATCACAAATGGATGTAGCTTAAAGTTATCAGAAGCTTATGTGTGACGACATTAAGCTATAGAGTCCACAAAGCATATTTGAGCTCTCTTGAATTGCTTGGATTTTTCTTTGTTATCATGCAACAAGATTTTTGAATGTCAGGGATAGTAGGTTTGTATTATGTTTTTTTGAAAACTAGCTTTTGAATGTTTTGTCAATCATTTTGTAATAATGGAATGTGGCATCTTTGATATGCCCTTTTTTGGCGAAGTATGAATTTTTTTTCAAAATGAAAATACCTTCTCAAATTAAAAATGTAATTATCAAGCTTGATTGATTGAGATAAACATACAAGATATATAAAACTCTCTTTCCAATGTTCTATAGTGAAATAAGGAAGCTTTTAAAAAGTTTTTTATAAGGTCTAGATGTCTTTCCTCTTGAGTCTAGGCAAGATAGGTAAGACATTGAATTTGAATTATTCTTGACACTTGCTTATAGAATCTAAATTGTGTGATCTCGAGTGAGTGTTTTTAGGTAAGTGTCAGGTTGTGACCATAAGACATGAATCCATTGACTTCTCCACAATAATAATTTTTGGAAGATAGTTTAACAAAAATGAGTGTTGTAATGGATTTACAAAAATGGGAGGTCCAGATGAATTAGAAGAAAAGATGGAGTTGTTTATTGTGTTCGAGACGAGAAAATGGTGAACAAAGAGAATGATGATGAATGAGAGGAAGAAGGAGAGGACGTATGTATGCAAGATGGATGTGAGGTTTCCTTCTTTTTCAGAATCGAATGACTTTTCCTTGGATCAGACTGTCGACTTTGATACCATGTGAAAACCTTTCAAATTTAAAACACCTCAAATTAAACTTGTAACTATCAAACATGATTTATTAATGAGAGAAACATACAAGATACACACAAATTTCTTTCTTATGTTCTACAATGAAATAAGGAAGCATTTCAAAATCTTTGGATAAGGTCTAGGTTTCTTTCCATCAGAGTCTAGAGAATTAATGTAAGAATTTAAATTTTAATTATTCTTGACCTTTGTTTATGTGATCTAGATTGTGTGATCTTGATTGAGTATTTTTAGGTAAGTGCCAAGTTGGTGAATATCTTTTCTTCTTGATAGGAGGAACGTGCATGAAAGAATTTTTCTGAACCACATGTATTTTTGATACAGCTGGACATGGGTCGTTTGAGTGAGATCTTGTAGCTGGCATGTTTTGTAATTTGTCTTGCATGGAAGAGAGAGAACATGGGTCCCTTGAGTGAGATCTTGTAGGTGGCATGTCTTGTACTTTATCTTTCATGGGAGATAGAGGAGGATGATTATTATTTTGCATGAATTCAGGCATTCTTCTTTGCATGGAGAGAGATGTTTTAGTAACTTTTGTGATCTTGTGTCTTCACACAAAGATGTGATCCATATGGAAATAGAGGAACGACAAAGATTTAAAACAACACATATCACCTTATTTCCTTGTTTCTCGAGATGTCGACTTATTGAAATTTCATCCTTCCATTGTCAGTTCAACTACTATTCTTTACATGAGATCTAACTTTTTAGAATTGAGGCTTGTGGCGATGAATCTGCCTTTGAATCAACTTTGTGTTACCAAATGGAGCCAAAATTTTATTGGGAATTTAAACTAAAAGTTCTATAGATTGATTCTAGGTCACCTCCATGGAGTCTTTGGTGGGAGTGGTATTTGAGATAGTGAAGGTAATGCTATAGTCTAAGTGGCCCTGCCATTTAGAGTGACAATGAACAATTGATCACTTTATTCAAAATTTTGTTTAAATACCTTACTAGTATGACAAACACAATACTACATTATTGAGGGTGATGCACCAAAGACTATTAATACCAAGCAAGATCGCTCCTCTCTAGCATGTGGACCTCAATTGAGAGTGAGTCTTTCCATGTAGAGCATCTCTAGTTTGGAATCTATTTTTTTTTTGAGTGTCTCTCCTTGTGCCTGACACTTTTCTGTCTTTTCCTTCATTTTGCTTCTATAGGGGTCAACTCCTATGCTAAAGGGCTGACTTTGGATAATGAAGGTCAACTCTTTTTTCTTTCAAAACATTCTATTTTTCATAATTGAATCCTTTTCCTCCTCCCTCCTGATGGACTCAACTCCTTTACCGAGGGGTTGATTCCTTTGATGGGGTCCACTCTGTTTCACCTTCAAAATTCTCTATTTATTTGCACTCGACTCTCTTTATATGTTTGCCATGATATGGGGTTGGCTCCTTCCACAAGGGTAAACTCTTTTTGCTCATTTTAACCAAATGCTTAATTCATGTTTTTTCTCTTTCAGTTGAGGGCTTCATATTTCTTACTAATGTGTTTGACTTCTATGCATGAGCTTGACTCTTTCAACTATTGGCACTTCAATTTCTTCAATTTTCTAGCAGAAGTAGCTGATGTCTTGCTATGTGATCGACTCTTCTTGCCTATTTTACTCTTCTTGTCTCTTTTGGGTTCACTGTTTGTGCAAAATAAATCTCCATTTTTCTTGCTTTGTTAGACATTGTTGCTGAGTTGTCTAGATGATGTACTCTCTAGAATGAGCTACTTACTTTTCTTTTTGTAAGGACCATTGGGTGGACCATGGCCAGTCGAATGGATATATTGCCAGAAATTTCTTTTTAAGGTTTTTTTAACCACACAGGATACTTAATGCATATCATTAGTAATGTTGGTGTACATTGATCATCAAAATGATCTCAAAGGTTATCTTAGGCTTACATCGAGACCCTTGAAAATTGAAGGAAACTCCATTTTTCAACAAGTCAAGGTCAAAGAAGATATCAATGACAAGAAAACAAAGAATCTGACATTCAAAATTTTTCCATCCAACGAATATCATAACCGATCAATTTGGAGTGCCTTATGCTTCCATTCAGATTAAGATCAACCTCCTTGATTTCTTTTATCGAGGCATACAAACTCCGTCCACTCTAAAAGATCGAATGAAAAAAATGCTAGAAATAACCAAGAAAATATAAAAAAGGTATATCTTATTCAATTATGCCTAATTTTTTATAGAGGCATGTTCAATTTCTGTTTACTACATGAAATATAATGGGATTGAGGAGATTAAATTGGAGGCTGTCTTTTCTCCCTTAAATGAGTTTCATTGAAGAGATAAAATCACTATTTGGTAACACTTATGGCAGGAGAAGCAAGGGCTGGCATTTCTAATATCACCTTTGTAATTTAAAAGAGATGATTTTCAAGATGAAAACAACTCTATGTGACTTTCTTACGATCACAAACTTACCCAAGTTTGAAACCAAAAGAAATGTAAAGGAATATAAAGAATTTCTACATTGGGAACTCTTATGATTTAGAATATCCAAAAATATTAAAGATATAAAAAATATTAAAAATTGAAAGAAATAACGTAGAAAAATTGTATAAGATACTTGTATTCAGTTTTATGAATCATTTTCACTTCTATTGCCTTTGGACTAAATTTTTTTACCTAAGGTGTAATTTTGATAAAATTGGAAAAACACCTACAAGATAATAATTGTCACTTCTAATTAATGTTAAAGGATAGCTTTATTATGGGAAAGGTAGTTTTTTAGTTTAATTTTCTACAATTAGGAACCACTCAAAAGTTGACAAGGTGAGTTAGAGTAATGTGGCACAAATCAACCTCAAGAATCACCATAACAGGTAATGCCCGTATGGTTACTTCTAATATGCACCATGTGTTGGATTCGATTGGGTATATTTCATCTCTCAAAGCTAATATCAACACCCCTAAATTCCAACACATATTACTCACACGATATAAGTGACAATGGTATCCCTTGGTAAGAGAACTAAAGGAATGAAATTCCAAATGATGTTATAAGTATTTGAGGGGAGCGATTACAAAGACATCCCATTAAATTTCACATCTAGGATAGATAATGAAGGTGATTGTAAAGTGTCCAAATGATGCGGTCATGTGTAAGACTCTTGTGAAGAGATCTAGGTTGATGACTGGTTCAATCTCAAATTACAACCTTATTAGGGAGCTTTGACTTTATCCATGACAACTAAAATCTCTCTTACGAGTGTATTGGAACCTTCACATATATGCATGGTCACATACATGCATGGGTGGGGGGGGGGGGGGTGATTATGTATATTATAATGCCAATTGTATAGTTTACATTCATGCACAGTAATGAAGGTACACATGGAAGCAATTATATAAAAGTACACAATGGATTTTTAGAGGCTTCACAATCCTTATGTGGATTCCTTGTCCACCCCATAAATGTTTTTACACCTTGAAGCTATTCTTGTTAGGAATTAGACACCATAATTCCAAACCAATGAGAGTAATAATAATAAATATAGAACAAAGGAAAAGAAAACACGAAAAATAACAAGATTTATACAGGTTCGCTTCAAGGTGAGACTACGTCCTGCCTTCCACTGCTGCAGTAATCCACTAGCAAGATGAAGTAGTTTACAAGAGAAATTTCACACACTTACAAGTGTTCTCTCTAACCTCTCTCAGGCTACAACTCCAGCTCATTCTTGGTGATGATAAAACCGTAACAACAACGTCTCTCAATTATAAAGAGAAGATTAGGCAACCACGATACAAGAGTAAAATTCCCAAACTGCCTTTAATGAAACAACAGTTAATATATCGTGGATTTGTGTACCGACTCAACGTAAGGCACTGATTAGGCCAACCAACTCGCATACCACACTCTCACTAAGATTTACAATAGTTAATTAAGCACACTAGCCTAGACCCACAAAAGGATCTTCCAGCAACTAAATAGGCTATACAAGAATAGACAAAGGGATTGTCAATACCACATGCTTATGTCTGACACTCACGCCATAGAAATTACAATTCCACCAATCAGAAAGTACAATTGGGATAGAAGACTAAAGGGAAAAGCGAGAAATTCCCCTTATTTTCCTTTTCTTTGTTTTCTTCTTCCTCCTCCCTTTCCTCTCCATCTTCTTCTCCTTTTCCATCTCAGATCTTTGTCCGCTATGATACCATGTTGATTTCTAGTGCTAATACATTAACACGAGAGATTTCAAGGAGAGGAGAGAAGAGAGTTTAGCTCGAGGAAGAGAGGAGAGAAGAAACTAAGGGAGGCAAAAGACAAAAAGAGAGAGAGGTATGGCGAATTTGAGCAAAGAAGAAGTGACTTGAATGCTCTACCCCATACCTTGAGGCTATATTTATAGTTGTGAGTTTACAATGACTATAATCCCCTTAGGGCTACATGTTTAAAAATGAAAGAAACATAAGAGGTCATACACCAGCTTGTATATTTACAATTCTCTCTCATCTCTATGGAAGTTCTCCTTATTTACTAGTCATGCCACCCCTACACATGTGGCTGTCATTTTACACAATTTTCTCTTTCCTACCCCATAGGACCATCTCCCTTACCGGTGTTGATATAATTGAACTACTTGGATTGGAGAAAGGAGGAGAATTCCTCCACCCAAACTATTTTAAAAATAATGTCGTTGGGCTGCCATGGCAAGATCAATGAAAACTTGGTCTCAACACTATGTCAGTTTTAAATATAATTCTCAACATAAATTTTCAGTCATGTTGGTATAAACCG
Source organism: Aristolochia californica (assembly GCF_029961685.1). NCBI lineage: Eukaryota > Viridiplantae > Streptophyta > Magnoliopsida > Piperales > Aristolochiaceae > Aristolochia > Aristolochia californica. The sequence continues at coordinate 23,821,614 of NW_027181771.1, forward strand.
TTCACAAAGATGAGGCTTTTTGTTGCTACTTGACCATTTCTACTTCAAATGTCGATTTCTCTTTCTATAAAAATTTAATTGAAATAATTCTTTTTGAATTGGAATCTAGACTCAAAGATATTTCCAAAAGTATATAATTTTCTATATGAAAATCATCGTAAGAGAGTGAGAAATCCAATGAAAAAAAATTGGGAAAGAAGACTAAAGGTAAAAATGAGAAACTACTCTTTTTTTCCTTTCCTTTTTCTTTTTCTTCTTCTTCCTCCTTTTATTGTCCATCTTCTTCTCCTTTTCCATGTCAAATCTTTGCCCACTTTAATACCATTTTGATTTCAAAGGACAACACACTAACACAAGAGATCTCAAAGGAAGGAGAGAAGAGAGGAGAGAAGAAACCAAGGAAGAGAGGAGAGAAGAAACCAAGGAAGAGAAGAGAGAATAAAGGAGAGGAGAGAAGAAACCAAGGAAGAGAGGAGAGAAGAAACCAAGGAACAAAGGAGAGAAGAAACGAGAGGAGAGAAGAAACCAAGGAAGAGAAAAAAGAAGAAAAAAGATAGATGTGTATGAACGAATTTGAGCCAAGAGGAAAATGCTTGAATGCTCTACTTCGTACCTTGATGTTATATTTATAGTTTTGGGGGTGTTTATAATAACTAAAATGCCCTTAGAGCTACATGCTTCAAAAGGAAAAGGACATAAGAGGACATACACCAACTTTTGCATAATTATTTACTAGCCATGCCACCCCTACACACATGGGTGTCCTTTAACATTTTATAAAGTTTTTCAGTTAAAGCTAAATATTTTAGTGCTTGGATTTTAAAATATGATTCAAATACTTCATTACTTGATTTATGGGAGTTTTTCATTTGATTTTCATATCATAGAAGGCTCAACATCTCTGTATTGAGTGATTGATTAGTAGACTTCCTAGCATTACCAGCTTTGCAGCTGTATTTTTAATGTCTTTTAGTTTAATTGTTATTCATTAGAGCTCCTAAATTTTTGGTAGATTCACCTTATGATTGAGTGTAATCTTGTTTTGAGTTTCATTATAATATTTGTTTATCAAGAGGCTCAGTTGTTCTTTAACTTAGACAAACAATCCTTGCATTTGTAAATCATTAATCAAGACTTGAATAAACTAATCGGTAACTACTGAAAATCCCATAATTAGATATAAGTACTTATACCTAATAGCTGTTGAAAGTCTCATCATGAGGGCATGAAGTAGCTTTTTGTCCATGACCATTAGCATGATAAGAAGAGGTTTAATCCAACAATAGGATGATAAATAACCAAAGGAAGGAGAAGACTATTGAACATGAACAATGTACAACATGGTTGAGAATGAGACTAACCTGGATTGGAGCCGAAAGCCATGCAGAAATGGAGAGGAAAGTGGGGCGACTGCTTATGTGATTATACAGGTTGTAGCGTCTCAGCGGAAGAACCTGTGACCTGGAAAAAGTAAAAGGGGTTCACAACTGTTAAGCTCGTCAAAGCTTTCAAAAATGTAACTCCGCCAGCCAACCTTAACCTGCTCTAGTTGATGCTTTAGCATCTCTGCTTGTCTCTACAACTCGTTGAGATCCTCTAACATTTTGATAAATGCAGAAAGTGCTTGCTTAAACAAAATAAAACATTACCTACCTAAACCGATAGAAAGACCTACTTCCTTCCTTCCCAAACTCCATGAGAAGTCTCCACAGTAGCCTGTAATATACAGAAACCTTTAAAAATGGGAAGGAGAGCAGAAGGGCGAGGATATAAGGGTAATATTCGTCCTTATTAGGTGGTCACATCCACCCAATTGCCTGTGGGCCTCATTCTTCTCGTCCCTCGGGAACTCTGCTTCAAATCCTCACTACTTATCGCACCAATCTGACGTTACCATTCTTCATTACGCCAGCTAATTACTGCCGAAAATTGTTAATCTGAAGTGGGAAATGGGCCTACTCAATTCATTTTGGTTTTTGAATGATTTCTTTTATTTCCACATTAAAGCCATTACATTTTTAACTAGTTGTATGATTGAGTTCCACTTGAAATCAATATTAGTGGACTCTTTTACTCTCAAACCGTATCTTACATGCTAGTATGTTTATTTTTGAAGCATTTGAAAGGACTTGCAAAGTATTGAAATGTGAGGATAAGATTTCAAATCTAAGTATTTATATGCATGTACTTTGAGATATATCAATGATAATTGGTCAACTACGGTGAACTAGTAAAAGTACACAGTGGGATTGGCTTTGTGTGTGTTCCCCAATTCGTGTGATTTGAAAACCAATCCCAAATTTATATTGAACTTATACTTTTAAATCATCATTATTAAGTATATTGTCAAATCAAGTCAAATACTATTTTGAATTGTTGATTACATTGAGTAGGTATATAGGATTAGAGTACCTGTTTGTTTGTGTTTTGATTATTAAAATCTACTTATTGAGAGGTAATTCACAATGAACTATATTATAAGCAATCATAGCAATTTGGGTCAAGCCTTATGTAGCAAGACCTTGTTCACCCCAAAGTGTTTGGGAGAACCTATTGTGGTTGAGTAGAAGGTAGGAATTTGTATTTTCTATTGTGTGAGAATAAGACCTTGTGTAAGTAGGTGGTGCTGAAAATCCCTTAAATCTAGGCTTGTGTAGCCTAAGTTAGCTACTGAAAAATCCTTTTGTGGGTCTAGGCCAATGTACTTAATTAATTGTTGCAAATCTAAGTGAGAGAGTGGTATGTAAGTTAGTTGTTGAGGTCAATTAAGTTGTCTCCCTATGTGGGCAATATTTCAATTAGCCTTAGAGGTGATTTGCTATAGATGTCATAGGACAACCCAAGGTTAGCAGAGCCTTAAGGTGGAAATCATTTTGGATTGTGGACTAGCATTCTACAGAAGGACTATGGACCCTCTAAAAGTCATGTGTACTTTTTTTGTATTGCTTCCACATGTACCTTGATCACTTTGCTTGAATATTGGTGTTGTACTTCAAATTGAACCAACCCTCCAACCCACCCACTTTAGGTTTGTTCTTCAGCATACCTATTTGAGTTCTAATACACTTGATAAGAGATTTTGATTGCCTTAGATAAAACCAAAGGATCCTAATAAGGTTGTAATTTTATATTGAACCAATCATCAACTTAGAAGTTTGAGGAAGAGTAAGCTCAAAGCCTTCTCCATAAATCCTTGTTTTGATGATAAAAAATATAGGCTATTGATGTTTTTATTTTAAGTGTGCACAAAGTATGAATTTCTCTAAAAGAGTCAACTCCACAAGAAAGGCGTCAAGAACATGAATGAGTAGAAGGTTATAATATTCAAAGTTTCATTGCCTAACTCAATTGTAAGATGATGAAGTCGAGCACATATCCATGGAGTTGACTATTGTCAACAAAAAAGTTTAAAAATTTGTTACAAGCAATGATTTAAAAGTTGATGGATTTGAGCACATGATAGATGGAGTCGAGCACATGCCTCTGGAGCTGAATATAATCAACAATTGTTAATAAAGGAGTTCAAAAGTCGTTACAAACAATGGTTGAAAAGAAGAGTCGTGCACATGCACAAACAGACAAACACAAACTCCAAAAATTCAAAATCCAAAAAATATCAATTTAGAAATATGGAGCCGACTGCATAATTAGGGAGTCAAACCCATGCACTCAACAATAAGCTAAAATTAGTCAAATCTAACTTACAAAAGGTTTTGATTTAATTAAGGAGTTGACCGCTATAGGAGGAACCAAGGTATAGGATTTTATCTCCACTCCAAGGAGTCTACCTCCTGTAGGAAAACATAAGATGACTAAACCTGAAAAGGGTCATTGGATCAAATTGGTTCGATCCCAAAGCAAAGGACTCGACCCCATGTTCCAGAAATGGAATTTCAAGCATAGACCTCAAAAATTTGTAAGTGTTATACCAAAATGACATTTAGCACAAATATTTTATTTTAATTATTTTTTCATATTTTAAAATTTTTATTTACTAAGTTTTTGGCGATCTAGAAACAAGCCAGTAAACAAGTAACGTCTACTTTTTTTAATAGAATTTCAATTCTATAAATGCACAAGCCTTCTCTAGCTTTAAAAACCATCTTAGTGTTGGCCCAAGTGGCTTCTCAAGAGGGGGTGAATTGAGAATATCAAATTAAAATTAAGTTGTGCGTGTAATAAAAATTCATGCATAAAATCAATTCAATGTAAATCAAACATGCACACACCATAGGAGATAAAAGAATTTTTGTTATCGATGTTCCCCTATCAGTATTCACCGCCCAAGAACCCTTGCTTGGGATATTCCATTATTCAAAATCTCTAATAGCCAGAATTATATAAAGAGATTTTTGTCTCTCTTTAAGCCATGTGAAGCTCAATACACGCTTTTACAACACCGATCTCCTCAAGAGATTGCTACTAGATTCTAGCTCTAGCTAGCCCTTTTTATCTAGATTCTATAGGTTCTAGATGAACATTTCACAAATTTAAGAAAAAATAAAAAGAAAAATGTACATCCTTAGTAGGTGAGATCCTTCTCCTTCAGAGATCCAAACTTCCTCTTCCTTGGCAACTGTATGTGAAGTCATGAAGGAGCTTGACTATATATGGATGCGAAGATGGGATGGAAAGAGATGTGAAATTTCAAAAAATATGGCCCACTCTTTCAGTTTAAAACACTTTTGATAGATTTTACAAGATTGAGAGTAAAATCTTAATATATTTGCCACTAAATGTTCATTAACTTCTCAATACATGGTTTGGTGGGGTATTTATAACTTCTACAACTAAAACTAATTATATTTTGCCTATATGCAAAAATTGGTACTTTGATTTATCGATCGTTGTTAAGTGATTGATCAATCAATTGATCATAACAACTATTTTTCTGTTAGACAGTGACTTATTGATTGATGGACTGATTGATCAATATGTTACCGTTGGTGTAAAAAATTTAAGTTTACCGATCATTGACTAGGAGATGATTGATCAATTAGAATTCCCTCGGGTTGTGCAAAACAAGTACAATCAATCAATGCATTTCTCATGATCGATCATGTTTTATGTCCCTAACTTGCAAGATACTGTTTGATAGATCAATTAGGTGGGATGTTCGATTATTCCATGTAAAATTTGCTTGCCAAGGCAGAATTGATTGATCAATCCAAATGGGATGATCGATCATGCTTTATAGCACGGAATGGCTATGTTCTGGATGATGGATCAATCGACTATGGTTGATTAATCATGCTTTATATTTTTGGCCTGCATGCTTCTAGATGATCGATCATTGGTAGAGGTTGTTCGATCATTCTAGTGCCAGTTCAGCTATGTTGACTTTTTAAGCCTCAGAATATTTTTCTCTAAGTGCTCTATGATGTTTATGATGTTCCTAAACATGTCTATATGAAATTGATGACCTAAAGCTCAAATTTCACAATTGTAATTAAAGAAGGGAGATTAGGAATACTCTCTTACATTGTGACTAAGTTTGGACATTTGACTTTTATATTTGAACTCTAGTCTTCTCGTTGTCTTCTTCCTTGAGAGTGATTCTTCAAGAGATGTCTTTCAATGATGTTTGAGGTTGTTGGAAGATATGATGTAATTAGAGTGTCATTGATGTAATATATTTTTTTGTCTCTTCTTCACTTTTACTAGGATAATTGTAATATTGTTACTCCATAACCCCATTCTTCCTCCTTTTTTCTTCTCAATGTGTGTTCTCTTCTTTACCCAAGATGGTATCAAAGCAGTGATTGATTTTCAGGACTCATTGCTATGGACTTCTTTGCTACTCGGATTATGTGGTATTAAGGCGTTGTTCGGTGTTGAAGACTTCATGGGCGTTCTGCTTGAAGAAGACTTCTCTATGAAAAAAATAGATATATCATGCAGGTCCTTGGCGCCTATCTCATGCAAGAAGTATTTGTTTCTTGGTATTTGCTTCAATAAGATTGGTGTTTCTTATTTTTGGAAAAAAAGACCGAAGCAGGAAGACAAATGGAGTGATCTCCGGTGGATTATCCGCTACTGGTTGAACGCTAATTTACTCTACTGGTGAAATTTTTTTTTATTCCCAAACTTTTGTCGTTTCATCCGCTCTAAAATTTAGAATGATCAGTTTGCTACTGCTGTAAGAGAAGCAGTACGAGATCCTGGAATGCTAGTGTATTTTTTGCTGTAAGATGTTGGATTATTTTTTTGAAAACTACTGATGATCATTATCTGAATTCTTGTGAGGCTTGACAAATTCTGGAAAGCTGCTCGAATGGAACATTCAATTGCTAAGCTGGAGCATCCATCTGCTAATCTTGGTTCCACGTATGCTAATAATCGATTGGTTGCTGAATAATCTCTCTGGTTGTTGTTGATTAATTTGCTAATAATCCAAGAAAAAAAAGATTATTGCTTCAGTAACTTGTTCCATTTTGGCCATTGAAAGTCATTACTTACTATGTTTGGTCATCAGTGATTCTATTGTTGGCAGATTTTAGTAGCATGCTAATAAGCCTATTGCCTGGTATTCTACTAGACCTCACTGATTGATCTCTGGATGAGCTAGCATTCCTGTTGGACTTCACTAATTGTTCATTGGACAATATAGCATTCTACTAGCATCGTTATTATTGAAAAGTTAGTGATTTATCTGAATTAAGGATTGAACAACACTGTTCCTTATCTTGGAAAGCTTTACTTTAAGCTATCTTGGCAAATTACTGGATTGACGGCATTACATCACGGTGTTGCTTGGCTTGGATATTTTAAACTAGAAAGTTGTTGTTTTCATATCCTTCTTTGTTTTGCATTGCTGTTTTCGGTTGGAACCTTCGTTGTTTATGGCTTGTCTCCTTCACTGGCCTTTCCATTATCTCCTGAGCCACCTTTGAGATTTAATCATTGTTTGGAAAGTTGTTTTCTTACTAGAAGGCCCACTTCATCTTTTGATCTTCTGCCAGTTTTTTATCTGGTCCAACACTGGCAGATGGAACCGTTCCTTCAGATAAAAAAATCCTGGTTTGAGTTTCTTCATTTAGAAAAGTGTTGAGCTTATGGAGGAAGTCGTGGCTGGTTTGGCAACAGAGTGTTTTTTCTCCGATTGATAATTTGATGTTCGAAGTATCTTTATTCTATATCTTTGCTTACTTGAATCCCAATTGGAACTAAAGATCTCTATTGCAGTTTTAGACGTCTCTATAATTGGATGAATCCTTATTATTCAGGCTTCATCAAGTTGGCGATGTATCTTGCTGGTTGGTATCTTCATTCAAAACTTTCTTGATTGGCATCTTCATTGGCTGGTATATTCATTCAAAAGTGATTTCAATCTGAGCTGGAAGTTTATTCCAAGCCATGAATCCCAGCCGGTAGTTTTATTCTGAGCCATGAATCTCAATTGGTTTATTTGGCTTCCATTTGACTTCTGAAACCAAGGTTGGGGCGTGCCATGATTGTGCAGTTGAAGGCATGAGTGACACTTCAGAGCCCCTAACATTTGCTTGATAATACCGAATCAAGTTCCAAGCTTGGGTCTCTTGACTCAGCCTGACTTGGACCAGGTTAACTCAGACTCATGAGCCCATTATTCGGAGTTTGAGCCCATTATTCTGAATTTTAGCCCATTATTTGAGTCTTAATTTTTGGTAGAGCCAGATTGGTCTCTTGACTCAGCTTCACCCAAAATCTTGACTTGGGCCCTTTACTCGGCGTGACTCATTTTATTTTTACTTGGATTATTACCTTGGATTATCATCAACTTATTACTTGGTGTACAACTTCCTTATTCAAGGATGGAGTCATTGTAGTTTATTTCATTTGTGCTTATTAAGAACTTTCATTATTCACCAGTTAGCCGTTACTATATAACTGCATATTTGATACGTGTTATTTGGGCATTGGCTCATTACTGCAACTGCTATTGTGTCTTTTTTTTTGGGACATTATTATTGAAGAAGAAATCCTTAGTTGCTTGCCTTGGATTCATTATTTGCTAACTATTGTTGGCATTGGTTCGTATAATGATGAATTTGAATTACTTGAAAAAATAAAGCACATGATGATTGTGACTTCTTCATCTTATCTTCCTCATTACCTATATTATCTTTTTATTATTTGGCAGCCTTTCTCCTACCATCCTTTATTTGACTCTCACTTACCCCCTTAGCACTAAGGTGAAACGGTTCCCATTTAGGCTTATTGTTCAAGTAGGTCCAATTAAGTCCATGTGGATTAGTTGAAGTGGATTGAAACTATATTCTTGGCATTGAAATAAATTTTGTGTTGCTTTCCAAGTTGGAAAGTATCACAAGGAGTCTCTCTTACAAATTTTGATCTGGTAGTCCTCTCACTAGATTCTTTTTCACTAGTTTGTTCAAGAAATTTATTCATATATGTCCTAGTCTCTTATGCCATAACCAAGATTTATTAATTTTTGCACCCAAACAAATGGCACTAGTTGAGGGTAAATTGACTATGTTCACTACATAGAGATTTCTATTTCTATGTCTCTCTAGAACTAGTTCATCATTTTCTTTCTTTACTAAGCATTTATCCTTTTCAAATGAAACTTGGTTTCCTTTATAAAAAAATTGACTAATGTTCAGCAAGTCATGCATCAACCCTTCTACATAATACACATCGGATATGAAAGAGGTTGAGGTACTTATTTTACCAATTCCTTTTATGGTACCTTTGTTATTGTCTCTGAAACTTACATGACCTCCATCTTTGGGATTGAGTTCAATGAGCTTCTTCTTATCACTGGTCATGTGCCTCGAGCAACCTCTATCAAAAATCCAAAATATTTTTGGTGTCTTGGCTTGGAGACATACCTACATCACTGTTGAATTTATGGGAAAGATAAAAACTTCATTGACTTGTTGTAATCAGTGTACGTGAACTTCTATTTATAATTGAGGAAGGTAGTAGAGTCTAATTACAATAAAACTACCTTTGTCCTAATTACACCCAAACTCTAACACTTAAAGATAAGTCCAAGCATAATTAAATAACTCAATATCGATAAAAGAAAAACCTGAATCACACTAAAACTCTTCTAGGACGTGACCATTAGATAAAGAAACTTTCTTGAGTCCTTCTTGATCTTCCAACTGATGTGATAAGGATGCCAACTCATGGTAATCGTTCTGGGTCCTACTTATTATGGGCTTGGGCCAATCTTGTGGGCCTTCTTTGGTTGTTTGGCCCATCTTATTATACTCTTAGATATGTGGCCTTCCTTGGTCGTGTAGGCTCGAGCCTTGTCTTCCAACAATCACAAAAATTTTAACCCTTAGAGATCCATTTTATGTTGGGTCCCTTTGGGATAACATTTGAGGTTTTAGCTTATTTGGGCTTCCAAACTTGTTTGCCCAACTTCTTTTGGGTTACTACAACCTTTTTGGTTGATTTGGGTTTGATGCCTTTTTAATTCTTAACTTCACAAATGTGATCATAGTGACTCATCTCATTGCAATAGTGGCATCTAATGTGACGAATGGGAGAAAATTTATTTTTTTGCTTTGTACTATTCTTTCCAACTTTCTTCTTAGGTGTGGATTTGAGAGATAGAAGTTTGACTTGATGTTCTAAGTCTAAACTCTTCTTTTCAAATGCAAGTCAATCACATGGTAGCTTGTCTATCAATCCATTTAGTCTTGAGGCATTTTCTATATATATTTCATTAGCTTCCTTCATGAAAACAAGCTCTTCCTTGAGCCTTGCAATCTCATGTAATTGAGCATTGCATTTTTCTTTATATTTGTTTAGACAATGAATAGACTTTTTTCTTCAATTGCATCCCAAACTGAGATCAAGACTTTCTTCTTTTTGTTCTTGGGATTTTTGCCTGTAGATGGGGTTCTTTCTTCAAGCTTTAGATATTTGTTCCTTCTATGTCCTAGTTTCCCACACTCAAAACAAACATCAGTCTCCTTATAGAATTTGTCATTTTGAGTTCTATATTAGCCTTTTATGAAATTCTTCTTTTTCCTATAGATTCTTTGAAGATGTCTAGTGATGAAACTTACGTCATTAGAGCTTTCTTCACTAGAGTTACTTTCAACACTCGTCTTGTCCCTAAGAGAAATTTTCTTAGCTTGCTCTTCCTCAACATCTTGAGGTTCCATCTCATAAGTGAGAAGGATTCATAGTAGCTCTTCTGAGCTTATAGTTCTAAAGTTATCATTCTCATGCACGGTTATATTCCTTGCCTCTCATAACTTTGGAAGTGCCTTGAGTGGCTTGTCATTTTGTCTATACAAGGAGATCACTTCTCCTAGAATATTCAACTCATTAATTATATGAGTGAAGCTAGAGTTCATCTTAGCTATTGACTCACCTAGTTTCATTTTGAATTGATCTTCTTGGGCTAGCAATAAGCTAATTCTAGAGTCTTCTACTCTAGTGATTCCTTCATGTGTGACCTTTAATTTTTCTCAAATTTCCTCGACAATTTTACATGTGGGGACCCTTTTAAACTCATTTGGTTCTAGGTTTAAGGCCTTAGAGTTTGTCTTGAGCTGCACTTTCTCTTTCATAGTTAGCTCATTGAATTCATTTTCAATCGGAAGGCCATATTCAAGTTTTTGAGGCTCAAAAGGACCACTCTTGGTTAGATGCTATATGTCCAAATTCGTAGATTGAAGGAAGAATTCCATTCTTACCTTCTAATATCCATATTTTTTTTCCATTGAACAAAGGTGGATAGTTGACATATTGTTCTTCGGGAAGCAGCAATTTGTCTTAAAATGCCATTTATTCTTTTTTCAAAATCATGAGGATTTTGATTTCAATTAAGTGTCTGGCCCACTCTGATACCAATTTTTTGCCCAATGGCTTCTCAAAGGGAGGATGAATTGAGAATATCGAATAAAAATTAAGTTGCACGTATAATAAAAAATCATGCATAAAAGTAAATCAAACCATGCACACACCATAGGAGATACAAATATTTTTGTTATTGATGTTCTCCTATTGGTATCTACTGTCCAAGAACCATTCCTTGTAGCCGAAATTACCTAAAGAGATTTTGGCTCTCTTTAAGCCACTTGTAGCTCAATACATTTATTTTACAACACCAATCTTCCCAAGAGATTGCTACTAGATTCTAGCTCTAGCAGGCCCCTTTTATCTAGATTCTATAGGTTCTAGATGAACCTTTTCAAATTTAAGTAAAAATAAAGGAAAAATGTACACCCTTACTTGGAGAGATCATTATCCTCGAGAGATCCAAGCTTCCTCTTCCTTGACAACACAATGTGAAGTGATTGAAGGAGTTTGACTATATGAAAGCAAGGGTGGGATGGAAAGAGACGTGGAATTTCAAAGAATATGACTCACTCCTTCACTCTAAAGCACTTTTAAGAGATTTTTCAAGATTGAGAGTAAAAGCTTAGGATATTTACGAATAAATGCTCATTAAGTTTTCAATACAATATTTGGTGGGGTATTAAAAACTTCCCCAACTCGAACTAGACATTTTTTGCCCATTTGCAAAAATCAGTACTTTGATTGATCGATCATTGTCATGTGATTGATCGATCAATTGTTCATAACAACTACTTTTCTATTAGACAGTGACATATTGATCGATGGGCTGATTGATCAATATATTACCATTTTTCTAGAAAAGTTAAGTTGCTTAATCATTGACAAGGGGATGATCAATCAATAAGAATTTTCTCTGACTATGCAATACAAGTATGATCGATTAGTGCATTTCCTATGATCAGTCATGCTTTATGTCCCTGACTAGAAAAATTCTATTTGATCGATCAATCAGGTGGGGTGATCAATCATTCCATGTAAAATTTGTTTGCCTGGGTAGAATTGATCAATCAACCAAATGGGATGATTGATCATGCTTTATAGCATGAAATGGCCATGTTCTGGATGGTGGATCAATCGACTATGGTTTATCAATCATGCTTTATATTTCTTGCCCTTGCACTTCTAGATGATCAATCTTTCCAGTGTCAGTTCAACTATGTTGACATTTAAAACAGGAGAATGTTTTTCTCTAAGTTCTCTAATAAGTTCTAAGTGATGTTCATGTTGTTCTTAAATATATCTATATGCTTTTTATGACTTAAAGCTTCAATTTCACAATTGCACTTAACCAAGAGAGTTTAAGAATACTCTCTTACATTGTGACTGAGTATGGACATTTAACTTTTACATTTGAACTCTTGTCCTCTCATTGTCTTCTTCCTTGTGGGTGCTTCTGCTAGTAATGTCGTTCAATTATGCTCGAGATCTTGTGTAGGCTTGATCGTTTTGAAGTTTTAAACCTTGAGATGCATTGACTCTTGATGGTGAAATATATGAATACTTAGTTTTTCAAATTGTTAGATTAATTAAGTTTTTTATCATAAAAAATAACATAGGAGTCAACCTATAATCAACACTTAACCATCTATACTTAGTGTTGTCATAAGTCCCTATGTGGACAAGTGTTGCTCAATGTGGACAAGTATTTGCTATTGCCATAAGACCTTGTCTAGGTATGTGTTTTTGTTTCCGTAAGTCCATATGTGGGAAAGTGTTGTTGTTGCTGTTATTTTAGTAAGTCCTTGTGTGAAAAAAAGTGTTGTTATAGGTTATGTATTTAGAGTTTTCTAACTATAAGCCCCTAACTGTTTGGGGAAGGTGTTGTAATTGAACTTGTGTGGGTCTAATTTGTAGATGTCGTTTGGCTTTACAGAGTAGATCCTTTAACTCCAAGGTAAGAGATCCCCGGGAGTAGAGCTACAATCTAAAATAGTGATTGTGAACCACTATAAAAGTTGGTGTTGTGAATGTGATTATGATTGATTATTTTAAAGTTTTTAAGTTTTTAGTAAACCTATTCACCCCCTATAGGTTTAATTTGAACGAATCCTTTCCAAACTTTGTCTTTAGTCACATGCGAAGTGTTGCAACTCTAACGCAAATAGCTTTGTGATGAAAACTCCATAGGAATTAGTTATTTGTTGTATGTTTTTTCTTGTGAGTGTGGCACACACATGCATGGGAGTTGGATCCCTACTCCAGAGTCTTACACTTGCCCTCTACTAAACAAACTAAAGCTACACAAAGAAACATGTACATAGAAGACATGCCCAAGGAATGAATCATGAACATTGAAATCATGCCCAAAGATAACCTATAAGAAGATAGGTTCACACCCATGCAAAGGGGGACACCTTCATGCATGGATGAATCTCAGCCACCTCAAGGATCTTCTATAATTAGTTATCCTACATTCAACCACATGAGGGACCCACCACAAACATAATTAGCTATTCAAGATTCTCCAACAAATCATACTATTAATAAAAATCAATCAAGGATATTTATCCTCACAAATCACTCAATAAAATGGAGATAATCAAGGACAAATGAATCACTGAAGTGAAGAGGAACAATATCCAAGAATCGTAGAAGAAGAATGGAAGGAACAACCCATTTATTTGTACAAATTTTTAAAGACACCTAGTTGACACTAAGACACTTCAACATGTGGAATTCTAGACCTTTGTAATTCCTTTTTGTGAGGTTTTGAAAAACTATGTAAACCCTTGTATACTTAGTCTTCACACTGATTTAATCCAAGCAATTCTTTTTGTTCCTCTATTGGTGGTTTGAAGACTTGTTTTTGAGCATTGAAGTGTCTACCCAAATCTTCCATGATTGCTTAAATTTTCACACCTTCATCATCTGGCTGCTTCACAATCACCATCTTTATCTATCCTAGACAAGGTTGAGGAAGACCATACATGAAAATTAATGGGATGCCTTTTGTGATTTTCTCTTCTAAAACACAGAAAAACATCATTTTGGATCTCGATCATTTAGTCCTCGTACCAAGGGATGCCCTTGTCACTTATTTCATGCAACGAGGAATATGTGTTGGACTTTGGGTGTGTTGATATTAGCTTTGAAAGATGATAAATAACTAAAATAATCCAACAAAAGATCCATATTAGATGTAATGATACAGATATTACCAGTTACACCAATTCTTGTGGTTGATACATAACACATTAGCCACCTCGTCAACTTTTTAGTGTTGCTAATTATAGCAAGTTAAATTAAAAGATTAAAAAAATCTTAGCTAAGGTGTAGTTTTGGATAAAATTGAAAAGTCACCTACAAAATAATAATTGTCATTTCTAATTAATATGAATGGATATCATTGTTATGGGAAATGTGGTATCCCATAACAATGATATCCTTTCACCATAATTTAAAATGAAAATTATTATTTTGTACGTGACTTTTCAATTTTATCCAAAACTACACCTTAGCTAAGATTTTTTGGTCTGAAGGCAATAGAAGTGAAAATTATTCATAAAGCTGTTTTATTTCTTGAATATTTTTGCATATTTTAAATTATTAGAATTCCCAATATAGCAATTCAATATCTTCTTTTTCATTTCTTTTGGTTTCAAATTAGGAGTAAGTCTGTGAGAGTAAGAAAGTCTCATAGAGATGTTCTCATCTTGAATATCATCTATTTTAATATCATTGATGATGAGATTCATCTTGGATATAATAAATGTTTTGGCTGAATTTATTTTGAAATCCATTACTATATATGTGAGATTTTGTGATTTTTTTGCAATGTTGTTTTGAGTCTATAGGGTAAATTAAGGCAATGAATAGTGTGCAAGAAGCATGAATGAAGAAATGAGATAGAACTCATATTCTAAAATCAGCAGATCTTTTTTGAGTAGTAAAAGAAGAAGAAAGCAACCTCATAAGAAGTTTGAGATAGAGGCTAGCAAATAAAGAAGCCACGGAAATGAGATAAGTTGAAAACCTAAAATCCCAAAATCTCATTTGATGTCTGCAAATGAAAAACTAAAGGCTCAAAAGGAACTATAGAGTATGGCGAAAGAAATGGTGCCTTGGGCTAGTTTATAGAAGAATTTGGGAGAAATGTGAATGAAACCAAATGAAGGGTATGAAGAAGTCACCTCAAGTTGAGAAAGTTGGTCATGAGACCAAGAGTGTCAAATGAGCATAGTTGGTAAGAAAATTGAAAAGGAGAAAGAAGCAGTAGGGTAAAGAACAAGAAAATGTAGCCCAAAAGGAGGTTATACACTCTAGACAAGGGTCTTGAAAATTAGCTTCTAGGAAACCACTTAGTAAATCTAGGTGAAAGTAGAGCCTTGCTAGCTCAGCTTTAGAAGTGAAAATTGACTAACAATTTTATCCAGTGTTTTAGTCATTGTGTATGGTTTTGTGAGTATGAAATAAGACATGTAGTCCCAAGATCCCTAAAAAGAGACTTGTGTTTTGATTGTGATATTACTTGAGACTACTTCAGAAATCTTGAATGCATGAAAATAAAGGGAGTGTAAAATTTAAGGGGGGGGGGGGAGGGGGGGGGGCGGGCGTTTAAAATTACAAGCTAATGTACATATCTTAGGGGTAGTAGAATGCAATAGCCAGAGAGAGACCATTGCATGATGTCAGGGGAGCATCACTATAAGGGAAGCATACCTATAGTCTCCATTATAAATTTTGATGATATCAAAAGGAGGAGAAAATTTGGAGTGAACATATAAAAATCCACACAAAGTCAACATAGCATTGAACTTTGGGGAGTCAAGATGAAAGAGTTTGAGTTTTGTATTTGGTATTCCTTTTATGCATTCATAACATTTGTATCACTAAAAACTTATGAGTGTCTGCTATAAAAAGGTAGGGAATGTTGGTTTTAAGAACCCCATTGAGATAAGTTTTATGATAACAAACACTCAAGTTACCAATTATATGCCTTAAATATGTTGTGTAGTTTCAAAAGAAATTTCTAGTAGCATATCCATTTGATTGGCTATGGTCCACTTCAACTATCCATATAAAATTAGAAATATTAGATTCTATGATTCCATTAATTTATCTTGAGTTTTCTCTTAAGGTTGAGTGTAGAAGAAGAAGAAGGAAGGAAATTGAAGAAGAGAGGAGAAGGAAAAGGAAGTAGGAGAGGAAGGAGAAAGCTACACAAGAGATAGAGAGTTAAGAGGAAAAGAAAGAGAAGCTTAGAGCATGTTCCTCTCTTCTCCCTTGGAAAGACTAAATTTAGACAAAGTTGCTCATTTATATAAGTGAAATAGATGGATAGACATATAACAAAAAAAATTACAATTTAGCCTTTTCCCTTCTCCAATGCTCCCCTCAAGTTGATGCATACACATCATAGACACCCAATTTGGAACAAGTATTCAAAAGATGTCTCATTGCAATCTCTTTAGTGAAGATATCAGTCACCTAGCTTTGGGAAGAGACATATTCAAGGTAGATAATCCCAACTGATTTATGTTTCTCAAATGAAATGATAATTTATCTCATTATGTTTTTTTCCTTTAGAAAAGACTGAATTGTAGATAACTTAAATAGTTGTTTGATTGTCACAGTGAAGTTTCATTGAGGTAGATTCAAAGAGAAGTGACTTCACCCATAATATTTCACTCAATGTATGTGTCATTGCTCCATATTTTAATTTTGCACTGGATTAGGTAACCACATTCTATTTCTTATTTCTACAATCTAGGAAGTTATTTAGTTTAATGAGCTCAGAAATTTTTTTTAAAGAAATCTTGAAAAGAAAATGGAAAGAAACATCGTAACTCAACGAAACCCCAGTAAAGTATAACAGAATTTTTTCACATTACTTTGTAAGCATTGAACCGGATCTAATCTTACTCGGTCCAATTACTATAGGACCAGACTAATGGGCCGGAGTCTTTCGGTTTTAAGCTAAATCTATTTTCCCTATATAAGAAACAAAAAATCATTCAACCAATGGGTTGAAACTGACACAACTCATCCATGTGGCAGTTTGCCTAATGGCACTTTCTGCTTCCATCCTAAAATGGTTGCTGACATAGCAACATCTGTCACGCCCCTTCGTTAGGTTTGTATCAACCAATTTCCTGGTGTCTTACAAGTTACAACTAATTTTCAGGTTTGTTACAACCAATTTTATGAGTGCATTCAATGACTGCATTGTTTGTTACAGCCAGAAATGCATAAGCAAGAGTTATATAAATCAGGAAAGAGTAGGGGAGACCACCGATTTGCTGGTGTTTTACAAGTTACAGCCAACTTTCAGGTCTTTTACAACCAATTTTATGAGCGCATTGAATGTCTGAATTGTTTGTTACAATCAGTAATGTGTAAACAAGAGTTATATAAAGCAAGAGGGAGTTAGAGCAATGAGAGTAGGGGAAAGAGAATCAAGAGTGTTTTGTCTTTCCTTTCATCTTCTTCTTCTTTTGCGTCTTGTAAAGAAATTGCAGCAAAGAAGAGGAACAACATAGCTGTTCAAAGTTGTGATCCTCTTTTTTCTAGGAGATTGGATTCCTATACTGCAATCGATCCATTTGTAAGTCTTTTCCCATTCATTCATCTGTTTAAAATGTGCTAATTTGATGTTTTCTCCATCTCTATTTGAATCCTCTTTGTTTTTTTCCTTTAATGGTGCTTTGTTAAATCTTCTCAACTCTATTTAAGTTCGTCTGCTTGCTTATCATACACGAATTTTATTGGAGCTCCGCCAGTACCTGAGATATTGACAAGTTGAACAATCCAGTTTTTCAAATTGCAATGCTCAACCCAACCATTCTAGGTGCTGAACTGGTTGGGTTGAGCATTCAATTTGAAAGTCTCGAGTACAAGTGGTCTACATCCCTGGATAGTTCGAAGTAGAAGTCGAGGTCAATGGTGAGCATCTCGAAAGCTTCATTTAGGGAGGGGATGTCTTCGAAAGTGGGTTTGTCACAACTCGACCCTTGACCTTGAGACTCTTCAGGTTAGGCTTGCTTATCTCCATCTCTTTAGCCAAAGTTGAACAATCTTCATTACTTTCATTTTTTAGAGATTTGAAACCATTGAAATTGTATGCATCAGGTTAAGTTGAGTGAAGATATAGATGGATAAGAGAACAAATAGTCCACTTTTCTGTAGTTCTTCATCCAACGAATATCATCAAGTTCAAGCTACTTAACTCCACTCTTAATCTCTTCAGTTGAAGACGTTCAATCTTCACTGATTTCAGGGAGTTGTAGCAACTCAAAGTCAAGTCCTCGAGAAGAGGGGACCCACTAATTATCTCACCTAATTGATCACCAGTAATGGCCACACGATAGAGAGCAACACTTCTTAGGGTTTTGAAACCCTTGACATCTTGTGGAGGCTCTAGTATCCAGCAAGTTAAGTTGAGAGATGATATTGATAGACAAGAGAACAAAGAGTTTGACATTCAGAATTTATTCCTCCCCCACCTGATATCATCATCATCTGTTGAGTCTGAGTGCCTTTTGACTTTGACAAATTTAATCCATTCTGTGAGATCGGATGATTATATGTCATCGAGACAAAAGAACGGGAGAAACTTCTTAATCTTGTCCAGAGTATGGAGTTGTAGAAGTTGGTAAACAGCTTGTACATCCATAATAGTGTCAAGCCTATAATAGCTACTTTAAATTTGTTGTGAACTCCTTGTCAAGCCTATAATAGTGTTGTAAATCCATAAGGGTTCCACAAGTTTATCCATTGCCTAGACAGAATTAATGTAATCACTGCACACTTCAATGGAAGAAAAGAGAGTATGTAGTGAATAATATTTTCTAGTAGCATGCTGATATTGTCAGTCTTCTGAGTAAAGGTTCTCTTATGCAAAAAGTCCATTGACTGGCTTTTTGTTTGTTACACACTGCTATTTGTGATCTGAAATAACAAAAAAAAGTACTATGTTAATCAATCTATTTTCTGGGCAAAAACTTGAGTTCAAGTGATCTATATCCCTAGATAGTTCAAATTAGAATTCGAGGTCAAGGGTGTGCATCTCCGTAGCTTCATCCAGGGAGGGTGTTGTTGAAAGTGAGCTTGTTCCAAAATCGACCATTGTACGTAAGACTCTTTAGGTTCAGCTTAGTTATCTCCATCTCTTCAGCCAAAGATTATCAATCTTCATTGCTTTCATTTTTTAGAGATTTGAGACCATTGAAAATTTAATGAGGCTCCTTTATGCATCAGGTAAAGTCGAGTGAATATATTGATGGACAAGAGAACAAACAATCCGGTTTTTTGAATTTCTTCATCCATCGAATATCATCAAGTTCAAGCTACTGAACTCCTATTGCAGACAAATCAATCCACCTCATGAGATCAAATGAGTAGTTCTCACAGGTTCAAAAAACAAATGAATATTCTGTTGGTGTTGTTTGTGATACCAAATCAATATTCTGTAACTCTCCAAATTCTCAATAAAATTGTAAAGACACGTTTTCTTTGTATAGTAATGAATCTTCTCAGGGTTGTACATTTATTCCATAACTTGTCCCCTCAACAGGATTGTTTGCTGCATTGAAGAGATGATTCACTACTTCCTCTCACCCCCTCAACCTCTTAAGAAAAACGAGAGTTGAGTGAAAATCCGAAAGATAACAGAAAATCAGATTGATTTTGGATCTTCAAAGAAATGAAAGCGATAATGACAAAATCGCAGAACCCAATTCCGATTTGCGTTTGATGAGTTGGAACCGATTTCAGTTAAACTCAATTAGTTTCGATCTTGACTATGACTCTTTGCCGAAAATCTACCGAGCGAACGTCTTTCTACTGCTGTAAGTCGCTGCTCATCTAATCATCATCTCTGCACGCTCAGCTCTTACTCCCACACGTTAGTCTCTTTGCTCTTTTTTTCCCTGTTCTTCTTCTTTATTTTCTATTTCGGCTGTGTTTCTCTTCTCTTCTGTATTTTCCACTTCAGGGCACTTTTTCATCTGCAAATGAGGAAGATAAGCCAGCGTGCCTTCAATGGATCATGCTGGCATTTGTTTTTTGTTTCACCTTCTTAATGTTGACTATTTATTAAAAATTATACACTGTTTTTGTTTATTCATAATGGGAGCTTTGTTAATGCCCAATTCTGTTTTTGTTCCTACCATTACGTTGGGATTAAGATTTTGATTTTCTGCAGAATTAATTCAGAATGAAATGGATGAGCAATGAAGAGAGGATTTCTCTGTATCTATGATAAAAATTAGCATATCAAGAACGTATTGTTTATATGTATGATGCATTAGTTGATGCATATTGTATTTAAGCATTAATTTTATTTATTATTTGTATTTAAGGTTTAGGGTTTAGGGTTGCGGCTCAGAATTGGGTTTTGAAAACATGGCCTTGAACACACAGGTCAAGAAACAAGGTTGTAGGAAAAAGAAATGAGCAGGGTTGGAATTGGCCAAGGTTGGGTTTCATGTATGGAGTGAGGGTTAGATTTTGGTTGATAACAAGGTCAAGGAAACAGAAACACATGTGGGTAAGAATCAATTTTCTACTTTTGGAACTTTTACAAGCTTGAGTTGTTTTTTGAAAACCTAAATACAGTTTCGAATAAGATGGAGTCGAGGGAAAGGGAGCAACCTCTATCCAAAATCCAAATTTTTTTGAGCCTTGTCTTGGAGACATACCTACATCACGAAAAGTCTAACCCTTAGAGATCTATTTTAGGTTGGGTCCTTTTGGGCTAACATTTGAGGTTCTAGGTGATTTGGGATTCCAAGCTTGTTATTCCAACTTCTTTTGGGTTACTACAACCTTTCCGGTTGATTTGGGTACCCCAAGTTTGTTTGATGCCTTTTTCATTCTTAATTTCATAAATGTGGGCATAGTGACTCATCTCATTGCAATAGTGGCATCTAATGTGAGGAATGGGAGAAAATTTCTTGCTTTGCTTTCTACTCTTCTTTCCAACTTTCTTCTTAGATGTGGATTTGAGAGATAGAAGTTTGACCTAAGTCTAAACTCTTCTTTTCAAATGCAAGTCAATCACATGATAGCTTGTCTATCAATTCATTTTGTCTTGAGGCATTTGCTATATATCTTTCATTAGCCTCCAACAAGCTCTTCCTTGAGCCTTGCAATCTCATGTAATTGAGCATTGCATTTTTCTTTATATTTGTTTAGACAATGAATAGACTTTTTTCTTCAATTGCAACCCATACTGAGATCAAGACTTTCTTCTTTTTGTTCTTGGGATCTTTGCTTGTAGATCGGGTTCTTTCTTCAAGCTTTGGATATTTGTTCCTTCTATGTCCTAGTTTCCCACACTCAAAACAAACATCAGTTTCCTTATAGAATTTGTCATTTTGAGTTCTATAGTGGCCTTTTATTAAATTCTTCTTTTTCCTATAGATTCTTTGAAGATGTCTAGTGATGAAACTTACGTCATTAGAGCTTTCTTCACTAGAGTTACTTTCAACACTCGTCTTGGGCTTAAGAGCAATTTTCTTAGCTTGCTCTTCCTCAACATCTTGAGGTTCCATCTCATAAGTGAGAAGGATTCAATTATCTTCCTTGCCTCTCATAACTTTGGAAGTGCCTTGAGTAGCTTGTCATTTTGTCTATACAAGAAAATCTCTTCTCCTAGAATGTTCAACTCTTTAATTATATGAGTGAACCTAGAGTTCATCTCAGCTATTGACTCACCTAGTTTCATTTTGAATTCATCTTCTTGGGCTAGCAATAAGCTAATTCTAGAGTCTTCTACTCTAGTGATTCCTTCATGTGTGACCTTTAGTTTTTCCCAATTTTCCTTGACAATTTTACATGTGGGGACCCTTTTGAACTCATTTGGTTTTAGGTTTAAGGCCTTAGAGTTTGTCTTGAGCTGCTCTTTCTCTTTCCTAGTTAGCTCATTGAATTCATTTTCAATCAGAAGGCCATATTCAAGTTTTTGAGGCTCAAAAGGACCACTCTTGGTTACATGCTATATGTCCAAATTCATAGATTGAAGGAAGAATTCCATTCTTACCTTCTAATATCCATATTTTTTTTCCATTGAAAAAAGGTGGATAGTTGGCCTATTGTTTTTCGGGAAGAAGCAATTTGTCTTGAGATGCCATTTAATCTTTTTTTCAAAATCACGAGGATTTTGATTTCAATTAATTGTTTGGCCCACCCTGATACCAATTGTTGGTCCAATGGCTTCTCAAGGGGAGGATGAATTGAGAATATTGAATTAAAATTAAGTTGCACAAGTAATAAAAATCATGCATAAAAGTAATTCGATATAAAACAAAACATGCACACACCATAGGAGACAAAAAAAATTGTTATTGAAGTTCCCCTATTGGTATTCACTACGAGAGAACCATTGCTTGGGAAATTCTTCTATTCAAAAGCTCTAATAGCCGAAATTACATAAAGAGAATTCAGCTTTCTTTAAACCACGTGTAGCTCAATACATGTATTTTACAACACCAATCTTCCCAAGAGATTGCTACTAGATTCTAGCTCTAGTTGGTCCTTTGTATCTAGATTCTATGGGTTCTAGATGTACCTTTCATAAATTTAAGTAAATATAAAGGAAAAATGTACACCCTTACATGGAGAGATCATTCTCCTTGAGAGATCCAAGCTTCCTCTTCCTTGGCAACACAATGTGAAGTGATTGAAGGAGCTTGACTATATGAAAGCAAGGATGGGATGGAAAGAGACGTGAAATTTCAAAGAATATGACTCACTCCTTCACTCTAAAGCATTTTTAAGAGATTTTGCAAGATTGAGAGTAAAATCTTAGGATATTTTCAAATTAATGCTCATTAAAATTTTCAATACAATGTTTGGTGAGGTATTAAAAACTTCCCCAAATCAAACTAGTCATTTTTTGCCCATTAGCAAAAATCAGTAATTTGATTGATCGGTCATTGTTATGTGACTAATCGATCAATTGATCATAACAACTACTTTTCTGTTTGACAGTGACATATTGATCTATGAACTGATTGATCAATATGTTACGGTTGGTCCAGAAAAGTTAAGTTACTCATTCATTGACTAGGGGATGATCGATCAATCAGAATTACCTCTAACTATGCACAAATATGATCGATTAGTGCATTTCCTATGATCAATCATGCTTTATGCCCCTGACTTGCAAGATTCTGTTTGATTGGCAAGATTCTATCTGATCGATCAATTAGGTGGGGTAATCAATCATTCCATGTAAAATTTGATTTCCTGGGTAGAATTGATCAATCAATCCAAATGGGTTAATTGATTAGGCTCTTTAGCATGAAATAATCATGTTCTGGATGATGGATCAATCGACTATGGTTTCTCATTCATGCTTTATATTTCTGGCCCCTGCACTTCTAGATGATCGATCACTCTAGTGTCAGTTCAACTATGTTGACATTTAAAATATGAGAATGTTTTTTTTCTCTAAGTTCTCTAACAAGTTCTAAGTGATGTTCTTAAACATATCTATATGCATTTTGTGACTTAAAGCTCCAATTTCACAATTGTACTTAATGATGGGAGTTTAGGAATACTCTCTTACATTGTGACTGAGTATGGACATTTAACTTTTACATTTGAACTCTAGTCTTCTCGTTGTCTTCTTCCTTGTGGGTGCTTCTTCTAGTGATGTCCTTCAATGATGCTCGAGATCTTGTGTAGGCTTGATCATTTTAAAGTTTTAAACCTTGAGATGCATTGACTCTTGAAGGTGAAATATCTAAATACTTAGTTTTTCAAATTGTTAGATCAATTTAGTTTTGTTATCATAAAAAATAACATAGGAGTCAACCTATGCTCAACACTTAGCCATGAATTTGAAGTACCTCACATTCATACTCTGTGATCCACTTGTCCCATACTCTGAAATTAGAAGAATGGCGGTCTTCAACTTGAGTTTTTCAAGCAAGCTAAGTATTTTTTTTTTACATTCATAGTTATTTTAGTACTTTGTTTGGTTGATTTGAGTTTTGATAAATTACTTTATCTGAGTTTTGAATTTTGATATCAAAAGTCTTTGAAGAGATTATCGTATACTTTTAATTTTTATACATAGTGGTGCCAATCATATTGGTAGAACCACTTAAGTATTTTTTATATTATATTATTTTGTTCCATTGATCTATATGTCTATCAAAAGACATATTGTGCTTTATTGAAAAGCAAGAGACCTTTGTTATGTAGTCATTTGTTAACTTGCTAAGCATCTATACTTAGTGTTGTCGTAAGTCCCTATGTGGACAAGTGTTGTTCTTGCCATAAGATCTATGTGGGCTAGTATTTTCTATTGCCATAAGACCCCATCTGGGCAGGTGTTGTTGTTTCCATAAGTCCATATGTAGGCAAGTATTGTTGTTGATGTTGCTATTGTTTTTGTTGTTGTTGTTGTTGTTATTTTAGTAAGTCCTTGTGTAAAAAAAGTGTTGTTATAGGTTTTTTATTTAGAGTTTGCTAACTATAAGCCCTTAATTATTAGGGGAAGGTGTTGTAATTGAACCTGTGTGGTTCTAATTTGTAGATGTCAATTGACTTTACATAGTGGATCCTTTAATTCCAAGGTAAAAGATCCATGGGAGTAGAGCCACAATCTAACATATTGATTGTCAACCACGTTAAATATTGGTATTGTGGATGTGATTATGCTAGATTGTTTTAAAGTTCATAATTTTTTAGTAAACTTATTCACCCCCTATAAGTTTACTTTGAACGAATCCTTTTCAAACTCTGTCTTAAGTCTCATGCCAAGTGTTGATAGCTTTGTGATAAAAAATCCATAGGAACTAGTTCTTAGTTGTGTTTGTTTTCTTGTGAGTGTGGCACACACATGCATGGGAAGGGGATCTCTACTCTTGAGTCTTACACTTCCCCTTTTTTACACAACCTAGTGCTACACGAAGAAATATGAACATAGAATACATGCCCAAGGAATGAATCATGAACATAGAAATCATGCCCATGGAAAACCTACAAGAAGAGAGGTTCACACCCATGCAAAGGAGACATTATTCTCAGTCATGCAAGCCATGCAAAGGGGGACGTCTTCATGCATGGATGAATCTCAGCCACCTCAAGGATCTTCTATAATTAGTTATCCTACATTCACCCACATGAGGGACCCACCACAAGCAAACTTAGCTATTCAAGATTCTCCTACAAATCATACTCAATTAATCAAAATCAATCAAGGATAATTATCCTCACAAATCACTCAATAAAAGGGAGATAATCAAAGACAAATGATTCACTGAAGTGAAGAGGATCAAGATCCAAGAATCGTAGAAGAAGAATGAAAGGAACAACCAATTGATTTGTCCAAATTTGTAAAGACACCTAGATGACACTAGGACACTTCAATGTGTAGAATTCTAGACCTTAGTATTTCCTTTTTGTGGGGTTTCAAAAAACTATGTAAACCCTTGCATACTTACATCTTCACACTGATTAAATTCAAACAATTCTTTTTGTTCCTCTGTTGGTGGTTCGAAGACTTGTTCTTGTGCATTGAAGTGCCTTCCCAAATCTTCCATGATTGCTTAAATTTTCTCACCTTCATCATGTTGAATTTATGGAAAAGAGAAATACTTCATTGACTTATTATAACCATAGTACATGAACCTCTATTTATAATAGAGGAAGGTA
The DNA here is from genome assembly GCF_029961685.1 of Aristolochia californica. Taxonomy (NCBI): domain Eukaryota; kingdom Viridiplantae; phylum Streptophyta; class Magnoliopsida; order Piperales; family Aristolochiaceae; genus Aristolochia; species Aristolochia californica. The sequence goes on from NW_027181771.1 coordinate 23,847,054, forward strand.
GTAGAGTCCAATTACAATAAAATTACCTTTGTCCCAATTGCACCCAAACTCCAACTCTTAACGATAAGTCCTAGTATAATTAAATAACTCAATATAGGTAAAAGACAAATATTACTCCAACTAGAACTCTTCTAGGACGTTACCATAAGATAAAGATGCCTTTGTGAGTCCTTATTGATCTTTCAACTAATGTGATATGGATGCCAGCTTGTGGTAATCATGGTTGGTCCTTGGGCCCATCTTGTGGGCCTTTCTTGGTCAAGTGGCCCATGTTATAATACTCTTAGATATGTGGGTCTTCCTTGGTCGTGTGGGCTGGAACCCATCTTCCAACACATCATCTGGTTGCTTCACAATCACCTCCTTTATCTATCCTAAACAAGGTTGAGGAAGACCATACATGAAATTAATGGGATGCCTTTGGTGATTTTCTCTTCTGAAACTCTTAAAAACATCATTTTGGATCTGGAGCTTTTAGTCCTCTTACCAAGGGATGCGTTTGTCACTTATATCAAGTATTGAGTAATATGTGTTAGACTTTGGGTGTATTGATTAGCTTTGAAAGATGATACATAACTAATACAATCCAAAAGATGATGCATATTAGATGTAATGATACAGATATTATGAGTTACGCCAATTCTTGAGGTTGATACGTAACACATTACCCACCTTGTCTACTTTTTAGTGTTGGTAATTATAGCTAGTTAAACTAAAAAGACTAAAAATATCTTAGCTAAGGTGTAGTTTTGGATAAAATTGAAAAGTCACCTACAAAATAATAATTGTCATTTCTAATTAATGTGAAAGGATATCATTTTTCTGGGATACCACATTTCCCAAAACTACACCTTAGCTAAGGTTTTTTAGTCTAAAGGTAATAGAAGTTAAAATTATTCATAAAACTATTTTATTTCTTGAATATTTTTGGATATTCTAAATCATTAGAGTTCACGATGTAGCAATTTAATATCTTCTTTTACATTTCTTTTGATTTCAAACTAATAGTAAGTATGTGATAGTAAGAAAGTAACATTGAGAAGTTCTCATCTTGAATATCATATATTTTAAAATCATTGATGATGGGATTCATCTTGGATATAATAAATGTTTTGGCTGAATTTATTTTAAAATCCATTAATATATTTGTGTGATTTTGTGATTTGTTTGCTATGTTGTTTTGAGTCTATATGGTAAATTCAGGCAATGAATAGTGTGCAAGAAGCATGAATGGAGAAATGAGATAGAACTCATATTCTAAAATCAGCAGATCTTTTTTGAAGTAGTAAAAGAAGAAGAAAGCAACCTCATAAGGAGTTTGAGATAGAGGCTAGCAAATAAAGAAACCACAAAAATGCGATAAGTTGAAAAGCTAAAATCCCAAAATCTCATTTGATGTCTGCAAATGAAAAACTAAAGGCACAAAAGGAACTATAGAGTATGGTGAAAGAAATGGAGCATTGAGCTAGTTTATAGAAGAATTTGGGAGAAATGTGAATGAAACCAAATGAAGGGTGGTGCATAAAAGAGATGATGAAGTCACCTTTGAGAAAGTTGGTCATGAGACCAAGAGTGTCAATTGAGCATAGTTGGCATGAATATTGAAAAGGAGAAAGAAGCAGTAGGGGAAAGAACGAGAAAATGTAGCCCAAAAGGAGGTTATATACTCTAGACAAGGGTCTTGAAAATTAGCTTCTAGGGAGCCACTTAGTAAATCTAGGTGAAATTAGAGCCATGCTAGCTCAGCTTTAGAAGTGAAAATTGACTAACAATTTTGACCAGTGTTTTAGTCATTGTATAAGGTTTTGTGAGTATGAAATGAGACATGTAGTCCCAAGATCCCTAAAAAAAGAGTTGTGTTTTGATTGTGATAATACTTGAGACTACTTAAGGATGCTTGAATGCATGAAAATAAAGGGAGTGCAAAATTTAAGGGGGAGTACAATTACAAGTTAATGTACATATAGGGGTAGTAGAATGCAATAGGAAAAGAGAGAGCATCGCATGACGTCGGGGGAGCATCACTATAAGGGGAGCATACCTATAGTCCCCATTATAAATTTTGATGATATCAAAAGGGGGAGAAAATTTGGAGTGAAAGTATAAAAATCCACACAAAGTCAACATAGCATTGAACTTTGGGGAGTCAAGATGAAAGAGTTTGATTTTTGTATTTGGTATTCCTTTTATGCATTCATAACATTTGTATCACTAAAAAACTTATGAGTGTCTGCTATAAAAATGTAGGGAATGTTGGTTTTAAGAACCCATTGAGATAATTTTTATGATAACAAACACTCAAGTTACTAATTATATGGCTTAAGTTTGTTATGTAGTTTAAAAATTCCCCAAAGAAATTTTTTGTATTCATTTTATGCACTCATAACATTTGTATCACTATAAACTTATGAGTTTTTGTGATCATAAAAATGGAGGCAATGTTGATCTTAAGAACTTGGAACAAGTATACCCAACTTGTATACAAGTATACAAAAGTGGTCTCATTGCAATCTCTTTAGTGAAGATATTGGTCACCTGGCTTTGGGAAGAGACATATTCAAGGGATATAATCCCAGCTGATTTATTTTTCTCAAAAAAAATGATAATCAATCTCAAAATGTTTTGTCCTTTAGAAAAGACTGAATTGCAGATAATTGTTTGATTACCACAATGAAGATTCATCAAGGTATATTCAAAGAGAAGTGACTTTACCCATAATATTTCACTCAATGTATGTGTCATTGCATTGGATTAGTTAACCACATTCTATTTCTTATTTCTACAGTCTAAGAACTCATTTAGTTTATTGAACTCAGAGAATTATTTGAAAGAAATCTCGAAAATCAAATGGAAAGAAACTTCATAACTCAACGAAACCCCATTAAGGTATAACTGAATTTTTTCACATTACTTTGTAAGCATTGAACCAGGCGTAATCTTACTCGGTCCAATTATGATAGGACCAGACTAATAGGCCGAGATCTTCCGGTTTTAAGCTAAATCTATTTTCCCTATATAAGAAACAAAAAATCATTAAACCGAGGGTCAATTTTGGTTCTGACACCACTCATCCATGTGGTTGTTGGAACTTTCTGTTTCCATCCTAAAATGGTTGCTAACATAGCTACATTTGTCACGCCCCATCATCAGGTTTGTAACAACCAATTTCCTAGTGTCTTACAAGTTACAATTAATTTTCAGCTTTGTTACAACCAATTTTATGAGCGCAATCAATGATTGGATTGTTTGTTATAGCCAAAAATCCATTAACAAGAGTTATATAAATTAGGAAAGAGTAGGGGAGACCACCGATTTGCTGGTGTCTTACAAGTTACAACCAACTTTCAGGTTTGTTTCAACCAATTTTATGAGCGCATTGAATGTCTGAATTGTTTGTTACAGTCAGAAATACATAAACAAGAGTTATACAAAGCAGGAGAGAGTTAGAGCAATGAGAGTAGGGGAAAGAGAATCAAGAGTGTTTTGTCTTTCCTTTCATCTTCTTATTCTTTTGCATTTTGTAAAGAAATTGCAGCAAAGAAGAGGAACAACATAGCTGTTCAAACTTGTGATCCTCTTTCTTCTAGGAGACTGGATTCTTGTACTGCAATTGATCCATTTGTAAGCCTTTTCTCATTCATTCATCTGTTTAAAATGTGCAATTTGGGTGCTCTCTCCTTCGCTATTTGAATCCTCTTTATTTTTTTTCTTTAATGTTGCTTTCCTAAATATTCTCAACGCCATTTAAGTTTGTCTGCTTGCTTATCACAGGTAAACACTGCTGGAGCTCCGCCAGTACCTGAGATATTGACAAGTTGAACAATCCAGTTTTTCAAATTGAAATGCTCAACCCAACCGGTCTAGATGCTGAATTGGTTGGGTTGAGCATTCAATTTGACAAACGTGATGGTTCAAAGTAGCAGCTGGCTGGGTTGAGCATTCAATTTGAAAGGCTTGAGTTCAAGTGGTCTACATCCCTGGATAGTTCAAAGTAGAAGTCAAGGTCAATGGTTAGCATCTCGGAAGATTCATTTAGGGAGGGGATGTCTTTGAAATTTGGCATGTCACAACTCGACCCTTGACCTTGAGACTATTCAGGTTCGGCTTGCTTATCTACATCTCTTCAGCCAAAGTTGAACAATCTTCCTTACTTTTATTTTTTAGAGATTTGAAACCTTTGAAATTGTAATGAGGCTCCTTGATGCATCAGGTTAAGTTGAGTGAAGATATCGATGGACAAGAGAAAAAAAAATCTAGTTTTCTGAATTTCTTCATCCATCGAAGATCATCAAGTTCAAGCTACTAACTCCACTATTAATCTCTTCAGTTGAAGATGATCAATTTTCATTGACTTCAGGGAGTCGTAGTTACTCAAACTCAAATCCTCGAGCCACAAATTATCTCACCTACTTGATCACCAGTAATGGTCATGCGATAGAGAGCAAAACTTCTTGGGGTTTTGAAACCCTTGACATCTTTCGGAGGCTACAGTATGTAGCAAGTTAAGTTAAGAGATGATATTGATAGACAAGATAACAAAGAGTTTGACATTCTCAATTTATTCATCCCCCACCTGATATCATCATCATCATCTATTGAGTCTGAGTGCCTTATACTTCCACTCAAATCAAGCACAAGCTCCCCAAATCCTTCGACTTTGACAAATTTAATCCATTATGTGAGATGAGTATCTGTCACCGAGACAATAGAACGGGCGGAACTTCTTAATCTTGTCCAGAGTATGGAGTTGTAGAAGTTGGTAGACAGCTTGTACATAATATGCCTTCTTTAAATTTCTTGTGAACTCCTTGTCAAGCCTATAATAGTGTTGTAAATCCATAGGGGTTTCCACATGTTTATCCATTGCCTAGACAAAATTGATGTCATCACTGTACACTTCAACGGAAGAAAAGAGAGTATGTGGTGAATAATATTTTCTGGTAGCTTGCTGATATTGTCAATCTTCTGAGTAAAGGTTCTCTTATGCAGAAAGTCCATTGACTGGCTTTTTGTTTGTTACACACTGCTATTTGTGATCTGAAATAACAAAAAAAGTATTGTGTTAATCAATCTATTTTCTGGGCAAAAACTTGAGTTCAAGTGATCTATATCCCTGGATAGTTCAAATTAGAATTCGAGGTCAAGGCTGAGCATCTCCGTAGCTTCATCTAGGGAGGGTGTTGTTGAAAGTGGCCTTGTTCCAAACTCCACCATTGTACTTAAGACTCTTCAGGTTCCATCTCTTCAGCCAAAAATTATCTATCTTCATTGCTTTCATTTTTTAGGGATTGAGACCATTGAAAAAGTAATGAGGCTCCTTTATGCATCAGGTAAACTCGAGTGAAGATATCGATGGACAAGAGAACAAACAATCCGGTTTTCTGAATTTCTTCATCCATCGAATATCATCAAGTTCAAGCTACTGAACACCTATTGCAGACAAATCAATCCACCTCGAGAGATCAAATGAGTAGCTCTCACAGGGTTCAAAAAACAAATGAATATTCTGTTGGTATTGTTTGTGATACGAAATCAATATTCTGTAACTCTCCAAATTCTCAATAAAATTGTAAAGACATGTTTTCTGAGTATAGTAATGAATCTTCTCAGGGTTGTACATTTATTCCATAACTTGTTCCCTCAACAGGATTGTTTGCTGCATTGAAGAGATGATTCACCACTTCTTCTCACTCCCTCAACCTCTTATGCAAAACGAGAGTTGAGTGAAAATCTGAGAGATAACAGAAAATCAGATTGATTTTGGATCTTCAAAGAAATGAAAGCGATAATGACAAAATCGCAGAACCCAATTGCGATTTCCATTTGACTAGTTGGAACTGATTTCAGTTAAACTCAATTAGTTTCGATCTTGACTATGACTCTTTGCTGAAAATCTACTGAGCGAACGTCTTTCTGCTGCTATAAGTCGCTTCTTATCTAACCATCTTCTCGGCACGCTCAGCTCTGACTCGCACACGTTAGTCTCTTTACTCTTCTATCGTCTATTTATTTTTTGTTTCATCTTTTTTTCCCCGTTCTTCTTCTTTCCTTTCCGTTTTACCTGTGTTTCTCCTCTCTTCTGTATTTTCCACTTCATCAACCTCTACAAGTTCGTTTAATTCCAATCATCAACCTCTACAGGTATTCAGCTTCTTTAATTCCAATCATCAACCTCTACAGGTTCGTTTTCTTCTCAAATGAACTTCTCTTTCTTCTATCATGGACTGCTTCGTCTTACATAGATTTATTATTTCTGTTCTATTTTATTTTTTTTCTTTTCTATCGATATGTTTCCTTTTTCTTTTCTGTTTCTATTTGAACAAACTGAGATGCATGCAGCATGGATTGATATGAGAAGAGGTACGTAAAAAAAATATCTATTCAGCGATTTTTTTTGTTTTTTTGCATATCCTTAAATGTCCTGTTCTTTTATGGGTGTAATTGATCAAGCTTGTCTCCTTTATTGATCTATTGAATGCATTTTAGAAAAGCATTTTGCTTGGTTTCGTCCATATTGATATAGGGGAAGAGAAAAACTGTATCAGCTTTGCTTTTGAGGTAGGAACCTTGGCTGATTTAATGGCGGTTAGCTTTCTAAAAATAGAAAATAGGCAAACAAATAATTTTAGGGTTTCAATTAATCTCTTCTTCCCCTTCAATGTGCACTAATATAATAAACTAAAGTTTAATTTTCGGATCCGTGGCAAAAAAATTTTATAATATAATCACCACATTCCTAACGCTAGTGGTGCTTGTCATTCATGTCTGCCCGCTAAATGGCAACAAATAGTATTTTATGCTTGAAAAAATTATGAGATTGTTTCATACCTAGTGATGCTTCCCCATCTCACTTTGTTTAGAAACCTTGTACTATAACTTGTATAGAGGAGGATTTCCCTATAGTTTGTAGTTCTTCCATACTAACTTAATCGCCAAATGATAGATAGGAATAACCTAGTCGTCTCGCATGCAGGTTGGTTCCTCATAGTTCTCCCTTTAACACCAATGGTAGATAGGAACAAAACTATTTCCTAATATTCTAAACCAAACCGATATATCACTTGAGTCAGCATACAAAAACACCTTGAGACCTACTTCAACCACGTGATGTAATGAGTTAACATTGAAGTGCCAAATGACTTAATCCATAATATCTCTTGGGATTCATCAGCCTATTCTCCCTAGTATACCTTTGATCATGAGGCAAAATCTACCTTAAAACCAATCAAAAAGCATATCTCTTATGTCTTCTACTTTTTCATGGTTTAGTAAGAGTCATAATATTGGTCAAACGAATAAGCTAAATCAATATTGGGATCCTCATTAAACTAATCTTTTGGGATGTTTAGTCATGCTAACCCAATGTAATCTCTCTGAGAATGAGACTATTCATTCTTGAAGTGAGCACAACCATTTGGGACTAAATAGCTTATATTCACTTCGTTCATAAAAGTTAATACAAAGTCAAGCCATTTTGTATACTAGGACTAACACTCTCAATTTTCCAGTGTGAATGATAGGTGTTCCAATCATGAAGGCCAAGATGAAGATGCAATATCTTTCATCAAAGGATAACTAGAATAATGGAAGTATATGGCAGCCTTATTCCTATAGCTACAAATTTGACCAATAGTTATAGATCCACCTTAAGCAATTGAACTGACATTTCCATTGCTCCTGCAGATGTGAGCACCATCGGATTGACCTCACAATTTAAGTGATCATTAGAAGTGGCAAGCCATTTTCAAAGTTTTCAATATGATGGAGCAAAATATTTTTTTGGATATGAAAACATGGTCTCTCATTGAGAAGCAAAACTATCAAGGCACTTATACGTCTTATGTGACTCATAAATTCAAAAAACAAATCCTTGTAGATTTTTCAAATTGAATCACTTTTAAAAGTCCAATATAGAAACTAAGTCCAATGAAGTGAATCAATAAGAGCAAGTCCAATAAAGCAAATCTCTAAATTAATTAGGACCTTCTCCAATTGATTCATGAAATTGGACTTGCCCTAATTGATTGACTAAAACAACATACAAATTTAGAGATGAAAAAAATATCAATGTTTAGTGGATTTTTTATCATGAAATTGGAGTGAAGGTAAGTATTTCTTTCATGGAGTACTAAACCAAACATTACAAGGTTTGGACATAAGCTAAAATATCTAACTACTCTAGTGTGCAAGTCATTTTCTCTCAGTTGTAATGTACTTAGAAAAGCAAGGATTAATAATAAAAATTCAACATGAATTCCTGTCCTAAAATACTTATCCAACCTTTTCCGTCTTTTCTCCTACTATTTCTCAATCTCTATCTCAATCTCTTTTTACACCAAAATCATGTGTACCACACTCAATTCCTCTTTGATTCTTTTACTCCACTTTACACCCTACTTTCCTCTCTTCTAACAATGTCAATGGCTATATTACTAGCTAGGGTTCATTGTCTTAGGGTTGTTTAACCCTTTTTTGGATTCTTCAAATTATGTTTTTTAAGTGGAGCAATGTGCAACGGGACGATAAATTAATTTTAAAACCCCAAAATTGTTGCTTTTGTTTTCTGTATTTGGCACTACAATACTAGCCTATTCTGTATAAAATTAGGATTTATTTATAAGGGTCTGAGCCTAATCTATGTTTCCAAACAAATTGGGATCAGAGTCATTCGATCCAACGCATTGGTCGAAAGAAGGACAATGCAAACTTTGTGTTCTTGTCATTGTATTTTTCTCTTCTTAGTCACAAAGGAATATTTTTTTCTAGCAAAAGTTGAGTGGAAGATAAAACTCTTGAGTTTCCTAACAAGAGGACCCGGTTCATCACCAAAATTCTAAAAATTTGTTGAAGCAAAGAAGTTCAATTCTCCACAGTGGTTCAAAATCTTGAAGTCACTTACAGCCGATACAGAAAATATCAAAGACCTCGACAAGACAATCACACTCCTAAGCGGCTTGCAATCTGGTAGCTTGCATAAAAAATACAACTCCATTTTGAGTATCTCGATGGAGAAAGAAGATACTTGAGAGAAGAAATTATTTATTTCACATAACAAGGCAGTTCTGTCAATTTCTCTTAAATTAAAGTCAATGTGTCGTCCACTTCTATCATTGGCAACGTTGATAAATTTTCTTTCCAAATGGCATACGCTCAACAAAGAAAGGACACTCTTGAGAAACTTGCAATATGATAGCTCAATCTGGCCTTTAATGCAAGATATATGGAAATAATATAATACCTACTATTGTGCTAATTTTCATTGAATTGCCCCCTTTTTGTTGACCCATATTATCAATTCCAAAAGGGCACAACAGATGGCTTACATCCTCTTGGTTTAAATTGATTGATAAAACCATTTAAAGTTGCTTTCTTGAAAAAACAAGACTCACCATACTCAACATGTAGTACACATCTTAGACCATGCATATTGAGATAGAAATGCATACTGAATAAGGCAAAAGAAAAATTGCATACATATACTTTGTAGATTTTTGGATAAAGTGTCAAAGACAATTCATCCTTCTGCGTTGGCCATAAAAACTACTAAATACAAGGAAGTATCTAATTTTCTTAATTAACCATCGAAGTCCCTATGCAAGTAAATCATGTGTACCACCGATCTAACAATATATTTACTTGTTGAATAAAATCTCCAAATCAATCTTTAGGATATGGAAATTGTGGTACTTCTATATTCAAAATTTTCTGAGTGACACTTAAATACTAACCCATCCAAATCAAATTTTAATCCACTAATTTTTGGTCAAAGTAAGATAAAAAAATCAAATGAGTATGCGGTGGTTGAGGTCCCTCCTTCGGGGGTGGTTATGTTAGTGTGTCAATGCCCACCTCTCACGATTTACTGCTAATCTAATGTATTCACTGGCCCCCAATTATGAGGAGCGCCAATGTCAATAGTGAGTAAATTAGTTAGCGGTTCCGGATTAGACGCTGATGAGGTCAAATTGTCACCGCAATGGTATGTGTGAAGAAACTATAAAATGAAGGTAGGGTTTGGGGCGTCAGCCCCGACGGGGGTCAAAGGGGGACTAGTCCCCTTGGCAGCAGGGTCCGGGGAGCGTATGAATGGGAGATAAAAAATGAACGGAAATTAAAAGACCCAAGTGTGAAAGGGAATTAATGGAAGCAGCAGGAAACATAGGCGAACTTTGTACTGACCGTCACAGCGGTCAGAGGCTTCCATCGGTGCCGGAAGAGATAGGAAGCTTCCTATCTCTCATTTTCGAAGCTATCTCCCAGCTGTCTTCCACGATTCAGTGTTGCAAATCACCTATAAATAGAGGTATTCTTCAGCAGCAATGGGCATCCAAAGTAATACCTATTCCCTGTTCATTTTCTTTATTAGTTTCTTCTTCTATAGGTCTAGAAGTCATTGAAGCTCTTCTAAGAGCATGTGGTGGAACGAAATTAGTTTTGTATTGAAATAAGGTTCAGCATTGGCTTTCTTCTTGATTGTTGTTAAGATGTTCCTAGGTTGAGCTTACTCTGTTTTACAGGTTACGTGCACAAGTCTTCCAAGTGATCATAGTTGTGGGTGATACCAAATATCAGTTCTATGTACGCCCTTAATCACACAAAAAAATCTTGGAAGCAATGAACTCTATGTTACCAAATCCATTTTAAAGCTAGATATACTTTACTCGTGAGAAAGCATTCAAAATAAATACCTTTTGGCATATGAATGTTTCTTATAGTAGTTAGCCAATATCCTTGAGGCTAAATTAGTTAGTACTCTCCAAAATAATGTAGTTAAGAAAGCTCAACTAGATATACTTGAGACAACGCATGATAAATAAATACCTTTAGGCATATTTATGTTTCATATAGCAGTTAGCTAGAACCTTCGGGGCTAAATTAATTAGTACCGACCAAAATAACTTACTTAAGAAGGGTCATTTCACAGGAGCAATAGGATCAATGTGCAGGTCTCAAGATCCTCATGGATATAATTTTTATGACAACATACAATTAAGTTACTTATGAGTTAATTAAGAAGAAAGCAGGCGACCCCATGGTAGGGATCGACAACATGTGTCGCTCAAACAAGCCAAATTTTCAAAACAAGATTTCGGTCCCATTACAAGAGTCGACCCCTTGTTTCAAAAATTCAATTTTTCAAAAAGTTAGGCCCAGATTTGGATGTTACAGCACTCCCAAATGATCAATAAGTGACATACCAAATCATTTGTAATAAAAAAGGATTTAATATATATTTGATTAGATTTTTTGGACTTATTTTGTACCTTGTTTTTCTAAATGAAATAATATCATTTTCTAACTCTAATGGGTTTTTTTTTTTTTAATGTAGGAGAGATTTCTATTTAAGAAGATCTCTCACAAACTTGTTTTAAACATGCCACCAAAGAACAATTTTGAAGTGCTCATGCTCCTAGACTCAAATTGGAGGTTTTAACCATCTCAAGCTCTCAAAGGAAGTCAAAACCTGAACTTGAGTATTTCCTCCTAGAGATAATAGTATCAATGTTTTTTCTTTTAAATATTTTTTAAATACTTAGATCTATGATTGTTGAATGTGAGTCTATTGATTCTAAGATCATATTTGAATCAATACTCGATTGATTGTTTGAATGGTTACCACTCAAAACTAGTTTTGCAGCCCCTTGTTTGAGCTTCGTATTTTCTAATCACATTATACATTCTTGTGTGTTGATTTATTAGGGTATTTAAAATGGTTTTTACATAGTATTAGAAGTTTGGGGTAGAATTTCAAAATCCAATTATATACATGCATTTACATTTAAATCTTAAATTGTATTTGGTTGAGAATACTAAACTAGTGTTGTTGTACTTTTAAATCAATCACTGAGCTTTAGATTACTACTATGCATGAGCTATACTTTCAAACCATTGATTCCATTGAGCTAAGTTCAACCCTTGATTTGAAAAACCAATCCAAGATTTACTGGTCATCAGGAAGAGGAAAAGGCATCAGAGATTACGAGGAAACAAGCTCATAATTCTATTCATTGGGTGAATGACATAGAATAGAATTTCATAGCGGGGAACAGAAAATTTAGGATCATTATTAGGTTCGTTGTTTAGGTTTTTGTCAGTAATTTTAGTATTTATTATTCAATCATTTTTAGCATCAAGATCATTTTTCGGTGTTTGTCAGCAATTTATGTATTTATTACTCAACCAATTTTGTTTTGAATCTACTTGTGTTGTGTTACACACATATCTCTTTTTAATAAAAAGAGACATTTTTTCCATTAAAGTCCACTATTTGAAGATTTGGCTATTTTTTAAAACCATAATTTTTCTTTTTCTCCAACGACAAGTAAAACAACTTAATGAGGCACATAGATCCAAGTTAGATTTTAATCATTTGAAGAAAAAAAGGATAGAATTTCAGCAAAGGTTTATTTATATATTTATATGATTTCATGATTTTTAATATTATATTTATTTAATAACTTATAGAGAAATTAAATATTATAAAATTAACATTTAATTAGGGGGTATTTTCGTACTTTTATAATAAATGTTTATTTGATCTATTTAATTAAATATAAAACCTTAGTTTAATTTTTTATTATTAATTAAGTAAGATTTAAACTATTTAACTTAAAATTATTTTATTAGTAAATTATTTTTGTACTTTCCATTATATTTTTAAAGACCATTATAACACACACAAAATTATTTTCTAGTGTACTTTATCTTGAGCACATTAACACAAAAGAGTGCATTCTCTAAAGAACCCATGATTTCGCTTTCTCTCTCTCTCTTTCCCTAAGGACCTGTATGGAACCCACATAAAACAAAAGAAAATAAAATAAAAGGAGAGAGAAAATTATTTTAGGTTGTTTGGCAGCAAGGAATCTGTTGAAGAGAAGATATGGAAGCCTCTTACATGACTCTCACAATAAGAAGTCTTACGAAGCCAAAATTTATTACGAAGGAGGTCCCATAGAAGAGTTTCAGTTTAAAGGTGTTTTAGTTATATTGGTCTTCTATTTATGTTGAGTTATTTAATGAAGCTAGGACTTATCTTTAAGTGTTAGAGTTTGGGTGTAATTGGGACAAGGGTAGTTTAATTGTAATAGGACTCTACTACTTTCTTCTATTATAAATAGGGGTTCATGTAATCTGATTAGCCAAAACTTATACAGATAAAAAAATATGGGATAGTTATATTGTGCACATATGTGGCCGATTCTTCAGTGTTATCTATAATAAAAACAGTTGATGCTCCCACCTTCTTAGCACTCCAGACTTTCAGTGTAAAGTAGCAATCTGTAAGATCCTAAACAACAATAAGAACAATTATGAAGAAGATAAGGAGAATTCAATAAAAAAATATTGAAGTGAGGCACCTGCATACTTTCTGGGACGGCCCAAGTCTTTCCCCGCAAGGAGATGCCAAAAAATATCAAAGTCTTCACAACCCTTTTGATTATCATTTGCCTGGACAGTGTCGTGATTCCCCTTCATACTTTCTGGGGGAGGTCACTCTTTAAGCTGGTTTCCGGTGCCAGAAATAAGAACAAGCATAGGAAAACAAGAAAGCAACGCCAAATCTCACAGCTACGTTCCAATGGTGTTGGGTCGTCTACAAAGATGCGAAAATGTTAATCGCCGAGAACAACCTCTTCCATTCTTTAAGCTGGTTCCCTTTACTGTATACTACTTACTTATACTTTATATCTTGGGGTCAAGTCTTTTTGGGTAAGCCTTGGACCCAACTTCACAAACTCGATTCTCTATAGTCATTATCTCGTCAAACTGAAATTGCCACTCAGTTCTACGATTTTGTCATTATCTTTTTCGTTTCTTTGAAGATCCAAAATCAATCTGATTTTATGTTATCTCTCAGATTTTCACTCAAATCTCGTTTTGCTTAAGAGGCTGACGTGGTGAGAGGAGGGGTTACGATGTTGGTGAACTTCAATTTCCTCTCGACCTCGTTCCTTTGGTATATAGATAGATCTAGATATATAAATAGATATAAAAATAGATGAGGTGAGCCATAGTTACGACTGGCACATGTAAAATACCTCAGATAGGAAGTAGCGCATCCTCTCTTCAATGCAACAAACAAACCTGATGAGGGGACAAGTTATAGAATAAATATTAATCCCAGAGAAGATTCATTACTATACACTGAAAATGAAAGCAGTGAAGATTGATCATCTAAGGATGAAGAGATAGAGATAAGTAAGCCGAACCTGGAGAGTCTTGGGTACAAGGGCCAAGTTTGTGACAAGCCCACTTTCAATGACATCCCCTCCCTGGATGAAGCTACCGTGACGCACACCCTTGACCTTGACTTCTACTTCGAACTATCCAGGGATGTAGTCCACTTGAACTCAAGTTTTTGCCTAGAAAATACAATGACTAACATAATATTTTTTTGTTATTTCATATCACAAATAGCAGTGCATAACAAACAAAAATTCAGTCAATGGACTTTCAGCATAAGAGAACCTTCATTGAGAAGACTGACAGTATCATCAAGCTACTAGAAAATATTATTCACCACAAACTCTCTTTTCTTCCAATGAAGTGTGCAATGATGACATCAATTCAATCTAGGCAATGGATAAACATGTGGAAACCCCCATTGATTTATAACACTATTATAGACTTGATGAGGGTAGAGTTTTTGACCAGCCAATTTTCAAAGATCCTCTCCTTGAATGAAGTTACCAAGATGCTCATCCTTGACCTTGTCATCTTCTTCGATATATCCAAGGATGTAGAGCACTTGAATACAAAATTTTCAAATTGAATGCTCAACCCATTCAGCTACTACCTTGAACCATCATGTTTGTCAAATCGAATGCTCAACCCAACCAGTTCAGCATCTAGACCAGTTGGGTTGAGCATTTCAATTTGAAAAACTGGATAGTTCAACTTGTCAATATCTCAGGCGGAGCTCCAGTAAAATTCTTGTTAGGACTCCGTAGTGTTTACCTATGATAAGCAAGCAAACAAACTTAAATAGAGTTCATATGAATTAAGAAAGCACCATTAAAGAAAAAAGAAAGAAAGATTCAAATAGCAATGGAGAGAGCATCAGAATTGCACATTGTAAATAGATGAACCAATGAGAAATGGCTTACAAATGGATCGATTGTAGTATAGCAATGTTGTTCCTCATCTGTGCAGCAATTCTGTACAAAAATGTAAAAGAAGAAGAAGAAGAAGATTAAAGGAAAGACAAAACACTCTTGTGTATTTTTCCCAACTCTCATCGCTCTTAAGTCTCTCCTGCTTTATATAACTCTTGGTTACGCATTTCTGACCATAACAAACAATGCAGTCATTGAATGCACTCGTAAAATTTGGTGTAACAAACCTAAAAAATAGTTGTAACTTGTGAGACACCAGGACATTGGTTGACAAACCTGACGATGGGGCGTGACAGATGTTGTTGACTTAGCAACCATTTCAGGAAGGAAGTAGAAATTTAATTGCATAGAACCGAACCTGACCGTTCGGTACTATCGTAATTGGACTGGGAAAGATTAGCTCCAGTTCAATGCTTACAAAGTGATGTGAAAAAACTCAGTTATAGAAGTTAAACAAACTGCCGATTTATATCTAATGAGACAATCAAGTGCGCTATCATGCATTGCATCTCCCATTACCGTTCGATCACAACTAACTTCCTCCAAAGGTTGTTTCTTATTAGAAATACTTTAACATTTATGTAACAAAATTGCCACGGAATATAAAAGTTAAGGTAAACCCTGACACTCATGACTCTTTCTTATTAGAAATATTTTAACATTTATGTTACAAAATTGCCATAGAATATAAAAGTTAAGGTAAACCCTGACACTCGTAACTCTCCTAGCTCTTTCCCAACAAAACACTTGATGGCTATTTCTATTTCTCTATAAAAAATAATATGACCAATTGTGGTCCGAATGATAGGTTCCCGAGGATTATTATAAATTAATTAATCAAGTTATAGTATTCTATTGTTATATGATAAGTTATATCTTAAATACATATTACGTTTGTGGTTTTTGAATCCTATTAAAGATCATTTAATAATAACCAAGTATTTAATTTATATATTTTAATAATTAGCTAAAAATATTTTTTGTAACATTGAGATAAGAATAAATTATCTATGAGATAATAATGTAATTATGTAATAAATTATAGTTAATAATTGACATCAACTAATTACTTGATCGATAACTCAACTAGTTGCTTCACAAGTCATATTACATTAACATGACATGATCAATTTATAATGTGCGTCAATATGTTCATCCTAATTATTATAATTTCACTTATAATAATTTAAATCTCAAAACAATTAGTTATGTTTAGTTTATAGTTTATTTTATCTAATTTTCAAAGTATTTCCATAATATACAAACAATTTATGTGAATCTCACTAATTAATTTTATTTTCTATTTTAAGCAAATCTATAGTAAAAGTTTTACCAAAATTATAAAATATAAGGATAATTGAAAAAAATTAATAATATCAAATAAATAACTTAATTTAACTTTATTAGTTAATTTTTATATTTTGTTAACCAAATTAAGTTGATTGATCATTTAATTATATATTTAATTTAAATTAAATATTTTAAATATATAAATTTTTTTAAAATACAACAAATAAATTATAATAATATTTAATGAAAATTTAAAATTCTAATGCCTAATTTTTTTATTTTTTTCATTGATAAAAATCTTATCTTGTTTCACATAAAAGCACTATTGTAGTTTATTAGAGACTTACATAGCACTATGTTGGTAGTAAGAGGAAATGTTAAATACAACAATTGAGAATAGTGGATATTTTTTATTTTTTCCTAAATATATCCTAGAGAAATTACTTCATAAAGAATAGGATATATTTCGCAAAGATTTTTAATTTCACAAGTAATAAGAGATTTTTTTTATTTCCCCTACTTATTCTTGTTGAAATTATTTCACAGAGACTAGCATATATTTTTAAGAGATTTTTAAAATTTTCAAATAATAAGTTTATATTTTTTTCTCTAACTTATTCTCAAGGAATTATTTTGTCGAGAATAGTATATAGTTCTCGATGATTTTTTAATTACTTTGAGAATAAGTTAATATTTTATTTTTAATCTCCCCTCTTAATCTTGACGAAATAATTTTTCCAAAAATAGTATATATTTTTTGTTAAACTTTGAATTTATTCGAGAGTAAGTGAATTATTTTTCTTTTTTTCCTAACTTATTATTGACAGGATAGTTTCCACTAGAATATCTTGGTGATTTTTTAATTTCATTGAAAATTATTGGTTCTCGCCATTTAGTTGGAATATTTTTCTCCACGACATTCAAATTTCATCGAGAAATATATACTTATCTCAAAAAAAATAATTTCATGGAGAAGAAAAAACATTGAGAGACATCAATTTTCTTGTAGCATAAAAAGTTAGAGCAACTCAATTGAAGATGGCTATGAACTACTTCTAACAAGCACACTCCTACTTAGATTGTATGATTTGAATGTAAGTTGAATTATGTCTAAACTTGTAGCTTTTGCATGAAGGCTTGTTTACTTGAATGGGACACAATCATGTCCAAGCGAAGGGAGTAAAAAGTATATAATCAGAAAAGAATAAACGATTTTATATATTGTGTTGGTCTCAAGATCCACATTAAGATAATTTTGATGACAATAAACAATTGAATTACTAATGATGTATGTCAAGTATGAGGTGAATAAAAAAAAACCCTTTAAAAAAAATTTCTAGCAGCATATTCGTTCGATCCACCATGGCCCATTTCAACTATCCATAGAAAGGGAAGAAATTTGCTCATACTAGAAAGCACACCATCAACATCTAGTAGCACCATTTGACTAAAAAACAAAGGAAGAATCATTTTTTTTGGAAAAAACCAGTCCAAAAAAAGGCAAGAAGAATAAAATGAAAAAAAGGAGATGACCATATACGAAGAAATAAAATTTGAAGTGCCAACAGTCAAAGGAGTCAAACCCATCTATAAAAGTCATGCATAATAAGTGAAAAAGATGAAAGCCTAGAGTGAAAAAAACAAAATTAAGCAGTCAAGCATGTGGTGAATCGGAGCAAGAAGAGTTGACCCCTATGGAAGGAGTCGACCTCATGTCATGATGGAGTGAGCAAAACCATAGTGGGAGGAGTTGATCATTGTACAGAAGTGCATATAGCAAGAGTCGACAACATGGAAGGAGTTGACCCCATCTGAGTAAAAAATGACAAAAGGATTTGACTCTATGTAATAAAAAGTTTTGAAATAAAAAAAAATCAATGGTCCCTAATAGGGTGCAAAAGAAAGATGAGTTGAACTTTGGGGTGGAGAGGATTCAAACTTTGGGCAGGATTCAACTAAAGAATCAAGCTATTAGAAGAAAAATTTGTGGAGGCCATGTTCTAGCAATTCAATTTCTTGAATATTGGGTCCAAATCCAAAAATTTTAGGTTTCCAAATTATGTAAGTAACCTATAATATGTTCGGTAGTAAAAATAGGAACTATTGATTTTTTTTTTTACAAAATTGCAACAGAATATATAAGCTAAAGTAAATCCTAACACTCGTAACCCTCGTGGCTCTTTCCCTCTCAGAACTACATTCCAATTTTACTGCTCTCTTAATATCACATAATTACTTAGCTTAGGCCTAACAAAACCTTTGTATGGCTTTTTCTATTTCTCTATAAAAATAATTATGACCAATCGTAGTACGAATGTTTATACAAAGGATTTTTTTTTTTTTTAACTTTTCACTATTAAATAGTGTCCTTAAATGTCATGAAAGGTTCCCAAGGATTATTAATAATAACCAAGTCTTTAATTTATTTATTTTAATAATTACCTAAACATATTTTCTATAACAATGGGATAAGAATAAATCATCTATGAGATAATAATGTAATTACATAATAAATTATAGTTAATATTTTGTATTAACTAATTACTAGATCAATAACTCAATTAGTTACTTCACAAGTCATAATACATTAACATGACTTGATCAATTTATAATGTGCATCAATATGATCATGCAAATTATTATACTCTCACTAATTAATAAATTAAATTGCGAACCAAATAGTTATATTTAGTTTATAGTTTAATTTTTTTAACTTTGAAAGTATTTCCATCGATATACAAAGAATTTATGTGTATCTTACTAATTAATTTCTATTTTCCATTTTAAGAAAATCTATAGAAAAACTTTTTATCCAAATGATAATATATAAGGATAATTGAACAAATTTAATAATATCAAATAAATCACTTAATTAAAATATATTAATTAATTTTTATATTATGTTAACCAAATTAAGTTGATTGATCATTTAATTGTTTTTATTTAATTTAACTTCAGTATTTTAATTAAATATTTTCTTAAAATAAAAAAATAAATTATAGTAATATTTAAAGAAAATTTAAAATTCTAATGTTTAATTGTTTTATTTATTCCATTGATAAAAATTTTATCTCTTTTCACATAAAAGCACTATTATACTTGATTAATGACTTACATAGCACTATGTTGGTAGTAAGAGAAAATGTTAAATATAACTATAGGTGAGAATAGGTGATCAATTATTTGTGATTATATTTATTCTATCTAGAATAATATCTATTTCTTGATGATTTTTTAAATTCGTTGAGAATAAGTGAATATTTCTCTGTAATTTTTTTGTTTTTCTACTTATTTTCAATGAAATTGTTTTATCGAAAATAGCATATATTTACCAGAATTTTTTAATGTTATCAAGAATAAGTAGATATTTATCAATTAATTTTTGTTGTTAATGTTTCCTACTTATGCTTGGCAAAATTATTTCCTTGAGAAAAAATATATTTCTCAATGATTATTTATTTCATAGAGAATAGTGAATATTTTTTATTTTTTCCTAACTATTTCTTAGAGAAATTACTTCTTTGAGAATAGTATATATTTCGCAAAGATTTTTAATTTCACCAGTAATAAGTGAATTTTTATTTTTATTTTCCCTTCTTTTTTTTTGTGAAATTATTTGACCGAGAATAGCATATATTTCTAAGAGATTTTTAAAATTTTCCAATAATTAGTAAAATAAAAAAAATCAGTCGATCCTTATAGGGAGCAAAAGTAAGAGGAGTTGAACTCTTGGGCGGAGAGGATTCAAACTTTGGGGAGGATTTGACTACAGAATCAAGCTATTAGAAGAAAAAATTGTGGAAGCCAAGTTGTAGCAATTCAATTTCCTGAATATCGGGTCCAAATCCAAAAATTATATGTTTCCAAATTATGTAAGTAACCTATAATATGTTTGGTAGTAAAAATAGGAACTATTGATTTTTTTCATAATTTTTAGACCTTTGTTTTCACCTTCTTTTGCTAAATGTTGGAGAATTTGCTCTTTAACCCAAACTCACCTCTAATGAAATTCTCTCTTCTCATAGTGAAAACCAAGCCTCCTAAGCTCTTGCACACGATTTAAGAAGTTTTTGCCTCCTTCAAAGCTAGCTTAAAAGGTTGATAGTTTGCCTCCTAAGCTAAGGGATTTTAAGACCATATTTGATTCAACCATTGCATTGTGAGTAGTTGTGTTATTTACAACCATTTGAAATTATCTTTACAACCTACTCTATTTCATATCATATTAATGCATGCTTATATGTTATTTTATTGGGTCATTTGAAATGGCTTTTACTTAGTATTGAAACTTTGGGATAGAATTTCAAATCCAAGTATTTACATTTATATACTTTGAGATATATCAATGATAATTGGTCGAGTACAATGAATTGGTGCTAAGTACTCTTTGAAAAATCATTCACTATAATTTATAATGCTACTTATGGGTTATAGTTTGAAATTTATTTATTTTGAGTTGAATTTTTTACGTCCCCGACTTGAAAAGCCAATCCCATATTTAAATTGAGCCGATATTTTCAAATAAACACATCTTTTGCTGCCTATATTTTCAAATCAAATCATAAATGACTACTATGAGTTGTTTTCATTTTAAAATCAAGTTAATAAAGACTATTTTAAACTACTAATTACATTGGATAGATGTACCTATTTGTTTGTACCAATATTAATAAAATTTTCCTATTGGGAGATAATTATTATTACGTTACATTGTAACAAAGTAATACTTACAATTGGGTCAAACATTCCTTAGGTAAGACCATCCTCACCCCAAATTTATTCAAGAAAAAACAATTGTGGCAAAAGAATTGAAGGTGGGAAGTTGTGTTTGCAATTGTTCCAGTCATAAAACCTTGTGTAGGTAGGTGATGCTGAAAATCTCTTTGTGGGTCTAGATTGGTGTGCCTAATGAGTCATTGAAAATCTATGTGCTAGTCTACCTTGTCAATTGATGAAAAATCTCATTGTGGGTCTAGGCATGTATGCCTAATTAGTTGTTAAATCTGAGGGAGTACCATTGTAAGTTGGTTGTTATTGTCAATTGAATTGCATAAGTCCATTTGTGGGCAACATTGCAATTGGCCTTCGAGGTGATTTGCTTTATATGTTTTTGGGCAAGCCAAGATTAGTGGCTTCTTAAGATTATGAAACATATTGAGGGGTAGACTTGCAATCAGCTAGAAGGACTTCAAACCACCCTAAAAATTCTATGTGTACTTTGTATGTAATTGCTTCTACGAATGCCATTGCTCATTGTGACAGGAACTTTAAAATTGACCTTGGATTTTGAATTAATTAAAAGCACATAGGAACGAAGTAAAAGCAGTTAAAGTTAAGAATAAAAGTGAAAAAACCTACCATTTTATCAGACTATATATACCTTAATTGTAGATCATCCATATATTGGATTACCAATCAGTAAAATAGGAAATCAACACATAGAGAAAAAAAAAATTAAAATGTTTAGAAATCATGTCCAAGAAAAGTAGCAAGCAAGAGTCTGAGATTTTACTTGCAGCTTTAATGCCCGCGAAGAGTGAATTAAGCATAACAAAAAAAAAAGGAAAGAAAAAACTCAAAAAATGGGTTGTTCATTAAAAACTATAATAATGTGAAATAATATATATATGTTTCTCAAAATCACCGACATAAGTTCTTCTACACTATCAAAATAATAAATATCTACAAAAACAAAAAACAAAAGACCAAGAAAATGTGTCCGCCTCCCAAGTCTTGGAAGTCGAATCTCCATTTAGAAGAGGGGGTGTTATGGTCCCGGATCTGATACATGGATTCGTTGGGAGGAAGAAGAGAAAAATGAAGATCAAGCCAAAGAGAAGCTTGAAAACCCTAGGTTCTTTGAAGAGAACGCACACCCCTCAGCTCGTTGAGGATAACTCAAAAACCTTGTTTACTCTAAATCAATGCTTACTTTTCACATTACTCTTACCCCTTAAATAGGGTTCACCATTACAAGGTTTAAAATAAAATACTACCAAAATACCCCTAAATAAAATATTCCAAAAATGCCCTCGTGGCCTATTAATTTTTTAACTAGCATAAAATAAATTAAATTAAAGAAAAATAATTAAAATAATAATATTATTGCGTGCATAACAGGGAGCAAGGCTGTCCTTCCCTAGGAAAAATCCCTATACCCTCCCAATCCCATATCGAAGAGAAAGAAGGGATTTTGGAGTATAGAGAGAGAGAGAGAGAGAGAGAGAGAGAGAGAGAGAGAGAGAGAGAGAGAGAGAGAGAGAGAGAATTATATTTGTATTACTAATATAATTTCTAATAACTCTGATACCAATTTGTCTGGGGGGTACTATAATTCTTCTATAGGAATAGGTTGACAATACAATACAAATACAGAAAAACAGGGACAAGTTATTTATAACTATGGCTAAAGCAAAAGAAAGGAATAACATAAACTGGTATTAAGAAGGGGTTTCTTAATGAAAGATTGATTATAACGATGGCTAAAGCAAATGAAATAACTAACATAAGCAAACAAACTATGTTCTAAAGGATTTTCCTATATATAAAATCTTATACAGAATTGCTAAAAATAGATAAATTTTTGCACACAAAAATTATAAATAAAACAATAAACAGAATAAGCATACAAAATGTAAAGGAAGTTTGTGGCGTTGTAACAGCCAGGAGCGATCATTTTCTTTCAAAGCAGTGGGATCTGTCAGAGCGACAAGCCCTCACCCAGTAGTTTCCAGCCTAATAATCTACTTTTTTTAACAAATTATAAAAGCCGTAAGAATTAAAAGACTAACAATAATGATTATAACAGCAAAAAGTTGTATCATAAATAATGATAAAACCAGAGAGGAAAAATAGTAGATGAGAAATTTCCTAAAGTTACATCCTAATCCTTTACTGGTGGAATCCTTATCTTTCTTTCTTCAAGTATAGAGAACCCAAGACATGGCGACTTGTATGGCTTCCTAGCAATTTTGTTTCTGCCACGAGCTCCTCTTTTTTTTTTTTTCCAACAACAAAGCCCTGACACCTCCTTTGGCTAAATGGGCGAACATATGGGACATAGGACAGTGAAACATCAAAGGGTCACCATAATGTTTTTACGTCATGTAAGGGATTGACTCTAGATTAGAGAAAGAAATTATGGATTCAAACATACAGAGGTTTAGGAGTTCCCTTTAGGAAAACCTATATGTAAATAAAATTACTTGTTTTAAAAATAAGAACTTACTTGGAAACACAGTTGATGTAGGAATTATGCAGGGGATTCAGAGGAAGAGAAAGAAGTCATGGGTTTAGAAAGCAAGGTGTGCAAGAACTGGGGTTTTTCAATCATATCTTCTATAACTTACAATTGGGTATTTATTGACAAACCATTGCCGACACGGAATAGATAGAGATTGTCATCCGGGTGCTCATTGGGCCCCATTGTCAATGACTTATCTCATAATCTTTACAAGTGTGCAGCTAAGGTTAAACAAAACCCAAAAAGGAAAAATACAAACGTTTTACAAAGTCTTGTTTCTCATAACCTTGTTCCTTAAGATATTCTGGAAAATATTCTTTTATCATCTTTTTAATATCTTCTAGATCTTTCTATTGTTTGTCTTTCTTCTTTTCTTCTGACATTTTTGGCAAATGTCCAGCCGTCAACGGATTTCATGTGTCTTTACCAGCTACCATTTGAGCTGGACTAGCTAGTGAATTACCCTCACTAGTAGGTATCTAGGTAGAAAAAGTACCTGTTAATCTTGCTTTGAGTTGTTTGTTTTCTTCTTCAATGATTTTTATGTAATCTTTCTGAAAATCATTCTTTTCCTGGAGTAACCTTCTCTTTTCATTGAGTCTTCGTATGGTCTTGGATAGGGTTTCACAGTGATAAAAAAAAAAAAAATTCTTCTAGTATCTTTGGCAATCCCATAAGATACATGGTCTTCTCTCATAAATCATAAGGATGAGGCTATATAATAATTAGTTCCTATTCTGAGCTTAGCAGCTTCTAAGGCTTCTTGTAAATTATTCAATCTTTTATAAATAGGTCTTTGAAAATCTTGAATACTTTCTATTACTTCAGTCCAGGAATGTAAAACTCCCAGAGTTTTACCAATAAAAACTACTTAAAAATTAAAACTTTTCTTTTTCTGACAAAAATATTTTGATAAACTATTAATACTGGCTAAAATGTATTTTTGACCTGTAGGAATTCTTTGATAAGAAAGCCATAAGCTGTCTAATAAGAATTGTTATTCTTTGCCAACAGAAATATGGGGTAAAGTCTTAAATGTAATATTAGATTTAGGAAAAACTACTAATTTTTTATCACCAAAATTTAAAAATTCTTGTCCATAATTATTGAATCTGGAGGATGAAGATCTTGAGGACATCTGGTCTGAAGGATCCATCTGTTCAATTAACCAAGGACGAATAAAAAAATCTCCTACTTAATGTATCTGCAAGACTATTATTTTTACCTTTGATATGCTCAAATTTTATCTTGTATCCATTTCTTGTAATTATAACTACAAGATTTAGCCATCTTCTTTTACTTATCTTATTTTCTTTGCTTCTTTGGAAATATTTTACTATTGCTTCACTATCAGTTCTTAATGCAAATACATTTTTACTAATAATGAAAAGCAGAAATTCTTCTGAGTAAATAATTGCTAAATTTTCTGCATCTATGCTACTCAAATTTCCTTTTTCTTTTACTTTTCCACTAGCATAACTACAAACACGTTCTTCTTCTTTAATACTATATTTGTGGGGTTTGGAAAAAAGTACACCGCCCCAGCCAATGTTGCTACCAACAGTTTCAATAATTATGTAATCAGAATCTAAGGGCATTAGTAATTTAGTTAAATTTTGGATTTTTTCTTTGACTTTTTTAACTAAGTTTTTATCTTCTTGATTAAAAAACCTTTGTCCATTAGTGGAAGTTTTTCCATAGAGAGAGAGAGAGAGAGAGAGAGAGAGAGAGAGAGAGAGAGAGAGAGAGAAAAGAGAGGGGGGAGGAGGGGCTTTTAGAAGAAGCAGTAATTTCGCATTCAAGCTAATAAATTGAAAGACTTAAGATTGACTTGCTAAATGGCAACTAATAGTATTTTATGCTTGAAAAAATTATGAGATTGCTTCATACCTAGTGATGCATCCCCATCTCACTTTGTTTAGAAACCTTGTACTATAACTTGTATAGAGGAGGATTTCCCTATAGTTTGTAGTTCTTCCATACTAACTTAGTCGCCAAATGATAGATAGGAATACCCTAGTCCTCTCACATGCAAGTTGGTTCCTCATAGTTCTCCCTTTAACACCAATGGTAGATAGGAAAAAAACTATTTCATAATATTCTAAACCAAACCGATATATCACTTGAGTTAGCATACAAAAACACCTTGAGACCTACTTCAACCACATGATGTTATGAGTCAACATTGAGGCACCAAATGACTTAATCCAAAAAATCTCTTGGGATTCATCAGCCTATTCTTCCTAGTATACCTTTGATCATGAGGCAAACTCTACCTTAAAACCAATCAAAAAGCATATCTCTTATGTCTTCTACTCTTTCATGGTTTAGTAAGAGTCAGAATATTGGTCAAACGAATAAGCCAAATCAATATTGGGATCCTCATTAAACTAATCTTTTGGGATGTTTAGTCATGCTAACCCAATGTAATCTCTCTGAGAATGAGACTATTCATTCTTGAAGTGAGCTCAACCATTCGGGACTAAATAGCTTATATTCTCTCCGTTTATAAAAGTTAATACAAAGTCAAGCCATTTTGTATACTAGGACTAACACTCTCAATTTGCCACTGTGAATGATAGGTGTTCCAATCATGAAGGCCAAGATGAAGATGCAATATGTTTCATCAAAGGATAACTAGAATAATGGAAGTATATGGCAGCCTTATTCCTATAGCTACAAATTTGACCAATAGTTATAGATCCACCGTAAGCAATTGAAGTGACATTTCCAGTGCAGATGTGAGCACCATCAGATTGACCTCACAATTTAACTGATCATTAGAAGTGGAAGGCCATTTTCAAAGTTTTCAATATGATGGAGCAAAATATTTTGTTGGATATGAAAACATGGTCTCTCATTGAGGAGCAAAACTATCAAGGCACTTATACGTCTTATGTGACTCATAAATTCAAAAACACATGCTTGTAGATTTTTCAAATTGAATCACTTAGAAAAGTCCAATATAGAAACTAAGTCCAATGAAGTGAATCAATAAGAGCAAGTCCAATAATGCAAATCTCTAAATTAATTAGGACCTTCTCTAATTGATTCATGAAATTGGACTTGCCCTAATTGATTGACTAAAACTACATACAAATTTAGAGATGGCAAAAATATCATTGGGTTGTGTCTTTCATTTTAGTGGATATTTTATCATGAAATTTGAGTGAAGGTAAGTATTTCTTCCATGGAGTACTAAACCAAACATTAAAAGGTTTGGACATAAGCTAAAATATCTAACTACTCCAGCGTGCAAGTCATTTTCTCTCAGTTGTAATGTACTTAGAAATGCAAGGATTAATAATAAATATTCAACACGAATTCCTATCCTAAAATACTTATCCAACCTTTTCCCTCTCTTTTCTCCTACTATTTCTCAATCTCTATCTCAATCTCTTCTTACACCAAAATCATGTGTACCACACTCTATTCCTCTCTTCTACTTTACTCTCTTCTAACAATGTCAATGGCTTTATTACTAGCTAGGGTTCGTTGTCTCAGGGTTGTTCAACCCTTTTTTGGATTCTTCAAATTATGTTTTTTAAGTGGAGCAATGTGCAACGGGATGATAAACCCCAAAATTGTTGCTTTTGTTTTTTGTATTTGGCACTAAAATACTAGCCTATTTTGTATAAAATTAGGATTTATTTATAAGGGTCTGAGCCTAATCTATGTTTCCAAACTAATTGGTATTAGAGTCATTCGATCCAATGCATTGGTCGAAAGAAGGACAATGAAAACTTTGTGTTCTTGTCATTGCATTTTTCTCTTCTTAGTCACAAAGGAATATTTTTTTCTAGCAAAAGTTGCATGGAAGATAAAACTCTTGAGTTTCCTAACAAGAGGACCCGGTTCATCACTAAAATTCTAAAAATTTTTTGAAGCAAAGAAGTTCAACTCTCCACAGTGGTTCAAAATCTTGAAGTCACTTGCAGCCGATACAAAAAACATCAAAGACCTCGACAATACAATCACACTCCTAGGCGGCTTGCAATCTGGTAGCCTGCATAGAAAATACAACTCCATTTTGAGTATCTAGATGGAGAAAGAAGATACTTGAGAGAAGAAATTATTTATTTCACATAACAAGGTAGTTAAGTCAATTTATCTTAAAGTAAAGTCAATGTGTCGTCCACCTCTATCATTGGCAACATTGATAAAATTTCTTTCCAAATGGCATATGCTCAACAAAGCAAGCACACTCTTGAGAAACTTGCAATACGGTAGCTCAATCTGGCCTTTAATGCAAGATATATTGAAATAATATAATACCTAGTGTTGTGCTAATTTTCATTGAATTGCCCCCTTTTTGTTGACCCATATTATCAATTCCAAAAGGGCACAACAGATGGCTTACATCCTCTTGGTTTAAATTGATTGATAAAACCATTTCAAGTTGCTTTCTTGAAAAATTCAAGACAAGACTCACCGTACTCAACATGTAGTACACATCTTAGACCATGCAAGTTAATCATGTGTACCACCGATCTAACAATATATTTACTTGTTGAATCAAATCTCCAAATCAATCTTTAGGATATGGAAATTGTGGACTTCCATATTCAAAATTGTCTGAGTGACACTTAAATAGTAACCCTTCCAAATCAAATTTTAATCCACTAATTTTTGGTCAAAGTAAGATAAAAAAATCAAATGAGTATGCGGTGGTTGAGGTCCCTCCTTCGGGGGTGGTCATGCTAGTGTGTCAATGCTCACCACTCACGAGTTACTGCTAATCTAATGTTTTCTCTGGCCCCCAATTATGTGGAGCGCCGATGTCGATAGTGAGTAAATTAGTTAGCATTTCCGGCTTAGACGCTGATGAGGTCAAATTGTGACCGCAATGGTATGTGTGAAGAAATTATAAAATGAAGGCAGGGTTCGGGGCGCCAGCCCCGACGGGGGTCAAACGGGGCTGGCCCCCTTGGCGGCGAGGTCCGGGGAGCGTATGAATGGGAGATAAAAAAAATGAAAGGAAATTAAAAGACCCAAGTGTGAAAGGGAATTAATGGAAGTAGCGGGAAACAAAGGCGAACTTTGTACTGACCGTCGCTGTAGTTAAAGGCCTCCATTGGCGCCAAAAGAGATAGGAAGCTTCCTATCTCTCATTTCCGCAGCTGCCTCCCAGCTGTCTTCCATGATTCAGTGCTGCAAATCACCTATAAATAGAGGTATTCTTCAGCAGCAATGGGCATCCAGAGTAATACCTATTCCCTATTCGTTTTCTTTATTAGTTTCTTCTTCTGTAAGTCCAGAAGTCATTGAAGCTCTTCTAAGAGCATATGGTGGGACAAAATTAGTTTTGTAATGAAATAAGATTCAACGTTGGCTTTCTTCTTGATTTCTGTTAAGATGTTCCTGGGTTGAGCTTACTTTGTTTTACAGGTTACGTGCACAAGTCTTCCTAGCGATCATAGTTGTGGGTGATACCAAATATCAGTTCTACGTATGCCCTTAATCACACAAAAGAATCTTGGAAGCAATGAACTCTATGTTACCAAATCAGTTTTAAAGCTAGATATACTTTACTTGTGAGAAAGCATTCAAAATAAATACCTTTTGGCATACGAATGTTTCTTATAATAGTTATCCAGTATCCTTGAGGCTAAATTAGTTAGTACTCTCCAAAATAATGTAGTTAAGAAAGCTCAACTAGATATACTTGAGACAACGCATGATAAATAAATACCTTTAGGCATATTTATGTTACATATAGTAGTTAGCTAGAACCTTCGGGGCTTAATTAATTAGTACCGACCAAAATAACTTAGTTAAGAAGGATCATTTCACATGAGCAATAGGATGAATGTGCCGGTCTCAAGATCCTCATGGATATAATTTTTATGACAACATACAATTAAGTTACTTATGAGTGAATTAAAAAGAAAGCAGACGACCCCATAGAAGGGATCAACAACATGTGTCTCTCAAACAAGCCAAATTTTCAAAACAGGATTTTGGCCCCAATACAAGAGTCGACCCCTTATTTCAAAAATTCAATTTTTCAAAAAGTTAGGCCCAGATTTGGATGTTACAGCACTCCCAAATGATCAATAAGTGACATACCAATATGTTTTGTAATAAAAAAGGATTTAATATGTATTTGATTAGATTTTTTTGGACTTATTTTTTACCTTGCTTTTCTAAGTGACAAAATATCATTTTTCTAACTCTAATGGTTTTTTTTTTAATGTTGGAGAGATTTTTATTTAAGAATATCCCTCACAAACTTTTTTTCAACATGCTACCAAAGAAATTTTTTGAAGTGCTCATGCTCCTAGACTCAAATTTGAGGTTTTAACCATCTCAAGCTCTCAAAGGAAGTCAAAACCTTAACTTGAGTCTTTCCTCCAAGAGATAATAGTATCAATTTTTTTTCTTTTAAATTTTGTTTAAATACTTAGAACTATGATTGTTGAATGTGAGTCTATTGATTCGAAGATCATATTTGAATCAATACTCGATTGATTGTTTGAATGGTTACGACTCAAAACTAGTTTTGCAGCCCCTTGTTTGAGCTTCTTATTTTCTAATCACATTACACATTCTTGTGTGTTGATTTATTAGGGTATTTAAAATGGTTTTTACGTAGTATTAGAAGTTTGGGGTAGAATTTCAAAATCCAAGTATATACATGCATTTACATTTAAATCTTAAATTTTATTTGGTTGAGAATACTTAACCATCTCAAGCTCTCAAAGGATGTCAAAACCTGAACTTGAGTATTTCCTCCTAAAGATAATAGTATCAATGTTTTTTCTTTTAAATTTTGTTTAAATAGTTAGAACTATGATTGTTGAATGTGAGCCTATTGATTCGAAGATCATATTTGAATCAATACTCGATTGATTGTTTGAATGGTTACCACTCAAAACTAGTTTTGCAGCCCCTTGTTTGAGCTTGTTATTTTGTAATCACGTTATATATTCTTGTGTGTTGATTTATTAGGGTATTTAAAATGGTTTTTACATAGTATTAGAAGTTTGGGGTAGAATTTTAAAATTCAAGTATATACATGCATTTACATTTAAATCTTAAATTGTATTTAGTTGAGAATACTAAACTAGTATCATTGTACTTTTAAATCAATCACTGAAGTTTAGACTACTACTACGCATGAGCTATACTTTCAAACCATTGATTCCATTGAGCTGAGTACAACCCTTGATTTGAAAAACCAATCCAAGATTTACCTTGGACTTATATTTTGAAATCTAATCATTAAAGACTATTTGAGATTTTCTTACATAGATAGATACATAGAATTGGTTGTGTTTATTATTTGTTCTTAGATTATAAAATCTACCAATTAGGAAGCAAGTAACCCTTGTAAATTGGGTCAGGCATTGGGTAGACAAGACCATCCTAACTTCAATTTCATTGAGTGCATCCATGTGTGGCTGAAAAAGAAACGTTGTGAAGCATTGCTACTATGATTGTGTGATATAAGTCCTCATGTAGCCAAGCACTCTTGAAACTCTTATTCTTAAGTCTAGGCTAGTACCTAATAAGTTATTATAAATCCTTGTGAAGCTCTAGGCTTGTGTAGTCTACTTTGGTTCTAGAAACCCCTTTAATGGTCTAGATTGTGTGCCTAGTTTGTGATTGTAAATCTAAGTGAAGATGAATTTTTGTAAATTAGTTGTTGTTGTCAATTTAGTGGCATGAATGCCCAACACCTCCCCCCCCCAAGATTTATCCCTCATTGGACCTAATAGATTGTACCAGCTCCATTTTCCTCTTGCCTACTACTCCCTTCGTTAAAAATTGAATGCATGTTGTGTCCTTTTTAAGAAAAAATGTTAGTAGAAGCATTACTATTCCCATTGATAACTAATTGTTAGTAGAAGCATTACTATTCCCCTAGTTGATTCCCCCTTTAGATCTAATTGCATTAAAATATTTTAAAGCTAATTATGAACATATAAACACCATAAAATAACTTAACACGAGGATTTAATGCCTCAAGAATCATCTTTTCATAAATATGAAATAGACAATAATCTAATTGTGAAAAGATGCACCCATTAAACAAAGTTTATTGTGACAATATTGAGTTGAAACCACTCCTTATCACCTCATTTGTCATGGACATAAAGCTTCTTTGTGCCTCCATGATGAGATTTTCCCAAATATTGTCTTTTAAATCTTGACATAGTCGTGCTCCTCACATTTTACTTCCAATAAGAACTTATTACGCTTAACTTTTGTGATTTTACTAGAACTCATATGCAAATTTTGGTTTACTTCCTCTTGGCCACATCTATGCTTGCCTCTTTTTATCTTTTAATTATTTTTTATTTGAACATAATCTTCTCTTTCCTCAAGC
The DNA here is from genome assembly GCF_029961685.1 of Aristolochia californica. NCBI lineage: Eukaryota > Viridiplantae > Streptophyta > Magnoliopsida > Piperales > Aristolochiaceae > Aristolochia > Aristolochia californica. The sequence goes on from NW_027181771.1 coordinate 23,879,038, forward strand.
ACTTTTAAATTGTTTTGGATTTCCTTAATTTGGTCCACTTACCCAAGGATGCCTATATCACCAAGACATATAACATATCCAATGAGACTTATTGGATATATGGTATCGTAGAGCCCTGAAAGATGATACATGTCTTATAAAGTGCAACACATGGTGCAGACAGTATGTATCAGATCGAATATTATTCGATATGTTACCTGATACCAATATATACTATCTTACCCACTATGTCAACTTTTTGTTGTTTCCTTTTTGTAGCATCATATCTTTGCTAAAAAAAACACATTTACCATACTTATGGTATTCTTGTTTGACGTTAGTTACACAAAATAATTGTGCATCAATTAGTAATGAAAAAAATTATTTTGTAGCTGCTCTTTCCAACCTTATCCAATTTTCACATCAAAATGGAAAATAGCCATAAAGCTGAAAATTAGTATCTTCAAACAAAATTATCCAGATGACATTTCTTCATAAATTGTTACATAAACAATTTTTATGTTGTTCTTATTTTTAATTTCTTATTTTATTATTATGTTAGATCCTGATACTTTAATTGTTGAATCTTAAGATTTCCCAAATCAAATAGCAATCCTTGAACTTCTTGCTAAATTTTTTCCTTTGGTTTAAATTTATGGAAAAATTTGTAACTTGTAGAAAAAATATAAAAAAAATACAAATACAAAAGTCTTTATCCACATAGAGAAATTTTTCTCTTGAATGCCATCTATTCCAAATAATGAAATGAAAAAAACTGAAAAGCCCCTTATTTCTCCTACAATAGGTATCATTGAATATCAAAGCATTGTTCCACATGAACTGGGGTAGAGACTAATCATAGGTGGTAATTGTGATTGGCAATTGTAGAGCCTTTGAAACAAAAAGCAATGATTAATCTCGTTAACGAGATTCATTCATAATTAATCCCTAAGTGAACAAATGGACAAATTATTTCCTTGTAATGCAATTGATATATGTATAATTTTTTTGTCCAAAAAAAAGCTTTTGAATATATTTTTGCAATTTTTTTGTCCAAAAAATAGATTGACTAACACAATACTTTTTTTGTTATTTCAGGTCACAAACAGCAATGCATAACAAACAGAAGGTCACTCAATGGACTTTCAACATAAAAGAACCTTCACTGAGAAGAAAGACAGTATTAGCAAGCTACCAGAAAATATTATTCACCATATACTCTCTTTTCTTCCATTGAAGTGTGGAGTTGGAGAACTTGTGCTTGATTTGAGTGGAAATGTAAGGCACTCTGACTCGACAGATGATGATGATATCCGGTGGGGGATGAATACATTCAGAATGCCAAACTCTTTGTTCGCTTGTCTATCAATATCATCTCTCGCCTTAACTTGGTGCATACTAGAGTCTCCACATGATTTCAAGAGTTCCAAAACCTTAAGAAGTGTTGCTCTCTATGGTGTGACAATTAATGGTGTTCAATTAAGTGAGATAATTCATAGGTCCCCTCTTCTTGAGGACTTAACTATGAGTTATTGTGACTCCCTGATGTCAGTAAAGATTGATCATCTTCAATTGAAGATATTAACATTGGAGTCATGTTTCGATTTTGAAGAGATGGAGATAAGAACGCCAAACCTGAAGAATCTTAAGCACAAGGGTCAAGTTTGTGACAAGCCTATTTTCAATGATGCTCCTCCATAATGAAGCTACCCTACTGCTCACCCACGATGAGCTTAACTACGAGTTGCATCTCTGGCAGAATTTCTTGACGAAGCTTTCACATTTAAGCTCCCTAGAAGTTAAAGTCACAAGTACTCATCCGGTACGTTTCCATCTGCCCATTTCTGTTTTTGTAAAAATACATATTCTGGTTTGGTCAACCTGACTAGTTCTTTGTCTATGATGCTTCTTGCTGAAGGGTCACGTGGATGACGTTCTTTTACATATTTGGAGTTGATCAAGCTAAGATGTCTAATTTTTTCAGTTACACCCTTTTGTCCTTTTCTCCTTCAGAAAAAAATATCTATATACAGGTGAACTTTTATAAATGTCCTAGTCATGTAATCATATAATTTTCTCCTATTTTTTGACTTCTTGTTTCCACTAGCATGACATAAGAGGAGATAAATTTGGTTGTTTTCTTAAGAGGAACCCCTCATTGGCTGCTTGCTCAATTTATCACTTTTTCTCAACCGACGAGTCATACCCGTGATACAGAAGTAGTCAATGGAGTCATCATTTTTCATCTGTTTATCAGATATCTAGATAAAATGATATAACTGAATGTCATGTCACTAAGATGACTTATGGTGCATTAGTCATGCAAATGTTTTACATTTTGAGGCAGCTAGAGCCCTCTTGAAGTTTTTTTCTAGTGCCAACATATAGGAATCTGACCCTTTAGTATTTAACGAAGGAGAAAATTTTTCTCAAAAATGGGATAGTGAAAATTTTTGCTTCGTCACTCTTGCCTGATTGTGTGCATATGACAAGTTGCAACTCTATTGTATGGTGACTACAATGATTATGTTGTTAAATCCTCTTGAAGTTAACTATTTTTTTAAGTTTGCATTGCACTTTTCTTATATTCCCAGGTCCTCCAAGAACATGAAAAATAGCAATTGTCAGTGGTCCAACTACTGAAGCACGGGCACTTATCTTCTAAAGGTGAAATGCATTCCTTGGACTTCTATTAAGTTCAGTTCACTTGTTTTGCTTTTTTTTTTTTTTTTGTGGATGTGGGATCACTTCCTTTTGTTGAGTTCGATTGGATTGAGAAAGTATAGATCTTCACCTTTTGTTTTGAACATGCTTTTATCGCTGGTTTCAATGAGGGGAAATAGTTGAGCAGATTTTTCTTCTCCTTATTTCAGATCTCTTCGAGATCTATTGAAAACAGAATTTGAATCTGCATTTGGGTTTTCGTTGTCTCGTGTCTTTAAATCTGACTTATGTATTAAATTTTGGTTAAATCAGACTTTGTCCTCTCAAACCAAGGAGATAACGAGGAAGGGAAGATGCCATGCTGAGTTGACTTGATTGTTCTTTCTCTCTCATAGTAGAAAAGATTTTGTAGCTTTCTAGTGTGTTTGTTGCTCTACTCGTCATCATGAAGAAGAAAATGCATCAGAGATTACGAGGAAAGAAGCTCATAATTCTATTTATCGGGTGAATGACATAGAATAGAATTTCATTTCCGGGAACAAAAAATTTAGGATCATTATTAGGTTCTTTGTTTAAGTTTTTATCAGTAATTTTAGTATTTATTATTCAATCATTTTTAGCATCAGGATCATTTTTAGGTGTTTGTCAGCAATTTATGTATTCATTACTCAACCAATTTTGTTTTGAATCTACTTGTGTTGTGACACACACTTGTCTGTTTTTAATAAAAAGAGACATTTTTTCCATTAAAGTCCACTATTTGAAGATTTGGTTATTTTTTAAAACCATAAGTTTTCATTTTCTCCAACGACAAGTAAAACAAGTTGATGAGGCACATAGATCCAAGTTAGATTTTAATCATTTGAAGAAAAAAAAAGGTTAGAATTTCAACAAAGGGTTATTTATGTATTTATATGATTTCATGATTTTTAATATTATATTTATTTAATAACTTACAAAGAAATTAAATATTATAAAAGTAACATTTAATTATGGGGGTATTTTGGTACTTTTATGATAAATATTTATTTGATATATTTAATTTAATATAAGACTTTAGTTTAATTTTTTTATTAATTAAGTAAGATATAAAATATTTAACTTAAAAGTATTTTATTAGTAAATTATTTTTGTACTTTCCATTATATTTTTAAAGAGCATTCTAGCACACACAAAATTATTTTCTAGTGTACTTTCTCTTGAGCACATTAACACAAAAGAGTGCATTCTTTAAAGAACCCTAGATTGCGCCTTCTCTCTCTCTCTTTCCCTAAGGCCCTGTATGGAACCCATAAAACAAATGAAAAGAAAATAAAAGGAGAGAGAAAATTATTTTATGTTGTTTGGCAGCAAGGAATCTGTTGAAGAGAAGATATGGAAGCCTCTTACATGACTCTCACAATAAGTAGTCTTACAAAGCCAAAATTTATTATGAAGGATGTCTCATAGAAGATTTTTAGTTTAAGGGTGTTTTAGTTATATTAGTCTTCTATTTTTGTTGATTTATTTAATTAAGCTAGGACTTATCTTTAAGTGTTAGCGTTTGGCTGTAATTGGGACAAGGGTAGTTTAATTGTAATTGGACTCTACTACTTTCCTCTATTATAAATTGGGGTTCTTGTACTCTGATTACAACAAGTCTATGAAGTTTTTCTCTTTTCCATAACTTCAACATAATCATTGAGGGAAAAGAAATTTCACTTTCTCTCTTAATTAATATATTTCTCTCACAAAATGATATAATTTGGGGAGGAAAAAAAAAAGATATCAAAACTTGAGAGAAAATCTTAATCATCAATATTTTAAAATATTAGTAATTTTCTTTTCTTTTTCATTTTCCTCATGCATCCAAACAAGAGAAAGTATATTTCTCTTCCCTTTTCTCTTTCATTTTTCATGGGTATCCAAACAAAAGAAAAAACTTCTTTTCTTTTCTTTTCTTTTTTCTTTCTCTTTCTCTTTCTCTTTCTCTTTCTCTTTCTTTTCTTTTCTCTCCACTTTATGTGTTCCAAACACAGTCTATGGGTTTGTTTGGAAGCAGCAAAGAAAATAAGAGAGAAAAACACTTTTTCTCTTAGTTGATAAATTTTCTCTCACAAAATGATGGAATTTGGGGAGAGAAAAAAAGAAATAGAAACTTGAGAGAATTTTAATAATCAAAATTTTAAAATATTGCTAATTTTCTTTTCTTTTTTCATTTTTCATGTGCATCAAAACCAGAGAAACCACATTTCTCTTTCATTTTCTCTCTCATTTTACATGGGCATCCAAACAAGAGAAAAAAATATTTTTATTTTCTTTTATTTTCTGTTTGTCTTTCTATTTTTTTCCTTTTTTTTTCTTTCCACTTTATAGTGTTCCAAATACAGCCTAAGTGATTTTCTTTGGCAATTAATTGTAATAGTCCCACGCAAGTGAGAACCCATAAAACTATAAAGAAGTACTTATTAAAGAGAATGTTATAATAGCCTCATCAGTTTAATTTAGAGTTTGAGCTAGAGAAACAGAAAGAATAATCATACGAACTGTATAAATAATTTAGACATATTCGATTTGCATTCTACGCAATCAAACGGTATGCGCCTTCAGATTCATGAACTATATAAATAGAGAAAATAATCACAGTTTACATTTCTTCCATCCAGTTATCACAGGCAGAGACACCTGATTAACCATTTCTCCGATGCTGAGAGCCTTTTTCACTTGGTCGCCAAAACTTATGCTGACAAAAATAGATGGGATAGTTATATTTAGTTATATTGTGCACATATTTGGCCGATTCTTCAGTGTTATCCACAATGAAAATAGCTGATGCTCCCACCTTCTGAGCACTCCAGACTTTCAGTGCAAAATAGCAATCTGTAAGATCATAAACAAGAATAAGAACAATTATGAAGAAGATGAGGAGAATTCAATAAAAAAAATACTCAAGTGAAGCACCTGCATACTTTCTGCGATGGCCCAAGTCTTTCCTCGGAAGGAGATGCCAAAAATGATCAAAGTCTTCACAACCATATTGATTATCGTTCGCCTGGGCAGTGTCGTGATTCCCCTTCATACTTTATGGGGGAGGTCACTCTTTAAGCTGGTTCCCGGTGCCAGAAACAAGAAAAAACATAGGAAGACAAGAAAGCAGTGCCAAATCTCACATCTACCTCAAGGAGGAAATAGATATTGATTACACAGGTGGAAGATTGATGTGACAATCGTGGTCATTTCGCATTTTTAAATCCCTTTACTGTATACTGCTGACTTATACTTTATATCTTGGGATCAAATCATTTTGGATAAGCCTTCCTTTTATATCTCTGTCGTTTCTTTGAAGATCCAAAATCAATCTGATTTTATGTTATCTCTCGGATTTTCACTTAACTCTCGTTTTGCTTAAGAGGCTGAGGTGGTGGGAGGAAGGGTTGCGATGTTAGTGAACTCCTATTTCCTCTCGATCTCGTTCCTTTGGTATATAGATAGATCTAGATATATAAATAAATATAAATATAGATGAGGTGAGCCTGGCACATGTAAAATACCTCAGATAGGAAGTAGCGCATAATCTCTTCAATGCAACAAACAAACCTGTTGAGGGGACAAGTTATGGAATAAATATTAATCCCAGAGAAGATTCATTACTACACACTAAAAAAGTGTCTTTACAATTTTATTGAGAATTAGGAGAGTTACAAAATATTGATTTCATATCAAAATTTTTTGTTCTTTTATCCATTGATATATTCACTCAACTTTACTTGATGCATAAAGGAGCCTCATTACATTTTCAAGGGTCTCAAATCCCTAAAAAATGAAAGCAGTGAAGATTGATCATCTTTGGATGAAAAGATGGAGATAAGTAAGCCGAACCAGAAGAGTCTTGGGTACAAGGGCCAAGTTTGTCACAAGCCCACTTTCAACGTCATCCCCTCCCTAGATGAAGCTACCGAGACGTACACCCTTGATTTTGACTTCTACTTCGAACTATCCAGGGATGTAGTCCACTTGAACTCAAGTTTTTGCCAAGAAAATAGATTGACTAACATAATATTTTTTTTTTATATTTCAGATCACAAATAGCAGTGCATAACAAACAAAAAGTAGGTCAATGAACTTTCAGCATAAGAGAACCATCACTGAGAAGACTGACAATATCTTCAAGCTACCAGAAAATATTATTCACCACATACTCTCTTTTCTTCCATTGAAGTGTGCAGTGATGACATCAATTCAATCTAGGCAATGGATAAACATGTGAAAACCCCTATGGATTTATAACACTATTATAGACTTGACGAGGGTAGAGTTTCTAAAAAGCCAATTTTCAAGGATCCCCACCTTGAATGAAGTTACCAAGGTGTTCATCCTTGACCTCGACTTCTTTGATCTATCCAAGGATGTAGACAACTTGAAGTCAAAATTTTCAAATTGAATGCTCAACCCATCCAGCTACTACCTTGAACCATCACGTTTGTCAAATCGAATGCTCAACCCAACCAGTTCAGCATCTAGACCGGTTGGGTTGAGCATTTCAATTTGAAAAACTGGATAGTTCAACTTGTCAATATCTCAGGTAATGGTGGAGCTCCAGTAAAATTCTTGTTGGACTCTGTAGTGTTTACCTGTGATAAGCAAGCAAATGAACTTAAATGAAATTCAGATGATCTAAGAAAGCACCATTAAAGAAAAAAACAAAGAAAGATTCAAATAGAAATGGAGAGAGCATCAGAATTGCACATTGTAAATAGATGAACCAATGAGAAAAGGCTTACAAATGGATTGATTGCAGTATAGCAATGTTGTTCCACATCTTTGCAGCAATTCTTTACAAAGATGCAAAAGAAGAAAAAGAAGAAGATGAAAGGAAAGACAAAACACTCTTGATTATTTTTCCCTACTCTCATCGCTCTTAAGTCTCTCCTGCTTTAAATAACTCTTGGTTACACATTTCTGACCATAACAAACAATGCAGTCATTGAATGTGCTCGTAAAATTTGGTCTAACGAACCTGAAAATTAGTTGTTACTTGTAAGACACCAGGAAATTGGTTGTCATGAACATGACGACGGGGCGTGACAGATGTTGTTGACTCAGCAACCGTTTTAGGAAGGAAGCAGAAATTTAATGGCATAGAACCGAACCTGACCCCTTCGGTCCTATCGTTATTGGACCGGGTAAGATTAGGTATGGTTCAATGCTTACAAAGTGATGTGAAAAATCTCAGTTATAGCAGTTAATCAAACTGCTGATTTATATCTAATGAGACAATCAAGTGCGCTATCGTGCATTGCATCTCCCATTTCCGTTCGATCACAACTATGATGGCTTTTTCTATTTCTCTATAAAAATAAATATGACCAATTGTGGTCTGAATGATAGGTTCCCGAGGATTATTATAAATTAATTAATCAAGTTATAGTATTCTATTGTTATATGATAAGTTATTGCTTAAATACATATTACGTTTGTGGTTTTAGAATCCTATTAATGATGAATTAATAATAAACAAGTTTTTAATTTATTTATTTTAATAATTACCTTAAAATATTTTGTGTAACGTTGGGATAAGAATAAATCATATGTGAGATAATAATGTAATTATGTAATAAATTATAGTTAATAATTGATATTAACTAATTACTTGATCAATAACTCTACTAGTTACTTCACAAGTCATATTACATTAACATGACTCGATCAATATATAATGTGCATCAATATGATCAGGCAAATTATTATACTTTCACTAATTAATAACTTAAATGATGAACCAATTAGTTATGATTAGTTTAGTGTTTATTTTTTTTCTAATTTGGCAAGTATTTCTATCAATATACAATGAATTTATGTGTATCTCTCTAATTCATTTTTATTTTCTATTTTAAGCTAATATATAGTAAAAAAATGATCAAAATGATTATATATAAGTATAATGGAAAAAAATTAATAATATCAAATAAATCACTTATTTTAACTATATTAACCTGATTGATCATTTAATTATTTTAATTTAATTTAACTAAAAATATTTTAGTTAAATATTTTTCATAAAATACTAAATAAAATTATAATATTATTTAATTAAAATTTAAAATTCTAATGTGAAATTTTTTTAATTATTCTATTGATAAAAATCTTATCTTGTTTCACATAATAGCACTATTAGACTTGGTTAAAGACTTACATAGCACTATGTTGGAAGTAAGAAGAAAAGTTAAATGTAACTATATGTGAGAATAGGTGATTAATTATCTATAATTATATTTTTTCCTACTTATTCACAATAAAATTATTTCATCAAGAATAATATCTATTTCTTGATGATTTTTTAAATTCACTAAGAATAAGTGAATATTTCTCTATAATTGTTTTTTCTACTTATTCTCATTGAAATAATTTTATCGAGTATATCATATATTTATGGGTAACTTTTTGAATTTCATCAAGAATAAGTAGATATTTCTTTATTATTTTTTGTTTTTAATGTTTCCTACTTATTCTTTGCAAAACTATTTCATTGAGAAAAGAATATATTTCTCAATGATTTTCTTATTTCATTAAGAATAGAGGATTTTTTTTCCAACTAATTCTCAAAGAAATTTACTTCTCTAAGAAAAGTATATATTTCTTAGAGATTGTTAATTTCACCAGTAATAAGTTATTTTTTTGAATTTTTAATTTCCTCTACTTTTCTTGATGAAATTATTTCACCAAGAATAGCATATATTTCTTGGGGATTTTTTAAAATTTCCAATAATAAGCGTATATTTTTTGGGTTTTTTTGTTTGTTCTAACTTATTCTCGATGATTTTTTAGAATAGTACATATTTTTGGTATTTTTAATTAATTTTAAAATAAATGATTTTTTTTATATTTTTATCTCCCCTCTTATTCTTGGAGAAATATTTTTTCCAAAAATAATATTATATTTTTGTTAACCATTGAATTTCTTCAAGAATAAGTGGATTATTTTTAGTTATTTTTTGTTTTTTCCCAACTTTTTCTTGATGGGATAGTTTTGACGAGAATATCTTAGTGATTTTTGAATTTCATCCAGAATAATTGGTCGTCGCCAATTAGTGGGAATCTTTTTCTCGACAACATTCAAATTTCATAAAAAAAAATATATACTTATCACGAAAAAATTATTTTCATAGAAAAGAAAAAACTTTGAGAAACATCAATTTTCTTGTAGCATAAGAAGTTAGAGCAACTCAATTGAAGATGGCAATGAACTACTTCTGACAAGCACACTCCTGCTTAGACTGTTTGATTTGAATGTAAGCTGAATTATGTATAGACGTGTAGCTTTTGCATGAAGTCTTGTTTACTTGAATGGGACACAATCATGTTCAAGCTACAGGAGTAAAAAGCATATAATCGGAATAGAGTAAATGATTTTATATAGTGTTGGCCCCAAAATCCCCATTAAGATAATTTTGATGATGACAAACAATTGAATTACTAATGACGTATGTTAAGTATGCGGTGTAGTGAAAAAGCCATTTAAAAAGAATCTAGTAGCATATTCATTTGATCGACTATGGCCCATTCCAATAATCCATTAAAAGGGAAAAAAATTGCACATACTAGAAAGCACACCATCAAAATCCAATAGCACCATCTAATTAAAAAGACAAATGAAGAATCATTTTTTGCAAACAAAACTAATATTAGTTAAAAAAAAAGGCAAGAAGAATAAATCACTCAAAAGGAGATTACTACATAGGAAGAAATCAGCTACTTTAGTTAGATAATTAAAAATTGAAGTGCCAACAATCAAAGGAGTCAAACCCATCTATAAAAGTCAAGCAAAATCAGTGAAAAAGATGAAACCCTAAAGTAAAATGACAAAATTAAGGAGTCAAGCATGTGGTGAAAACAGAGCAACTCATGTCATTATGGAGAGAGCAAAACCGCAATGGGAGTCAATCATTGTACTAAAGTACATATAGTAAGAGTCAACAACATGGAAGGAATCCACCCCACCTGAGTAAAAAGAAAAAATAAAACAAAAAAGGATTTGACTCTATGCAACAAAAAGTTTTGAAATAAAACAATCAATTGACCCTTATAAGGTGCAAAAGCAAGAGGAGTCAAACCCTGGAGTGGAGAGGAGTCAAACTCTGGGGAGGATTCGACTACATAATCAAGCTATTAGAAAAAAAAGGACTGGAGCCCATGCTGTAGAAATTCAATTTCTTGAATATCAGGTCCAAATAAAAAAATTGTATGTTTCCAAATCATGTAAGTAACCTATAATATGCTCGGTAGCCAAATAGGAACTAATGATTATTTTTTCATAATTTTTAGACCTTTGTTTTCACCTTCTTTTGCTAAATGTTGGAGAATTTGCTATTTAACCCAAACATGCCTCCAACGAAATTCTCTCTTCTCATAGAGAAAACCAAGCCTCCTAAGCTCTTGCACATGATTTAAGAAGTTTTTGGCTCCTCTAAAACTTAAAAGGAAGTCAATTTTGATAGTTTTTTTTATTGAGTTAAGTATTTATGTGTTGTTTAATTGAATACTTAGATATCAGTTAATTGAACATGTGCTGAGTGATTTTAAAACCATATTTGATTCAACCATTGCATTGTGAGTAGTTGTGTTATTGACAACCATTTGAAATTACGTTTACAACCTCTTCTATTTTAAAATCATATTAATGCATGCTTGTATGTCATTTTATTGGGGCATTTTGTTGTGGACTCAATAGCACACCGAGTCACACAACGAAGAAGACAACAACAACTCACTCAATAGGATTTAATTCTTATATTTCTTTGAGTAGGATTTATTTCTAATATTGTTTTAAGTAGGATTTATTTCTTATATTGTTTTAAGTAGGAGTTATTTCTAATTACTTTTTATGTAAGGGCATTATGGGGAATTATTGTAACCCTAACCCTAAAACTCCCTATTTAAGGGATAGGTATGAATGAAATAGGTAAGCTTTGAGATTTTAGAATAACCTAGTCTAAATTGGTTGGGATCACCTCTTGATCCCGAGTTTAGGGTTTACTCCAAAAATCCAACCTATCATTCACCCTCCATTGCCATCCATCTTCACCCAAATTCATCCACCATCATCCCTATTAAGAAAAGGAGCTTCCTGCCCCTTTTCCGAGCCCAAAGAGGAGGTCTATCCTCCTTCTTGGCAGCAGCAACAAGAGAGGCCCAATTCCTCCCTTACCAAGCAGCAAAGTGAGGATTTTTATCCTCAAATCTTGAGCAATTCCTGGTGCAACGTGGGAGCTGATCATAGCATCAAAGAAGAGGTATTAATCTATCCCAAACTCTTGTTTCAAGTTATTTAAGAAAGAAGGATTGCATTCTTAGCTAGAGCAGCAACAAAGAGGGCCAAACCCTCTTTGCCGTGACCAAGAAAAAGAGCACCTTGCTCTAGCAAGGTCAGCATTGTTGTGGGGTCTTCTACCTAGCACAACAACTCGGTAGGACCCTCAAAAGAGGATCTTTCCTCCTGGCCAAGCATTGGTTAAGGAGAAATACTCATACACAGACCCTTGACGTGAAGTGAGTAAATTCTGAGTGCTGGATTCACAAATCCCACGCCGTGTTACTCGATCCATGACTCGGGACCGTAACAACTTGGTATCAGAGCAGGGTAATATGGGGGATAATATCAGCAATGAAGAAATCCAAATCAGGATACAAAAGATAGAAGATAGCCTTGAAACAGCACAACCAGTGTTGGGAAAGGTTTGTGGTTTGGAAGAAGAGATGAGCCGAATCATTAGCATGCTACAGGAGTTGAGGGCAGAGAGACATCAGAGTCCAGAGGTGAGAGAGGTTGCTCAACCATATCACAGAAGAGGGGAGCAGTGGCCTGGGCGCACTGCTGTCCAAGCACCTCAGCATGGAGGCACAATCCCAAGGTACACAAAGTTAGAGTTTCCCTCTTTCAATGGTTCTGTGGATCCCGTAATTTGGTTGCATAGATGTGAAAAAAATTTTTTGAACCAAGGGACTACTGAATGGGATAAGGTGCAACTAGCCTCTTTCCATATGACAGATGAAGCCATGTTATGGGTGACTCAAGTAGAGAAAGAGAGACCGGGAATGACTTGGGGAGAATTTAAAAATCTATGCACAGTTAGATTTGGGCCTCCCGCCAACAGCAACCCCTTGGGAGAGTTAGTCCTATTGAGACAAACGGGTTCGGTGGAACACTATCAAAAACTCTTCCAGGAAAAGTTGGCTCGTGCTGGAGAGAGGGTATTGGTTGACCAGCAGGTCTCCTTATTCACAGCAGGTCTCAATGAGTATTTACGGCTAGAGGTAGAACTCCTTATGCCCACGGATCTAGCTCATGCCATGAATATGGCCCGAGCAATGGAACAACGACAACAGTTGCAGCAACGTAAGTCGGGTTGGTCGAGTGAGAGGAACACTTCCTCCACGTGGCAAGGGCACCGCTATAATTCATCTCAGGGAACATCTACAGCAGCACCATCCAGACACACTTCGACTACGACTCGGGTAGCCGATCCCCGCCCTGGTAATTCCCTACTGAGCTTTATAAAAAAATTGACGAGTGCGGAGATGGCAGAAAGGCGGTCCAAAAATCTCTGTTATAACTGCGATGAGCAGTATCGGGTCGGACACCAATGTAAACGATTATTTTGGCTCGAGATGGAGGATTCAGAGGATCCAGAGGAACCAGAGGATATTATCGAGGAGGAACCACCAGAGATATCCTTGCATGCTATTACTGGGCAGAAATCGCCTACTACAATGCAAGTCTGAGCTCATGTCATTGACCGAGAACTGGTGGGACTAGTCGACTCGGGGAGTACACACAATTTTCTGAGTTTAACAGCCGCACAACATCTCCAGCTCCAGATACACACTCATCCGACAGCCACCGTCTCAGTGGCCAATGGCGAGAAGGTCCCTAGCTATGGGATTAGTAAGGCGGTAACTTTTTCCATTGGATTTACTTCATTTAATGCGGAATTTTTTGTTATTCCCCTAGCGGGATTTGATATGGTTTTAGGCATTAAATGGTTACAAACATTGGGGCCCATTCTGTGGGACTTTTCGGCTTTAACCATGAGCTTTGATTTGGCCGGAAGTCGGGTGCTCTTACAGGGCTGTCAGGTGGACAGGGCCCACCGCATACACACTTTGCAGACACAGGATCAGCCTGACAGTACTAGTGATGGTCTGGTTGAGGAGTTCTATGACCTCTTCCAGGAGCCTTCGGGGTTGCCTCCCATGAGGCACTGTGACCACAGGATCTGTCTGAAACCAGGTTCTGAGGTAGTGGTCGTGCGACCATACCGTTACCCACACCTTCAGAAGGATGAGATAGAGTGTCAGTGCCATGAGATGTTGAAACAAGGTCTTATTCGTCCCAGCCGCTCCCCGTTCTCTTCACCCGTCTTACTTGTGAAGAAACATGATGGGACATGGAGGTTCTGCGTGGATTATCGGGAGTTGAACGTGCAGACAGTAAAAGACAAGTTCCCGATTCCGGTAGTGGATGAGCTTCTGGATGAGTTACATGGGTCGTGGTTATTCACTAAACTCGACCTCCGTTCGGGATACCATCAGGTCCGGATGCACCCCTCTGATATCGAGAAGACGGCGTTCCGCACGCACCATGGCCACTTTGAGTTCGTCATCATGCCGTTCGGGTTATCCAATGCACCCTCCACTTTTCAAGCTTTGATGAACGAGGTATTTAGCCCCTATCTTCGAAAATTTGTTCTTGTATTTTTCGATGATATTTTGATATATAGCAAGTCGGTTGAGGAGCACTTGGCACACTTGAGGATTGTTTTCGACTTGTTAAGAGCACATCAGCTCTATTTGAAACACTCCAAGTGTTCTTTTGCGGCTTCACACGTGGGATATCTGGGACACATTATCTCACATTAGGGGGTTACGGTGGATCCCGAGAAGATCCGAGCTATTCACGAGTGGCCGCAACCACAGTCATGTTCTGCATTACGGGGTTTTCTGGGTCTTGCGGGCTACTACCGTAAATTTATTCAGAACTATGGGCCAGTGGCAGCACCATTGACGAGTTTACTCAAGAAAAATTCCTTTATTTGGAATGAAGGGGCCACCATGTCATTTGTGGCACTCAAAGCTGCCCTCGCATCCGCGCCAGTATTACAACTTCCCAACTTCGACGAATTATTCGTGGTAGAGTGCGACGCTTCGGGCGTGGGCATGGGGGCCGTTTTACAGCAGCTGGGCCATCCTATTGCTTATTTTAGCAGACAGTTGGCAGTCCGCCATCACAAACTGGCAGCCTATGAGCGCGAATTGATTGGGTTGGCCAAAGCGGTCCAACATTGGAGGCCTTATCTCTGGGGCCGGGCTTTTCTCATACGCACGGATCACTACAGCCTTAAATTCTTACTAGAACAGCGTTTGACGACGTCGCCACAACAACATTGGATCAGTAAGTTGTTGGGGTTTGACTTCTCAGTGGAGTATCGTGCGGGGAGATTAAATAAGGCGGCAGATGCCTTGTCACGATGTTTTGAAGATCAGCAGTCGGTCTATTCTATCAGCCAGCCGAGATTTCTCATTATGGACTTGGTGCGAGAAGCACATGCTACTAACCCTGCACTGCAGGAACTGCATCAGCAGATCTCAGAAGGGACAATGAATGTGAAGTGGTCCATCCAGGATTCACTTATTTATTATAAGCATCGGATTTTCCTTCCACCTGAGTCTGAGTTGATTCCAGTTATTCTCTCGGCCTACCACGACAGTACACACAAGGGGATCCAGAAGACCTTGCACAGAATTCGAGCTGATTTTTACTGGCAAGCCATGAAAGCCTCTATTGCGACTTATGTTGGCGACTGTCAGGTATGCCAGTGCAACAAAGCCGAGCACTTGAGTCCAGCCGGTCTTCTCCAGCCTCTGGCCCTTCCAACGCAGGTTTGGGCCGACATTTCAATGGATTTTGTGGAAGGCCCCCCTGTCAGCCGGCAAATCCGTACTTTTCGTAGTGGTTGATCGATTCTCCAAGTACGGGCATTTTATACCGATGGCTCATCCGTATACAGCAACACGGGTTGCTCAGACTTTCCTGGAGCAGATAGTCCGCTTACATGGCATTCCAGAATCCATTGTGAGTGACAAAGATGCAGTTTTCACGAGCACCTTTTGGCGGGAACTATTTCGCCTGAGTGGGACGAAATTGAAGTTCTCCTCCGCCTATCATCCACAGAAAGACGGGCAGACTGAGGTGGTGAACCGCACCATCGAGATGTATCTACGGTGCTTGGTGGGGGATCGTCCGCGGCAATGGGTTCAATGGCTTCCGTGGGCCGAATATTGTTACAACATTTCGTTCCACTCTGCATTGCAATCCACTCCTTTTCGGGTTATATATGGCCGGGATCCACCTCGCCTCCTCTCGTACAACCCAGGGTCCACCCGCGTGGACACGATTGATCAGGCACTCATAGACAGGGATATACTGCTACAGAATATCACAGAACGGCTACGACGTGCCCAAGCTCGGATAAAGGATGTATACGACAGAGGCCACCGTGAGGTCTCTTTTGAGGTTGGAAAGTATGTGTGGCTACGGCTCCAGCCCTACCGTCAGCAGTCTCTAGCGGGACCTCCACGTCATAAGCTCTCACCCCGATTTTTTGGGCCGTTTCCCATTCTTCGACGCGTGGGACCAGTCGCCTATCAACTTAAATTACCAGACACCGCCAAAATTCACGATGTGTTTCATGTCTCTCTTTTGAAGCCGCATTCCGGAGCACAGCCTACATCCACTCCATTCCTACCACCAGTTGATCATGGTGAGGTTATTCTTAACCCAGCTGCGGTGTTACATGCAAGGCTGACCAATGATCATTGGGAGATTCTCGTTTAGTGGACGGACACTGACCCTGATGCTGCAACATGGGAACGTGTGGACATCTTCAAACAAGTCTACCCAGCTTTTGAGCTTGAGGACAAGCTCTTTCTCCATGGGGAGGCAGATGTTGTGGACTCAATAGCACACCGAGTCACACAACGAAGAAGACAACAACAACTCACTCAATAGGATTTAATTCTTATATTTCTTTGAGTAGGATTTATTTCTAATATTGTTTTAAGTAGGATTTATTTCTTATATTGTTTTAAGTAGGAGTTATTTCTAATTACTTTTTATGTAAGGGCATTATGGGGAATTATTGTAACCCTAACCCTAAAACTCCCTATTTAAGGGATAGGTATGAATGAAATAGGTAAGCTTTGAGATTTTAGAATAACCTAGTCTAAATAGGTTGGGATCACCTCTTGATCCCGAGTTTAGGGTTTACTCCAAAAATCCAACCTATCATTCACCCTCCATTGCCATCCATCTTCACCCAAATTCATCCACCATCATCCCTATTAAGAAAAGGAGCTTCCTGCCCCTTTTCCGAGCCCAAAGAGGAGGTCTATCCTCCTTCTTGGCAGCAGCAACAAGAGAGGCCCAATTCCTCCCTTACCAAGCAGCAAAGTGAGGATTTTTATCCTCAAATCTTGAGCAATTCCTGGTGCAACGTGGGAGCTGATCATAGCATCAAAGAAGAGGTATTAATCTATCCCAAACTCTTGTTTCAAGTTATTTAAGAAAGAAGGATTGCATTCTTAGCTAGAGCAGCAACAAAGAGGGCCAAACCCTCTTTGCCGTGACCAAGAAAAAGAGCACCTTGCTCTAGCAAGGTCAGCATTGTTGTGGGGTCTTCTACCTAGCACAACAACTCGGTAGGACCCTCAAAAGAGGATCTTTCCTCCTGGCCAAGCATTGGTTAAGGAGAAATACTCATACACAGACCCTTGACGTGAAGTGAGTAAATTCTGAGTGCTGGATTCACAAATCCCACGCCGTGTTACTCGATCCATGACTCGGGACCGTAACACATTTGAAATGGTTTTTACTAAGTATTTAAAATTTGGGATAACATTTCAAATCCAAGTGTATTGTGAACTAGTGCTAAGTACACTTTGAAAAATCATTCACTATAATTTATAATGCTACTTATGGGCTATATTTTGAAATTTATAACTTTTGAGTTGAATTGAATATGTTCCCCAACTTGAAAAGACAATCTCATATTTAAATTGAGCTGATATTTTCAAATCAACACATCTTGAGCTGCCTATATTTTCAAATAAAAAAATAAATGACTATTATGAGTTATTTTCATTTTAAAATCAAGTTACTAACTATTTTAAACTACTAATCTAGGATAGATGTACCTATTTATTTGTACCTAGATTGATAAAATTTTCCTATTGGTAGATAATTAATATTGGGTTATATGGTAAGCAAGTAATGCATACAATTGGGTCAAACCTTCCTTAGGTAAGACCATCCTCACCCCAAATTTATTTAAGATAAATTCTTGTGGCTGAGGAGTTGAAGGTGGGAAGGTGTGTTTGATGTTGTTTGAGTCATAAGACGTTGTGTAGGTAGGCGATGCTGAAAATCTCTTTGTGGGTCTAGATTGGTGTGCCTAGTAAGTGGATGAAAATTCTATGTTCGTCTAAGCTTGCATAGCCTAGTGAATTGATGGAAAATCTCTTTGTGGATCTAGGCATGTATGCCTCATTAGGTGTTAAATCTAAGGGAGTGCCATTGTGAGTTGGTTGTTATGGTCAATTGAATTACGTAAGCCCATGTATGGACAACATTGTAATTGGCCTTAGAGGTGATTTGCTTTATATATTTTTGGGCAAAGCCAACATTAGTGGATCCTTAAGATTATAAAACATCTTAGGGGTGCACTAGCAATCGGCTAGGACTACAAACCACCTTAAAAATCCTATATGTACTTTGTATGTAATTGCTTATGCGAATGCTATTGTTCATTGTGAACATAATCTATAAAATTGACCTTAGATTTTGAATTAATTAAAAACAATATGAACTAAGTAAAAGCAGTTAAAATTAAGAATAAAAGAGAAAAAATCTGACTTTTTTATCAGACTAGATATACTTTAATCTGTAGATCATTTATATATTGGATTACCGGTTAGTAAAATAGGAATAAATATCATCTCTTCAATGCAGCAAACAATCTTGTTGAGGGGACAAATTATGGAATAAATATTAACCCCAGAGAAGATTCATTACTATACACTGAAAACATCTTTTCAATTTTATTGAGAATTAGGAGAGTTACAAAATATTTATTTCGTATAAAAAACAACACCAATAGAATATTCATTTGTTCTTTGATCTTTGTGAGAGCTACTCATTTGATCTCATGAAATTGATTAATTTGTCTACCATAGAAGTTCAGTAGCTTGAACTTGATGATATTCGATGGATGAAGAAATTTAGAAAACAGGATTGTTTGTTCTCTTGTCCATCAATATCTTCGCTCAACTTTACCTGATACATAAAGGAGCTTCATTAAGATTTCAAGGGTCTCAAATCCCTAAAAAATGAAAGCAGTGAAGATTGATCATCTTCGGTTGAAGAGATGGAGATAATTAAGTTGAACCTGAAGCGTCTTGGGTACAAGGGTCAACTTTGTGATAAACCCATTTTCAGCGACATCCCCTCCCTGGACGAAGATACTGAGATGCACACCCTTGACCTCGACTTCTACTTCGAACTATTCAGGGATGTAGTCCACTTGAACTCAAGTTTTTGCCCAAAAAATAGATTGACTAACATAATACTTTTTTAGTTATTTCATATCGCAAATAGCACTGAGTAACAAACAAAAAGTTAGTCATTGGACTTTTAGCATAAGAGAAACTTCACCGAGAAGACTAACAGTATCACCAAGCTACCAGAAAATATTATTCACCACATACTCTCTTTTCTTCCATTGAAGTGTGCAGTGATGACATCAATTCTGCCTAGACAATGGATAAACATGTGGAAATTCCTATGAATTTACAACACTATTATAGACTTGACAAGGAGTTCACAATAAATTTAAAGAAGGCACATTATGTACAAGTTGCATAACAACTTCTACAGCTCCATACTCTTGACAAGATTAAGAAGTTTCGCCTGTTCTTTTGTCTTGATGACAGATACTCATCCGATCTCACAGAATGGATTGAATTTGTTAAAGAAGGAATTGGAGATTTTGTGCTTGATTTGAGTGGAAGAGTAAGGCACTCCGACTCGACAGATGATGATGATATCAGGTGGGGGATGAATAAATTCACTGAACTTAACCTGTTGCATGAAGGAGTGTCATTATGATTTAAAGGGACTCAAATCTCTAAAAAATGAAAGTAGTAAAGATTGATTATCTTCGCCTGAAGAGATGGACATAAGTAAGCCAAACCTGAAGAGTCATGAGTAGAAGGGTTGAGTGTCTGACAAGCCAATTTTCAAAGACATCCCTCCCTGAATGAAGCTAACGAGTTGCTCATTCGTGACCTCGACTTCTTCTTCGATCTATCCAGGGATGTAAACCACTTGAACTAAAGTTTTTCAAATTGAATGCTCAACCCAGTCAGTTGCTACCTTGAACCATCACGTTTGTCAAATTGAAAGCTCAACCCAACCAGTTCAGCCTCTAGACTGGTTGGGTTGAGCATTTCAATTTTAAAAACTGGATAGTTCAACTTGTCAATATTTCAGGTAATAGCGGAGCTCAGTAAAATTCTTTCCAGGACTCCTTAGTGTTTATCTGTGACAAGCAAACAGACGAATTTAAATGGAGTTCAAATGATTTAAAAAAATGCCATTAAAGAAAAAAAAACAAAGAGGCTTCAAATATTGATGGAGAGAGCATCAGAATTGTACATTTTAAACAGATGAATAAATGAGAAAAGGCTTACAAATGGATCGATTGCAGTACAGGAATCTAGTCTCTTAGCCAAAAAAAGGGATCACAACTTTGAACAGCTATGATGTTCCTCTTCTTTACTGCAATTCTCTACAAAAATGCAAAAGAAGAAGAAGATGAAAAGAAAGACAAAACACTCTTGATTCTTTTTCCCCTACTCTCATCGTTCTTAAGTCTCTCCTGCTTTACATAACTCTTGTTTACACATTTATGACTATAACAAACAATGTATTCATTGAATGTGCTCTTAAAATTGGTTGTAACAAACCTGAAAATTAGCTGTAACTTGTAAGACATTAAGAAATTGGTTGTCACAAACCTGATGACGGGGTGTGACAAATGTTGTTGTGTTAGCAACCGTTTCTGGATGGAAGCAGAAAGTGCCATTAGGCAGACAGCCATGTGGATCAGTGGTGTTAGAATCGGACCTGACCCGTCAGTCCTATCGTATTGGACTGGGTAAGATTAGGTCCGGTTCAATCCTTACAAATTGATGTGAAATCCCTAAAAAACCTCATCTTTCAAAGACTACCTCTGCTGAAGGTAGTGGAAAATGACGAGACCTTCAGGGCACTTGCTGTTCCCGGCCAACCCTGCCTGCATCGCTACCTCAAGATGTCCACGTTCACTCAAGCCTTTACGCTTTTCCACATTACAAGGCGATAAGGATGCACTCCGTAATGACGAACATTTTGCAGAGAGAATCATCAGTCTCCTCCAACACAACAATTGGCAGCTTCTCATGACCTCCTCAGACATTCCAAGAAAGTTAAACCCGGAAATGATACAATGTGTCCTTTGCCAAAAACAGGTAAATGACCCAAAACTCCTCTTGAGTTTCTTCCACTGGTCCCAGTCTCAAATGGGTCTCCCGCAAACATTAACTTCTTTTTCAACACTTGTTGTAAATCTATGTAACACCTATTTGTTTGGTCCTGTAAATTGTATCTTAGAGCAAATGATTGCCACCCACTTGGGCAATTCACATGTGGATGCTATTGCGAACTCAATCTTATATAGCTATAAAGATTGTAAAGAATCCAACCCTCTTGTGTTTGATATATTGATAGATACATACAAGAAAATTGGTATGCTGGAAGAAGCTGCATACTCAGTGCTAGTAATGGGAAATGAAGGACTCACACCAAGTATAAGGTGTTTAAACTCTCTTCGGGTGCACTGGACCCACTCTCCCTGTCACTAGCATCTCTACACTGCATTGTGGCCTCTAGTAGGTCATCCAATCTGACAAAGTTGGACTCCTGAGGAGCTGCTTCAGCAACTGTATTGGACTTGTCCTTGTATACAATCTTCTCATTGAAGATCATATTCTTGCTTCTTATAATCTTTCGGCTCTTATACCAGTTTTTAGGAAAAAATCGTCGATGACAACAAGACAAGTAACAAGTAATCATGCACGACATAATATTTTACGTGGTTCGTAAAATTGCCTACGTCCATTGAAGTTGTATAGGATTTTATAGATCAGTTGAAGAATCACAATACTGTATGTTTCTCACACCAGAAATACAACTTGAGAGTCTTCTCTCTATTTCGTCTCAATGAGTTTCGGTGAGACCGAAACTTCTCCCCGCTTCGTCTTCCTGGCGCACACACAGGCACCGATACGAAATCCCAAGGGAGTTCTGTAAACCTCTCAGTTCTAGTAAGTCCTACACTCTGTTCTTCCAACTACAACGTCGAATAGAAGCATCGATAACGGCGACAACAACGGCAACGAACGGTAACTCCTACAACGGCAAAGGAAACATCGTCGTTCTTCTCGAGTCTCTCTTTATGCCGAGAGACTCTGTTTCGTACTCTATTTCTATTTTGGAAACAAAGTTGAAGTCCCGCCCTATAGCACCGGCAATGGCGACGCCAACGGCATCACACAACAGCTCCGGCATCGGCGTCCAGCCAACAGAGTGCCTGTTAAATCTTGCCTTTTCTATACTTTTTTGTCACTTTCCAGTTTCCACCCCAACTCGCAAGTCGCCACGCAATTCACGAAAGAGCACACGTAGTTTGCCAACAATGAGGTGACTTGCCATTCCCAGTCAACCGTCCAAAGTGCGTAACAGACCTACCTTGTTCCCGCCAAAAATCTTTTCAAAATGTATTCTATGTGCCCTCGCCCCCTCTTTGTCTAAGCAAACGAGAAATCACAAAAAATAAAACAAATTATGATTATTCTCAATAGTGAACAAACAATGAAATACGAGACTCTCTACGCGTAATGTCCCTGTTTCGGCAATAGAGACGAAGTCTTCTGGTTGAGGGACTCTGTTCGTACACCATCTCTGTTTTGGCAACAGAGTCGTGTGCAGTGGACCAGACTCCATAGTCCTCAACAAAGACATCTCACTTGAATTTTTTTCACGTCTACCCAAGAAATGATGGCTCAATTGTGAAGCTATTTTAAAGAAATGACATAGTATGATCAATAAAGTTAGCTTCTTTCACTGCCAAATCAATTGACTTCGGTTTAGTCTATCTCAAATACTATGACTATGGCTTCATACGTGAATGTATGTTTTGTCACTTGGATGACAAAGGAGCACTCACGCTCCAAGACTACCTCATCTTCCCTTCACATCAGAACATCAAGAATATGGGTTCATGCAATGGGGTCATCTTCTAGTGCAAGAAAATCCACACTAATCTCAAGCTCAATTACTATCTCTACAATCCCATTACCAAGTATCTCATGACTCTTCCTCCACTCCCTCCTTTCAGAATGGCCCATGACCCCTTTGATAGTTGTTTCCCTTTTTTAGGTTTAGCCCATTATTAGGTAGTTTCCCATAGATGTAAGGATAGTGAGCCTGAGTTTGGATTATACGTTAAATGGGATTTGGTCTAGAAATAAGCCTGAGTTTTCTCCATCAACGGGTTTCTCTGTAAATTCCTGGAATTTTGTTTACCATGACTTCAGGTATGCATCTTGGGTTTCCGATTTTCTTTTTATGAATTTTATATTGTTTTCAAAATTCTGAATTTCATTTTGAATCTCTCATCTTGATTACAATTCCATTATTTATTTACTTTTTTAAAATGTTGTCTATGTTTTTATTCTGCTGTTAAAAAATAAAAATTTACTTGTCGTTTTAGAGTAGAGGAGGATGTAGCCTTACGATGAGGCCTTATGAGCCCCGCGCTTCTTCGATCGCCAGTGGTGGCACGTGCGACTGTCAATACATTGTGTGCCTATTGGATCTCAATCACGTTGGCACTCCCCTGGCTAGACAACGTCCAAGAGAGGCAATGATGTTTTCGAACAATGTTCCTGGCCAAATAGGATGACTGCACTGGTGCGTCAGAGTAGGTTGCACTTAGTGCCCTGGAGGTGCTGGCATGTTAGTGGGAACAGATGCTCCCGAGGGAAGAAAATGCCCACAGCAAGCCGTCAGCCGTCGTTCGGGTCTGCAGAGGGGATCGTCGATGATGGGAGTCGAACGACGAGGCTCATTGTGTGCGCTGGTGTAGAACCATCAATGTTTTGTGCGCATTTTCTTCCCGACTCCCGGTTGGTCCCGTTCCTCACTTCCAGTCACCTGGAGACCGGCATTGCACACAATTGATTCTCGATCGAGAAACGTTGCTTCGGTGGGTGGCAATGAACACCAAAATTTGCGTCGAAGTGCAGCCAAGAGGAGTAGTCACAAAGCACAAAGAGAGAGACGGTGTAATGGAAGCCTGTGTACACCGACGTGTTGCACTCGTCGGACACACACCGGCGACAATAGCACCAGAGGAAGGAGACGGCGGTGTGGGGATGGTGAGTAGAGTTCCGAACAGACGAGACGCCTGGCTATGAGCAGCCTAGAGCAGCAGGAGCGAACATAGCAGAGACTTGTGCTTTGTGCACTGGTGTTCCATGCTCTCATTGGAGCACAGCCAAGGCATGGAGCATGACATTGTGCTCGCCGGCTGTCCTGGACCACTATACGCGCAAGAGCACCAAACGTGCTCATGGCCCATCCAAGTCCAATGTTATCATTGGATACATTTAATTCATATATAAATAACAGGAAAAATAGAATAATTTAGTTTTCATTCTTTTTCATTTTAGTACATATGGATTAAATAATTGGAAATACATATATGAATGTTTAATATGCATGTGTTAGTTAATTTTTATCTGTATAAAAATTTATTTTGTTTTTATGCATACTTAATCTTCTATGCATATTATGATTGACCTAAATATAAGAAATTAATAATTGGCATAAATTTTAGTCAATTATTTTGATGTAATATTTTGGTTTACATTTGAATAATTAAGTAATAACCACAACATTCTTAATTATGAAAAATGTCTAGTGACATTAAGTTTAGTCACATAAAGTTAATGACATACAAACTTGAGAATAACCATGGAAAGCTTATAATTTAACCTCACGTAGTAATTGTTATATTTAAGTGATTAATTTGGATTGGATAGAAACATTTAAAACAATTGGTTAGTCGCCCACAACAATAGAAAATTCCTTTAGAGATAAATTTATGATGCCATTATAAAGTGATATAAATTGTTTATGTGTTATAATCTAAGCCTAATCACATGTTGATTTATTTTTTTTAATTTATTTACGTGGGTAAATATTCAATTTACTGTTCCATTGCATGTTTTAGTAAGCATTGTTGTTTATTTTGTTATTCTTCAAACTTTATATGTTCTGAATTTTGATTCCTCCAATATTATTCCTCTGAATGGTAATAATTAAGCTCTTTGTTGGTCATTTCTTCTATTAAATAGCACTGACATATATGACTCTTTCATTAGCAAAGTCATCACATTTTCTCTTGGTTGGTCATATATGACTCTTTCATATCAGCTCTTCATCTCATGTTCTATTTCTTTTTTATAAGATTAACGTATTAGACTCTAGTTGATAAAGTACTGACACGTTTTTGGTTATTCAATATGTTGTTCTTTATGAAATCCTCTGGTAATGTCATGAGTTAAATTAGTACAAATGAGGAGAACCATGCTTTTAGTTCATGTTATGAAGTTATAATTGGATACCTTATTTTTGTACTATGTTTTATTTGCTATTTGTTTTATTTGAGTAATTAAAAATATTAGGCATAGGAATTGATTCTTAAAATATTAAGAGAGAAAACAATTAATTGATTGTATAATGAGTACATTGTTTCTCTATTTATAATAGAGAAAACTCATAGAATCAAAATAAAATTAAACCTTCCTATGTTCCACTTACAACTTGAATAAAACTTCAAATACGAAACAAAGTAAATCACTATTACAAAAAACTGATAGAATCAAAAGATTTCTTATGTAAGATTCTTTCCCATGAGACTCAAATAAGACTTTTTCATACTAATTCTTCCACCATGACACTCCTTTACCATGAAAATCATATTAGACTCTTCCATATTTGCTTCTTCAACACTCCTCTCAAATTGGAGTTCCTAACCTTCACATGAAATGAAATTTTCTTCTCTATCCTCCTCCTTACTTAGATGTTCTTTATTTCTAAAAAAAAAATTTACCACCACTACTTCTCAACACCTCTTCTTTTGAACTTCTCCTTCTACTTCTCTCCATTAAGTGACCCTTTCCTTTTAAAGAGGCCCAAATTGTACATAGCAAATATGAGAGAAGAAAGCATCCCTCTAGCCAAACAATAAAACTCCATATTCCTTTCAAAATGGTATATGTTTGAAAAAAGACTCCTTTCAATTTCAAAGGCAGACATGCCCAATTTTAGTGCATGAAAAAAAGAAAGAGTATTCACAATTTTAATGGTAGCTCACAAAAATATACTACTTTGGTGAATAAAATAACTTAACTCACTCTGACTGTTGGGTGCACTATTGTTCTATGTAGGAAGTATAGCTAGTGCTCTGAAGTGATTAAAAAAATACAAGAAATTTCATTACCTATTTCAAAATTCTATAATTTCTAGAGGACTAACAAAAGTGACCATTGTTTTATACCAAGAAGGTGACAAAAGAAGTAGAATAATAACAAAAAATTAACCAGAATAGTAACTAACCAAAGGAGCACAAAATTGACTAAAAATGTTGACCACAAGAGTTTGACTAAACATTTGACCCAAAAAAATTACTAGAATTTTAATAATAAATTAAATACAATGGAGATATACCTTGGAGAAAGGGGGAATGCACCATGGAGTTTAACTAGAAAATTAGTTGGAGTTAATACTCTTAGAATCCCAACATATGGCCTAACTTACTATGATGAAAGAAGGCTAGTTTGCCTCCCAAATGAAGAAGAAATAACTTAAAAGAACAAAATAAAGAGCTTGAAAAATAAGGGAAAGTTCTTTGCACAAAATGAAGATGGTTTACACTTGTGGTTACAAAGCCTACTTATATGCAAACTAGGGATAAGAATCCTTATCCCTTCATCTTACATGGATCAGTATGATCTTCCCACCTATGTACGAGGTTTACCCCTTTATTTAAATTCAAACTTAGCATTATCACAAATGCCTAAATAAGCTCATAAAATATAATTCAAGAGCATTTGAATCGATCCGAGTTAAAATTTAAATTTTAAACGAGACAAAGAAATTGATAGCCAGCCTCTACAGCTTGAATGCATGCGTGCCACTCACCTACACACATGCCTTGCCTATGTGGCTCACCCACGCACCTCACCTATATCCTCACCCACGCCTGGGTGGGGGGCAAGGGTTGGGTCGGGATTAATTAAATAACACATTTAATGTAATACATAACTATCTTGATCATAGCTAATACTAATTAATTAATGACATTATGTATTTACTAATCATATAATTACTGATTAAGTAAGAAATAATTAAATACCCGGTGATTTATGCCAATTAATCGGCCAAGTGACCTATTTAATGTAATAAATAATCAATTATTTAATAGAAAAAGTAGTAATAACTTACTTATCTAATTAATTAAACACATTCTAGTTATATAATTAGGATGGGTGACTTCCTGAGAAGTCTTCGTGTTGCACCCCTTTTTGCCTTATTTTCCACTGCCACCAGCTAATTTCTCCATCGCATTGCTGCGTTTAGGGGGTGACAAAACACATTTATATATATAGTTTATTTTCTTTTGTAACAGTTTGAAACCTTTGGGTAGAAGAGAAGAGGGGAAAAAAAGAAAAAAATTATGATTTTGTTTAGTTTTTCTTTATAATGCAGTTCGCTACACTTTTGACACGGACGATCAATGTTTTATTCTTTAACCCAACAAAATGGCGCTCCTTTTTTATTTTTTATATCTCGATTTTTGCATAAGATTATAATTTTTATTTTATTTTATGTAAGGAATGCGGAAAAGACCGACAGAACACGGGGGTATAGTGAAGCCGGGGAAGGGATTGGTAGCATGGAGAGGGTAACACAAATGAGTGCGAACATACTAGCACCAATGCACTAGATCCCATAAGACCTCAGAAGTTAAGTGCGCTTGGATGAGACTAGTACTAGGATGGTTGACCTCCTAGGCAGTCCTCGTGTAGCACCCGTTTTTTCCCATTTTTCCTTTGCCACTAGCTAATTTCTCCCTCGTAATGCAACAGTTAGGAGCGGAAAAACATATTTGTATATATAGTTTGTTTTCTTTTTTAACGATTCAAAACTTTTCTGTAGAAGAGAAGAGGGTGAGAAAAGAAAAAAAGTACTATTTTGTTTTGGTTTTCGTTATTAATGTAGTTTTGTTCAGTTTCAACATGGACGATGAATGTTTTATTCTTTAAGCCAACGACATAACGCTTTTAATTTTTTATGTCCTGATTTTCTTTGAAGATTTTAATTTTTTATTATATTTTATGTAGGGAATGTGGAAAAGACCAAAAAAATACGGGGGGAGGGGGAAGCTAGGGAAGGGATTGGTAGGATGGAGAGGGAAACACAAACGAGTGCGATCATACCAACACTAATGCACTGAATCCCATCAAAACTCCAAAGTTAAAGGTGTTTTGGCGACTGCAGTACTTCGATGGGTGACCTCCTAAGAAGTCCTCTTGTTGCACCCATTTTTACCCTTTTTTCCTTTGCCACTTGCTAATTTCTCCCTCGTAATGCTGTGGTTAGGGGCAACAAAACATATTTTTATATATAGTTTGTTTTCTTTTTTAACGGTTCGAAATGTTCGGGTAGAAGAGATGAGGGAAAAAACTACGATTTTGTTTCGTTTTCCATTATTAATGTAGTTCGGTTAATTTTTGACACGGCTGAAGAACGTTTTATTTCTTTAATCCAATCACATAGAGCTCATTTTTAATTTTTTATATCTCTATTTTTTCTTAAGATTTTAATTTTTTATTTTATTTTATGGAAAGAATGTGGAAAAGACCGACAGAACACGGGGGAAGAGGGAAGTCAGGGAAGGGATTGGTAGGATGGAGAGGGTAACACAAATGGGTGCGATCAATAAAATTTGGCATTTTGATAAATGTGGTAGAAAGAAAACAATTTGAGTAAGATAAGCAAGCTAAAACATTTTTGAAATTTCAGTTAATGTAATAAGAATCAGTTTCTATTCTCTTTTTCTAATGAACTAACCCATCAACTCAGAAAATAGTTTTTTTACATGAAGAAGATTGAATTTTCAGCATATATGATGTTAATGCTGACAAATTTCAGATCACCTTTGTGGTCACTCTAGGAAAACAACACACAAAGTAATTGACTTCAGTTCTAAGAGGAGAGGTTAGTCAACTCACGCAGGTGATGAACTTCAGCCGCATTACTCAATTCATCACCTGACATCGTTAGTGGAGCACCAGCGCATGATTCTTGTTGATGAATCAAAAGAACACAAAAATCATCTCTACAGTTTAATTTCGAGAATCTGGATTCCGCAGTATATTGAGAATCATTTGGATGAAGCTGGCTGGATGCCTCGAACCCTCGTCAAATTTTTTCTTTTCAGTCTCTCTTCTGCACTCTTCCCTCTCTCGGTCTAATTCTTTTCTCGTCTCTTCTTCCTCCAAAATTTTTTTCCTCCCTCTCGTCCTCCATCTCCCTTCTCCCTTCTCCCTCTCGTTGTGAACGTCCTCTCAGCCTCCCACTTCCTTTTCCCTGTAGCTATTCTCTCTTCGCCCAAAATACCTCCCGATTTCGTTTGATTTCCCCCATTTCAATTTCAATTTTCTTTGATTTTTGACATTTCAGCGTCAATTTCTTCAATTCTCTGTTTAATATGCAATTGTTAGTTAATTTTTATCTATATAAAAATTTATTTTGGGTTTATGCATACTTAATCTTCTATGCATATTATGATTGACCTAAATATAAGAAATTAGTAATTGGCATAAATTTTAGTCAATTATTTTGATGTCATATTTTGGTTTACATTTGAATAATTAAGTAATAACCACAACATTCTTAATTATGAAAAATGTCTAGTGACATTAAGTTTAATCACATAAAGTTAATGACATACAAATTTGATAATATCCTTGGAAATCTAATAATTTAAGCTCACGTGGTAATTGTTATATTTAAGTGGTTAATTTGGATTGGATAGAAACATTTAAAAAAACTTTTTAGTCGTCTACAACAATAGAAAATTCCTTTAGAGATAAATTTATGATGCCATTATAAAGTGATATAAATCGTTTATGTGTAATAATCTAAGCCTACTCACATGTTGATTTATTTTTTTAAATTTATTTACGTGGGTAAATATTCAATTTTTGGTTCCATTGCATGTTTTAGTAAGCATTGTTGTTTATTTTGTAATTCTTCAAACTTTATCTGTTCTGAATTTTGATTCCTCCAATATTATTCCTCTTAATGGTAATAATTAACCTCTTTGTTGGTCATTTCTTCTATTAAATAGCATTGACATATATGACTCTTTCATTAGGAAAGTCATCACATTTTCTCTTGGTTGGTCTTATATGACTCTTTCATATCAGCTCTTCATCTCATGTTCTATTTCTTTTTTATAAGATTAACATATTAGACTCAAGTTGATAAAGTACTGACACATTTTAGGTTATTCAATTTGTTGTTCTTTATGAAATCCTCTGGTAATGTCATGAGTTACTTTAGCACAAATGAGGAGAACCATGCTTTTAGTTCATGTTATGAAGTTATAATTGGATATCTTATTTTTATGCTATGTTTTATTTTCTTTTTGTTTTATTTGAGTAATTAAAAATATTAGGCACAGGAATTGATTCATAAAATATTAAGAGAGAAAACAATTAATTGATTGTATAATGAGTACATTAAATAGAGAAAACATACTGAATCAAAATAAAATTAAACCTACCCATGTTCCACTTACAACTTGAATATAACTCCTAATATGAAACAAAGTAAATCAGTATTACAAAATACTGATAAAATCAATAGATTTCTTATGTAAGATTCTATCCCATGAGACTCAAATAAGACTTTTTCCTACTAATTCTTCCGCCATGAGATTCCTTTACCATGAAAATCATATTAGACTCTTCCATTTTGCTTCTTCAACACTCCCCTCAAATTGGAGTTGCTAACTTTCGCATGAAAAGAAATTTTCATCTCCTATCCTCCTCCATACTTAGATGTTTTTTATTTCTAAAAAAACAAATTTACTACCACTACTTCTCAACACCTCTTCTTTTGAACTTCTCCTTCTACTTCTCTCCATTAAGTGACCCTTTCCTTTTAAAGAGGCCCCAATTGTACATAGAAAATATGAGAGAAAGAAGCATCACTCCAAACGATAAAACTTCATATTCCTTTCAAAATGGTCTATGTTTGAAAAAAGACTCCTTTCAATTTCAAATGTAGACAAGCCCAACTTTTGTGCATGAAAAAAAGAAAATGTATTAACTATTTTAATGGTAGCTCACAAAAATATACTAATTTGGTGAATAAAAAAACTTAACTCACTCTGACTGTTGGGTGCACTCTTGTTCTATGTAGGTAGTGGAAGTATAGCCAGTGCTCTAAAGTGATAAAAAAATATGAAATTAAAAAAATACAAGAAGTTTGAAAAGAACAAAAAAAAGACCTTTGAAAATAAGGGAAACTTCTTTGCATAAAATGAAGATGGTTTACACTCGTGGGTACAAAGCCAACTTATATGCAAACTAGGGATAAGAATCCTTATCCCTTCATCTTACATGGATTAGTATGATCTTCCCACCTAAGTACGAGGTTTACCTCTTTATTTAAATTCAAACTTGGCAATATCAGAAATGCCTAAATAAGCTCATAAAATATAATTCAAGAGCATTTGAATCGATCTGAGTTAAATTTTAAATTTTAAATGAGACAAAGAAATTGATAGCCAGCCTCTACAGCTTGAATGCACGCGCCACTCACCTACACACGTGCCTTGCCTATGTGGCTCACCCACGCACCTCACCTACATCCTCACCCACGCCTAGGTGGGGGGCAAGGGTTGGGTTGTGATTAATTAAATAACACATTTAATGTAATACATAACTATCTTGATCATATCTAATACTAATTAATTAATGACATTATGTATTTACTAATCATATAATTACTGATTAAGTAAGAAATAATTAAATACCCAATGATTTCTGCTAATTAATCGACCAAGTGACATATTTAATGTAATAACTAATCAATTATTTAATATAAAAGTAGTAATAACTTACTTATCTAATTAATTAAACACATTCTAGTTATATAATTAGGATGGGTGACTTCCCGAGAAGTTCTCGTGTTGTACCCCTTTTTGCCCTATTTTCCATTGTCACCAACTAATTTCTCCCTCGCAATGCTGCGGTTAGAGGTGACAAAACATATTTGTATATATATATATATATATATATTGACGGTTTGAAACTTTTGGGTAGAAGAGAAAGGGAAAAAAAAAGAAAAAAAAAGAATGATTTTGTTTAGTTTTCCTTTATTAATGCAGTTCGCTACACTTTCGACACAGACGGTGAATGTTTTATTCTTTAATCCAACAACATAGTGCTCCTTTCTTATTTTTTATATCTTGATTTTTGCATAAGATTATAATTTATATTTTATTTTATGTAGGGAATGTGGAAAAGACCGACAGAACACGGGGGGAAAGTGAAGCCGAGGAAGGGATTGGCAGGATGGAGAGGGTAACAACAACGAGTGCGATCATACTAGCACCAATGCACCAGATCCCATCAAACCTCAGAAGTTAAGCGCGCTTGGATGATACTAGTACTAGGATGGTTGACCTCCTAGGAAGTCCTCGTGTAGCACCCCTTTTTCCCCATTTTTCCTTTGTCACCAACTAATTTCTCCCTCGCAATGCTACTGTTAGGGGTGGCAAAACATATTTGTATATATAGTTTGTTTTCTTTTTTATTGATTCAAAACGTTTGGGTAGAAGAGAAGAGGGGAAAAAAGAAAAAAAAGTACGATTGTGTTTTACTTTCCGTTATTAATGTAGTTTTGTTCAGTTTCAACACGAACGATGAAAGTTTTATTCTTTAAGCCAACGACAAAACACTTATAATTTTTTATAACTTGATTTTTGTTGAAGATTTTAATTTTTAATTTTATTTTATGGAGGGAATATGGAAAAGACCAACAAAATACGGGGGGAGAGGGAAGCTGGGGATGGGATTGGTAGGATGGAGAGGGAAACACAAATGGGTGCGATCATACCAATATTAATGCATTGAATCCCATCAAAACTCCGAAGTTAAACGTGTTTTGGCGATTGTTGTACTTGGATGGGTGACCTCCTAAGAAGTCCTCTTGTTGCACCCCTTTTTACCCTTTTTTCCTTTGCCACCAGTTAATTTCTCCCTCATAATGTTGAGGTTAGGGGGAACAAAACGTATTTGTATATATAGTTTGTTTTCTTTTTTAATGGTTTGAAATGTTCAGGTAGAAGAGAAAGAGGGAAAAAACTACGATTTTGTTTTGTTTTCCATTGTTAATGTAGTTCGGTTAAGTTTTGACATGGCCAGAGAACGTTTTATTTCTTTAATCCAATGACATAGCATTTTTTTAATTTTTAATATCTAGTTTTTTCTTAAGATTTTAATTTTTTATTTTATTTTATGGAAAGAATGTGGAAAAGACAGACAGAACACGGGGGAAGAGGGAAGCCAAGGGATTGGTAGGATGGAGAGGGTAACACAAACGGGTGTGATCAATAAAATTTGGCATTTTGATAAATGTGGTAGAAAGAAAAACTTCTGAGTAAGATATGCAAGCTAAAACATTTTTGCAATTTCAGTTAATGTAATAAAAATCAGTTTCTATTCTCTTTCTCCAATGAACTAACCCATCAGCTCAAAAAATAGTTTTTAGACATGAAGAAGATTGGATTTTCAACATAAATGATGCTAATGCTGACAGATTTCAGATCACCTTTGTGCTCACTCTAGGAAAAAAACACACAAAGTAATTGACTTCAGTTCTAATAGGAGGGGTTAGTCAACTCACGCAGGAGATGAACTTCAACCACATTACTCAGTTCATCTCCTGACATTGTTAGTGGAACACTAGCGCACGATTCATGTTGATGAATCAAAAGAACCCTAAAATCATCTCTACGGTTTAATTTTGGGAATTCGGATTCTATAGAATATTGAGAATCATCCGGATGAAGCCGGTGGGATGCCTTGAACCCTCATCGAATTTTATCATTTCAGTCTCTCTTCTGCACTCTTCCCTCTCTCGGTCTAATTCTTCTCTAGTCTCTTCTTCCTCCGAAATTTTTTTCCTTGCTCTCATCCTCCATCTCCCTTCTCCCTCTCATTGCGAACTTCCTCTCAGCCTCCCACTCCCTTCTCCCTGTAGCTATTCTCTCTTCACCCAAAATACCTCCTGATTTCATTTGATTTTCCCCATTTCAATTTCGATTTTCTTTGATTTTTTATATTTTGGCATTGATTTCTTCAATTCTACTTCGATTCGGCTTCGATTTCACCCTTCGACTACGGTTTTCCCCAAATTTAAGAAGGTATCCCTATACCCTGACTTTTTTTTATTATTTTAGTGTTGTATTTGATTTAATTTTAATTTTTGTACGTAATGTGTATTAATTGTTGCTTAATTGTGGGATTTAGGGTTGCGGTTTATGGTTCAATTTTGTCTTCATAGGGTTTAATTTCGGGATTAGGGTTAGGGTTTAGTGTATTTAGGGTTTGGTGCTTGGTATTTTAGGGTTTACGTTTAGGGTTTATTGTATTTTTAGGGTTTAGTCTTTGTTTTAAGTTTTTAGGGTTCTCAGTGTTTGGGTTTTAGTGCTTTTAGGGGTTTTAAAGTTAGGGTTTAGGGTTTAGGTCCTGGTTCTAGAATTAGGGTTTAGGGTGTTGAGTCCAGTTCAAACAATGTTGAGTCGCCTTCAAAGGCGTCCATTAGCCAACGAAACTTGACCCCCATCACTGACGAGGTACAGTTTGTAGTGACTGTGAAATCATATGGTGCTCTACCAGGGATGTTCAGTGGATTTGGACTTGATATGTGTGTTTTTGCAGTGTTTAGTGTATCTACAATGGAAATAGTTTGGTTAATTTTGAAATGTCTTAGAATATTGTTCAAAATTATTGAAGTGCTATAAAATGATTTTACCATGTGGAGAGGAGATTCAGGTGTTATAAATATCCACCACTTGGTATTTTATTTTTTTTGGTTTGATGAGGACCATATCAGATTTAGATTATAAATGGCTTTAAGAAGACCACAAATTGCTCGATATTATGAGATTTGGATCTTCGAAGAAGACAACAAAATGTTCAATCTCTTGGTCGAACAGGTCAATATAGGGAACAAGCTGCCCAACAGGGTTTGGAAGCATGAGGTATATATAGACCGTCGCGCGAATGTCCCAACTACAATACCCCATAACTTAGCTTTCCTTGCATTCAATATTGCTTTTTTCTGAGCTTCTTTCATCCCATTGAGATCATATTCTTCCAAGAAGAAAACTTTGAGATATGGATCATAACGAAATGCCCTAATATGGGGATTTGCTATCATAAATGCCTCTAGATGGAATCTTCCATCTGCAACAAATACAACAACATCAACTGCAACACTATTAGGAATTGTAGGAGATGCACTTCCCTTGAAGACAAAGGTTTAGATTGTGGAACAATGATATCAATACCAGAGTCAGCTAAAGCAGATTTAACAGCTCTCACAACTGCTGAGAATTGGATGGTCCCTACCACTACAATCTTTTTGTCACAAAAAATGCTTTAATTGTATTAATGATATGGTCTACACCGATTTTTATTTCAAAGAAAACATATAATAAAGCAAGGATTTTGGTGTAATCTATTGGGACTAAACAGCTATGCCTATAATGGATCAAAAGATCCAGAAAAATCATCCACACAGCAGCATGTGCCATATGTGATGTCAACCAGAATAAAGCACTCATCAACAGAAGCAAAGGTTTCAAAAATGTCGGAAAGAACAAGTGAGTACATGAGGAGACCTTTGCAGAATTGAAGGGTGACCCTTTTGGGGGATTATTTCTCACCCAAATGCCTAACCGACCTACATTTTTTCATGCCAAAAATCTTTTAAAAATGGATTCTCTGTGCATGTATAATGTCCCCCGCCCCCTCATTGTCAAAGAGATCACAAAAAAAGCAACAAATTATGATTTTTTTTGTAGTGACTACTTTGCTTCAAAGTGAGATAGTAGTATATTGCCTACATCTACAAAAATCGCCTAATCCCAATGTTTATTGATTTTCAACAAGCCTATTCAAAAACTACTTGGCAATCTCTCTTGGTTCTACCAATTGTCACTCTCCATATCAGCTCTTTGTTGGTCATCTTCTTCTATGACATAGCACTGACATATATGACTCTTTCATTAGCAAAGTCATAACATTTTCTCTTGGTTGGTCATATATGACTCTTTCATATCTGCTTTTCATCTCATGTTATATTTCTTTTTTATAAGATTAACTTATTAGACTCAAGATGATAAAGTACTGACACGTTTCTGGTTATTCTATTTGTTGTTCTTCATTAAATCCTCTAGTAATGTCATGAGTTACATTAGCACAAATGAGGAGAACCAAGCTTTTAGTTCATGTTATGAAGTTATAATTGGATATCTTAGTTTTATACTATATTTTATTTGCTCTTTGTTTATTTGAGTCATTAAAAATATTAGGCATAGGAATTGATTCTTAAAATATTAAGAGAGAAAACAATTAATTGTTTGTATAATGAGTACATTGCTTCTCTATTTATAATAGAGAAAACTCACAAAATCAAAATAAAATTAAACCTATCCACTTAAAACTTGAATAGAACTCCTAATACGAAACAAAGTAAATCACTATTACAGAAAAATGATAGAATCAAAAGATTTCTTATGTAAGATTTCTTATTTAATGTAATAACTAATCAATTATTTAATCGAATAGGTAGTAATTACTTAATTATCTAATTAAGTGAACACATTCTTACTATAAAATTAACTAATTAATTTGTTTTGTAGGATTAATGGAGTCTGTAAGAACCACAATGACATACTATTTGATGATTGCTAATACTAGTTAATTAGAATAATATATTTACTAATTATATAAGTATTGATTAGGTAAGAAAATAATTAAAAACCCATGATTTGTGGTAGTAAATTTGCCAATTGACCTATTTAATGTAATAAATAATCAATTATTTAATTGAATAGGAAGTAATTACATAATTATTTAATTAATGGAACACATTCCAATGGAGTTGGTATGAAGAACTAGAATAATTTACTATTTGACTACAACTAATACTAGTTGATTAATTTATATTTAATACATTTACTGATTGAATAATTAACTGATTTGGTAAGAAAATAATCAATTACATGATGATTTGTGGTAATTAACTAGCCAATTGATATAATTAATTATATAACTAATCAACTATTTAATCAAACATGCAGGACTTACTTAATTAACTAATTAATATAACCTTTTCTACTTATATAATTAAATAATTATTTCATTATTAATTGATTCAAACAATTTTTTTAGTTTTATTAATTATTTTTTATTTTAATGACTAATTACTTTTCCTACCATTATTATTTTTTTCTATGTTCCTTTTTTATTATTATTTCAGTTTTTAATTTTTTATAATCCTTATTTTCCCTTTTGTATTTTAAATTTATTATTTTTGAATTTTTCCTGTAATCTTTTCTTCCTTAGTTTTGTTATATTTGCCCATGTCAACAGAGCTTGTCCAAATGGCGCCACATCACCTTATCCATTAAGGAAAGAGGAAAGAGGAAAGAGAATGGGCAAAGGAGGAATTTTAGGTTTTAAAGGATGGGCTGGCATGGTGCTATATGGACAAGCTTTACTACGTGGGAAGTTGACGGATCGTATGAGGATTCCAAAGGTTGAAATCAGATAATTTGGGAAAAAGTTTAAAAAGTCATTATTCAGGTAAATAAAAATTTTAAATCCAATATTCGACTACAATTCCTTGAAATATAATAATAATAATAATAATTTTCCACAAAATCCTTCTTATTACATGAGTTGCTAATTGGGTGTAATTAGATTGGACAACAACAACCTTCATGTAGGGCATATTGAGTGAGAATTTCTTAAAGCCACTAAAATTTCAAATTTTGATCAATTCATTTTCTATAATTTTTGTGAGAAAATTTTACTTTTGTGCAATGGTACCCCACCTATAAAGTAATATTTAATTAATCTATCTAATAATTACATAAAAAATTTAAAGCTACAACAATTCAAAGTAATATTTAATGAATTTCTTCTTTTGAATGTTGTAGATTAAAATATAATTTTGGTTATTGAGAATTATGGTTCAATTGCATAATTTTAAACTTTTTTCAATCGATCCTTTTACTTTTTCTACATAGCACAACAAGGTGCATCTATAGATGACAAAAATTCAATATACTGGCGCTAGTCCTACATCATGACTTAAAAACTATCAACTGTGAAATCACCAGTCAACGAAATATCAAGCAAAGTAGAGCTCCATGTTTAGCAAGTATTACGTAAAAGGAAACTCTAGGGAAACAAGGATTCCTAATCAGACTAGAAAAGGTAGCCTCTTCGATTTATATATAACTGAGATAGGACTTGCTCTCTTTTGCCTTGTAGCATTGCCGGATCAAACCATCTTCTTTTAGTCCACGTTTTACACCTTTGTTGTCAGATCTTGCTCTATTCTTGCATCTTGGGGATCGACCTACTACTCTTATATTGTTTTAATGGAGGTCAGCTTGCCCGAAGACTGTTAGGGAAAAATCGTTGATGACAACAAGACAAGTAACAAGTAATCATGCACGACACAATATTTTACGTGGTTCTGCAAATTGCCTATGGCCATGGGAGATGTAGAAGATTTTATAGAAAAATTGAAGAATCAAAATATAGTTTGTTTCTAACACTAGAAATACAACCCGC
The DNA here is from genome assembly GCF_029961685.1 of Aristolochia californica. Lineage (NCBI taxonomy): Eukaryota > Viridiplantae > Streptophyta > Magnoliopsida > Piperales > Aristolochiaceae > Aristolochia > Aristolochia californica. The sequence goes on from NW_027181771.1 coordinate 23,917,834, forward strand.
AAGTCTTCTCTCTATTTCGTCTCAACGACTTTCAGCGAGACCAAAACTTCTCCCCGCTTCATCTTCCTGGTGCACACACATGCACTGATATGAAATCCCGAGGGAGTTCTATAAACCTCTTTGTTTCAGTAAGTCCTTGACTCTTTTATCTCGACAGCAGTGTCAAATAGTAGCACCAGTAACCGTGACGGGAACGGCAACGAACAGTAACTCCAACAACAGCGACGACAACGTCGTCATTCTTCTCGAGTATCTCTTTCAGTCGAGAGAATCTATTTCGTACTCTATTTCTGTTTCAAAAATAGAGTCGAAGTCCTGCCATACAGCACCGGCAACGGCGACGGCAGCGACGTCGTACTGCAGCTTCGGCAACGGCGTCGAGCCTCTGAGCACTCTTTCTCCTAACCACGGCATCGCCTGAAGGTCTCTCAAAAAACCCGTACTATTTTTTCAAAAGCTCCTCTATCGCTCTCTGTTTTTCACCTTGACCTTGTTCAGAAACCTGAGGGTTTTTATTTCACAAACAGAGTCACAGTTTCCTCCTGAGAGACTCTCTATGTGCAACGTCTCTGTTTCGGCAACATAGACGAAGTCTTCATGCCGAGGAACCTTTTTCGCACACCATCTCTGTTTCGGTAACAGAGTCGTGTGCAGTGGACCAGGCTCCACGGTCCTCAACAATTCTCCCACTTGGAGACTGGTACACCAACTGCATCGCCCTCTTCCTCAAACATGATATCCTCCATCTCTGCAACTCACTACCCCTATCTTCATACTAGAAGACCAACTGAAGCTGCGCACAACTTCCGTTTCTCAAGAGTAACACCCTTTGTCAACATATTAATAGGGTTCTTCCCTTGTGGAAGTTTTGTCAATTCCCATGTTTGATTCCCTAATAGGGTATCCATCTCATCCTTCATGGCTAGCTTCCACTTGGTAGAATAGTCATCTTGAGAGGTTTCTTCGTAACTTTGTGGTTCTCTACCATCTGTCAAAAAAATATAAATCAAAGTAGGTGAGAAACGCTGTGGAGGATGAATAGTCCTTACTGACATGCGAACTGCAACTGTAGGAGTGGACGTATCTTGATCTGACTGCGGAATAATAGGAGGTGGTGCACTAGACCCACTCTCCCTGTCACGTGTTTCTCTGCACTTCACTGTGGCCTCTGGTAGGTCATCCAGTCTAATAAAGTCGCATTCCATAGGAGCTGCTTCAGCAACTGTACTGGACTTGTCCTTGTACACAATCTTCTTATAATCTTTCGGCTCTGATACCAATTGTTAAGGAAAAATCGTCAATGACAACAAGACAAGCAACAAGTAATCATGCACGATACAATATTTTACGTCAAATTGCCTACGTCCACGGGAGCTGTAGAGAATTTTATTGATCAGTTGAAGAATCACAATACAGTCTGTTTCTCACACCAGAAATACAACCCAAGAGAGTCTTCTCTCTATTTCGTCTCAACGAGTTTCAACGAGACCAAAACTTTTCCATGCTTCATCTTGCTGGTGCACACACAGGTACCGATACGAGATCCTGAGGGAGTGCCGTAAACCTTTCTATTCCGATAAGTCCCAGAATCTATTCTTCCCACAAAAGTGTCGAATAGTAGCATGGGTAATGACGACGACAATGGCAATGAACAGAAACTCTAGCAATGGCGAAGACAACATCGTCGTTCTTCTCGAGTCTCTCTTTCTGTCGAGAGACTCTATTTCGCACTCTGTTTCTGTTTCAGAAATAGAGTTGAAGTCCCGCCCTATAGCACCGGCAATGGCAACAGCAGTGGCGTCGTACAACAACTCCGACTGCGACGATGGCAACGTTGTCGATCCAATAGAGTGCCAGTTAAATCTTGCCTTTTCTATAATTTTTTGCCATTTTCCGGCTTCCACCCCCACTCGCAAGTCACCACGCAATTCAAGAAAGAGCACACACGGTTTGCCAACATTGAGGTGACCTACCATTCTCAGTCGGCCGCCCAAAGTGCGTAACAGACCTACCTTTTTCCCGCCAAAAATCTTTTCAAAATGTATTCTATGTGCCCTCGCCCCTTCTTTGTCTAAGCAAACGAGAGATCACAAAAAAATGCAACAAATTATGATTATTCTCAATAGTGAACAAACAATGAAATGCAAGACTCTCTACACGCAACTTCCCTGTTTTGGCAATAGAGACAAAGTCTTCCTAACGAGGGACTCTATTCGCAAACCGTCTCTGTTTCAGCAACAGAGTCGTGTGCAGAGGACCAGGCTCCATAGTCCTCAACAAAGACATCTCACTTGAAATTCTTTCATGTCTGCCCAAGAAATGAGAACTCAAGTGTGAGGCTATTTTAAAGAAATGACAAAATATGATCAAGAAAGTTAGTTTCTTTCACTGCCAAATCAATTGACTTCGGTTTTGTCTATCTCAAATACAAGGACTATGGCTTCATACGTGAATGTATGTTTTGTCGCTCTAACGACACTCACGCTCCATGAGTCCCTCGTCTTCCCTTCACATCACAACATCAAGAATATGGGTTCATGCAATGGGGTCATCCTCTAGTGCAAGAAAATCCATACTAATCTCAACTCTGTTACTATCTCTATAATCCCATTACCAAGCATCTCATGACTCTTCCTCCACTCCCTCCTTTCAGAATGGCCCATGACCCCTTTGATAGTTGTTTCCCTTTTTTAGGTTTAACCCTGTAAAATTTAGGATATCATGAATGGAACTTTAGATCAACAAGAAAGAAGAAGAAGAAGAATAAGAAGAGAGAAGGAGAAGAGAATAAGAAGAACGAGGAAGGAGAGAGTTTGGCTTAAGGGAGAAGAGGGTTGCGTCAAAAAGAAAAATGAGGGCTGGACAAATTTGTGGAAAGAGAGGAGAGTGCTTCAATGCCCTGCCTCTTAGCCAATGCCTTTATTTGTAGTTTTACAATACCCTTAGGGCTACAACTTGATAAAACACAAGACATAAAAGGAAAACATATTTACACTTCTATGCCATCTTTATGGAAAGTAGCATATTTTACACATATGCAACTCCTTTGACGTGTGGGCTTCTTGTCTTGAGCTCGTGGGCTTGAGCCCATCTTCCAACACTCTTCCTCAAGCTGAAGGAGAAAAGACATTATAAATACCCAGCTTGCCACATATAAATGAAAGGATTTTAGATGTAATGGGTTTAGTGAGAATATTAGCTACTTGCTCTTGAGATGACACTTGTTTGAGAGAGATTATTCTTGCTTGAAACTTCTCCCATATAAAATGACAATCCACCTTAATATGTTTAGTTATTTCATGAAAAATTGGATTTGAAGTGATATGAATGCTGCTTGATTATCATAATACAGATTCAAGGACCCCTTTTTATAAAAATCTAGTTCGGTAAGAAGAATCCTGACCCATACAAGTTCACTAATGGTATGGGTCATAGCTTTGTATTCTGCTTCGGCACTAGATCTTGCAACCACATTTTGCTTCTTACTTTTCCATGTAACCAAGTTTCCCCCAACCAAAGTACAATATCTTGATGTTGATTTTCTATCATCAGGAGATTCAGCCCAATCTGCATCTGAGAAGCCTTCTATGTTGAAGTGCCCATGTTTTATACATCAATCCGCTTCCTGGAGCTCCTTTTAGATAACGTAATATTCTCTCTAAAGCTTGCCAATGGGTAATTTGTGGTTTGTGCATGAATTGACTCGCCACACTTACATCATATGATATGTCTAGCCTAGTTACTGTGAGATAAATCAGTTTTCCCTTGAGTCTTTGATATTTGCCAATATCAATATCTTCTTCATTTGTGGCACATAATTTTACATTTGTATCCATAGGTGTGTCAACTGGTCTACAACCCTTCATTCCTGTTTCTTCAAGGAGATCCAAGACATATTTCCTTTGAGACAATATTATCCCATGTTTGGATTGAAGAACTTCTATACCCAAAAAATATTTAAGCTTACCAGGTCTTTAGTCTTGAATTCCTGACATATCATCTGCTTCACCTCTTGTATGTTCAAAGCATTGTCATCGGTTAAGATAATATCATCCACGTATATGGCCAATAATATTTTTCCTTTGACCGTATCTTTATAATATACAGAATGAAAAACTGAGCACCGATGAAAACCAAACCGAAGGAGTGTTTGACTAAATTTATCAAACCAAGCCCGAGGGGACCGCTTAAGCCCATATAAAGACTTTTTTAACAGGCATACTGACTCTCCCTCAACCACATAACCAGGTGGTTGAACCATATAAATTTCCTCATTGATATCACCATTTAAAAAAGCATTTTAACATCCAACTGATAGACGGGCCATGAGGAGTTAGCAGCAATAGATAAGATGATGCGTACCGAATTCAATTTTACAACAGGAGAGAAGGTCTCCCCATAATCTATCCCATAGTACTGTGTATAGCCCTTAGCAACCAGTCGAGCTTTAAGACAAGCAACCGATTCATCCGGATTATGTTTCACCAAAAAAACCCATCAAAAACCAACCGGTCTTTTACCTTTCGGGAGTGATGTTAAGTACCAGGTTTGGTTTTCGTATAAGGAGTGCATTTCTTCATCCATAGCCGCCTTCCATCCTGGATGTCTCAGGGCCTCCTGATACGACTGCGGAATGGAAGTAGAAGAAAGGGACGCAAGAAACTGAAAACACTCGGAAGACAAGCGATGGTGAGACATAAAATTTGAGATAGGATGCGAAGTAGTACAGGAGCGATGTTCTTTTCTTAAAGCAATAGGCCGAGTATCAAATTTAGGCCCATACATAGGAGGAGAAGGACTTACCTCGAGTGGATCCGACAACTCCAAAGGTGAAGGTACGGCCCGGTGCATCAGGGGATGGATCCACTTCAAGATTGAACGACATAAGCGGACAAGGAGTAGTAGAAGGACAAGTCCATCCTGGAGGAGCATCATGGGAGGAGTAGAAGGAGGTGTCCTAAAAAAAAGTCACATCCCTAGAGATAAACATCCTCCTAAGGGTAGGATTGTAACAGACATAACCTTTCTGGTTGCAAAAGTACCCCCAAAAAATGCACCTCATAGACCGAGGATCAAGTTTATTTTTATGTGGGGATGCAACATGAACAATACACGTACATCCAAACACTTTCAAAGGAAGAGAAAAAGGATCTTCACTGTTAAATAACACAGAGTAAGAAGTTTTATGATAAAGGACTAATGAAGGTAACCTATTAATGAGAAAGCATGTTGTAAGTATAGCATGAGGCCAATAGAAATAAGGTACCTTCATGGAGTAGAGGAGGCCGCGAGCAACTTCAAGAAGATAACGACTCTTCCTTTCAGCAACACCATTTTGTTGAGGAGTATAGGCACATGATGTTTGATGAATAAACCCATTACTCTCACAAAATGATTTGAAGTCATGAGACATGTATTCCTTAGCATTATCAGATCTAAGGCTTTGAATTTTCTTCCCAAATTGTGTTAAGACCATAGCATGAAAATTTTTAAACAAAGGAAGAATTTTGGAATGCTCTTTAAATAGATATAACCAAGTCACTCGAGTAAAATCATCAACAAAAATGACAAAATATTTAACTTGGGTAATATTTGAGACAAATAAAGGGCCCCATACATTAGAATGTATTAGCTCAAACGGAGCAGTACTTGTAGTTGTAAGATGAGGAGAATATGTACTCTTGACATGTTTGCTTAATTGACAAACCTCACAACTGAAATTAGAAAGTCCTTTTAAAGATGGAACCAAAGAACGAAGTGAAGGGGTAGATGGATGACCAAGTCGATTGTGCCAAAGTTGGGCCTCAGATGTAGTGGACGATAATGCAACTAATGGTGGAAGAGTGAAGTAGTACAAACCCCCCCTTTCATGGCTGCCACCAATCACCCGCTTCATAGTCAGATCTTGAAAGACACAAGAAGACGGTGAGAAGGTGATAGAGCAATTTAATTGTTTGGTCAATTGACTAACAGTGAGCAAATTTAAAGGAAATTGAGGAACAAACAAAACATCTTGAAGGGGAATAGATGAAGTAAGAGAGGAGGAACCTTTGCCAAGGACCTTGGTTTGGGTACCATCAGCAATAGTAACGAATTTATGAGGATAACAAAGAGATAAGGACTGCAACAAGTGTTTGTTACCTGATAGATGTTCGGAGGCCCCAGAGTCGATGATCCAAGAGGAAGAGGAAGAAGAGGAAGAAAGCATACTTGAGGCAATAGTAGTGGCAGCAGTAGATGATGAGGGAATAGATGATTCCATGAAGGACTTCATTTTCTGAAATGCAGCATAGTCCTCAGCCGTAAGAGTCACATTTTCGGATGATGATTCAGCCTTATCTTCATTTTTCTCGATGTTAACCGAGACTGGGTTTGTTGTGGCCCAATTAGGCTTGCCATGAAGTTTCCAGCATGATGCCACTAGGTGGTTCTGACGGCCACAATAAGTGCAAAGTTGAAGCTCAGTACGGAAAGAATTTTGACCCGTTCTACCACCTCTATTTTCAGCCCCTCTCATTGTTCGACCTCCTCTCATATTTCTGCCCTGTCCTCGGGATGAGGAAGATGTTCCCCGATTGCCAGAGAGCATCGGCGATAGAGCATCAATAGGAGAAGGAGGGGATGGATCCGGTATCTAAAGTAATGTAGCACTAATATTATCGAAGGATGGAAGAGCAGAAGAACTTAGAAGCTGAGTTTTGGCCACCTCAAGGTATGGTTTAATTTTCGATAAGAAAATGGCTGCTGCCAAAGCTTCTCTTTGTCATTCTTGAATGACAATATCAGTGAAAATATGGCTGAGATAGTTTCCATTCTTGAAGAAGACCTCAAAACTGTGCCAAAAATTCGTGAATATTATCATCATGTTTCGTATGCAGCATGTTTTGTAAGACATCATATATTTTTTGTAATGAAGCAGTGCTTGAGTAAAGCTTGGCACAAGTGTCCATTATGTTCTTGGCGGTTTCCAAGTGGACCACATTGTTGGCCACCTACTCTTCCATGCTATTAATGAGCCAACTTATCACCATGTTATCATCCTTAACCCACTTGTGGTAGGACGCATCTTCTTCATCAATCGGAAGAGGAAAGTTAACAACGTGGCTCAAGAGGTCACGAGTAATAAGAACCCTCCAAACCGATTGTGACCAGCTCATGTAATTGGAGAGACCTCTAAGTGGAATTGTAGTAATACAGAGTATATCACTCTTATTACTATTGTATCCAATCTCCATGATGAGGTAAGTAAAATATGGAGGTCAAGGGAAAAAGCCTTCTTCAAAGAACAACGACTGAATGTAATTTGAAGAACTCGTAGACTAAATCAGTCACCAACAAAAGAGAACAAGAACCAATTTCTTTCACAAGTGCAAGCACCAAATTATCAACAAATTTGTGCCTTTAGAAAGTGATAATAACATCCAGCCATCACTCAACTTCTCTTGTATTCATAAGAACAAAGAGAAGAAAGTAGATGCAACCGATTAGGCCTTAATCCAAACTCCAACACAAACGAGCATTAGACAAAAATTTAGAGAAGATTTAACGGCAAACCAAGACACTTGGAAGAGAATTAAATTATAACATCAATTTAGTTATCTTGACAACATATAAAGATTTATCTTGACTTGATGTGACTCAAATTCAAGAAGTAAAGAAAAACAGTAAAAAGGAGTATGTAAATAAGAAAAGGAAACAAAAAAAAACGTAAATAAGAAGAGCATGAACTTCTCTTCATGACTGAACTCCTTTTACAACTTCTTGAAAAAAATTCATAATAACTCCATGAAGAGAGATCCTAAACTCCTCGCTCTGTTACCATGTATAATTTAGGATCTCATGAAAGGAACTTTATATCAACAAGAAAGAAGAAGAAGAAGAAGAGAGAAGGAGATGAGAAGAAGATTAACGAGGAAGGAGAGAGTTTGGATTAAGGGAGAAGAGGGTTGCGTCAAAAACAAAAATGAGGGCAAGACGGATTTGTGGAAAGAGAGGAGAGTGCTTCAATCCTCTACCTCTTAGCAATGCCTTTATTTATAGTTTTACAATGCCCTTAAGGCTACAACTTGATAAAATAAAATACGTAAAAGGAACACATATATACACTTCTATGCCATATTTATGGAAAGTACCATATTTTACATATATGCCACTCCTTTGACGAGTGGGCTTCTTGTCTTGAGATCGTGGGCTTGAGCCCATCTTCCAACAAACCCATTACTAGGTAGTTTCCCATAGATGTAAGGATAATGAGCCTGAGTTTGGATTATAAGTTGAATGGGATTTGGTCTAGAAATAAGCCTGAGTTTTCTCCATCAATAGGTTACTCTCCAAAATTCCTGGAATTTTGTATACCATGACTGAAGGTATGCATCTTGGATTTCAGATTTCTTTTTATGAATATTATATTGCTTTAGAATTTCTGATTTACATTTGGAATCTCTCGTCTTGATTACAATTCCATTTTTTTTTTTGTAAAATGTTGTCTATATTTTTATTATGCCATAAATAAAAATAAAAATTATGTGTCGTTTTTTAGTAGAGGAGGATGTAGAGTTACGATGAGGCCTTATGAGCCCCGCGTTTCTTCGATTGCCAGTGGTGGCACGTGCAACTGTCAATACGTTGTGTGCCTAGAGGATCTCAATCACGCTGGTGCTCCCCAGCAAGACAGCGTCCAAGAGAGGTAGTGATGCTTCCGAATAGCATCCCCGACCAGACAGGATGACTGCACTGGTGCGCCAGAGTAGGTTGCTAAGTGTGCAGGAGGTGACATCATGTTAGTGGGAACAGATGCACCTGTGGGAAGAAAGGGATTACAACCAGCCATCAGCCGTCGTTCGGGTCCGCAGAGGGGATCATTGACGACGGGAGTCGAACAACGGGGCTCGTTGTGTGCTCTGGCTTTGAACCATCAATGTTTTGTGTGCATTTTCTTCCTGACTCCCGGTTGGTCTTGTTCCTCACTTCCAGTTGCCTGGAGACCATCGTTGCGCATAACTGATTCTCGTTCGAGAGACGTTGCTTCGATGGGTTGAAATGAACACTAGACAATGCGTCGAAGTGCAGCCGAGAGGAGCAGTCACAAAGCACAGAGAGAGAGAGAGAGAGAGATGTTGTAATGGAAGCCTCTATACACCGACGTGCTGCACTCGTCGGACGCACACCGGCGACAATGGCACCTGAGGAAGGAGACGGCGGTACGGGGATGTGAGTAGAGTCCCAGACAGACGAGACGCCTAGTTGTTAACAGCCGAGAGCGGCACGAGGGAATAGAATAGAGACCGATGTTGTGTGCGCCAGTGTTCCGTGCTCTCATTGGTAGGGGCAGCAAAACATATTTGTATATATAGTTTGTTTTCTTTTTTAACGGTTCGAAATGTTCGGGTAGAAGTGAAGAGGGAAAAAACTACGATTTTGTTTTGTTTTCCATTATTAATGTAGTGCGGTTAAGTTTTGACACGGTCGGAGAATGTTTTATTTCTTTAATCCAATGACATAGCTCTCCTTTTTAATTTTTTATGTCTTGAATTTTTCTTAAGATTTGAATTTTTTATTTTATTTTATGGAAAGAATGTGGAAAACACCGACAGAACACAAGGGAAGAAGGAAGTCAGGAAAGGGATTGGTAGGATGGAGAGGGTAACACAAACGGCTACGGTCAATAAAATTTGGCGTTTTGATAAATGTGGTAGAAAGAAAAAATTTAGAGTAAGATAGGAAAGCTAAAACACTTTTGCAATTTCAGTTAATGTAATAAGAATCAGTTTCTATTCTCTTTCTCCAATGAACTAACCCATCAGCTCAGTTTCAATTTTAGTTAATGATGCTAATGCTGACAGATTTCAGATCACCTTTGTGCTCACTGTAGGAAAACAACATACAAAGTAATTGACTTCAGTTCTAATAAGAGGGGTTAGTCAACTCACACAGGAGATGAACTTCAGCCGCATTACTTGGTTCATCTCCTGACATCGTTAGTGGAGCACCAGCACATGATTCATGTTGATGAATCAGAAGAACCCAAAAATCATCTCTACAATTTAATTTCAGGAATCCGAATTCTGTAGTACATTGAGAATCATCTGGATGAAGCGGGCGGGATACCTCAAACCCTCATCAAATTTTTTCTTTTCAGTCTCTTTTCTGCACTATTCCCTCTCTCGGTCTAATTCTTCTCTCGTCTCTTCTTCCTCTAAAATTTTTTTCCTCCTTTCGTCCTCTGTCTCCCTTCTCCCTTCTCCCTCTCGTTGCGAATGTCTTCTCGGCCTCCCACTCCCTTGTTCCTATAGCAATTCTCTCTTCGCCCAAAATACCTTTTGATTTCGTTTGATTTCCCCCATTTCAATTTCGATTTTCTTTGATTTTTGACATTTCGGCGTCGATTTCTTCAATTCTACTTCGATTCGACTTCGATTTCACCCTTCGACTACGGTTTTTCCCAAATTTAAGAAGGTATGCCTAAACCTAGACTTTTTATTATTTTAGTGTTATATTTGATTTAATTTTAATTTTTGTGCGTAATGTGTATTAATTGTTTCTTAATTGTGGGATTTAGGGTTGGGATTTATGATTCAATTTTGTCTTCATATGGTTTAATTTCTGGATTAGGGTTAGGGCTTAGTGTATTTAGGGTTTGGTGCTTGGAATTTTATGGTTTAGGTTTAGGGTTTTTTGTATTTTTGGGTTTAGTTTTTATTTTTTATATTTTTAGGGTTCTCAGTTTTTCAGTTTTTGGGTTTTTTGGCTTTTAGGGGTTTTATGGTTAGGGTTTAGGGTTTAGGTTCTGGTTCAAGAATTAGGGTTTAAGGTTAATAGGGTTTAGGGCTTGGGGTGTTGAGTCCAGTTCAAACAATGTTGAGTCACCTACACAGGTGTCCTTTAGCCGACGAAACCCGACCCCCATCACTGACGAGGTACAGTTTGTAGTGACTGCGAAATCATATGGGGCTCTACGAGAGATGTTCGGTGAATTTGGACTTGATATGTGTGTTTTTACAGTGTTTAGTGTATCTACAATGGAAATAGTTTGGTTAATTTTGAAATGTTTTAGAATATTATTGAAAATTATTGAAGTGCTATAGAATGGCTTTGCAATGTGGAGAGGCGATTCAGGTGTTATAAATATCCACCACATAGTATTTTATTTTTTGTGGTTTGATGAGGACCATCTCGGATTTAGATTATAAATGGTCGTAAGAAGACCACAAATTGCTCGATATTATGACATGTGGATCTTCAAAAAGGACAACAAAATGCTCGATCTCTTGGTTGAGCAGGTCAATATAGGGAACAAGTTGCCCAGCAGGGTTTGGAAGCATGAGGTATATATGGACTATCGCTCAAGTGTCCCTTGCACAATACCCCAGGAGTTAACTTTTCTTGCATTCATTATTTCTTTTTTCTGAGCTTGTTTCATCCCATTGAGATCATATTCTTCCAAGAAGAAAACTTTGAGATATGGATCATATCGAAATGCCCTAATATGGGGGTTTGCTATCATAAATGCCTCTAGATGGAATCTACCATCTGTAACAAATACAACAGCATCAACTACAACACTAATAAGAATTGTAGGAGATGCACTACCCCTCAGCTTGTTTCATCCCATTGAGATCATATTCTTCCAAGAAAAAACTTTGAGATATGGATCATATCGAAATGCCCTAATTGTAGGTTTAAACTGTGGAACAATGATATCAATACCAAAGTCAGCTAAAGTAGATTTAACTGCTCTCACAACTGCTGAGAATTGGATGGTCCCTGCCACTGCAATATTTTTGTCACAAAAAAATACTTTAATTGTATTAATGATATGGTCTACATCTATTTTTATTTCAACGAAAACATATAAATCAGGGATTTTGGTGTAATCTATTGGGACTAAACAGCTATGCCCGTAATGGATCAAAAGATCCAGAAAAATCATCCACACAGCAGCATGCCCCATACGTGACGTCACCCAGAATCAAAGGTTTCAAAAATGTCGGAAAGATCAAGTGAGTACATGAGGAGACCTTCGGGGAATTGAAGGGCGACACTTTTGGCGCTGGAAGATACAATTCGCCATATTGATTTATGAATTTTGAAGTTATAATTTGAGGGGAGCAGGGAAACTGCAGTATTGAGGGAAGGATTGTTAAGAATCGAATCAGGGACTTGATTTCTGAAGAAACAAACTCTTAGGAGGGGGTCTCGGGTTTTTGGAGGAAAGGGCAGTGTCGGGTTCCATCCGATTAGCAAGCTACGTGAAAGAAGATTTCCAAGAAAGTCACGATAGAAATCACCTTTTCTAGAGAAAACAATGAGAAGCGAATCGGAACAAATAAAATACTTGAAGAGTAAAAAATACATTATGAACCAATATGCTTTACTTATAGAACTTAGAATTCTTCTATAAAACCTTTACTTCACAAAATTTCTATAAAACCTATCCTATGTGTGCAAAATTTGGGGATAACCCCTGCTCTCCCATTGAACCCGAACCCATTCATGTTACCGTTCGATAAAATTTGAATCTCAGATCTGTGCTGGAGGAACTCTGAGTCTTACCCCAAAACAATTGATCGGAAGGAAGACCAAGCCCCGTCTGAGACTGCTGAAACGGATTGATGTAAGAAATTGGAAGATAAGCGTTGTTGCTTCCCTGAGATTCCATCTCACAGACAAGCCACAGATTATGCGAGTGATCAACTGTGGTTTGCGTCTCAATTTTTCTGTCTGATGCTCATTCGCACACCAGTCCCATTCCCTTGGGAAATTCCAATCTCTGTTTCGCTTCTACCCATTTGCCAGAAATTTTGTAAGACAAATTCTGCAGATATTCTTTCGATGAGTTGGCGCTTAAAGTGGTTGGATGCTTACGTATTTCTTCATTGCTTCGATTACTGTACTTTGTGAGGATGCGAAGAACTTCAGGCTTATTTGGAGGCCAGGAATGAGGAGAGAATTTTTTCTCGCTTTCGGGAGGAGAACACAAGAAGAAGACGTCAATGCCGTAGAGTAGAGACAATCGATGGCACTTCTTCTTCACCCCTTCGACTTGGTTCTTGAAAACCTTACAGCGAGCCCTTTCATCGCCGATGAACTTCATCTCGAGTTTAGATCTCACCATGGCAACTATGCAAAATCGAGAAGAAATTTTGGGAAACTGTGATAGGAGCGTTGAAGTAGGAGAGTGAGAGCCAGTTGTTTTCCAGTTTTTGGTTTCCATGCCCACTCACAAGTCACCACGTAAGAGCACACGCCGTATTCCCAGGCGACCACCCAAATGCCTAACCGACCAACCTTTTTCACGCCAAAAATATGGATTCTCTATGCACGTATAATGTCCCTCGCCCCCTCATTATCAAAGCAAACCAGAGATCACAAAAAATACAACAAATTATGATTTTTTTTGTAGTGACTACTTTGCTTCAAAGTGAGATAGTAGTATATTGCCTACGTCTTCAAGAATCGCCTAATCCCCATGTTTATTGATTTTCAACAATCCTATTCATAAACTACTTGGCAATCTCTCTTGGTTATACCCATTGTCACTCTCCATATCAGCTCTTTGATGATCAACTTCTTCTATGACAAAGCACTAACATATATGACTTTTTAATTAGCAAAGTTATAACAATTTCTTTGGGTTGGTCATATATGACTCTTTCATATTTTCTCTTCATCTCATGTTCTTTTTCTTTTTCAAAAGATTAACTTATTAGACTCAAGTTTATAAAGTACTGACACGTTTTTTGTTTTTCAATTTGTTGTTCTTTAAGAATCCTCTGGTAATGTCATGAGTTACATTAGCACAAATGAGGAGAACCATGCTTTTAGTTCATGTTATGAAGTTATAATTGGATATCTTATTTTTATACTATGTTTTATTTGCTATTTGTTTTATTTGAGTCATTAAAAATTTTAGGCATAGGAATTGATTCTTAAAATATTAAGAGAGAAAACAATTAATTGATTGTATAATGAGTACATTGTTTCTCTATTTATGATAGAGAAAACTCAAAAAATCAAAATAAAACTAAAATGGGGAAAGGAGGAAATTTAGGTTTTAAAGGATGGTGCTATATGAACAAGCTTTACTAATGTGGGAAGTTGACGGATTGTATGAGGATTCCAAAGGTTGAAATCAGATAATTTGGGAAATAAGTTTAGAAAGTCATTATTTAGGTAAATTAAAATTTTAAATCCAATATTCGGGTACAATTCCTTGAAATATAATAATAATAACAATAATTTTCCACAAAATACTTCTTATTACATGAGTTGGTAATTGGGTGTAATTAGATTGGACAACAACAACCTTCATGTAGGGCATATTGAGTGAAAAATTCTTAAAACCACTAAAAATTCAAATTTTGATCAATTCATTTTCTATAATTTTTGTGAGAAATTTTTTTTTTTGTGCAATGGTACCCCACCTATAAAGTAATATTTAATTAATCTATCTAATAATTACATAAAAAATTTAAAGCTACAACAATTCAAAGTAATATTTAATGAACTTCTTCTTTTAATTGTTGAAGATTAAAATATAATTTTAGTTATTGAGATTTGTGTTTCAATTGCATAATTCTAAACTTCTTTCAATCGATCCTTTTACTTTTTCTCCATTGCACAACAAGGTGCATCTATAGATGACAAAATTCAATATACTGGCGCTAGTACTACATCATGACTTAAAAACTATCAACGGTGAAATCTCCAGTTAGCGAAATATCAAGGAAGGAAAGTAGAGCTCCATGTTTAGCAAGTATTACGTAAAAGGAAACTCTAAGGAAACAAGGATTCCAAATCAGACTAGAATAGGTGGCCTCTTCGGTTTATATATAACTGAGTTAGGACTTGCTCTCTTCTGCCTTGTAGCATTGCCGGATCATACCATCTTCCTTTTGTCCACATTTTCCATCTTTCTTGTCGGATCTTGCTCTATTCTTACATCTTGGGGATCGACCTACAACTCTAATATTGTTTTAATGGAGGTTAGCGAGCCCGAAGACTGTTAGGGAAAAATCGTCGATGACAACAAGACAAGTAACAAGTAATCATGCACGACACAATATTTTACATGGTTCTGCAAATTACCTACATCCACGGGAGATGTAGAAGATTTTATAGATAAATTGAAGAATCACAATACAATATGTTTCTCACACCAGAAATACAACCCAAGAGAGTCTTCTCTCTATTTCGTCTCAACGGGTTTAAGCGAGACCGAAACTTCTCCCCACTTCGTCTTCCTGGCATACACACAGGCACCGATACGAAATCCCGAGGGAGTTCCGTAAACCTCTTTCTTCCGATAAGTCCCAGACTCTGTTCTTTCGACAGCAGTGTTGAATAGCAGCATTGGTAACAGCAACGACAACAGCGATGACAATGTCGTCGTTCTTCTTGAGTCTCTCTTTATGTTGAGAGACTCTGTTTATGTTTTAGAAATAGAGTCGAAGTCCCGCCCGTACAACACCGGCAGCGGCGTCGTACTGCAGCTCCGGCAGCGGTGACGACAGTGGCATCGAGCCTCTGAGCACTCTTTCTCTTGACCACGGCGTTGCCTGAAGGTCTCTCAAAAAACCCCTCTCTATTTTTCTGAGAGCTCCTCTGTCGCTCTCTGTTTTTTCGCCCTGACCCTGTTTGGAAACCCTGAGGGTTTTTATTTCGCCAACAGAGTCGCAATTTTCTCCCGAGAGACTTTCAACGTGCAACGTCTTTGTTTTGGCAACATAGACGAAGTCTTCTTGTCGAGGGACTCTGTTCGCACACCATCTCTGTTTCGGCAACAGAGTCATGTGCAGTGGACTAGGATCCACAGTCCTCAACAATTCTCCCACTTGGAGACTGGTACACCAACTGTATCACCCTCTTCCTCAAACATGATATCCTCCACCTCTGTAACTCACTGCCCCTGTCATCAAACTAGAAGACCAACTGAAGTTGCGCACAACTTCAGTTTCTCAAGAGTAACACTCTTTGTCAACATATCAATACGGTTCTTCCCTTGTGGAAGTTTTGTCAACTCCCATGTCTGATCCCCTAACAGGGAATCCATCTCATCCTTCATGCCCAGCTCCCACTTGCTAGAATATTCATCTTTCAAGATTTCTTCGTAACTCTGCAGTTCTTCACCTTATGTCAACAAAATATAATTCAAAGTAGGTGAGAAACACTGTGGAGGACGAATTGTCCTTACTTATCTGTGAACTACAGCTGCAGGAACGGAAGGCTCTGGATCTGATTGTGGAATAATAGGAGTTAATAATTTGGTTTGGATGCTTGTTATAAGCTATATATGCATGGCAACAATAATAGTATGCTCAATTTTTTACCATGGAAGTCTTTCCACTTGCATAAAATTAATATAAATGTAGAACCCTTTATAATCTACTGTTAGTACTAGATTTGCACATACCAATCATAACTTGGTAGAAGATTGTAAGTTGATAAGACCAAAAAAGTCTAAGGATGAGTTAGAAAGCATAACTTTTGGCATAGATTTTCGTCACTCCATTGTAGAGTATAAATGGTGGTTGAAGATTACAAGGTATGTTAATATGGTTTTATTTCAACAATATTTAGGGTTGAGAATAGTAATGGGGTAACTTCACTAGTTTTCTAGGCCTCATGTAGGGGTGGGCACGGGTTAAGTCAAGGTCTAGTTTTTTTAAACCCAAACCATGAACCCAAAACATGACCCCAAAAAAAAAAAACGTGAAAAAATCCCATCCCCGAAACCTCGACTCCTAACCAAACCCCGTCTCGAAACCCCATTTATCGCCTTGTTCCGCTCCATCACCATATCTCCAACCCATCCCCATCTCGTCTCTACCTAGGTTTCTAATCCATGCCCCATCCTCGACCTGAAACCCAACAATTTATTTCCTCTACCCATGCTCATCCCTTGTCTCACGCTAATGTAAAAATATAAATTAATTATTATCGATTGATGATATATATGGATACTTTACCTCTAATAAGTAAATTTATGATTTAATGAAATTTAGAGAGCCTAGAAAATAATTTTGATATTATATAGTACAAATACAATAAAAAAGTCAAAATATAACAATAACTCCTTTGTCCCTATTCCTGTCCATTTGAAATTGTGGGGCTCTTCATCTGGCATCTATTGACAAAATTGATACACATATAGATAAAGTATTGTTCGACTTCCATATCACACCAATAGATTAATATTAGTAGCCCTTTAAGTGTCATCTCTCTTGCTTTTTAACTTTATTTATATTCTATAGACTATATTGAATCTCATTCTAGGATACAACCACAAAGATAGCAAAGACCACCATTTAGTGCCTATACGTGGCTTGAGGAGTCAAGGCCACAAGCTTGCCAACTCCCTTAATGGTGAAAAGCGAGTCAACCACAAAGGAGATTTATGAGAACATGTACTTGAGGCAACACAAATTCTATAGTAGGCCTATGAATACACCACCTAAAGGAGATAAAATTGTCCAAGGTTGGGGAGAGAAAGCAAGGGTGTAACATTCTCTTCTACCCCATCCCTGAACATCACGACCTATGTTAAATTAAGCTGCTAGAGACTCCTTTGCCTTGAAGAGCCTAGGCCATTAGCCAACCCACTCCCTTGATATTATGAAAATTATACTTAAGATAATACAAATTCATTAGTACACTCATTATTAACATGCTATATTAGATAAGACCTCACCTGCCAAGACATGGAAGAAAACAAAGGCTTAACAATTAGACTCTTGTTCAAAATCAACCACCAACAAATGTGTGAGCAATATTGAGATTCTTTTTAGGTGTATGATATAGAGAGTACTTATGATTTGTTAGATCTCCATAATGAAGAAATAGAGGTTAATTTAATACTTCATATTTTTTAAGTAAAAGTATTAGGTAGTATGGTGAATTCTTTATAAAAATTGCATATGTAGACCATAAAACTCATAGGAAATTATTTTTACATACATTTTATCCTTTTCTAAGAGTTTTTCTTTTATTTCATAGAAATTTCATGGTTAAATGGACTCAAAATGAGAAAGAAAACTCTTTATTTAATAAACCATTCGCTTATGCTAAATTCTTGAAATTCTATTTAGAATGTTAAATGATCTTAACAACAATCTTATTAACATAACATGACCCTAGGGTAAGTACTTTGTTATAACCTTGTCAAAAGTTGAAAGCATGAGTCAACTTTTAGAACTACTAGAAGGTGCAAGCACTTCATGACAACCATAGCAAAAGTTGCAAGTTGCATGACTCACCTTTAAGAACTACTAGAATGTGCAACTGATTAAAGAACATTTCATTTGAACTTGGCCATGAGTTCATCTAGATGTTCATTATGTTGAATCTCGGATTCCAATTCTTCTTCATATTGCTTCCTTTGCAGTTCCTTCATTCTTTGAAAGTGTTTTTCTATAAGTTTTATCTTTTCTCGTTGAAATGTTGCAACTTTGATAAGTTGGCTCATAAGGTCTTCTTCATTTGGATGTTCTTGCCTGCAAGATAGAGTAACAAACTTAGGTAACTCATTCACATAAAAAAATGGCTCAGTATATTACGAAATGATGTTTATTGTTTTTAGTCTATCATTTGTACCTGGAACCATCATCTTGCAAGCCCATTGGTGTTGTTGATTTGAGGAAATCATGATCACGATTACATTTTCTGAAAATTATAAAAGTGGTAGGGACGAGGTATCACAAAATTTGGCTAAAAGATATTGAAGGTGAACTTTGGCTGAAAATTTGTATCTTATAAATAGCATAATCATCATGATGAATTATTATTTATTTGTGGAACCAAGGTAATACATAAGCCACAAATAACTTTGTAACTTCTCTTACAATGTGAGAAGGTCTAAAGTTATCTTTGTCACATGCCTAAAAGCATAGAAACCAAAGCATTCTTTCGAATGCTTAAGAAATGTTCTTAACTATCTATGGTGTTTATGACAATACTTGGATTTCAACTTGATAAAAGGGAGGTTATAACTATCAATATAGTTGAATTGTTCCTTAAACTTATGTCTAGTTAATAGATATGAACTAAGATAAATCCATGTGGCCTAGAAGAGTGACATATGCCATCACCTTTATATCTGGTTTGTATGAATTCCTCATATTTATAAAGAGAGAAGGAAACATGTTTTTAAAATCTTATATTGGCATTAAAATTAAAAATTTAGATTTTAGTTGTATTTTTATTTTATTTTTAAAAGGTAAGATAAACATATTTATGCAATAATGACACTTTAATGAAACTTTAAGGCCCTTTAAAAATAAATAAATGGTATTCAATGATCCTTTCCTTGTAACATTTAATATATAAGAATTAGAAACAATTTGAAAATTTTCATATAAAATTTCTTCATTATGATTGTTAATAAAAGTATTTTGGCATTTTAGTTCATTAAAATAAATAAGAAGCTTACAACTTACTATTCTATTATGTGAAAGAGGTCTATATCAAATAAGGATTCTTGTAAAATGAAATCTATTATGACATATTTAATAGTTCAAAGCTAGTAAATGGTCTACAAGAAAAGCTCCTCATGCCAATGGATAAGGGAAAGTTTTGTAAAACATATATTTAAGTGAAACCATCTCCTAGTGAGAAAAAGAAAAGGATAAGTTTAAAAATCATTAGTCAGACAAATCAACGCAAAATAATGCAAGCTAATGCATAAGTTTGAAAAGATGAGGAAAATTGTAACTTCTGTGTGTTAATGTAATAATAGATTTTGAAAAATCTTCATATTGAAACAAGGTACAAAGACTTATAACTCAAAATTGGCCATAGAACCTTCACAAAAAAATTCTCTTGAAAATAAAATTCTTATTGGCACAACTATTGAGAGTGATTGTTTACTTCCTATTAGTACCATCATACTTATGCAAAATACTAGGATTGATTCCACTACATTTTGTAGACAGTAGGAGATATGGGGAACATGAAACTATATATTGTCTAGTTCTCAACATGGAGCTATATTGTCTCCTTTCTCGAGAACATAGAGCTATAATGAAGCTGGTGTACAACTTACACACATTCGTTGTTCTCAATAGAGCTATAACAAAGTTGTTGTACAACTTGCACACATTTGTTGTTCTTAATCCAACAGTAAACCGATCTTCAAAGTCCACATTGGTGTCATAAATCTATGAGGTTTTACACATGTTTATCCATTTATTGATAAAAAAATGATGTCCACATTGAAAATATCAATGGAATAATAGAGAAACATGATGAATAAGGTTTTCATTTGTTGAAACTGCATTGAGTAACATTTATAGTATTTTTATTCCTAACCTTTTTATGTTTTTGCTACACACTACTATTTTTTATTTGGTCTTAACATTATGCTAGTCATAATCATTTTCCTTAGAGAAGAATTTTAAAAACACGTTCATTTTCTATTTACACCAATAGAATCATATTCAGGCTAGAGGTTCTAAAATAAAAAATGTAGATTGGTATTTTTTTCTTTTCTTTGCTTAGTTTTCATTTGTATCCCATTTGTAAATTTAAAATTTTGTATATAATCTAAAGTAGCTTGCCATTTCTAATTTATGAGTAAACCATTCGTAAGAGTAATACCATATATGAACATCTTCATTATGAAAAAAGTGCCCTTTTAGCACAGTTTTGATGCTAAAAGTAGAAATAAAATAAAAAGTTGACTTAGTTTGTAAGATCACTGTGACATGTACAATCTCCAAGTATCATATACGATAATATCCAATGTCATTACATTTGATGACGAATTGTATTCAACATATATCATTTCTCAAGGTTGGAGCAACACCCTTGAAACCAGACATGTATGACATGATACATGTGTCTCTCTTAATAGGTGCCACCTCTAGGCAAAGGGACCAAATCATTCCCATAAACATGCCTCAAATTTTTTACGAGAGAGAAGATAAAGTTGTCATAAAAGAAAATTTTAAAAGATAAAAAAGGCCACCATAGTCTATTGGCAAGAGGAAGTAAACCAATTTGTGGTAGATAAAATCTAGTATAGGATCTAACAGGCTCCTGCAATTGTAAATTTTATTATGCAAAAATCTATACTAACAGGCTCCTGCAATTGTAAATTTTATTATGCAAAAATAAAAATAAAAATGCTAAATTGGTTCAAAATTATAAGCATTATACCTCCTTACTTGGGGCAAGATGGGTGGAACATGATTGATATCATAATTTGACGATAAAATTTGGAATAAATCTTGTCATTGAGACAAGAAAGAAACTTTAAGTTCATAGCCAATTATAAGCTAAGAAGAGGTTTAGCTTGAATTTGGCTTACATGATCATGACAAACTTTAATTTTAAGTGAATTATTGTTTTGATAATCACGTTATGATCTATTTTCTGTTTCCTTTTAATGATAACATGAAACTTAAGCCATTAAATCCTCTTCTTAGTTGTTCTTAAGATATGAATGTGTTCACAACTAGCTTTAGCATATACCAAGTTTATTAGATCGAAAGGGCAATATTTTAGGTAGCTTAGTATGTTTTTATTTTCCATTAAAATAGGTTATGAATAGGATGAAGGGTTTGTCACAATAGATTTTTGGTAAAAGGATCAGCTAGGCGTTCATTTAGATAATTTGGGAAAAATGTGTGGAGGTGGCACAATTTGTTTGATTTCAACTGTGAATGGAGAGTACATACTAACTCAGCCGGAAGAGCTCTTGCCAGTTGTTATGAGAAACATGTATATGCCTCTAGGTATGAACTTTGCATGTTTGCTCCACTAAAGCTTTCAACATCATCCATAGAAAAGTAACCAATATTGTTATTTACTTGCTTTTAGGACTCTTTCATAAGATTGAAAATGGAAATAGTATTGTTATTTTCTATCACCTACCAAATGAGTCTCAACCACCATATACTTAATACATTAATTTTATTCTTGATCTGTCTACACGGTTTATAAAATTCGTATTCGGGTGTCATGTATTGTTGAAATAATTTAGAATGTGGAGATGACTAAATATCCCTACCCTGATAGATGAATTTGTAGATTTGAATTGATAGGCCATTTTTTGTTAATTTGATAAAAAAAAATATGATTTACTCATGCACAGAGTTGTAAGGCACCTTGGACTATTTGTGAGTGACTTAAAAAACTAAATGTTACTCAGGGATTTAGTAGCTTTTATGGGTAACTTTGAAGGATAAATTGCCTCTTGTACCATATCACAAATGGATGTAGCTTAAAGTTATCAGAAGCTTGTGTGTGATGACATTAGGCTATAGAGTCCACAAAGCATATTTGAGCTCTCTTGAATTGCTTGGATTTTTCTTTGTTAGCATGCAACAAGATTTTTGAATGTCAGAGATAGTAGGTTTGTATTATGTTATTTTGAAAACTAGCTTTTGAATGCTTTGTCAATCCTTTTCTAATAATGGAATGTGGCATCTTTGATACGCCCTTTTTTTGGTGAAGTATGAATTTTTTTCAAAATGAAAACACCTTCTCAAATTAAAAATGTAATTATCAAGCTTGATTGATTGAGATAAACATACTAGATATATACAACTCTCTTTCCAATGTTCAATAGTGAAATAAGGAAGCTTTTAAAAAGTTTTTTATAAGGTTTAGATATCTTTCCTCTTGAGTCTAGGCAAGATAGGTAAGACATTGAATTTGAAATATTCTTGACACTTGCTTATAGAATCTAAATTGTGTGATCTCGAGTGAGAGTTTTTAGGTAAGTGTCTGGTTGTGACCATAAGACTTGAATCCATTGACTTCTCCAAAATAATAATTTTTGGAAGATAGTTTAACAAAAATGAGTGTTGTGATGGATTTACATAAATGGGAGGTCCAAATGAATTAGAAGAAAAGATGGAGTTGTTTATGGTGTTTGAGACGAGAAAATAGTGAATAAAGAGAATGATGATGAATGAGAGGAAGGAGAGGACGTATGTATGCAAGATGGATGTGAGGTTTCCTTCTTTTTCAGAATTGAATGACTTTTCCTTGGATCAGACTGTCGACTTTGATACCATGTGAAAACCTTTCAAATTTAAAACACCTCCAATTAAACTTGTAACTATCAAACATGATTTATTAATGAGAGAAACATACAAGATACATACAAATTTCTTTCCTATGTTCTACATTGAAATAAGGAAGCATTTCAAAATCTTTGGATAAGGTCTAGGTTTCTTTCCATTAGAGTCTAGAGAATTTATGTAATAATTTAAATTTTAATTATTCTTGACCCTTGTTTATGTGATCTAGATTATGTGATCTTGATTGAGTATTTTTAGGTAAGTGCCTAGTTGGTGAATATCTCTTCTTCATGATACGAGGAACGTGCATGAAAGAATTTTTCTGAACCACATGTATTTTTTATACAGCTAGACATGGGTCGTTTGAGTGATATCTGGTAGCTGGCATGTTTTGTAATTTGTCTTGCATGGAAGAGAGAGAACATGGGTCCCTTGAGTGAGCTCTTGTAGGTGGCATGTCTTGTACTTTATCTTTCATGGGAGATAGAGGAGGTTGATTATTATTTTGCATGAATTCAGGCGTTCTTCTTTGCATGGAGAGAGATGTTTGAGTAACTTTTGTGATCTTGTGTCTTCACACAAAGATGTGATCCAAATGGAAATAGAGGAACGACAAAGATTTAAAACAACACATATCACCTTATTTCCTTGTTTCTCGAGATGTTGACTTATTGAAATTTCATCTTTCCATTGTTAGTTCAACTACTATTCTTTACATGAGATCTAACATTTTAGAATTGAGGCTTGTGGCGATGAATCTGCCTTTGAATCAACTTTGTGTTGCCAAATGGAGCCAAAATTTTATTGGGCATTTAAACTAAAATTTCTATAGATTGATTCTAGGTCACCTCCATGGAGTCTTTGGTGGGAGTGGTATTTGAGATAGTGAAGGTAATGCTATAGTCTAAGTGGCCCTGCCATTTAGAGTGACAATGAACAATTGATCACTTTATTCAAAATTTTGTTTAAATACCTTCCTAGTTTGACAAACACAATACTGCATTATTGAGGGTGATGCACCAAAGACTATTAATACCAAGCAAGTTCACTCCTCACTAGCATGTGGACCTCAATTGAGAGTGAGTCTTTCCATGTAGAGCAGCTCTAGTTTGGAATCTATTTTGTTTTAGAGTGTCTCTCCTTGTGCCTGACTCTTTTCTGTCTTTTCCTTCATTTTGCTTCTATAGGGGTCAACTCCTATGCTAAAGGGCTGACTTTGGATAATGAAGGTCAACTCTTTTTTCTTTCAAAACATTCTATTTTTCATAATTGAATCCTTTTCCTCCTCCCTCTTGATGGAGTCAACTCCTTTACCGAGGGGTTGATTCCTTTGATGGGGTCCACTTTGTTTCACCTTCAAAATTCTCTATTTCTTTGCACTCGACTCTCTTTATATGTTTGCCATGATATGGGGTCGGCTCCTTCCACAATGGTAAACTCTTTTTTGCTCATTTTAACCAAATGCTTAATTCATGTTTTTTCTCTTTCAGTTGAGGGCTTCATATTTCTTACTAATGTGCTTGACTTGTATGCATGAGCTTGACTCTTTCAACTCTTGGCACTTCAATTTCTTCAATTTTCTAGCAGAAGTAGCTGATGTCTTGCTATGTGATCGACTCTTCTTGCCTATTTTACTCTTCTTGTCTCTTTTGGGTTCACTGTTTGTGCAAAATAAATCTCCATTTTTCTTCCTTGGTTAGACATTGTTGTTGAGTTGTCTAGATGATGTACTCTCTAGAATGAGCTACTTACTTTTATTTTTGTAAGGACCATTGGGTGGACCATGGCTAGTCAAATGGATATATTGCCAGAAATTTCTTTTCAATGTTGGTGTACATTGATCATCAAAATGATCTCAAAGGTTATGTTAGGCCAACAAAGAGACCCTTGAAAATTGAAGGAAACTCCATTTTTCAACAAGTCAAGTTCAAAGAAGATATCAATGACAAGAAAACAAACAATTTGACATTCAAAAATTTTCCATCCAACGAATATCATAACCGATCAATTTGGAGTGCCTTATGCTTCCATTCAGATTAAGATCAACGTCCTTGATTTATTTTATCGAGGCATACAAACTCCGTCCACTCTAAAAGATCGAATGAAAAAAAGGCTAGAAATAACCAAGAAAATATAAAAAAGGTATATCTTATTCAATTATGCCTAATTTTTTATAGAGGCATGTTCAATTTCTGCTTACTACATGAAATATATTGGGATTGAGGAGATTAAATCAGAGGCTGTCTTTTGTCCCTTAAATGATTTTCATTGAAGAGATAAAATCACTATTTGGTGACACTTATGGCAGCAGAAGCAAGGGCTGGCATTTCTAATATCACCTTTGTAATTTAAAAGAGATCATTTTCAAGATGAAAACATCTCTATGTGACTTTCTTACGATCACTAACTTACCCAAGTTTGAAACCAAAAGAAATGTAAAGGAATATAAAGAATTTCTACATTGGAAACTCTTATGATTTAGAATATCCAAAAATATTCAAGATATAAAAAATATTAAAAATTGAAAGAAATAACGTAGAAACATTGGATAAGATACTTGTAACATTGTATACGATACTTGTATTCAGCTTTATGAATCATTTTCACTTCTATTGCCTTTAGACTAAATTTTTTTACCTAAGGTGTAATTTTGATAAAATTGAAAAAACACCTACAAGATAATAATTGTCACTTCTAATTAATGTTAAAGGATAGCTTTATTATGGGAAAGGTGGTTTTTTAGTTTAATTTTCTACAATTAGGAACCACTGAAAAGTTGACAAGGTGAGTTAGAGTAATGTGGCAAGTATCAACCTCTATCAACCTCAAGAATCACCATAATAGGTAATGCCCGTATGGTTACTTCTAATATGCACCATGTGTTGGATTCGATTGGGTATATTTCATCTCTCAAAGCTAATATCAACACCCCTAAAGTCCAACACATATTACTCACATGATATAAGTGACAATGGTATCCCTTGGTAAGAGAACTAAAGGAATGAAATTCCAAATGATGTTATAAGTATTTGAGGGGAGCGATTACAAAGACAAAGACATCCCATTAAATTTCGCGTATAGGATAGATAATGAAGGTGATTGTGAAGTGTCCAAATGATGCAGGCATGTGTAAGACTCTTGTGAAGGGATCTAGGTTGATGACTGGTTCAATCTCAAATTACAACCTTATTAGGGAGCTTTGACTTTATCCATGACAACTAAAATCTCTCTTACAAGTGTATTAGAACCTTCACATATATGCATGGTCAAATACATGCATGGTGGGGGGGGGGGGTGATTATGTATATTATAATGCCAATTGTATAGTTTACATTCATGCACAGTAATGAAGGTACACATGGAAGCAATTATATAAAAAGTACACAATGGATTTTTAGAGGCTTCACAATCCTTATGTGGATTGCTTTTCCACCCCATAAATGTTTTTACATCTTGAAGCTATTCTTGTTAGGAATTAGACACCATAATTCCAAACCAATGATAGAAATAATAATAAATATAGAACAAAGGAAAAGAAAACACAAAAAATAACAAGATTTATACAGGTTCGCTTCAAGGTGAGACTACGTCCTGCCTTCCATTGCTGCAGTAATCCACTAGCAAGATGAAGTAGTTTACAAGAGGAATTACACATACTTACAAGTGTTCTCTCTAACCTCTCTCAGGATAAAACTCCAGCACATTCTTGGTGATGATAAAACCCTAACAACAACGTCTCTCAATTATAAAGAGAAAATTAGGCAACCACGATACAAGAGTAAAATTCCCAAACTGCCCTTAATGGAACAACAATTAATATATCGTGGATCTGTGTACCGACTCAATGTAAGGCACTGATTAGGCTCCATAACTTAACACTTCTAAGCTTGGGTAGTCCTACAACATCTACAACAAATAATCTCTAAGAACAATTATAATGTTATCCACAGTGACTCGCCAACCAACTCGCATACCACACTCTCACTAAGATTTACAATAGTTAATTAAGCACACTAGCCTAGACCCACAAAAGGATCATCCAACAACTAAATAGGCTATACAAGAATAGACAAAAGGATTGTCAATACCACTTGCTTATGTCTGACACTCACGCCATAGAAATTACAATTCCACCAATCAGAAAGTACAATTGGGAAAGAAGACTAAAGGGAAAAGTGAGAAATTCCCTTTATTTTCCTTTTCTTTTTTTTCTTCTTCCTCCTCCCTTTCCTCTCCATCTTCTTCTCCTTTTCCATCTCAGATCTTTGTCCGCTATGATACCATGTTGATTTCTAGTGCTAATACATTAACACGAGAGATTTCAAGGAGAGGAGAGAAGAGACTCTAGCTTGAGGAAGAGAGGAGAGAAGATACCAAGGGAGACAAAAGACAAAATGAGAGAGAGGTATGGTGAATTTGAGCAAAGAGGAAGTGACTTGAATGCTCTACCCCATACCTTGAGCCTATATTTATAGTTGTGAGTTTACAATGACTATAATCCCCTTAGGGCTACATGTTTAAAAAGGAAAGAAACATAAAAGGTCATACACCAGCTTGTATATTTACAATTCTCTCTCATCCCTATGGAAGTTCTCCTTATTTACTAGTCATGCCACCCCTACACATGTGGCTGTCATTTTACACAATTTTCTCTTTCCTACCCCATAGGACCATCTCCCTTGCCGGTGTTGATATAATTGAACTACTTGGATTGGAGAAAGGAGGAGAATTTCTCCACCCAAACTATTTTAAAAATAATGTCGTTGGGCTGCCTTGGCAAGATCAATAAAAACTTGGTCTCAACACTATGTCGGTTTTAAATATAATTCTCAACATAAATTTTCAGTCATGTTGGTATAAACCGTTCAGAAAGTTGAGGCTTTTTGTTGATACTTGACCATTTCTACTTCAAATGTCGATTTCTCTTTCTATAAAAATCTAATTGCAATAATTCTTTTTGAATTGGAATCTAGACTCAAAGATATTTCCAAAAGTATATAATTTTCTATATGAAAATCAATGTAAGAAGTGAGAAATCCAATGAAAAAAAATTGGGAAAGAAGACTAAAGGTAAAAATGAGAAACTACTCTTTTTTTCCTTTCTTTTTTCTTTTTCTTCTTCTTCCTCCTTTTATTGTCCATCTTCTTCTCCTTTTCCATGTCAAATCTTTGCCCACTTTAATACCATGTTGATTTCAAAGGACAACACACTAACACAAGAGATCTCAAAGTAAGGAGAGAAGAGAGGAGAGAAGAAACCAAGGAAGAGAGGCGATAAGAAACCAAGGAAGAGAAGAGAGAAGAAAGGAGAGGAGAGAAGAAACCAAGGAACAAAGGAGAGAAGAAACGAGAGGAGAGAAGAAACCAAGGAAGAGAAAAAAGAGGAAAAAAGATAGATGTATGAACGAATTTGAGCCAAGAGGAAGATGCTTGAATGCTCTACTCCGTACCTTGATGTTATATTTATAGTTGTGGGGGTGTTTATAATAACTAAAATGCCCTTAGGGCTACATGCTTCAAAATGAAAAGGACATAAGAGGACATACACCAACTTGCATAATTATTTACTAGCCATGCCATCCCTACACACATGGGTGCCTTTTAACATTTTATAAAGTTTTTCAGTTAAAGCTAAATATTTTAGTGCTTGGATTTTAAAATATGATTCAAATACTTCATTACTTGATTTATGGGAGTTTTTCATTTGATTTTCATATCATAGAAGGCACAACATCTTTGTATTGAGTGATTGATTAGTAGACTTCCTAGCATTACCAGCTTTGCAGCTGTATTTTTAATGTCTTTTAGTTTAATAGTTATTCATTAGAGCTCCTAAATTTTTGGTAGATTCACCTTATGATTGAGTGTAATCTTGTTTCGAGTTTCATTATAATATTTGTTTATCAAGAGGCTCAATTGTGCTTTAACTTAGACAAACAACCCTTGCATTTGTAAATCATTAATCAAGACTTGAATAAACTAATCGGTAACTACTGAAAATCCCATAATTAGATATAAGTACTAATATCTAATAGCTGTTGACGGTCTCATCATGAGGGCATGAAGTAGCTTTATGTCCATGACCATTAGCATGATAAGAAGAGGTTTAATCCGACAATAGGATGATAAATAACCAAAGGAAGGAGAAGACTATTGAACATGAACAATGTACATCATGGTTGAGAATGAGACTAACCTGGACTGAAGCCGAAAGATATGCAAAAATGGAGAGGAAAGTGGGGCAACTGCTTTTGTGATTATACAGGTTGTAGCGTCTGAGTGGAAGAACCCGTGACCTGGAAAAATTAAAAGGGGTTCACAACTGTTAAGCTCGTCAAAGCTTTCAAAAATGTAACTCCGCCAGCCAATCTTAACCTGCTCTAGTTGATGCTTTACCATCTCTTCTTGTCTCTACAACTCGTTGAGATCCTCTAACATTTTGATAAATGCAGGACAACCCAAGGTAACTCGTTGTTCATTTTGAAAGCCAATCCCAAATTTATATTGAACTTATATTTTTAAATCATCATTATTAAGTATATTGTCAAATCAAGTCAAATACTATTTTGAATTGTTGATTACATTGAGTAGGTATATAGGATTAGAGTACCTGTTTGTTTGTGTTTCGATTATTAAAATCTACTTATTGAGAGGTAATTCACAATGATCTATATTATAAGCAATCATAGCAATTTGGGTCAAGCCTTATGTAGCAAGACCTTGTTCACCCCAAAGTGTTTTCGAGAACCTATTGTGGTTGAGTAGAAGGTAAGAAGTTGTATTTTCTGTTGTGTGAGAATAAGATCTTGTGTAAGTAGGTGGTCCTAAAAATCCCTTAAATCTAGGCTTGTGTAGCCTAAATTAGCTACTGAAAAATCCTTTTGTGGGTCTAGACTAGTGTACCTAATTAATTGTTGCAAATCTAAGTGAGAGAGTGGTATGTAAGTTAGTTGTTGAGGTCAATTAAGTTGTGTCCCTATGTGGGAAATATTTCAATTAGCCTTAGAGGTGATTTGCTATAGATGTCATAGGACAACCCAAGGTTACCAGAGCCTTAAGGTGGAAATCATTTTGGATTGTGGACTAGCATTCTACAAAGGACTATGAACCCTCTAAAAGTCATGTGTACTTTGTTTGTATTGCTTCCACATGTACCTGATCACTTTGCTTGAATATTGGTGTTGTACTTTAAATTGAACCAACCCTCCAACCCACCCACTTTAGATTTGTTCTTCATCATCCCTATTTGAGTTCTATTACACTAGATAAGAGATTTTGATTGTCTTAGATGAAAACAAAGGTTCCTAATAAGGTTGTAATTTTATTTTGAACCAATCATCAACTTAGAAGTTTGAGGAAGAGTAAGCTCAAAGTGTTCTCCATAAATCCATGTTTTGATGATAAAAAAATATAGGCTATTGATTTTTTTATTTTAAGTGTGAACAAAGTATGAATTTCTCAAAAAGAGTCAACTCCACAAGAAAGGAGTCAAGAACATGAATGAGTAGAAGGTTATAATATTCAAAGTTGCATTGCCTAACTCAATTGTAAGATGATGACGTCGAGCACATATCCATGGAGCCGACTACTGTCAAGAAAAAAGTTTAAACATTCGTTAAAAGCAATGATTTAAAAGTTGATGGATTTGAGCACATGATAGATGGAGTCGAGCACATGTCTCTGGAGCTGAATATAATCAGCAATTGTTAAGAAAGGAGTTCAAAAGTCGTTATAAACAATGGTAGAAAAGAAGAGTTGAGCACATGCACAAACAGCCAAACACAAACTTAAAAAATTCAAAATCTAAAAAATATCAATTTAGAAATATGGAGCCGACTGCATAATTAGGGAGTCAAATCCATGCACTCAACAATAAGCTAAAAGCAATCAAATCTAACTTACAAAAGGTTTTGATTTAATTAAGGAGTTGACCGCTATAGGAGGAACCAAGGTATAGGATTTTATCTCCACTCCAAGGAGTCAACCTCCTATAGGAAAACATAAGATGACTAAACCTGAAAAGGGTCATTGGATCAAACGGGTTCGATCCCAAAGCAAAGGACTCAACCCCATGTTCTAGAAATGGAATTTCAAGCATATCAACATGCAATATCTTTGGTTGTAGACCTCAAAAATTTGTAAGTGTTATACCAAAATGACATTTAGCACAAATATTTTATTTTGATTATTTTTTCATATTTTTAAAATTTTATTTACTAAGTTGTTGGCAAGATCTAGAAAAAAGCCAGTAAACAAGTAAAAACTACTTTTTAATAGAATTTAAATTCTATAAATGCACAAGCCTTCTCTAGCTTTAAAAATCATCTTAGTGTTGGCCCAAGTGGCTTCTCAAGAGGGGGTGAATTGAGAATATCAAATTAAAATTAAGTTGTGCGTGTAATAAAAAATCATGCATAAAAGCAATTCAATGTAAATCAAACATGCACACACCATAGGAGCTAAAAGAATTTTTATTATCGATGTTCCCCTATCAGTATTCACCGCCCAAGAACCCTTGCTTGGGATATTCCATTATTCAAAATCTCTAATAGCCAGAATTATGTAAAGAGATTTTTGTCTCTCCTTAAGCTATGTGAAGCTCAATACACGCTTTTAAAACACCGATCTCCTCAAGAGATTGTTGTTAGATTCTAGCTATAACTAGCCCTTTCTATCTAGATTCTATAGATTCTAGATGAACATTTCAAAAATTTAAGAAAAAATAAAAAGAAAAATGTACAACCTTAGTAGGTGAGATCCTTCTCCTTGAGAGATCCAAACTTCCTCTTCCTTGGCAATACTATGTTAAGTGATTGAAGGAGCTTGACTATATATGAATGCGAAGATGGGATGGAAAGAGATGTGAAATTTCAAAAAATATGGCTCACTCTTTCACTCAAAAACACTTTTTAGAGATTTTACAAGATTGAGAGTAAAGGCTTTATATATTTGCCAATGAATGTTCATTAACTTCTCAATACATGGTTTGGTGGGGTATTTATAACTTCTACAACTCAAACTAGTTATTTTTTGCCTATTTTCAAAAATTGATACTTTGATTGATCGATCAATCGATCATAAGAACTATTTTTCTTTTAGACAGTGACTTATTGATTGATGGACTGATTGATGAATATGTTATCATTGGTGTAAAAAATTTAAGTTTACCGATCATTGACTAGGAGATGATTGATCAATTAGAATTCCCTCGGGCTTTGCAAAACAAGTACAATCAATCAGTGCATTTCTCATGATCGATCATGCTTTATGTCCCTAACTCGCAAGATTCTGTTTGATAGATCAATTAAGTGGGATGCTCGATTATTCTATGTAAAATTTGTTTGCCAAGGCAGAATTGATTGATCAATCCAAATGGGATGATCAATCATGCTTTATAGCATGGAATGGCCATGTTCTGGATGATGGATCAATCTACTATGGTTGATTAATCATGCTTTATATTTCTGGCCTGCATACTTCTAGATGATCGATCATTGGTAGAGGTTGTTCGATCATTCCAGTGCCAGTTCAACTATGTTGACTTTTTAAGCATCAGAATATTTTTCTCTAAGTGCTCTGTGATGTTTATGATGTTCCTAAACATGTCTATATGAAATTGATGACCTAAAGCTCAAATTTCACAATTTTACTTAAAGAAGGGAGATTAGGAATACTCTCTTACATTGTGACTAAGTTTGGACATTTGACTTTTATATTTGAACTCTAGTCTTGTCGTTGTCTTCTTCCTTGAGAGTGATTCTTCAAGAGATGTCTTTCAATGATGTTTGAGGTTGTTGGAAGATATGATGTAATTAGAGTGTCACTGATGTAATATATTTTTTTGTCTCTTCTTGACTTTTAATAGGATAATTGTAATATTGTTACTCCATAACCCCATTCTTCCTCCTTTTTTCTCCTCAATGTGTGTTCTCTTCTTTACTCAAGATGGTATCAGAGCAGTGATTGGTTTTCAGGACTCATTGTTATGAACTTCTTTGCTGCTCGGATTACGAGGTATTAAGGCGTTGTTCGGTGTTGAAGACTTCATTGGCGTTCTGTTTGAAGAAGACTGCCCATGCTGATCTGAGAAGATATGCTCCCTCTATTGACTTCTCTATGAAACAATAGATATATCATGCTGGTCCTTGGCACCTATTTCATGCAAGAAGTATTTATTTCTTGGTATTTGCTTCAGTAAGATTGGTGCTTCTTATTTTTGGAAAACAAGACCGAAGCATGAAGACAAATGTGTGATCTTCAGTTGATTATCCGCTACTGGTTGAACGCTAATTTACTCTACTGGTAAAGTTTTTTTTACTCCAAAACTTTTGTTGTTTCATCCACTCTGAAATACAGAATGATTAGTTTGCTACTGCTGTAAGAGAAGCAGTATGAGATCCTGGAAAGCTAGTGTGTTTGTTGTTGTAAGATGTTATATTATTTTGTTGAAAACTACTAAATGATCATTATCTGAATTCTTGTGAGGCTTGACAAATTCTGGAAATCTGCTCGAATTGAAGATTCAATTGCAAAGTTGGAGCATCCATCTGCTAATCTTGGTTCCACGTATGCTAATAATTGATTGTTTGCTGAATAATCTCTTTGGTTGTTGTTGATTAATTTGCTAATAATCCAAGAAAAAAAGATTACTGTTTCCGTAACTTCCTCTATTTTGGCCATCGAAAGTCATTACTTACTATGTTTGGTCACCAGTGATTCTGTTGTTGGCAGATTTTAGTATCACGTAGCATGCTAATCATCCTGTTGGCTGGTATTCTACTAGACCTCACTGATTGATCTCTGGATGAGCTAGCATTCCTGTTGGACTTCGCTGATTGTTCTCTGGACAATCTAGCATTCTGTTGGCATCGTAATTATTGAAAAGTTAGTGATTTATCTGAATTAAGGATTGAAGAATAATGTTCCTTATCTTGGAAAGCTCTACTTTAAGCTATCTTGGCAAATTGCTGGATTGACGGCATTACGTCACGGTGTTGCTTGGCTTGGGTATTTTAAACTAGAAAGTTGTTCTTTTCATATCTTTCTTTGTTTTGCATTGCTATTTTCGGTTGGAACCTTCGTTGTTTCTGGCTTGTCTCCTTTGCTGGCCTTTCCATTATCTCCTGAGCCACCTTGAAGATTTAATCATTGTTTGGAAAGTTGTTTTTTTACCAGAAGGCCCACTTAATCTTTTGATCTTCTGCCATTTTTTTATCTGGTCCAACACTGGCAGATGGAACCATTCCTTCTAATAAAAAAATCCTGGTCTGTGTTTCTTTATTTAGAAAAGTGTTGAGCTTATGGAGGAAGTCATGGCTGGTTTGGCAATAGAGTGTTTTTTCTCCGATTGATAATTTGATGTCCAAAGTATCTTTATTCTATATCTTTGCTTACTTTAATCCCAGTTGGAACTGAAGATCTCTATTGCAGTTTTGGACGTCTCTGTAATTGGATTAATCCTTATTATTCAGGCTTCATCAAGTTGGCTATGTATCTTGCTGGTTGGTATCTTCATTCAAAAATTTCTTGATTGGCAGCTTCATTGGCTGGTATATTCATTCAAAAGTGATTTCAATATGAGCTGGAAGTTTATTCGAAGCCATGAATCCCAGCCAGTAGTTTTATTCTGAGCCATGAATCTCAATTGGTTTATTTGGCTTCCATCTAACTTCTGAAACCAAGGTTGGGGCACGCCAGGATTGTGCAGTTCAAGGCACAAGTGACACTTCAGTGCCCCTAACATTTGCTTGATAATACCGAATCAAGTTCCAAGCTTGGGTCTCTTGACTCAGCCTCACTCGGACCAGGTTAACTCAGACTCATGAGCCCATTATTCGGACTTTGAGCCCATTATTCTGAATTTTAGCCCATTATTTTGAGTCTTAATTTTTGGTAGAGCTAGATTGGTCTCTTGACTCAACTTCACCCAGAATCTTGACTTGGGCCCTTGACTCGGCGTGACTCATTTTATTTTTACTTGGATTATTACCTTGGATTATCATCAACTTATTACTTGGTGTACAACTTCCTTATTCAAGGATGGACTCATTGTAGTTTATTTCATGTGTCCTTATTAAGAACTTTCATTATTCACCAGTTATCCGTTACTATATAACTGCATATTTGGTACATGTTATTTGGGCATTGGCTCATTACCGCAACTGCTATTGTGTCTTTTTTATTGGGACATTATTATTGAAGAAGAGATCCTTAGTTGCTTGCCTCAGATTCATTATTTGCTAACTATTGTTGGCATTGGTTCGTATGATGATGAATTTGAATTACCTGAAAAAATAAAACACATGATGACCCTGACTTCTTCATCTTATCTTCCTCATTACCCTTATTATCCTTTTATTATTTGGCAACCTTTCTCCTACCATCCTTTATTTGACTCTCACTTATCCCCTTAGCACTAAGGTGAACCGGTTCCCATTTAGGCTTATGGTTCAAGTAGGTCCAATTAAGTCCATGTGGATTAGTTGAAGTGGACAACAGTTTGAAACTATATTCTTGGCATTGAAATAAATTTTGTGTTGCTTTCCTAATTGGCAAGTATCACAAGGACTCTCTCTTACAAATTTTTTATCTGGTAGTCCTCTCACTAGATTCTTTTTCACTAGTTTGTTCAAGAAATTTATTCCTATATGTCCTAGTCACTTATGCCATAACCAAGATTTATCCATTTTTGCACCCAAACAGATGGCACTAGTTGAGGGTAAATTGACTATGTTCACTACATAGAGATTTCTATTTCTATGTCTCTCTAGAACTAGTTCATCATTTTCTTTCTTTACTAAGCATTTGTCCTTTTCAAATGAAACTTTGTTTCCTTTATAAAAAATTGACTAATGTTAAGCAAGTCATGCATCAACCCTTCTACATAATACACATCAGATATGAAAGAGGTTGAGGTACTTATTTTACCAATTCCTTTTATGGTACTTTTGTTTTTGTCTCTGAAACTTACATGACCTCCATCTTTGGGATTGAGTTCAATGAACTTCTTCTTATCACTGGTCATGTGCCTCGAGCAACCTCTATCAAAAATCCAAAATTGTTTTGGTGCCTTGGCTTGGAGACATACCTACATCACTGTTGAATTTATGGGAAAGATAAAATTTTATTGACTTGTTGTAATCAGTGTACATGAACCTCTATTTATAATAGAGGAAGGTAGTAGAGTCCAATTACAATAAAACTACCTTTGTCCCAACTACACCCAAACTCTAACACTGAAAGATAAGTCCTAGCATAATTAAATAACTCAATATAGATAAAAGACAAACCTAACTCAAACTAAAACTCTTCTAGGACATGACCATTAGATAAAGATACTTTCTTGAGTCCTTCTTGATCTTCCAACTTATGTGATAAGGAAGCCAACTCATGGTAATCATTGTGGGTCCTACTTATTATGTCCTTGGGCCCATCTTGTGACCTTCTTTGGTTATGTGGCCCATCTTATTATACTCTTAGATATGTGGGCCTTCCTTGCTCGTGTGGGCTTGAACCTTATCTTCCAACAATCATGAAAAGTTTAACCCTTAGAGATCCATTTTACGTTGGGTCCCTTTGGGATAACATTTGAGGTTCTAGCTTATTTGGGCTTCCAAACTTGTTTGCCCAACTTCTTTTGGGTTACTACAACCTTTTTGGTTGATTTGGGTTTGATGCCTTTTTAATTCTTAACTTCACAAATGTGATCATAGTGACTCATCTCATTGCAATAGTGTCATCTAATGTGAGGAATGGGAGAAAATTTATTGTTTTGCTTTGTACTATTCTTTCCAACTTTCTTCTTATGTGTGGATTTGCGAGAGAAGTTTGACTTGATGTTCTAAGTCTTACTCTTCTTTTCAAATGCAAGTCAATCACATGGTATCTTCTCTATCAATCCATTTAGTCTTGAGGCATTTTCTATATATATTTCATTAGCTTCCTTCATGACAACAAGCTCTTCTTTGATCCTTGCAATCTCATGTAATTGAGCATTGAATTTTTCTTTATATTTGTTTAGACAATGAATAGACTTTTTTCTTCAATTGCATCCCAAGCTGAGATCAAGACTTTCTTCTTTTTGTTCTTGGGATTTTTGCTTGTAGATGGGGTTCTTTCTTCAAGCTTTGGATATTAGTTCCTTCTATGTCCTATTTTCCCACACTCAAAACAAACATTAGTTTCCTTACATAATTTGTCATTTTGAGTTTTATATTGGCCTTTTATGAAATTCTTCTTTTTCCTATAGATTCTTTGAAGATGTCTAGTGATGAAACTTACGTCATCAGAGCTTTCTTCACTAGAGTTAATTTCAACACTTGTCTTGGCTGTAAGAGCAATTTTCTTAGCTTGCTCTTCCTCAACATCTTGAGGTTCCATCTCATAAGTGAGAAGGATTCACAGTAGATCTTCTGAGCTTATAGTTCTAAAGTTATCATTCTCATGCAAGGTTATCTTCCTCGTCTCTCTTGACTTTGGAAGTGCCTTGAGTAGCTTGTCATTTTGTCTATAGAAGGAAGTCTCTTCTCCTAGATTGTTCAACTCATTAATTATATGAGTGAACCTAGAGTTCATCTCAGATATTGACTCACCTAGTTTCATTTTGAATTCATCGTCTTGGGCTAGCAATAAGCTAATTCTAGAGTCTTTTACTCCAGTGATTCCTTCATGTGTGACTTCTAGTTTATCCCAAATTTTCTTGACAATTTTACATGTGGAGACCCTATTGAACTCATTTGGTTCTAGGTTTAAGGCCTTAGAGATTGTCTTGAGCTGCTCTTTGTCTTTTCTAGTTAGCTCATTGAATTCATTTTCAATTGGAAGGCTATATTCAAATTTTTGAGGCTCAAAAGGACCATTCTTGGTTACATGCTATATTTCCAAATTCATAGATTGAACAAAGAACTTCATTCTTACCATCGAATATCCATAGTTTGTTCCATTGAACAAAGGTGGATAGTTGGCATATTGTTCTTCGGGAAGGAACAATTTGTCTTGAGATGCCATTTATTTTTTTTATAAAATCAAGAGGATTTTGATTGCAATTCAATGTTTTGCCCACTCTGATACCAATTGTTGGCTCAATGGCTTCTCAAGGGGAGGATGAATTGAGAATATCGAATAAAAATTAAGTTGCACATGTAATAAAAATCATGCAGAAAAGTAAATCAAACCATACATACACCATAGGAGACAATTTTTTTTTTTTTGTTATTGATGTTCTCCTCTTGGTATTCACTGCCCAAGAACCATTGCTTGGGAAATTTCACTATTAAAAACCTCTAATAGCCGAAATTACATAAAGAGATTTTGGCTCTCTTTAAGCCACTTGTAGCTCAATACATTTATTTTACAACACCAATCTTCCCAAGAGATTGCTACTAGATTCTAGCTCCAGGAGGCCCTTTGTATCTAGATTTTATAGGTTCTAGATGAACCTTTCACAAATTTAAGTAAAAATAAAGGAAAAATGTACACCATTACTTGGAGAGATCATTCTCCTTGAGAGATCCAAGCTCCTTCTTCGTTGACAACACAATGTGAAGTGATTGAAGGAGTTTGACTATATGAAAGTAAGGATGGGATGGAAAGAGACGTGGGATTTGAAAGAATATGACTCACTCGTTAACTCTAAAGCACTTTTAAGAGATTTTGCAAGATTGAGAGTAAAAGCTTAGGATATTTTCCAATAAATGCTCATTAAATTTTCAATACAATGTTTGGTGGGTATTAAAAACTTTCCCAACTCGAACTAGACATTTTTTGCCCGTTTGCAAAAATCAGTACTTTGATTGATCGATCAATTGATCATAACAACTACTTTTCTATTAGACAGTGACATATTGATCGATGGACTTATTGATCAATATATTACCATTTTTCCAAAAAAAATTAAGTTGCTCAATCATTGACTAGGGGATGGTTGATCAATTAGAATTTCCTCTGACTATGCAATACAAGTATGATCGATTAGTGCATTTCCTATGATCAGTCATGCTTTATGTCCCTGACTGGCAAGATTCTATCTGATCGATCAATCAGGTGGGGTGATCAATCATTCCATGTAAAATTTGTTTGCCTGGGTAGAATTGATCAATCAACCAAATGGGATGATTGATCATGCTTTATAGCATGAAATGGCCATGTTCTGGATGGTGGATCAATTGACTATGGTTTCTCAATCATGCTTTATATTTCTGGCCCCTGCACTTCTAGATGATCGATCACTCCAGAGTCAGTTCAACTATGTTGACATTTAAAATATGAGAATAATTTTTTCTCTAAGTTCTCTAACAAGTTCTAAGTGATGTTTTTAAACATATCTATTTGCATTTTGTGACTTAAAGCTTCAATTTCACAATTGTACTTAACGAAGGGAGTTTAGGACTACTCTCTTACATTGTGACTGAGTATGGACATTTAATTTTTACATTTGAACTCTAGTCTTCTCGTTGTCTTCTTCCTCGTGGGTGCTTCTTCTAGTGATGTCCTTCATTGATGCTCGAGATATTGTGTAGGCTTGATCATTTTGAAGTTTTAAACCTTGAGATGCATTGACTCTTAAAGGTGAAATATCTGAATACTTAGTTTTTCAAATTGTTAGATCAATTTAGTTATGTTATCATAAAAAATAACATAGGAGTCAACCTATGCTCAACACTTAGCCATGAATTTGAAGTGCCTCACATTCATACTCTGTGATCCACTTGTCCCATACTCTGAAATTAGAAGAATGGAGGTCTTCAACTTGAGTTTTTCAAGCATGCTAAGTATTTGCTTTTATATTCATAGTTATTTTAGTACTTTGTTTGGTTGATTTGAGTTTTGATAAATTAGTTTATCTGAGTTTTGAATTTTGATATCAAAACTCTTTGAAGAGATTATTGTATACTTTTAATTTTTATACATAGTGGTGCCAATCATATTGGTAGAACCACTTAAGCATTTTTTATATTATATTATGTTGTTCCATTGATCTATCTGTCTATCAAGAGGCATATTGTGCTTGATTGAAAAGCAAGAGACCTTTGTTATGTAGTCATTTGTTAACTTGCTAAGCATCTATACTTAGTGTTGTCGTAAGTCCCTATGTGGACAAGTGTTGTTCTTGCCATAAGTTTGTGGGTTAGTATTTGCTATTGCCATAAGACCATGTCCGGGCAAGTGTTGTTGTTTCCATAAGTCCATATGTGGGCAAGTATTGTTGTTGATGTTGCTATTGTTGTTGTTGTTGTTATTGTTGTTATTGTTATTGTTGTTTTAGTAAGTCCTTGTGTGAAAAAAAGTGTTCTTATAGATTTTTTATTTAGAGTTTGTTAACTATAAGCCTCAAACTATTAGGGGAAGGTGTTGTAATTGAACCTGTGTGGTTCTAATTTGTAGATGTCGTTTGGCTTTACATAGTGGATCCTTTAACTCCAAGGTAAGAGATCCCTGGGAGTAGAGCCACAATCTAAGATAGTGATTGTGAACCACTTTAAATATTGGTGTTGTGGATGTGATTATGCTAGATTGATTTAAAGTTCATAATTTTTTAGTAAACCTATTCACCCCCTATAAGTTTACTTTGAACGAATCCTTTTCAAACTCTGTCTTAAGTCTCATGCCAAGTGTTGATAGCACTGTGA
This sequence comes from Aristolochia californica, assembly GCF_029961685.1. Lineage (NCBI taxonomy): Eukaryota > Viridiplantae > Streptophyta > Magnoliopsida > Piperales > Aristolochiaceae > Aristolochia > Aristolochia californica. Next base: position 23,958,485 of record NW_027181771.1, read on the forward strand.
TGCAAAATCCATAGGAACTAGTTCTTAGTTGTGTTTGTTTTCTTGTGAGTGTGGCACACACATGTATGGGAAGGGGATCTTTACTCCTGAGTCTTACTCTTCCCCTCTGCTGCACAACCTAAAACTACACGAAGAAACATGAACATAGAAGACATGCCCAAGGAATGAATCATTAACATAGAAATCATGCCCTTGGAAAACCTACAAGAAGATAGGTTCACACCCATGCAAAGGAGACATTATTCTCAGTCATGCAAGCCATGCAGAGGGGGACGTCTTCAAGCATGGATGAATCTCAGCCACCTCAAGGATCTTCTATAATTAGTTATCCTACAATCACCCACATGAGGGTCCTACCACAAGCAAAATTAGCTATTCAAGATTCTCCTACAAATCATACTCAATTAATCAAAATCAATCAAGGATTATTATCCTGACAAATCACTCAATAAAAGGGAGAATCAAGGACAAATGAATCACTGAAGTGAAGGGGATCAAGATCCAATAATCGTAGAAGAAGAATGAAAGGAACAACTCATTGATTTGTTCAAATTTGTAAAGACACCTAGATGACACTAAGACACTTCAATGTGTGGAATTCAGACCTTTGTATTCCCATTTTGTGGGGTTTTGGAAAACTTTTTAAACCCTTGTAAACTTATGTCTTCACACTGATTCAATTCAAGCAATTCTTTTTGTTCCTCTGTTGGTGGTTCAAAGACTTGTTCTTGTGCATTGAAGCGCCTTCTCAAATCTTCCATGATTGCTTGAATTTTCTCACCTTCATCATGTTGAATTTATGAATAAGAGAAATACTTCATTGACGTATTATAACTAGAGTACATGAACCTCTATTTATAATAGAGGAAGGTAGTAGAGTCCAATTACAATAAAATTACCTTTGTCCCAATTACACCCAAACTCTAACTCTTAAAGATAAGTCCTAGTATAATTAAATAACTCAATATAGGTAAAAGACAAACATTACTCAAACTAGAACTCTTCTAGGACGTGACCATAAGATAAAGATGCCTTTGTGAGTCCTTATTGATCTTCCAACTAATGTGATAAGGATGTCAGCTTGTGGTAATCATGGTTGGTGGTCCTTGGGCCCATCTTGTGGGCCTTTCTTGGTCAGGTGGCCCATGTTATAATACTCTTAGATATGTGGGCCTTCCTTGGTCGTGTGGGTTGGAGCCCATCTTCCAACACATCAATTGGCTGCTTCACAATCACCTCCTTTATCTATCCTAGACAAGGTTGAGGAAGACCATACATGAAATTTAATGGGATGCCTTTTGTAATTTTCTCTTCTGAAACACTTAAAAAACATCATTTTGGATCTGGAGCTTTTAGTCCTCTTACCCAGGGATGCGTTTGTCACTTATATCATGTATCGAGTAATATGTGTTGGACTTTGGGTGTGTTGATTAGCTTTGAAAGATGATACATAACTAATACAATCCAAAAAATGATGCATATTAGATGTAATGATACAGACATTATCAGTTACGTCTAATATGCATCATTTTTTGGATTGTATTAGTTATGTATCATCTTTCAAAGCTAATCAACACACCCAAAGTCCAACACATATTACTCGATACATGATATAAGTGACAAACGCATCCCTGGGTAAGAGGACTTGAGGTTGATACTTAACACATTACCCACCTTGTCTACTTTTTAGTGTTGCTAATTATAGCAAGTTAAACTACAAAGACTAAAAAAATCTTAACTAAGGTGTAGTTTTGGATAAAATTGAAAAGTCACCTACAAAATAATAATTGTCATTTCTAATTAATGTGAAAGGATATCATTTTTATGGGATACCACAGTTCCCAAAACTACACCTTAGCTAAGATTTTTCAGTCTAAATGCAATAGAAGTTAAAATTATTCATAAAGCTTTTTTATTTCTTGAATATTTTTGGATATTATAAATCATTAGATTTCACGATGTAGCAATTCAATATCTTCTTTTAAATTTCTTTTGATTTCAAACTAGGAGTAAGTTTGTGAGAGTAAGAAAGTCACATAGAGATGTTCTCATCTTGAATATCATAAATTTTAAAATCATTGATGATGAGATTCATCTTGGATATAATAAATGTTTTGGCTGTATTTATTTAAAAATCCATTAATATATTTGTGTGATTTTGTGATTTTTTTGCTAAGTTTTTTTGAGTCTAGAGGGTAAATTCAGGCAATGAATAGTGTGCAAGAAGCATGAATGAAGAAATGAGATAGAACTCATATTCTAAAATTAGCATATCTTTTTTGAAGTAGTAAAAGAAGAAGAAAGCAATCTCATAAGGAGTTTGAGATAGAGGCTAGCAAATAAAGAAGCCACAAAAATGAGATAAGTTGAAAAGCTAAAATCCCAAAATCTCATTTGATGTCTGCAAATGAAAAACTAAAGGGTCAAAAGGAACTATAGAGTATGGTGAAAGAAATGGAGCATTGGGCTAGTTTATAGAAGAATTTGGGAGAAATGTGCATGAAACCAAATGAAGGGTGGTGCATAAAAGAGATGATGAAGTCACCTTAAGTTGAGAAAGTTGGTCATGAGACCAAGAGTGTCCATTGAGCATAGTTGGTAAGAAAATTGAAAAGGAGAAAGAAGCAGTAGGGGAAAGAACGAGAAAATATAGCCCAAAAGGAGGTCTAGACAAGGGTCTTGAAAATTAGCTTCTAGGGAACCACTTAGTAAATCTAGGTGAAAGTAGAGCCATGCTAGCTCAACTTTAGAAGTGAAAATTGACTAACAATTTTGACCAGTGTTTTAGTCATTGTATATGGTTTTGTGAGTATGAAATGAGACATGTAATCCCAAGATCCCTAAAAAAAGAGTTGTGTTTTGATTGTGATATTACTTGAGACTACTTAAGGATGGTTGAATGCATGAAAATCAAGGGAGTGTAAAATTTAAGGGGAAGTACAATTACAAGCTAATGTACATATCTTAGGGGTAGTAGAATGCAATAGCAAAAGAGAGAGCATCGCATGACGTCGGGGGAGCATCACTCTAAGGGAAGCATACCTATTGTCCCCATTATAAAATTTGATGATATCAAAAGGGGGAGAAAATTTGGAGTGAACATAAAAAAATCCACACAAAGTCAACATAGCATTGAACTTTGGGGAGTCACGATGAAAGAGTTTGATTTTTGTATTTGGTATTCCTTTTATGCATTCATAACATTTGTATCACTAAAAACTTATGAGTGTTTGCTATAAAAATGCAAGGAATGTTGGTTTTAAGAACCCCATTGAGATAATTTTTATGATAACAAACACTGAAGTTACCAATTATATGGCTTAAGTTTGTTATGTAGTTTAAAAATTCCTCAAAGAAAATTTTTGTATTCATTTTATGCACTCGTAACATATGTATGACTATAAACTTATGAGTGTTTGTCATCATAAAAATGGAGGAAATGTTGATCTTAAGACCTCCATTGAGATAATTTTGATGATAACAAACACTCAAGTTACCAATTATATGATTTAAGTATGTTGTGTAGTTTAAAAATCCTTCAAAGGAAATTTCTAGTAGTATATCCATTTGATTGGCTATGGTCCACTTTAACTATTCATATAAAATTAGAAATATTATATTCTAGGATTTCATTAATTTATCTTGAGTTTTCTCTTAAGGTTGAGTGTAGAAGAAGAAGAAGGAAGGAAATTGAAGAAGAGAGGAGAAAGGAGAGGAAGAAGAAGAGGAAGGAGAAAGCTACACAAGAGAGAGAGAATTAAGAGGAAAATAAAGAGAAGCATAGAGCATGTTCCTTTCTTCTCCCCTGGAAAGACTGAATTTAGACAGAGTTGCCCTTTTATATAAGTGAAATAGATGGATAGACATATAACAAAAAACTCAAGAAAAAAAATTACGATTTAGTCTTTTCACTTCTCCACTACTCCCCCTAAAGTTGGTGCATACACATCATAGACACCCAACTTGGAACAAGTATACAAAAGTGGTCTCATTGGAATCTCTTTAGTGAAGATATCGGTCACCTAGCTTTGGGAAGAGACATATTCAAGGGATATAATCCCAGCTGATTCGAAAAATGATAATCAATCTCAAAATGTTTTGTTCCTTTAGAAAAGACTGAATTGAAGATAATTGTTTGATTGTCACAATCAAGTTTCATCAAGGTATATTCAAAGAGAAGTGACTTTACCCATAATATTTCACTCAATGTATGTGTCATTGCACTGGATTAGGTAACCACATTCTATTTCTTATTTCTATAGTCTAGGAACTCATTTAGTTTATTGAACTCAGAAAATTATTTGAAAGAAATCTTGAAAATCATGTGGAAAGAAACTTCATAACTCAACGAAACCCCATTAAGGTATAACTGAATTTTTTCACATTACTTTGTAAGCATTGAACCAGGCGTAATCTTACTCAGTCCAATTATGATAGGACCAGACTAACGGGCCAGATCTTCTGGTTTTAAGCTAAATCTATTTTCCCTATATAAGAAAAAAAAATCATTAAACCGATGGGTCAGTTTTGGTTCTGACACCACTCATCCATGTGGCTGTTGGCACTTTCTGCTTCCATCCTAAAATGGTTTCTAACACAGCAACATCTGTCATGCCCCATCATCAGGTTTGTAACAACCTATTTCCTAGTGTCTTACAAGTTACAATTAATTTTCAGGTTTGTAACAACCAATTTTATGAGCGCAATCAATGACTGCATTGTTTGTTAGAGCCAAAAATGCATTAACAAGAGTTATATAAAGCAGGAAAGAGTAGGGGAGACCACTGATTTGCTGGTGTTTTACAAGTTACAACCAACTTTTAGGTTTGTTACAACCAATTTTATGAGTGCATTGAATGTCTGAATTGTTTGTTACAGTCAGAAATACATAAACAAGAGTTATATAAAGTAGGAGAGAGTTAGAGCAATGAGAGTAAGGGAAAGAGAATAAAGAGTGTTTTGTCTTTCCTTTCATCTTCTTCTTCTTTTGCATTCTATAATGAAATTGCAGCAAAGAAGAGGAACAACATAGCTGTTCAAACTTGTGATCCTCTTTCTTCTAGGAGACTGGATTCCTATACTGCAATCGATCCATTTTTTAGCCTTTTTTCATTCATTCATCTGTTTAAAATGTGCAATTCTGGTGCTCTCTCCATTGCTATTTGAATCCTCTTTTTTTTTTTTTTATTTAATGGTTCTTTCTTAAATATTCTCAACTCCATTTAAGTTCTTCTGCTTGCTTATCACAGGTAAACACTGCTGGAGCTCCGCCAGTACTTGAGATATTGACAAGTTGAACAATCCAGTTTTCAAATTGAAATGCTCAACCCAACCGGTCTAGATGCTGAACTGGTTGGGTTGAGCATTCAATTTGACAAACGTGATGGTTCAAAGTAGCAGCTGGCTGGGTTGAGCATTCAATTTGAAAGTCTCGAATACAAGTGGTCAACATCCCTGGATAGTTCGAAGTAGAAGTCGAGGTCAATTGTGAGCATCTCGGAAGCTTCATTTAGGGAGGGGATGTCTTTCATAGTGGGCTTGTCACAACTCGACCCTTGACCTTGAGATTCTTCAGGTTCGGGTTGCTTATCTCCATCTCTTTAGCCAAAGTTGATCAATCTTCATTACTTTCATTTTTTAGAGATTTAGAACCATTGAAATTGTATTCATCAGGTTAAGTTGAGTGAAGATATCGATGGACAAGAGAACAAATAGTCCACTTTTCTGTAGTTCTTCATCCAACGAATATCATCAAGTTCAAGCTACTTAACTCCACTCTTAATCTTTTCAGTTGAAGATGATCAATCTTCACTGACTTCAGGGAGTTGTAGCAACTCAAAGTCAAGTCCTCGAGAAGAGGGGACCCGCTAATTATCTCACCTAATTGATCACCAGTAATGACCACACGATAGATAGCAACACTTCTTAGGGTTTTGAAACCCTTGACATCTTGTGGATGTTCCAGTATCCAGCAAGTTAAGTTGAGAGATGATACTGATAGACAAGAGAACAAAGAGTTTGACATTCTGAATTTATTCACCCCCCCCCCCCCCCCCCCCCCCCCCCCCCCCCCCCCCACTTGATATCATCATCATCTGTTGAGTTTGAGTGCCTTACACTTCCACTCAAATCAAGTACAAGCTCCCCAAATCTTTCGACTTTGACAATATTAATCCTTTCTGTGAGAACGGATGAGTATTTGTCACTAAGACAAAAGAACGGGAGAAACTTCTTAATCTTGTCCAGAGTATGGAGTTGTAGAAGTTGGTAAACAACTTGTACATCCATAATAGTGTCAAGCCTATAATAGCTTCTTTAAATTTTTTGTGAACTCCTTGTCAAGCCTATAATAGTGTTGTAAAAGCCATAGGGGTTTCCACATGTTTATCCATTGCCTAGACAGAAATGATGTCATCACTGCACACTTCAATGGAAGAAAAGAGAGTATGTAGTGAATAATATTTTCTAGTAGCTTGCTGATATTGTCAGTCTTCTGAGTAAAGGTTCTGTTATGCAAAAAGTCCATTGACTGGCTTTTTGTTTGTTACACACTGCTATTTGTGATCTGAAATAACAAAAAAAAGTATTGTGTTAATCAATCTATTTTCTCGGCAAAAACTTGATTTGATCTATATCCCTGGATAGTTCAAATTAGAATTCGAGGTCAAGGGTGAGAATCTCCGTAGCTTCATCCAGGGAGGGTGTTGTTGAAAGTGGGCTTGTTCCAAACTCGACCATTGTACTTAAGACTCTTCAGGTTCGGCTTACTTATCTCCATCTCTTCAGCCAAAGATTATCAATCTTCATTGCTTTCATTTTTTAGAGATTTGAGACCATTGAAAATGTAATGAGGCTCCTTTATGCATCAGGTAAAGTCGAGTGAATATATCGATGGACAAGAGAACAAACAATCCAGTTTTCTGAATTTCTTCATCCATCGAATATCATCAAGTTCAAGCTACTTTGCAGATAAATCAATTCACCACGTGAGATCAAATGAGTAGCTCTCACAGGGTTCAAAAAACAAATGAATATTCAGTTGGTGTTGATTGTGATACGATATCAATATTCTGTAACTCTCCAAATTCTCAATAAAATTGTAAAGACACATCTTCTGTGTATAGTAATGAATCTTCTCGGGGCTGTACATTTATTCCATAACTTGTTCCCTCAACAGGATTGTTTGCTGCATTGAAGAGATGATTCGCTACTTCCTCTCACCCCCTCAACCTCTTAAGCAAAACGAGAGTTGAGTGAAAATCCGAGAGATAACAGAAAATCAGATTGATTTTGGATCTTCAAAGAAACGAAAGCGATAATGACAAAATCTCAGAACCCAATTGCGATTTCCGTTTGATGAGTTGGAACCGATTTCAGTTAAACTCAATTAGTTTCGATCTTGACTATGACTCTTTCCCAAAAATCTACCGAGAGAACGTCTTTCTGCTGCTGTAAGTCGCTGCTCATCTAATCATCGTCTCTGTACACTCAGCTCTGACTCCCACACGTGAGTCTCTTTGCTCTTGTCTCTTCTATTTTATTTTTCGTTTCAGCTTTTTTTCCCTGTTCTTCTTCTTTCTTTTCCGTTTCAGCTGTGTTTCTCTTCTCTTCCGTATTTTCCACTTCAGGGCAGTTTTTCATCTGCGAATGAAGAAGATAAGCCAGCGTGCCTTTATTGGATCATACTGGCGTTTCTTTTTTGTTTCACCTTCTTAATGTTGATTATTTATTAAAAATTATACACTGTTTTTTGTTTATTCATAATGGTTTTAATGCCCAATACTATTTTTGTTCCTACCATTATGTAGGGATTAAGATTTTGAATTTCGGCAGAATTAATTCAGAATGGAATGGATGAGCAAGGAGGAGAGGATTTCTCTGTATCTATGATAAAAATTGGCATATCAAGAACGTATTGTTTATATGTATGATGCATTAGTTGATGCATATTGTATTTAAGCATTAATTTTATTTATTATTTTTATTTAAGGTTTAGGGTTTAGGGTTGCGACTCAGAATTGGGTTTTTGAAAACATGGCCTTGAACACACAGGTCAAGGAACAAGGTTGTGGGAAAAAGAAATGAGCAGGGTTGGAATTGGCCAAGGCGGGGTTTAGAGGTCATGTTTGGAGTGAGGGTTAGATTTTGGTTGAGAACAAGGTCAAGGAAACTGAAACCTAAATACAGTTTCGAATAAGATGGAATCGAGGGAAAGGGAGCAACCTCAATCCAAAATCCAAAATTTTTTTGAGCCTTGGCTTGGAGACATACCTACATCACAAAAAGTCTAACCCTTAAAGATCTATTTTAGGTTGGGTCCTTTTGGGATAACATTTGAGGTTCTAGGTGATTTGGGTTTCCAAGCTTGTTATTCAAACTTCTTTTGGGTTACTACAACCTTTCCGGTTGATTTGGGTACCCCAAGTTTGTTTGATGCGATTTTCATTCTTAATTTCATAAATGTGGGCATAGTGACTGCTCTCATTGCAATAGTGGCATTTAATGTGAGGAATGGGAGAAAATTTCTTGTTTTACTTTTTACTCTTCTTTCCAACTTTCTTCTTAGATGTGGATTTGAGAGATAGAAGTTTGACTTGATGTTCTAAGTCTAAACTCTTCTTTTCAAATGCAAGTCAATCACATGATAGCTTGTCTATCAATTCATTTTGTCTTGAGGCACTTGCTATATATCTTTCATTAGCCTCCAACAAGCTCTTCTTTGAGCCTTGCAATCTCATGTAATTGAGCATTTCATTTTTCTTTATATTTGTTTAGACAATGAATAGACTTTTTTCTTCAATTGCATCCAAAACTGAGATTAAAACTTTCTTCTTTTTGTTCTTGGGATCTTTGCTTGTAGATGGGGTTCTTTCTTCAAGCTTTGGATTTTTTTTTCTATGTCCTAGTTTCCCACACTCAAAACAAACATCAGTTTCCTTATAGAATTTGTCATTTTGAGTTCTATATTGGCCTTTTATGAAATTCTTATTTTTCCTATAGATTCTTTGAAGATGTCTAGTGATGAAACTTACGTCTTCAAAGCTTTCTTCATTAGAGTTACTTTCAACACTCGTCTTTATCTTAAGAGAAATTTTCTTAGCTTGCACTTCCTCAAAATCTTGAGGTTCCATCTCATAAGTGAGAAGGATTCAAAGTAGCTACTCTGAGCTTATAGTTCTAAAGTTATCATTCTCATGCACGGTTATCTTCCTTCCCTCCTATAACTTTGGAAGTGCCTTGAGTAGCTTATCATTTTGTCTATACAGGGAAATCTCTTCTCCTAGAATGTTCAACTCATAAATTATATGAGTGAACCTAGAGTTCATCTCAGCTATTGACTCACCTAGTTTCATTTTGAATTCTTCTTCTTGGGCTAGCAATAAGCTAATTCTAGAGTCTTTTACTCTAGTGATTCCTTCATGTGTGACCTTTAGTTTTTCCCAAATTTTCTTGACAATTTTACATGTGGGGACCCTATTGAACTCATTTGGTTCTAGGTTTAAGGCCTTAAAGTTTGTCTTGAGCTGCTCTTTCTCTTTCCTAGTTAGCTCATTGAATTCATTTTCAATCGGAAGGCCATATTCAAGTTTTTGAGGCTCAAAAGGACCATTCTTGGTTACATGCTATATGTCCAAATTCATAGATTGAAGGAAGAATTCCATTCTTACCTTCTAATATCCATATTTTTTTTCCATTGAACAAAGGTGGATAGTTGGCATATTGTTCTTCGGGAAGGAGCAATTTGTCTTGAGATGCCATTTATTCTTTTTTCAAAATCACGACGATTTTGATTTCAATTAAGTGTTTGGCCCACTATGATACGAATTGTTGCCCCAATGGCTTCTCAAGGGGAGGATGAATTGAGAATATTGAATTAAAATTAAGTTGCACGTGTAATAAAAATCATGCATAAAAGTAATTCGATGTAAAACAAAACATGCACACACCATAGGAGACAAAAAAAATTTGTTATTGAAGTTCCCCTATTGGTATTCATTACGAGAGAACCATTGCTTGGGAAATTCCACTATTCAAAAGCTCTAATAGCCAAAATTACATAAAGAGATATCGGTTTTCTTTAAACCACATGCAGCTCAATACATGTATTTTACAACACTAATCTTCCAAAGAGATTGCTACTAGATTCTAGCTCTAGTTGGCCCTTTGTATCTTGATTCTATAGGTTCTAGATGTACCTTTCATAAATTTAAGTAAATATAAAGGAAAAATGTACACCCTTACTTGAAGAGATCATTCTCTTTGAGAGATCCAAGCTTCCTCTTCCTTGGCAACACAATGTGAAGTGATTGAAGGAGCTTGACTATATGAAAGCAAGGATGGGACAGAAAGAGACGTGAAATTTCTAAGAATATGACTCCTTCCTTCACTCTAAAGCATTTTTAAGAGATTTTGCAAGATTTAGAGTAAATTCTTAGGATATTTTCAAATAAATGCTCATTAAAATTTTCAATACAATGTTTATTGGGGTATTAAAAACGTCCCAAACTCGAACTAGTCATTTTTTGCCCGTTAGCAAAAATCAATACTTTGATTGATCGATCATTGTTATGTGACTAATCGATCAATTGATCATAACAACTACTTTTCTGTTAGACAATGAAATATTGATCGATGGACTGATTGATCAATATGTTACAGTTGGTCTAGAAAAGTTAAGTTACTCATTCATTGACTAGGGGATGATCGATCAATCAGAATTCCCTTTGACTGTGCAATACAAATATGATCGATTAGTGCATTTCCTATGATCAATCATGCTTTATGCCCCTGACTTGCAAGATTCTGTTTGATTGGCAAGATTCTATCTGATCAATCAATCAGATGGGGTAATCAATCATTCCATGTAAAATTTGTTTGCCTGGGTAGAATTAATCAATCAATACAAATGGGATGATTGATCAGACTCTATAGCATGAAATAGTCATGTTCTGGATGATGGATCAATTGACTTTGGTTTCTCAATCATGCTTTATATTTTTGGCCCCTATAGTTCTAGATGATCGATCACTCCAGTTTCAGTTCAACTATGTTGACATTTAAAATATGAGAATGTTTTTTTCTCTAAGTTCTCTAACAAGTTCTAAGTGATGTTCTTAAACATATCTATATGCATTTTGTGACTTAAAGCTCCGATTTCACAATTGTACTTAACGAAGGGAGTTTAGGAATACTCTCTTACATTGCGACTGAGTATGGACATTTAACTTTTACATTTGAACTCTAGTCTTCTCGTTGTCTTCTTCCTTGTGGGTGCTTCTTCTAGTGATGTACTTCAATGATGCTTGCGATCTTGTGTAGGCTTGATCATTGTGAAGTTTTAAACCTTGAGATGCATTGACTCTTGAAGGTGAAATATCTGAATACTTATTTTTTCAAATTGTTAGATCAATTTATTTTTTTATCATAAAAAATAACATAGGAGTCAACCTATGCTCAACGCTTAGCCATGAATTTGAAGTGCCTCACATTCATACTCTGTGATCCACTTGTCCCATACTCTGAAGTTAGAAGAATGGAGGTCTTCAAATTGAGTTTTTCAAGCAAACTAAGTATTTGCTTTTACATTCATAGTTATTTTAGTACTTTGTTTGGTTGATTTGAGTTTTGATAAATTACTTTATCTGAGTTTTGAATTTTGATATCAAAACTCTTTGAAGAGATTATCGTAAACTTTTAATTTTTATACATAGTGGTGCCAATCTTATTGGTAGAAACACTTAAGTATTTTTTATATTATATTATATTGTTCCATTGATCTATCTGTCTATCAAGAGGCATATTGTGCTTGATTGAAAAATAAGAGATTTATGTAGTCTTAACTTGCTAAGCATCTATACTTAGTGTTGTCATAAGTCCCTATGTGGACAAGTGTTGTTCTTGTCATAAGATCTATGTGGGCTAGTATTTGCTATTGCCATAAGACCCTATCTGGGCAGGTGTTGTTGTTTCCATAAGTCCATATGTGGGCAAGTATTGTTGTTGATGTTGTTATTGTTGTTGTTGTTGTTATTGTTGTTGTTGTTGTTATTGTTGTTGTGGTTGTTGTTGTTGTTGTTGTTGTTGTTGTTGTTGTTATTGTTGTTGTTGTTGTTGTTGTTGTTTTAGTAAGTCCTTGTGTGAAAAAAGTGTTGTTATAGGTTTTTTATTTAGATTTTGTTAACTATAAACCCCTAAATGTTAGGGGAAGGTGTTGTAATTGAACCTATGTGGTTCTAATTTGTAGATGTCGTTTGGCTTAACATAGTGGATCCTTTAACTCCAAGGTAAGAGATCCCTGGGCGTAGAGCCACAATCTAAAATAGTGATTGTGAACCACTTTAAATATTGGTGTTGTGGATGAGATTATGCTAGATTGTTTTAAAGTTCATAATTTTTTAGTAAACCTATTCACCCCCTATAAGTTTACTTTGAACGAATCCTTTTCAAACTCTGTCTTAAGTCTATTGCCAAGTGTTGATAGCTATGTGATGAAAAATCCATAGGAACTAATTCTTAGTTGTGTTTGTTTTCTTGTGAGTGTGGCAAACACATGCATGGGAAGGGGATCTCTACTCCTGAGTCTTACACTTCCCCTCTGCTGCACAACCTAAAGTTACACGAAGAAATATGAACATCAAAGACATGCCCAAGGAATGAATCATGAACATAGAAATCATGCCCATGGAAAACCTACAAGAAGAGCGGTTCACATCCATGCGAAGGAGACATTATTCTCAGTCATGCAAGCCATGCAAAGGGGGATGTCTTCATGCATGGATGAATCTCAGCCACCTCAAGGATCTCCTATAATTTGTTATCCTACAATCACTCCATGAGGGACCCACCACAAGCAAAATTAGCTATTCAAGATTCTCCTACAAATTATACTCAATTAATCAAAATCAATCAAGAATAATTATCCCTACAAATCACTCAATAAAAGGGAAATAATCAAGGACAAATGAATCACTGAAGTGAAGAAGATCAAGATCCAATAATCGTAGAAGAAGAATGAAAGGAACAACCCATTGATTTGTCCAAATTTGTAAAGAAACCACCTAGATGACACTAAGACACTTCAATGTGTGGAATTCTATACCTTTGTATTTCCTTTTTGTGGGATTTTGAAAAACTATGTAAAGCCTTGTATACTTGAGTCTTCACACTGATTCAATTCAAGCAATTCTTTTTGTTCCTCTGTTGGTGGTTCGAAGACTTGTTCTTGTGCATTGAAGTGCCTTCTCAAATCTTCCATGATTGATTAAATTTTCTCACCTTCATCATGTTGAATTTATAGAAAATAGAAATACTTCATTGACTTATTATAACTAGAGTACATGAACCTCTATTTATAATAGAGGAAGGTAGTAGAGTCCAATTACAATAAAATTACCTTTGTCCCAATTACACTCAAACTCTAACTCTTAAAGATAAGTCCTAGTATAATTAAATAACTCAATATAGGTAAAAGACAAACATTACTCAAACTTGAACTCTTCTAGGATGTGACCATAAGATAATGATGCCTTTGTGAGTCCTTATTGATCTTCCAACTAATGTGATAAGGATGCCAGCTGGTGGTATAGGGTCAAGCTACTGAACTCCTATTGCAGACAATTCAATCCACCTCGAGAGATCAAATGAGTAGCACTCACGGGGTTCAAAAAACAAATGAATATTCTGTAGGTGTTGTTTGTGATACGAAATCAATATTCTGTAACTCTCCAAATTCTCAATAAAATTGTAAAGATACGTTTTCTGTGTATAGTAATGAATCTTCTCGGGGCTATACATTTATTCCATAACTTGTTCCCTCAACAGGATTGTTTGCTGCATTGAAGAGATGATTCGCTACTTCCTCTCACCCCCTCAACCTCTTAAGCAAAACGAGATTTGAGTGAAAATCCGAGAGATAACAGAAAATCAGATTGATTTTGGATCTTCAAAGAAATGAAATGGATAATGACAAAATTGCAGAACCCAATTGCGGTTTCCGTTTGACAAGTTGGAACCGATTTCGGTTAAACTCAATTAGTTTCGATCTTGACTATGACTTTTTGAGAAAATCTACCGAGCGAACGTCTTTCTGCTGCTGTAAGTCGCTGCTCATCTAATCATCGTCTCGGCACACTCAGCTCTGACTCCCACACGTTAGTCTCTTTGCTCTTCTCTCGTCTATTTATTTTCCGTTTCATCTTTTTTTCCCTGTTCTTCTTCTTTCTTTTCTGTTTCAGCAGTGTTTCTCCTCTCTTCTGTATTTTCCACTTCAGGGCAGTTTTCATTTGCGAATGAGGAAGATAAACCAGCGTGCCTTCATTGGATCATGCAGGCGTTTGTTTTTTGTTTCACCTTCTTAATGGGACACATGCGATAGATCATTAAAACATTCAAGATCAAATTGTTGACTATTTATTAAAAATTATACACTGTTTTTGTTTATTCCTAATGGGAACTTTGTTAATGCCCAATACTATTTTTGTTTCTACCATTATGTTGGGATTAAGATTTTGAATTTTGGAAAAATTAATTCAGAATGGAATGGATGAGCAAGGAGGAGAGGATTTCTCTGTATTCATGATACAAATTGTCATATCATGAATGTATTTTTTATATGTATAATGTATTAGTTGATGCATATTGTATTTACGCATTAATTTTATTTATTATTTGTATTTAAGGTTTAGGGTTTAGGGTTGCGGCTCAGAATTGGGTTTTTGAAAACATGGCCTTCACCACACAAGGCAAGAAACATGGTTGTGGGAAAATGAAATGAGCAGGGTTGGAATTGACCAAGGTGGGGTTTAGAGGTCATGTTTGAAGTGAGGGTTAGATTTTGGTTGAGAACAAGGTCAAGGAAATAGAAACACATGTGGGTAAGGGTCAATTTTCTACTTTTGGAACTTTTGCAAGCTTGAGTTGGTTTTTGAAAACCTAAATATTGTTTTGAATAAGATGGAGTCGAGGGAAACAGAAGGAAGATGAAAGTGGGATTAGATTTCTAACCTCATTTTTTTTATAAGGTTGGGATTGTTCAATTTCTGGAAAAGAGAAAAGTTCACTAACTTGTTGAAATTTGAGTACAATGGGCATCTATTTATGTTGGAAGATATGATATTGTGGTGGCACTGATTTGATTAGTTTATGTATTTTGTCTCTTTTTCACTCTTTTAGGGTGAAGGGCATAATTATATTATTATACTTTTATTCATTTGTAAATAGTGCTTCAAGGGGAGGGTTTGGACACAAGTCCATAATCTCATTCTCCTCCTGTTTTCTCCCCAACATGCCTTCTCTCCTTTTGTCCATAGCGTAATCCATGGAGTCTTGAAAATCAACATGGTATCAATGCATTGATTTTCAAGACTCACAGCTATGGTTTTCAGGATTCTAGAAACCAATTATTTTTCGTTGCTCATAATGCTGCTTCATTTCTCATCGTTGCTGGAATTTCGTTTTGATATTGTTGATCATCTCTATTGTTGTTGTTGTTGTTGTTGTTGTTGAAAACTTCATTTTCCTTATGTTACTCATTCCAATGCTAGTGAACAAAGTGTTGGAACCATGGTTTCCTCCTAATTGGCTCATCTTCCTTCCAGCACTGCTCATTTTCTTCTGCTGCCTAGCATTACTATGCCATTACCAATCTTCTCCATTTGGCTTGGATGGTGCCTTTTTTTTTCATTGGAGAGACTACCCTATTTCTTCTGCACTACTTGTTGATATGCAGAAAGCATAGGTGTTGATAACAGGGGAGAAAATATTTTTGGAGAAGCTGCTATCTCAACGGCATAGGCCGTTGTTTTTCTTCTTCTCTTGATCGTTATCTTTTGGAGAAGAAGATGCTCTTCAATTATCTGTCATAGCATCGGTGTCTGATCTCTGAATCTCGTACCTCCATTGCTCATCCTTTGATTAGTGTCTAAAGAGAAGTCTCTGCTCCTCCATTGATCAGCAGTTGATCACTTCCAACAAATCTTCCATCACTCGGTAAATCGACTGTTGGCTTCTGATATCTCTACCAAACTCATTGGACGAAAGTTGTTGCCATCTTTTGTCAACATCTATTGATCATTGGAGGTTGGCTTCTTTGCTCGATTGGACATTAGCTGGCAAAGCGTGGTTGGTTTTATCAATGCCATCTTCAATATTAATTCTGGAAACTTACTATTCTTCATATGGGAACGACCAATTGTCTAGTAATGTTATTCGAGCACTGGCATTTCATATTCCATTCCAAAAATTGCTTCACCAGATAGTCAGGCACTGGTGTGTCATTCTGAAAACGTTGTTGCTTCAAAGGAAGATATCTTCGTTCAACAAGACTTTCTGAAATGTTTTTGGATCCGTTTTTGGCTGAAAAATATTGCTTGATTCATCATTTCTTCTCTTATGATATCACATGGAAAATGATATTCCTTCCTGGCTTTGTTGTTCATGCTCAAAATTGATCTTTTGGTATCTTCAAATCTTCGTTATTGATCTTCCGATTCATTCCATTTTTACTCTGATTGCCAAGAATATATTTGCTCTATTTGGGAAGATATCTAGTTGTTTCCAAAAATATTTAATCTTCCTCTGTTCGGAAAGATCACGACAATGTGCCAGTCAATTTTCTCTCATTTTTTCTTTACGATCTCTCTGACAGCATTGCTTTGTTTGCGTGATTTACTCATTTCGAGTTGGTTATTTCTCGAGTTTCAACTCCGTCACTGTTACAAGAGACGACAACACCAGACTCTGCCGAGTTAATCCAATTAATCTATCAGGCTTGCATACTGATTCTGTTCATGGGTTATTTCCTGAGCACCAGCTCTGTTGCTGCTGTCAGAAATGATGACACCAAACTTGGACCGGGTTAACTCGAACACGAGCCAACCTGAATCGGTCTACTTGCTCTCTTCTTGTGTTATACTGGTCTAGGTTCATATCTTCCTTATTCAAGGATGAACTCGCTACGAATTATTTCATGTGTCCTGATTACTCTTAAGGACTTCCATTATTTACCGGTTATTTGGGCATTGGCCCATTTGTCTTGCTACTATTGTGTCTCTTTGATTGAGACATTCTTATTGAAGAAAAACTCCTCAATTGCTTGCCTTGGGCTCATTATTTACTGATTGTTGTCGTCATTGGTTATTCTAATGAAGATTTGAATTTCTTGCAAAAATAAAACACATAGTGAACCCAACTTCCACACCCTATCTTCCTCATTACCCATTAGCCTTTGGCATTCTTTTCTCCTATCGTCATTTATTTGACTCTCACTTACCCTTTTGGCCAAACCTTTCAACATTGCTTTGGTTGGTCCTTTTATTTATATGGGTGTTTGAAATCTTTTTGAGACTTTTTATTAGTACCCTTGGGTCTTGAAAACAATAATATGGCAATTCCTACTTCAATTCAGACTCAAATACATCAAATAAAAAACTAGAGATTATATCAAATAAGAATTATGAAATGTCTAATAAGAAATTAAGACTGACCCCCTAAAACTCCTACATTAACCAACCTTTTGGCTTTTCTTAACAAAAATTTTCCCATTTAACCCGAAGGTGGCACCCCCCTCCCTTTCTCATGCTTGACGTCCAAATTCCAAAAATTACCCTATTAAACTTTCTTACCCCTAGTAATCTCCTTGCTCATCTTATAATACAAACATTAAGGATTACATTGTATAAACTGATGCCTTGGAGTCATTTGTATGTCTTTCAAAGAAGCTCCATTGGGAAGTTTTACTTTTTATTACGTATAAAATAGTATTTTATAATTTTAATTAGGGTATTACATTTTGATGTAAGGGTACGTTGGATATATATGGTTAGGAGTTTTTGCTAATAGCTTGTGAGATTTGTTAGTACATATGTACTAGCAATGGGTTGGTTCCCTTCCCATGGACAAACCATTCTTCCATGTAGACCAATTTTATTTATCCTTTTCATGTTATTAGAGGGGACTAATATCACTAACAAATTTGAAATCCCTATTTACACGTTTACTCCTCTCCTTGCTATATCGAATCCTAGGGGTGGGCACAAGTAGGATTTGTAGTGTTCTTGAAAACCTAAATCGCGATACTAAAGCTTGACCCTGAAACCCAACCATTCCCCTTTTTCTAAACCTTGTCTCCACTTCATTTCCTTTTCTCTCAACCTCGTCCTCATTTCAAGTGAGAAAGAGAAAATATGACTATTATGTTACAAGCTCTTGGATTACCATAATTCTAGGAAAAGATATCAAAATGACAAGGAAAAGAGGAAGGGGAGAGAAAAAATAAAAGAGGGTTATGAAAGAGACAATTACTTCAATCAAAGGGACGATAGATAAAATTAATTAGCAAGATAAAAATTAGTAAATTAACTAGAATAAAATTAAAAAGGAAATAAATTAAACAAACAAAATTCAATGCAGCAAACAATCCTATTGAGGGGAGAAGTTATGGAACAAATATTAACCCCAGAGAAGATTCATTATTATACACTGAAAACTTGTCTTTACAATTTATTTGAGAATTAGGGGAGTTACAAAATATTGACTTTGTATGATAAACAACACCAACAAGATCAACAACCTGTGAGACAATATTATTCATCTATTCTTTGATCCCGATGAGAGCTACTCATTTAATCTCTCGATGTGGATTGATTTGTCTACAATAGGAGTTGAGGAGCTTGAACTTGATTTGAGTGGGGTTAAGTAGTTTGAACTTGATGATTATCAGAGGATGAAGAAATTCAAAAAACTAGACTGTTTGTTCTCTTGTCCATCAATATCTTCACTCAACTTAACCTGATGCAAAAAAGGAGCCTCATTACGATTTCAAGGGACTCAAATCTCAAAGTCAAAGGAGTTGGAGAGCTTGTGCTTGATTTGAGTGGAAGTGTAAGGCACTCCGACACGACAGATGATGATGATATCAGGTGGGGGATGAATAAATGAGGAATGCCAAACTCTTTGTTCTCTTGTCCATCAATATTATCTCTCGACTTAACTTGGTGCATAGTCGAGCCTCTCCGCATGATTTCAAAGGTTTCCAAGCCCTAAGAAGTGTTGTTCTCTATGGTATGACCCTTAATGGTGTTCAATTAGGTGAGATAATTTGACTTGACTTTAAGTTACCACGACTCCCTGAAGTCACTGAAGAGATTAATAGTGGAGTCATGTTTCGATGTCATCACATACTCTTATTTCTTGTCCATCAATATCTGCATTCAACTTTACCTGATGCTTGAAGGAGCGTCATTATGATTTCAAGGGAGTGAAATCTATAAAAAGTGAAAGTAGTGAAGATTGATCATCTTCGGCCCAAGAGATGAAAATAAGTAAGCCAAACTTGAAGAGTCTTGAGTAGAAGGATAGATTTTTTGACAAGCCAATTTTCAAAGACATCCCCTCCCTGAATGAAATTACTAAGATGCTCATCCTTGACCTCGATTTCTTCTTTGATCTATCCATGGATGTAAACCACTAGAACTCAAGTTTTTCAAATTGAATGCTCAACCCAGCCAGCTGCTACCTTGAACCATCACATTTGTCAAATTGAATGTTCAACCCAACCACTTCAGCATCTATACCGGTTGGGTTGAGCATTTCAATTTGAAAAATTGGATAGTTGAACTTGTCAATATCTTAGGTAATAGCGGAGCTCCAATAAAATTCTTGTCAGGACCCCGTCATGTTTACCTATTATAAGCAAGAAAACGAACTTAAATAGAGTTCAGATGATTTAAGAAAGCAACATTGAAGAAAAAAAAAAGCAAAGAGGATTCAAATAGCGATAGTGAGAGCATCAGAATTGCACATTTTAAACAGATTGAATGAATGAGAAAAAGGCTTACAAATGGATCGATTGCAGTACAGTAATCCAATCTCCTAGAAAAAAAGAGGATCACAACTTTGAATAGCTATGTTGTTCCTCTTCTTTGCTGCAATTTCTTTACAAAACGCAAAAGAAGAAAAAGATGAAAGGAAAGATAAAACACTCTTGATTCTCTTTCCCTCTACTTTCATTATTCTTATGTCTCTCCTGCTTTATATAACTCTTGTTTACGCATTTCTGATGGTAACAAACAATGCAAACCTGACAACGGGGCGTGACAGATGTTGCTGTGTCAGCAACCATTTCAGGATGGAAGCAAAAAGTGCCATTAGGCAAACAGCCACATGGACGAGTGCTGTTAGAACCGAACTTGACCCATCGGCCCGATCATAATTGAACTGGGTAAGATTAGGTCCGATTCAATGCTTACAAAAGTTATGTGAAAATATGCAGTTATAGCAGTCAATCAAACTGCTGACTTAAATCTAATGAGACGATCGAGTGCACTACATCTCCCATTACTGTTCGATCACAATTAACTTCATCCAAAGGTTGTTTCTTATTAGAAATATTTTTACAAAATTGCAACGGAATATAAAAGCTAAAGTAAACCCTAACACTCGTAACCCTCGTGGCTCTTTCCCTCTCAGAACTACATCACAATTTTACTGCTCTCTTAGTATCACATGATTACATAGCTTAGGCCTAACAAAATCCTTGTATGGCTTTTTCTATTTCTCTATAAAAATAAATATGACCAATCGCAGTCCGAATGTTTATACAAAAGATTTCTTCTTCTTCTTTTTTTAACTTTTCACTATTAAATAGTGTCCATAAATCGCACAAAAGGTTCCTAAGGATTATTAATAATAACCAAGTCTTTAATTTATTTATTTTAATAATTACCTAAAAATATTTTCTGTAACATTGGGATAAGAATAAATCATCTATGAGATAATAATGTAATTATATAATAAATTATATTTAATAATTGATATTAACTAATTACTTGATCAATAACTCAATTAGTCACTTCACAAGTCATATTACATTAACATGACTTGATCAATTTATAATGTGCATCAATATGATCATGCAAATTATTATACTCTCACTAATTAATAATTTAAATCGCGAACCAAATAGATATATTTAGTTTATAGTTTACTTTTTCTAACTTTGAAAGTATTTCCATCAATATACAAACAATTTATGTGTATCTCACTAATTAATTTCTATTTTCTATTTTAAGAAAATCTATAGAAAATTTTTTTATCAAAATGATTATATATAAGGATAATTGAAATTTTTTAATAATATCAAATAAATTACTTAATTAAAATATATTAATTAATTTTTATTTTATGTTAACCAAATTAAGTTGATTGATCATTTAATTTTTTTAATTTAAATTTAATATTTTAATTAAATATTTTCTTAATATACAACAAATAAATTATAATAATATTTAATGAAAATTTAATTTCTAATTTTAATTTTTTTATTTATTCCATTCATAAAAAGTTTATCTCGTTTCACATAAAAGCACTATTATACTTGATTAATGACTTACATAGCACTATGTTGGTAGTAAGAGGAAATGTTAAATATAACTATATGTGAGAATAGGTGATTAATTATCTGTGATTATATTTTTTTCCTACTTATTCTCGATAAAATTATTCAATCTAGATTAATATATATTTCTTGATGATTTTTGAAATTCACTGAGAATATGTGAATATTTCTCTGTAATGTTTTTGTTTTTCTACTTATTTTCAATGAAATTGTTTTATCGAGAATAGCATATATTTACTAGAATTTTTGAATTTTATCAATAATAAGTAGATATTTCTCAATTAATTTTTGTTGTTAATGTTTCCTACTTATTCTTGGCAAAATTATTTCGTTGAGAAAAAATATATTTCTCAATGATTTTTTATTTCATAGAGAATAGTGGATATTTTTTATTTTTTCCTAACTATTTCTTAGAGAAATTAATTCTCTAAGAATAGTATATATTTCACAAAGATTTTTAATTTCACTAGTAATAAGTGATTTTTTATTTTTATTTTCCCTTCTTTTTTTTGGTGAAATTATTTGACCGAGAATAGCATATATTTCTAAGAGATTTTTAAAATTTTCCAATAATTAGTTTATATTTTTGTTTTGTCTTTCTCTAACTTATTCTCGAGGTTTTTTTTTGTCGTGAATAGTATATATTTCTGGGTGATTTTTTAATTACTTTGATAATAAGTGAATATTTTTATTTTTAATTTCCCCTCTTATTCTTGGCAAAATAATTTTTCAAAAATAATATTTTTTTGGTTAATCTTTGAATTTATTTGAGAGTAACTGAATTATTTTTCTTTTTTTTCCTAGCTTATTATTGACAGGATAGTTTCGACTAGAATATCTTGGTGATTTTCTAATTTCATTGAGAATAATTGGTTCTCTCCATTTAGTGGGAATCTTTTTCTCGACAACATTCAAATTTCATCGAGAAATATATACTTATCTCAAAAAAAATCATGGAGAAGAAAAAAATTTGAAAAACATTAATTTTCCTTTAGCATAAGAAGTTAGAGCAACTCAATTGAAGATGGCTATGAACAACTTCCGACAAGCACACTCCTACTTAGGTTGTATGATTTGAATGTAAGTTGAATTATGTCTAAACATGTAGCCTTTGCATGAAGTCTTGTTTACTTGAATGGGACACAATCATGTTCAAGCTAGGGAGTAAAAAGTATATAATCAGAAAAGAGTAAATGATTTTATATATTATGTTGGCCCCAAGATCCCTATTAAGATAATATTACTAATGATATATGTTAAGTATGAGGCGCATAAAAAAAACCCTTTAAAAAAATTTCTAACAGCATATTCGTTCGATCCACCATGGCCCATTTCAATGATCCATAGAAAAAGGAAGAAATTTACTCATACTAGAAAGCACACCATCAACATCTAGTAGCACCATTTGACTTAAAAGACAAAGGAAGAATCATTTTTTTTGGAAACAACCGGTCCAAAAAAGGCAGGAAGAATAAAATGAGCAAAAGGAGATGACCATATAGGAAGAAATAAAAATTGAAGTGCCAATAGTCGAAGCAGTCAAACCCATCTATAAAAATCAAGCATAATCAGTGAAAAAAATGAAAGCCTAAAATGAAAAGACAAAATTAAGGAGTCAAGCATGTGGTGAAATCAGAGCAAGAAGAGTTGACCACTATGGAAGGAATCGACCTCATGTCATGATAGAGTGAGCATGTTACGGTCCCGGGTCATGGATCGAGTAACACGGCGTGGGATTTGTGAATCCAGCACTGTTACTGAGTTGCTGGAGTTGGTAAGGAGGGTTAAAGATCCCTTTGGCTAATTTTCCACCAGTGATCAGTCTCCCTTTTTATGAACTCATTCTAATGTTAAAGTTATAGCTAGAATGGAATTAATTCAGGTGGAGAGATAATGGAAGAATACCTATTATTCCTCACATAAATCAGGGTTTCGACCCTGATTTGATGCAGCTTGTGCTTGGATTTGAAGGCCTAGCTTAGGGGGCAGCCTTGGCTCACGTTGATGGCTGTTCTTGCTCTATTTCCGTGATGATTCCCCAACAAGAGGAGTTGCTTTAATCCTTCATGTGGAAGAACCAGAACTCTTCCCTTTTTGCTGCTCGTCAGGAGGGAATTGAACCCTACTTGTTGTTGACGCTGATGAGGAGGGAAGACCCTCTCTTTGGGCTCGGCAAAAGGGCAAGAAGCTCCTCATCTTAGTATGGATGATGATGGATGAAGTTGGGTGAAGATGGATGGCAATGGAGGGTGAAGGATAGGTTGGATTTTTGGAGTAAACCATAAACTCGATATCAAGAGGTGATCTCAACCTATTTAGACTAGGTTATTCTAAAATCTCAAAGCTTACCTATTTCATTCATTCATTTCCCTTAAATAGATCACATCATGGGGTTTTAGGGTTAGGGTTACAATAATTCCCCATAATGCCCCTGCATATAAAACTAATTAGAAATAACTCCTACTTAAAACAATATAAGAAATAAATCCTACTCAAAGTAATATAAGAAATAAATCCTATTGAGTGAGTTGTTGTTGCCTCCTTCGTTGTGGGACTCGGTGTGCTATTGAGTCCACAACATCTGCCTCCCCATGGAGAAAGAGCTTGTCCTCAAGCTCAAAAGGTGGGTAGACCAGTTTGAAGATGTCGACACGTTCCCATGTGGCAACGTTGGGGTCAGTGTCCATCCACTGAACGAGAATCTCCCGATGGTCATTGGGCAACCGCGCGTGTAACACCGCGGCTGGGTCATGAATAACCTTGCCATGATCAACCGGTGGTAGGAATGGAGCGGATGTAGGCTGCGCCTCGGAATGTGGCTTCAAAAGAGAGAAATGAAACACATCATAAATATTGGCCATGTCCGGTAATTTGAGTTGATAGGCGACTGGTCCCAAGCGTCGAAGAATGAGAACTGGTCAAAAAAATCGAGGAGAGAGCTTATGACGTGGAGGTCCCGCAAGAGACTGCTGACGGTAGGGCTGGAGCCGTAGCCACACATACTCCCCAATCTCAAAAGAGACCTCACGGTGGTCTTTGCTGTAGATATCCTTCATCTGAGCTTGGGCGCGTCAAAGCCGTTCTGTGATATTCTATAGCAGTAGATCCCTATCCATGAGCGCCTGATCAATCACATCCATGCAGGTGGACCCTAGGTTGTACGAGAGAAGGCGAGGTGGACCCCGGCCATATATAACCCAGAAAGGAGTGGCTTGCAAGGTAGAGTGGAACGAAGTGTTGTAACAGTTTTCGGCCCACGAAAGCCATTGAACCAATTGCCGCGAATGATCACCCACCAAGCACCGTAGATACATCTCGATGGTGCAGTTCACCACCTCTGTCTGTCTGTCTGTCTTTGGATGATAGGCGAAGGAGAACTTCAATTTAGTCCCACTCAAGCGAAAAAGTACCCGCCAAAAGGTGCTCATGAAAACTGCATCTCTGTCACTCACAATGGATTCTGGAATGCCATGTAAACGGACTATCTACTCCAGGAAAGTCTGAGCAACCCGTGTTGCAGTATAAGGATGAGCCAGCGGTATAAAATGTCCATACTTGGAGAATCTATCAACCACCACGAAAAGTACGGATTTGCCGGAGGACAGGGGTAGACCTTCCACAAAATCCATCGAAATATGGGCCCAAACCTGGTTAGGAAGGGCCAGAGGCTGGAGAAGACCTGTTGAACTCAAGTGCTCAACTTTGTGGTGCTGGTAGACCTGACAGTCGCCCACATAAGTCGCAATAGAGGGTTTCATGGCTTGCCAGTAAAAATCAGCTCGAATTCTGTGCAAGGTCTTTTGTATCCCCTCGTGTGTACTATCATGGTAGGCCGAGAGAATAGCTAGAATCAACTCGGACTCAGGTGGAAGGCAAAGCCGCTACTCGTAATAAATAAGTGAATCCTGGATGGACCACTTCAAATTCATTGTCCGTTTTGAAATCTTCTGATACAGTCCTTGCAGTGCAGGGTCAGTGGCATGTGCGTCTCTCACCAAGTCCACAATGAGAAATCTCGGTTGGCTGATCGAATAGACCGACTACTGATCCTCAAAACACCGTAACAAGGTGTTTGCCACCTTATTTAATCTCTCCACACGATATTCCACCTAGAAGTCAAACCCCAACAACTTACTGATCCAGTGTTGTTGTGGCGACATCGTCAAATGTTGTTCTAGTAGGAATTTAAGGCTGTAGAGATCAGTGCGTATGAGAAAAGCCCAGCCCCAGAGATAAGACCTCCAATGTTGGACCGCCTCTGCCAACCCAATCAATTCGTGCTCATAGGCTGCCAGCTTGTGATGACGGATTGCCAACTGTCTGCTAAACTACTCAATAGGAGGGCCCAGCTGCTGTAAAATGACCCCAATGCCCACGCCCGAAGCGTCACACTCTACCACGAACAATTTGTCAAAGTTGGGTAGTTGTAATACTGGGATGGATGCGAGGGCAGCTTTGAGTGCCACAAACGACTTGGTGGCCTCCTCATTCCAAATAATGGAATTTTTCTTGAGTAGACTGGTCAATGGTGCTGCCACTGGCCCATAGTTCTGAATAAATTTGTGGTAGTGGCCCGCAAGACCCAAAAAACCCCATAATGCAGAACACGACTATGGCTGCAGCCACTCGTGAATAGCTCGGATCTTCTCAGGATCCACCGTGACCCCCTCATGTGAGATAATGTGTCCCAGATACCCCAAATGTGAAGCCGCAAAAGAACAATTGGAATGTTTCAAATAGAGCTGATGTGCTCGTAACAAGTCGAAAACAATCCTCAAGTGTGCCAAGTGCTCCTCAACCGACTTGCTATATATCAAAATATCATCGAAAAATACAAGAACAAATTTTTGACGATAAAGGCTAAATACCTCATTCATCAAAGCTTGAAAAGTGGAGGGTGCATTGGATAACCCGAACGACATGACAACGAACTCAAAGTGGCCATGGTGCGTGTGGAACGTCGTCTTCTTGATATCAAAGGGGTGCATCCGGACCTAATGGTATCCCAAACGGAGGTCGAGTTTAGTGAATAACCACGACCCATGTAACTCATCCAGGAGCTCATCCACTACCGGAAAAGGAAACTTGTCTTTTACTGTCTGCACATTCAACTCCCGGTAATCCAAGCAGAACCTCCATCTCCCATCATGTTTCTTCACAAGTAAGATGAGTGAAGAGAACGGGGAGCGACTGGGATGAATAAGACCCTGTTTCAACGTATCCTGGCACTGACTCTCTATCTCGTCCTTCTGAAGGTGTGGGTAACGGTACGGTCGCATGACCACTACCTCAGATCCTGGTTTCAGACAGATCTTGTGGTCACAGTGCCTCATGGGAGACAAACCCCAAGGCTCCTAGAAGAGGTCAAAGAACTCCTCAACCAGACCCTCATTAGTACTGTCAGGCTGTTCATGTGTCTGCAAAGTGTGCATGCGGTGGGCCCTGTAAGAGCACCCAACTCCCAGCCAAATCAAAGCTCATGGTTAAAGCCGAAAAGTCCCACAGAATG
This sequence comes from Aristolochia californica, assembly GCF_029961685.1. NCBI lineage: Eukaryota > Viridiplantae > Streptophyta > Magnoliopsida > Piperales > Aristolochiaceae > Aristolochia > Aristolochia californica. The sequence continues at coordinate 23,985,388 of NW_027181771.1, forward strand.
GGCCCCAATGTTTGTAACCATTTAATGCCTAATACCATATCAAATCCCGCCAGGGGAATAACAAAAAATTCAGCATTAAACTAAGTAGAGCCAATGGAAAAATTTACCGCCTTACTAATCTCATAGCTAGGGACCTTCTCGCCATTGGCCACTGAGGCGGTGGCTGTCGGATGAGTGTGTATCTGGAGTTGGAGATGCTATGCAGTTGTCAAACTCAAAAAATTATGTGTACTCCCTGAGTCGACTAGTCCCACCAGTTCTCGGTCGATGACATGAGCTCACACTTGCATTGTATTAGGCAATTTCTGGCCAGTAATAGCATGCAAGGATATCTCCGATGGTTCCTCCTCAATAATATCCTCTGGCTCCTCTGGATCCTCTGAATCCTCCACCTCGACCCAAAATAATCATTTACATTGGTGTCCTACCCGATACTGCTCATCGCAGTTATAACATAAATTTTTGGACCGCCTTTCTGCCATCTCCGCACTCATTAATTTTTCTATAAAGCTTGGTAGGGAATTACTAGGGTGGGGATCGGCTACCCGAGTCGTAGTCGGAGTGTGTCTCGATCGGGCTACCCGGAGATGCTCCCTGAGATGAATTAGAGTGGCTCCCTTGCCACGTGGAGGAAGTTTTCCTCTCACCTGACCAACCCGGCTTACGTTGTTGCAACTGTTGTCGTTGTTCCATTGCATAAGCTAAATCCGTAGGCATAAGGAGTTCTACCTCTAGCCATAAATACTCATTGAGACCCGCTGTGAATAGGGAGACCTGCTGGTCAACCAATACCCTCTCACCAGCATGAGCCAACTTTTCTTGGAACAATTTTTGATATTGTTCCGCCGAACCAATTTGTCGCAATAGGAGTAACTCTCCGAGGGGGTTGCTGTTGGCGGAAGGGCCAAATCTAACTGTGCATAGATTTTTAAATTCTCTCCAAGTCATCCCTGGTCTCTCTTTCTCTACTTGAGTAACCCATAACATGGCTTCATCTGTCATATGGAACGAGGCTAGTTGCACCTTATTCCATTCAGTAGTCCCTTGGTTCAAAAAAAAAATTTCACATCTATGCAACCAAATTAAGGGATCAACTGAACCATTGAAAGAGGGAAACTCTAACTTAGTGTACCTTGGAACTGTGCCTCCATGCTGGGGTCCTTGGACAGCAGTGCGCCCAGGCCACTGTTCCCCTCTTCTGTGATATGGTTGAGCAACCTCTCTCACCTCTGGACACTGATGTCTCTCTGCCCTCAACTCCGTTAGCATGCTGATGATTCAGCTCATCTCTTTTTCCAAACCACAAACCTTCCCCAACACTGATTGTGCTATTTCAAGGCTATCTTCTATCTTTTGTATCCTGATTTGGATTTCTTCATTGCTGAAATTATCCCCCATGTTACCCTGCTCTAATACCAAGTTGTTACGGTCCCGGGTCATGGTTCGAGTAACACGGCGTGGGATTTATGAATCCAGCACTGGTACTGAGTTGCTGGACTCGGTAAGGAGGCTTAAAGATCCCTTCTTCGGCTAATCTTCCACCAGTGATCAGTCGCCCTTTTTACGAACTCATTCTAGTGCTAAAGTTATAGCTAGAATGGAATTAATTTAGGTGGAGAGATAATGGAAGAATACCTGTTCTTGCTCACGTAAATCAGGGTTTCAACCCTGATTTTGTTAGGATCCTCACGAGCCATGGATCTTGTCACCCTCCTCTCTTCTCTTCCTTCCATTACCTTGCTTGACGTTGAGATGGAATGAGGGGTTGAAGGGAATTGAATTTCGGAAAGGAGAATTGGGGGAAAAACGGAAGAGAGCTTGAAGGAGCTGTTGACCTGTTTATCTAAATTACGTTAACTAAAGTGAACTCAATTCATAATCTTCATTACCCTAGACGTCCCCTTAAATAGGGTGGAGGACGTCCAAAACCCTAAAGACCTCTTGGGTCAATGGTTCAAACCAATAAATGCTAAACCAACCCAAACCAAAGACAAAACCAAACCAATAAACAATTACATGGAAATTGAAAAACACATTCATTAATTCCTACGCCTGTTGGTAACTCGTGATGCTATAGAGTCCATAACATCACCCCCCTCCTGGAGAAAGAGCTTGTCCTCAAGCTCGAAGGAAGGATATAAAAGTTGAAATGCTGGTAACGGCTCCCATGTGGTGTCACTGGGATCGGCATCTGCCCATTGGACTAGAATTTCCCAATCCCCTTGAATGTGGCGTGCTTATATTACCTGAGCAGGAATAGAAAGGACTCTGCCCTCATGTAGGCGGCAGTGGAGTGTGCAGTAGGGGTGAGTCACCCTGGAAGGGCTTCAATTGGGAGACGTGAAATACATTGTGGATCTTTGCTTCCGGTGGTAGCTGCAAGCGGTATGCCACGGGCCCAATTTGGTCCAAATCGGAAATGGACCATAATATTTTGGAGACAGCTTATGGCGCTTGGCTGCAGTTAGGGACAGCTGGCGGTAGTGTTGAAGCTTTAACCACACATAGTCTCCAGGGCAATAAGATGCCTCTCGGTGCTTCTTATCATAAAAGCGTTTCATAGAGTGTTGGGCCGCCTGCAGATGTGTACGTACCTCAGTGAGCATAGAGTCTCGTTCAGCTAATGCTTGGTCCAAAGTGATGACTTTGGATGCCCCCGGTTCATATGGTAACAAACGAGGTGGATCTCTGCCATAAACTACCCTGAAAGGAGTAGTACCCAGTGCTGTGTCGTAAGATGTGTTATAGCAAAATTCTGCCCATGAAAGCCATTTCACCCATCTTCTAGGTGCGTCTCCCACAAAACAACGAAGATACATTTCAATTGTGCGATTGACAACCTCTGTTTGGCCGTCCGTTTGTGGATGGTAGGCAGACGAAAATGCCAATTGGGTGCCCTGTAATTTGAATAATTCCTTCCAAAAGAGACTGGTAAAAATGGCATCCCTGTCACTGATAATGGATGAGGGAATTCCATGTAATCGGACAATGTTGTCCATAAATAATTGAGCGACCTGAGCAGCAGTATATGGATGCGCCAAAGCAAGGAAGTGCCCATATTTTGAAAACTGATCAACGACGACGAATATCACCGATTTACCTAATGAAATGGGAAGACCAGCAATGAAGTCCATGGAAATATCAGACCAGATTTGAGATGGTAGTTGCAGAGGTTGCAGTAGGCCGGCTGGACTTAAAAATTCGGCCTTGTTTCTTTGACAAATCTGACAAGCAGCTACATAATCAGCAATTGTGCTATTCATGCCCTTCTAGTAAAAGTCCCGACTGATTCGGAAATATGTTTTCTGTCGACTCTCATGTGTGCTATCATGGATAGAGGACAGGATGGTGTGAATAAGTGGGGATGTATTATGCAAAAAGATCCTATTTTTGTAGAGAATGAGACGATCCTGAATCGTCCAATGAGGAGCAGCAATCCCCTGTTGAATATCCTGATATAATGACATGAGATCCGGATATTGATTTACTTCCTCACGAATAGAATCTAATAGCAGTGCACGTGGGTGACTGATAGCATAAATTTGAGTGGCGGAAATATCCCGACGTGATAAGGCATCAGCCCCCAAATTCGAACTACCTGGCTTATAATGAACCGTAAAATCGAAGCCCATGAGTTTAGTTAACCAATGCTGCTGTGGGGATGTGGTGAGGCGTTGTTCAAGAAGATACTTGAGGCTGCAATGATCTGTACGAATGAGAAACAGTCTGCCCCAAAGATAAGGTCGCCAATGTTGGACAACCTTGGCTAACCCAATCAATTCCCTCTCATATGCAGCTAACTTATGGTGGTGTTGTCCCAACTGACGGCTGAAATAAGCAATGGGGTGTCCCAATTGTTGTAACACTGCCCCTATACCTCCCCCGGAGGCATCACATTCCACCACAAATTCTGCCTCAAAATCTGGTAATTGTAGGACTGGCGCTGTGGCTAAGGCCTCCTTTAACAGGTTAAAGGCCTGTTTTGCTGAAGAAGACCAGTGGAAGGTATTTTTTTTTGAGCTGGTTGTTGAGTGGTGCTGCTATCTGGCCATAAGATTGGATAAATTTTCTTTAATATCCCGCTAAGCCCAAAAATCCCTTTAATGCTGTGGTGGAGGTGGGAACCGGCCAATCCGCAACTGCCTGTATCTTGTTCTGGTCAACTTTCACGCCCACAGCTGATATGACGTGGCCCAAATATGCCACCTCAGATGTACCCATAGAACATTTCAATTTATTCAAAACCAAATGATGAGAGTGTAGAATAGTAAATACCTGGTGGAGGTGGTGGAGATGTTCTTCCCAATTTTTGCTGTAGACCAGAATGTCATAAAAAAAAACTAACACATAGTGGTGCAGAAGTGATGAAAAGACCTCATTCATGAGGGCCTGAAAGGTGGATGGTGCATTGGAGAGACCGAAGGGCATGATGAGGAACTCGAAATGACCGTGATGTGTGCGGAAGGCAGTCTTCTCCATATCCGCCTGGTGAACTCGTATTTGATGATAGCTTGATTTCAAATCTAATTTGGTAAAAATTGGAGCACCATGTAACTCATCCGGCAACTCGTCCATGACTGGAATGGGGGAACTTGTCCTTAACTATGTGAAAGTTGAGTTGCCTATAGTTGACACAAAATCTCCAAGATTTATCTTTTTTACGTACAAGTAACACTGTTGAGGAGAAAGGAGATCGACTGGGCTGGATCACACCCTGAGCGAGCATATGCATGCACTATCGTTCTATTTCCTCTTTCTGGATATGTGGGTAACGATAAGGTCGCACCACTACTGGATCAGTTCCCAACTTTAAACGAATGTGGTGATCGCAATGACGCACTGGTGGTAGACCTGTAGGGTCATTAAATAAATCCGCAAATGCTGTAAGTAAAGGAGCTAACTGATCATCACCCGTGTGTTGAATATGCAAAGTGTGAAGTGCGTTAGGGACCTGTGCCACAATGCCTTGTAATGTAATCTGGCCCTGTGGTGCTGAAAATGTCATAGTCCGAGCCTGAAAGTCCCATAATATCGGTCCTAATAACTGAAGCCATTTGACCCCGAGCACCAAATCAAATCCAACCAATGGAATGACTAGTAAATCTACCTGAAAGAAATGCCCCTCAATGGTGAAAGGGGTGTTAGCACATAACCCCACGCTAGCAATTTTGGCCCCATTGGCCACTGAAACTGAGAGTCCCCTTTGTTGTTGAATTTCCAATCCCAATTGTTGCGCGGCTGGTTCACTAATAAAATTATGTGTTCTGCCCGAATCAACTAAAGCAAGTAGCATGAGATGATGTAACCTGGCCTTTATCTGCATGGTATTAGAACTACGCAGGCCATGCATGGCATGGAGGGAGAGCTCTGCTTCCTGTTGTATCTCTTCAACAATTTCATTTTCAAGAAGCTCTTCTGAATCTTCTTCCAACAATTCAATACTGAATAAACGTTTACAGGTATGTCCGGGCAAGAATTGTTCATCACAATTAAAACATAGGCCCTTTGCCTTTTGAGCATCCATTTCCTGTTTAGTCAAAAATTTACGTGGCATAGAGTGTGGAGGCACACTAGTAGCCTGATCTGCTCGGTTAGGGGCAGAGGACCTAAAACGTGGACCAGATGCAGTACCCTGTATTCTGTTTTGCCAAAATGGTTTTCTTTGTAAAGACTCTTTTAGAACTCTCTGTTTGTGCTCCATAGCCCTGGCTTAATTCATTGCTGAGTCCAAATTTGTCGGACCAATTAATTCCACTTCCAATCTGACTGCCTCTATCAATCCAGCATTAAAAATCTGAACATGTAGGTGAGGAGGAACAAATTCACTAGCTCTGGCCAACCTTTCTTGAAACATTTTTTGGTAAACTTCTAAGGTGCTGGTCTGTTTGTAGTTGATCAATTCCCCCACTGGGTTGCTGCTAGTTGGAGGTCCGAACCTCAACTGACAAGCATGTTTAAAGTGCAGCCAATCCTGAATGGAATGGACATTTCGGTAGTGATGGAACCACATGAGCGCTTCATCGAGCATGTGGTAGGCGGCCAAAGTAACCTTGTCCATTTCCACTGTTTGTTGATGATAAAAGAATTGTTCACATTTCGTGAACCACAGTAAAGGATCTTTAGAGCCATCATATGTAGGAAAGTTAAGTTTAAAGGACCTGGGAACCGTTGATGGTGCTTGTGCATGAGTGGTCATTGAACCCATTGGTTGGCGCAGGGGTGGATTTGGTGGTGGCGTGAATTGTTTGTGGGGAACTGGTTGTGGTTGAAAATTGGTTGCTGGTGGTGGCGTTGGTGCTTGAAGTGCAGCAAGTTGTCGGAGGATGGTTTGTAGAGATGATTCCAGAGTTTGTAAGGTAGTATTGATGTGAGAAATTTCAGTACCTTGAAGAGTGGATCGTTGTTGATGTTCTGAAAGGACTTGACGTATGTCCTCTGGAGAAGAGGAATCACCGAGGGTGGACCTGCCTGATACCACGTTGTTAGGATCCTCACAAGCCATGGATCTTGTCACCCTCCTCTCTTCTCTTCCTTCCATTACCTTGCTTGACGTTGAGATGGAATGAGGGGTTGAAGGGAATTGAATTTCGGAAAGGAGAATTGGGGGAAAAATGGAAGAGAGCTTGAAGGAGCTCTTGACCTGTTTATCTAAATTACGTTAACTAAAGTGAACTCAATTCATAATCTTCATTACCCTAGCCGTCCCCTTAAATAGGGTGGAGGACGTCCAAAACCCTAAAGACCTCTTGGGTCAATGGTTCAAACCAATAAATGCTAAACCAACCCAAACCAAAGACAAAACCAAACCAAGAAACAATTACATGGAAATTGAAAAACACATTCATTAATTCCTACGCCTGTTGGTAACTCGTGATGCTATAGAGTCCATAACAGATTTGATGCAACTCGTGCTAGGATTTGAAGGCCTAGCTTAGGGAGCAACCTTGTCTCATGTTGATGGTTGTTCTTGCTCTATTTCCATGATGATTCCCCAACAAGAAGAGTTGCTTTAATCCTTCACGTGAAAGAACTAGGACTCTTCCCTTTTTGCTACTTGTCAAGAGGGAATTGAACCCTACTTGTTGTTGACACTGATGAGCAGGGAAGACCCTCTCTTTGGGCTCAAAAAAGGGGCAGGAAGTTCCTCTTCTTAGTATGGATGATGATGGATGAAGTTGGGTGAAGATGGATGGCAATGGACGGTGAAGGATAGGTTGGATTTTTGGAGTAAACCCTAAACTTGAGATCAAGAGGTGATCTCAACCTGTTTACACTAGGTTATTCTAAAATCTCAAAGCTTACCTATTTCATTCATTCCATTCCCTTAAATAGATCACGTCATGGAGTTTTAGGGTTAGGGTTACAATAATTCCCCATAATGCCCCTACATATAAAAGTAATTAGAAGTAACTCCTACTTAAAATAATATAACAAATAAATCCTACTCAAAGTAATATACGAAATAAATCCTATTGAGTGAGTCAGTGTTGCCTCCTTCGTTGTGTGACTTGGTGTGCTATTGAGTCTACAACAGAGGAAAACAGTAGTGGGAGGAGTTGATTATTGTACTAAAGTGCATATAGTAAGAGTCGACAACATCGAAGGAGTTGACCACATCTGAGTGAAAAACAACAAAAAGGATTTGACTCTATGCACTAAAAAGTTCTGAAATAAAAAAAAATCAGTCGACCCGTATAGGGTGAAAAAGCAAGAGGAGTTGAACTCTGGGTCGGAGAGGATTCAAACTTGGGGGAGGATTCAACTACAAAATCAATCTATTAGAAGAAACATTGTGGAAGCCATGTCGTAGCAATTCAATTTCCTAAATATCGGTCCAAATCCAAAAATTATATGTTTCCAAATTATGTAATTAACCTATAATATGTTCAGTAGTAAAAATAGGAACTATTGATTTTTTTAATAAATTTTAGACCTTTGTTTTCACTTTTTTTGATAAATGTTGGAGAATTTGCTCTTTAACCCAAACTCGCCTCTAATGAAATTCTCTCTTCTCACAATGAAAACCAAGCCTCCTAACCTCTTGCACATGATTTAAGAAGTTTTTGCCTCCTTCAAATCAAGCTTAAAACGTTGATAGTTTTCTTTATTGAGCTAAGAAATTATGTGTTGTTCGTTTTAATACTTAAATCTCAGTTAGTTAAACATGTGCTAAGGGATTTTAAGACCATATTTGATTCAACCATTGCATTGTGAGTAGTTGTGTTATTGACAACCATTTGAAATTAGTTTTACAACCTCCTCTATTTTCATATCATATTAATGCATGCCTATATGTTATTTTTATTGGGGCATTTGAAATGGCTTTTACTAAGTATTGAAACTTTGGTATAGAATTTCAAATCCAAGTATTTACATTTATATACTTTGAGATATATCAATGATAATTGGTTGAGTACAATGAACTGGTGCTAAGTACACTTTGAAAAATCATTCACTATAATTTATAATGCTACTTATGGGTTATAGTTTGAAATTTATTATTTTTGAGTTAAATTGTTTACATCCCCCGACTTGAAAAGCCAATCTCATATTTAAATTGAGCTGATATTTTCAAATGAACACATCTTTTGCTGCCTATATTTTCAAATCAAATCATAAATGACTACTATGAGTTGTTTTCATTTTAAAATCAAGTCACTAAGGAATATTTTAAACTACTAATTACATTGGATAGATGTACCTATTTGTTTGTACCAAGATTAATAAAAAATTCCTATTGAGAGATAATTAATATTGTGTTACATTGTAAAAAAGTAATACTTACAATTGGGTCAAACCTTCCTTAGGTAAGACCATCATCACCCCAAATTTATTCAAGAAAAAAAATTGAGGCTAAAGAATTGGTGGGAACTTGTGTTTGCAGTTGTTCGAGTCATAAAACCTTGTGTAGGTAGGTGATGCTGAAAATCTCTTTGTGGGTCTTAAATTGGTGTGCCTAGTGAGTCATTGAAAATCTATGTGCTGGTCCACCTTGTCAATTGATGAAAAATCTCATTGTGGGTCTAGGCATGTATGCCTAATTAGTTTTTAAATCTGAGGGAGTATCATTGTAAGTTGGTTGTTATGGTCAATTGAATTGCATAAGTCCATTTGTGGGCAACATTGCAATTGGCCTTCGAGATGATTTGTTTTATATGTTTTTGGGCAAGCCAAGATTAGTGGCTTCTTAAGATTATGAAACATCTTGAGGGGGTAGACTCGCAATCTGCTAGAGGGACTTTAAACCACCCTAAAAATCCTATGTGTACTTTGTATGTAATTGCTTCTACGAATGTCATTGCTCATTGTGAACATGAACTTTAGAATTGACCTTCGATTTTGAATTAATAAAAAGCACATAGGAACGAAGTAAAAGCAGTTCAAATTAAGAATAAAAGTTAAAAAAACTACCATTTTATCGGACTATATATACCTTAATTGTAGATCATCTATATATTGGATTACCAATCAGTAAAATAGGAAATCAACATATAGAAAAAATTTTTAAACATGTTTAAAAATCATGTCCAAGAAAAGTAGCAAGCAAGTGCCTGAGATTTTACTCGCAGCTTTAATGCCCGTGAAGAGTGAATTAAGCATACAAAAAAAATAGGAAAAAAAAAGGTATCAGAGTCATTCGATCCAATGCATTGGTCGAAAGAAGGACAATGCAAACTTTGTGTTCTTGTCATTGCATTTTTCTCTTCTTAGTCAAAAAGGAATATTTTTTTCTAGCAAAAGTTGAGTGAAGATAAAACTCTTGAGTTTCCTAACAAGAGGTCCCAGTTCATCACCAAAATTCTACAAAATTTTTGAAGCAAAGAAGTTTCATTCTCCACAGTGGTTCAAAATCTTGAAGTCACTTCCAGCCGATACAGAAAACATCAAAGACCTCGACACGACAATCACACTCCTAGGTGGCTTGCAATCTGGTAGCTTGCATAGAAAATACAACTCCATTTTGAGTATCTAGATGGAGAAAGCAGATACTTGAGAGAAGAAGTTATCTATTTCACATAACAAGGCAATTCAGTCAATTTCTCTTAAAGTAAAGTCAATGTGTCATCCACCTCTATCATTGGCAACATTGATAAAAAAAATTTCCAAATGGCATACGCTCAACAAAGCAAGCACACTCTTGAGAAACTTGCATTACGGTAGCGCAATCTGGCCTTTAATGCAAGATATGTGGAAATAATATAATACTTACTATTGTGCTAATTTTCATTGAATTGCCCCCTTTTTGTTGACCCATATTATCAATTCCAAAAGGGCACAACATATGGCTTACATCCTCTTGGTTTAAATTGATTGATAAAACCATTTAAAGTTGCTCTTTTGAAAAATTCAAGACAAGACTCACCATACTCAACATGTAGTACACATCTTAGACCTTGCATATTGAGATAGAAATGCATACTAAATAAGGCAAAAAGAAAAATTGCGTACATATACTTTGTAGATTTTTGGATAAAGTGTCAAAGGCAATTCATGCTTTTGAGTTGGCCATAAACACTACTAAATACAAGGAAGTATCTAATTTTCTTAATTAACCATCGAAGTCCCTATGCAAGTAAATCATGTGTACCACCGATCTTATAATATATTTACTTGTTGAATTAAATCTCCAAATCAATCTTTAGGATATGGAAATTGTGGTACTTCTATATTCAAAATTGTCTGAGTGACACTTAAATACTAACCCTTCCAAATCAAATTTTAATCCACTAAGTTTTGGTCAAAGTAAGATAAAAAAATCAAATGAGTATGCGGTGGTTGAGGTCCCTCCTTCGGGGGTGGTTACGTGCACAAGTCTTCCAAGCAATCATAGTTGTGGGTGATACCAAATATCAGTTCTATGTACGCCTTTAATCACACAAAAGAATCTTGGAAGCAATGAACTCTATGTTAGCAAATCAGTTTTAAAGCTAGATATACTTTACTTGTGAGAAAGCATTCAAAATAAATACCTTTTTGGCATATGAATGTTTCTTATAGTAGTTAGCCAACATCCTTGAGGCTAAATTAGTTAGTACTCTCCAAAATAATGTAGTTAAGAAAGCTCAAGTAGATATACTTGAGACAACGCATGGTAAAAAAATACCTTTAGGCATATTTATGTTTCATTTAGTAGTTAGCTAGACCCTTTGGGGCTAAATTAATTAGTACCGACCAAAATAACTTAGTTAAGAAGGATCATTTCACATGAGCAATAGGATGAATGTGCCGGTCTCAAGATCCTCATGGATATAATTTTTATGACAACATACAATTAGGTTACTTATGCGTGAATTAAGAAGAAAGCAGACGACCCCATGCAAGGGATCAACAACATGTGTCGCTCAAACAAGCCAAATTTTCAAAACAAGATTTTGGCCCCAATACAAGAGTCGACCCCTTATTTCAAAAATTCAATTTTTCAAAAATTTAGGCCCAGATTTGGATGTTACAGCACTCCCAAATGATCAATAAGTGACATACCAATATGTTTTGTAATAAAAAAGGATTTAATATATATTTGATTAGATTTTTGGACTTATTTTTTACCTTGTTTTTCTAAGTGACAAAATATCATTTTCTAACTCTAATGGGTTTTTTTTTTAATGTTGGAGAGATTTCTATTTAAGAAGATCTCTCACAAACTTGTTTTCAACATGCTACGAAAGAAATTTTTTGAAGTGCTCATGCTCCTAGACTCAAATTTGAGGTTTTAACCATCTCAAGCTCTTAAAGGAAGTCAAAACCTGAACTTGAGTATTTCCTCCTTGAGATAATAGTATCAATGTTTTTTCTTTTAAATATTGTTTAAATATTTAGAACTATGATTGTTGAATGTGAGCCTATTGATTCAAAGATCATATTTGAATCAATACTCGATTGATTGTTTGAATGGTTACCACTCAAAACTAGTTTATCAGCCCCTCGTTTGTCATGGACATAAAACTTCTTTGTGCCTCCATAATGAGAATTCTCCCAAATCTTGTCTTTTAAATATTGACATAGTCATGCTCCTCACATTTTGCTTCCAATTAGAACTTATTACGCTTAACTTTTGTGATTTTACTAGAACTCATATGCAAATTTTGGTTTACTTCCTCTTGGGCACAGCTATGCTTGCCTCTTTTTATCTTTTAATTAGTTTTTATGTGAACATAATCTTCTCTTTCCTCAAGCACTTTTAAATAGTTTTGGATTTTCGTAATTTGGTCCACTTACTCAAGGGTGCCTATATCACCAAGACATATAACATATCAAGTGAGACGTATTGGATATATAGTATCGTAGAGCCCTGAAATATGATACATGTCTAATAAAGTGCAACACATGGTGCATATAGTATGTATCAGATCGAATATTATTCGATATGTTACCTGATACCAATATATACTATCTTACCCACTATGTCAACTTTTTGTTGTTTCCTTTTTGTAGCATCATATCTTGGAAAAAAAAACACACATTTCCCATACTTATGGTATTCTTGTTTGACGTTAGTTACACAAAATAATTGTGCATTAATTAGTAATGACAAACTTTATTTTGTGGCTGATCTTTCCAACCTTATCCAATTGTTTAAGGCACAAGAAATTGAAAATAGCCATAAAGTTTAAAATTAGTATCTTCAAACAAATTTATCCAGATGACAGTTCTTCATAAATTGTTACATAAACCTTTTGTATGTTGTTCTTATTTTTAATTTCTTATTTTATTATTATGTTAGATCCTGATACTTTAATTGTTGAATCTTAATATTTCCCAAATCAAGTAGCAATTCTTGAAATTCTTGCTAAACTTTTTCCTTTGGTTTAAATTTATGGAAACATTTGTAACTGTTAGAAAAAAATATAAAAAAATACAAATACAAAAGTCTTTATCCACATAGAGATATTTTTCTCTTGAATGCCATCTATTCGAAATAATGAAATGAAAAAATTAAAAAGCCCCTTATTTCTCCTACAATAGGTATCATTGAATATCAAAGCATTTTTCCACATGAACTGGGGTTGAGACTAATCATAGGTGGTAGTTGTGATTGGCATTTGTAGAGCCTTTGAAACAAAAGGCAATGATTAATCTCGTTAACGGGAATCATTCATAATTAATCCTTAAGTGAACAAATGGACAAATTATTTCTTTCTCATGCAATTGAAATATGTATAATTTTTTTGTCCAAAAACAAGCCTTCGAATATATTTTTGCAATTTTTTGTCCTAAAAATAGAATGACTAACACAATACTTTTTTTGTTATTTCAGGTCACAAACATTGGTGCATAACAAACAAAAGGTCACTCAATGTACTTTCAGCATAAAAGAATCTTCACTCAGAAGAAAGACAGTACTACCAAGCTACCAGAAAATATTATTCACCATACACTCTCTTTTCTTCCATTGAAGTGTGCAGTGAAGACTTCAATTCTATTTAGGCAATGGATCAACATGTGGAAACCCTTATGGATATACACAACTATTATAGACTTCGATGAGGAATTCACAAACAATTTAAAGAAGACACATTATGTACAAGTTGTCCACCAACTTTTACAGCTTCATACAGTAGACAAGGTTAAGAAGTTTCATATGTTCTTTTCTCCCGGTGACATATATTCATCTGATCTCAGAGAGTGGATTAAGTTTGTCAAAGTTAGAGTTGGAGAGCTTGTGCTTGATTTGAATGGAAATGTAAGGCACTCCAACTCTACAAATGATGATGATATCAGGTGGGGGATGAATAAATTCAGAATGCCAAACTCTTTGTTCTCTTGTCTATCAATATCATCTCTCGACTTAACTTGGTGCATACTAGAGCCTCCGCATGATTTAAAGGGTTACAAAGCCCTAAGAAGTGTTGTTCTCTATGGTGTGACAATTAATGGTGTTCAATTAGGTGAGATAATTCTTGGCTCCCCTCTTCTTGAGGACTTAACTATCAGTTATTGTGACTCCCTAATGTCAATAAAGATTGACCATCTTCAATTGAAGAGATTAACACTAGAGTCATGTTTTGATATTGAAGAGATGGAGATAAGAACGCCAAACCTGAAGAATCTTCAGTACAAGGGTCAAGTTTGTGACAAGCCTATTTTCATTGATGTCTCCTCCATAAATGAGGCTACCCTACTGCTCAACCACGTTGAGCTTGACTACAAGTTGCATCTCTGGCAGAATTTCTTGACGAAGCTTTCACATGTAAGCTCCCTAGAAGTTAAAGTCACAAGTACTCATCCGGTACGTTTCCATCTGCCCATTTCTGTTTTTGTAAAAATACATATTCTGGTTTGGTCAACCTAACTAGTTCCTCGTCTATGATACTCCTTGCTGAAGGGTCATGTGACGACGTTCTTTTACATATTTGGATTTGATCAAGCTAAGATGTCTAAGCTTTTCAGTTACACCCTTTTGTCCTTTTTCTCCTTCAGAAAAAAAGATCTATATACAGGTGAACTTTTATAAATGTCCTAGGCATGTAATCATATAATTTTGTTCCTATTTTTTGACTTCCTATTTCCACTAGAAACACATAAGAGGATATAAATTTGGTTTTTTTCTTAAGTGGAACCTCTCATTGGCTGCTTGCTCAATTTATCACTTTTTTCTCAACCGAACACTGGAGTCATACCCGTAATACAGAAGTAGTCAATGGAGTCATCATTTTTCATTCGTTTATCAGATATCTAGATACAACGATATCACTGAATGTCATGTCACCAAGATGACTTCTGGTGCATTAGTCATGCAAATGTTTTACATTTTGTGGCAGCTAGAGCCCTCTTGAAATTTTTTTCTAGTGCCGGCATATAAGAATCTAACCCTTTAGTATTTAACGAAGGAGAGAATTTTTCTCAAAAATGGGATAGTGAAAATCTCTACCTCTTCGTCACTCTTGCCTGATTGTGTGCATATGGCAAGTTGCAACTCTGTTGTATGGTGACTACAATGTTTTATGTTGTTAAATCCTCTTGAAGTTAATTATTTTTTTAATTATGCATTGTACTTTTCTTATATTCCCAGGTCCTCCAAGAACATGAAAAATAGAAATTGTCATTGGTCAAACTACTTAAGCACGGGCACTTATCTTCTAAAGGTGAAATGCATTCCTTGGACTTCTATTAAATTTAGTTCACTTGTTTTGCTATTTTTTTGTAGATGTAGGATCACTTCCTTTTGTTGAGTTCTATTGGATTGAGAAAGTATAGATCTTCACCTTTTGTTTTGAACATGCTTTTATCGCTGGTTTCAATGATGGGAAATAGTTGAGCAGATTTCGCTTCTCCTTGTTTCAGATCTCTTCGAGATCTACTGAAAAACGAATTTGAATCTGCATTTGGGTTTTCTTTGTCTCGTCTCTTTAAATCTAACTTATGTATTAAATTTTGGTTAAATCAGACTTTGTCCTCTCAAATCAAGGAGATAACGAGGAAGGAAGATGCCATGCTGAGTTGACTTGATTGTTCTTTCTTTCTCACAGTGGAAAAGATTTTGTAGCTTTCTAGTGTGTTTGTTGCTCTATTGGCCATCATGAAGAGGAAAAGGCAATAGAGATTATGAGGAAACAAGCTCATAATTCTATTCATCGAGTGAATGACATAGAATAGAATTTCATGGCGGGGAACAAAAAATTTAGGATCATTATTTGGTTAGTTTTTTAAGTTTTTATCAGTAATTTTAGTATTTATTATTCAATCGTTTTTAGCATCAGGATCATTTTTAGGTGTTTGTAAGCAATTTATGTATTTATTACTCAACCAATTCTGTTTTGAATCTACTTGTATTGTGATACACACATATCTCTTTTTAATAAAATGAGACATTTTTTTTCCATTAAAGTCCACTATTTGAAGATTTGGTTATTTTTTAAAACCATAAGTTTTCATTTTCTTCAACGACAAGTAAAACAAATTGATGAGTCACATAGATCAAAGTTAGATTTTAATCATTTGAAGAAAAAAAAAGGTTAGAATTTCAACAAAGGGTTATTTATGTATTTATATGATTTCATGATTTTTAATATTATATTTATTTAATAACTTACAGAGAAATTAAATATTATAAAAGGAACATTTAATTATGGGGGTATTTTTGTACTTTTATGATAATTTTTATTTGATATATTTAATTAAATATAAAACCTTATTTTAAATTTTTTTATTATTAATTAAGTAAGATATAAACTATTTAACTTAAAAAGTATTTTATTAGTAAATTATTTTTTTACTTTCCATTATATTTTTAAAGAGCATTCTAACACACAAAAAATTATTTTCTAGTGTACTTTCACTTGAGCACATTAACACAAAAGAGTGCATTCTCTAAAGAACCCTAGATTTCGCTTTCTCTCTCTCCCTTTCCCTAAGGACCTGTATGGAACCCAGATAAAACAAAATAAAATAAAATAAAAGGAGAGAGAAAATTATTTTATGTTGTTTGGTAGCAAGGAATCTATTGAAGAGAAGATATGGAAGCCTCTTACATGACTCTCACTATAAGAAGTCTTACAAATCCAAAATTTATTATGAAGGAGATCTCATAGAAGTGTTTCAGTTTAAAGGTGTTTTAGTTATATTAGTCTTCTATTTATGTTGAGTTATTTAATTAAGCTAGGACTTATCTTTAAGTGTTAGAGTTTTGGTGTAATTGGGACAAGAGTAGTTTAATTGTAATTAGACTCTACTACTTTCCTCTATTATAAATAGGGGTTTATGTAATCTGATTAGCCAAAACTTATGCTGAAAAAAACATATGGGATAGTTATATTGTGCACATATGTGGCCGATTCTTCAGTGTTATCCGCAATGAAATAAGTTGATGCTCCCACCTTCTAAGCACTCCTAACTTTCAGTGCAAAGTAGCAATCTTTAAGATCATAAACAAGAAAAAGAAAAATTATGAAGAAGATAAGGAGAATTCAATTAAAAATACTGAAGTGAAGCACCTACACACTTTTTGGGACGGCCCTGGTCTTTCCCCGGAAGGAGAGGCCAAAAATGATGAAAGTCTTCACAACCCTATTGATTATCGTTCGTCTGGCAGTGTCGTGATTCTCCTTCATACTTTCAGGGGGAGGTCACTCTTTAAGCTGGTTCCCGACACCGGAAAAACAAGAACAAGCATAGGAAGATAAGAAACCAGCGCCAAATCTCACGACTACCTCAAGGAGGAAATAGATAGTGATTACACTAGTGGATGATTGATGTGACAATCGTGGTCCTTTCCCATTTTTAAATCTCTTTACTGTATACCTTCCAATGGCATTGGGTCATCTACAAAGATGCAAAAATGTTAATCGCCGAGAACAACCTCTTCCACTCTTTAAGCTGGTTCCCTTTACTGTATACTACTGACTTTTACTTTATATATTGGGGTCAAGTCATTTTGGATAAGCCTTGGACCCAACTTTACAAACTCGATTCTCTATATTCATTATCTCGTCAAAATGAAATTGCAACTCGGTTCTACGATTTTTTCATTATCTCTTTTGTTTCTTTGAAGATCCAAAATCAATCTGATTTTATCTTATCTCTCATATTTTCACTCAACTCTCGTTTTGCTTAAGAGGCTGACGTGGTGAGAGGAGGGGTTGCGATGTTGGTGAACTCTGATTTCCTCTCGACCTCGTTCTTTTGGTATATAGATAGATCTAGATACATTAATAGATATAAATATAGATGAGGTGAGCCATAGTTACGACTGGGACATGTAAAATACCTCAGATAGGAAGTAGTGCATCATCTTTTCAATGCAACAAACAAACCTGTTGAGGGGACAAGTTATGGAATAAATATTAATCCTAGAGAACATTCATTACTATACACTGAAAACGAAAGCAGTGAAGATTGATCATCTTCGGATGAAGAGATGGAGATAAGTAAGCCGAACCTGAAGAGACTTGGGTACAAGGGCCAATTTTGTTACAAGCCCACTTTCAACGACATCCCCTCCTTGGATGAAGCTACCGTGACGCACACCCTTGACCTTGACTTCTACTTCGAACTATCCAGGGATGTAGTCCACTTGACTCAAGTTTTTGCAGAGAAAATACATTGACTAACATAATATTTTTTTTTGTTATTTCATATCACAAATAGCAGTGCATAATAGACAAAAAGTTAGTCAATGGACTTTCAGCATAAGAGAACCTTCATTGAGAAGACTGACAGTATCATCAAGCTACCAAAAACTATTATTCACCACTTACTCTCCTTTCTTCCATTGAAGTGTTCAGTGATGACATCAATTCAATCGAGGCAATGGATAAACATGTGGAAACCCCTATTGATTTATAACACTATTATAGACTTGATGAGGGTAGAGTTTCTGACCAGCCAATTTTCAAAGATCCCCTCCTTGAATGAACTTACCAAGATGCTCATCCTTGACCTCGTCATCTTCTTCGATCTATCCAAGGATGTAGACCTCTTGAACTCAAAATTTTCAATTGAATGCTCAACCCATGCAGCTACTACCTTGAACCATCATGTTTGTCAAATCGAATGCTCAATCCAACCAGTTCAGCATCTAGACTGGTTGGGTAGAGCATTTCAATTTGAAAAAGTGGATAGTTCAACTTGTCAATATCTTAGGTAATGGCGGAGCTCCAGTAAAATTCTTGTTAGGACTCCGTAGTGTTTACCTGTGATAAGCAAGCAAACGAACTTAAATAGAGTTCAGATGATTTAAGAAAGCACCATCAAAGAAAAAAACAAAGAAAGATTCAAATAGAAATGGAGAGAGCATCAGAATTGCACATTGTAAATAGACGAACCAATTAGAAAAAGGCTTACAAATGGATCGATTGTAGTATAGCAATGTTGTTCCTCATCTTTGCAGCAATTCTTTTCAAAAATGCAAAAGAAGAAGAAAAAGAAGAAGATGAAAGTAAAGACAAAACATTCTTGATTATTTGTCCTACTCTCATGGCTCTTAAGTCTCTCCTGCTTTATATAACTCTTGGTTACACATTTCTGACCATAACAAACAATGCAGTCATTGAATGCGCTTGTAAAAGTTGGTGTAACAAACCTGAAAATTAGCTATAACTTGTAAGACACCAGGAAATTGGTTGTCACAAACCTAAAGACGGGGCTTGATAGATGTTGTTGACTTAGTAACCATTTCAGGAAGGAAGCAGAAATTTAATGGCATAGAACCGAACCTGACCCTTTTGTCCTATCGTAATTGGACTAGGTAAGATTAGGTCCGGTTCAATGCTTACAAAGTCATGTGAAAAAACTTAGTTATAGCAGTTAAACAAACTGTCGATTTATATCTAATGATACAATCAAGTATGCTATCGTGCATTGCATTGCCCATTACCGTTCGATCACAACTAACTTCCACCAATGGTTGTTTCTTATTAGAAATATTTTAACATTTCCATTACAAAATTGCCACGGAATATAAAAGTTAAAATAAACCCTGACAGTCGTAACTCTCCTAGCTCTTTCCCAACAAAACACTTGATGGCGTTTTCTATTTCTCTATAAAAATTAATATGACCAATTGTGGTCCGAATGATAGGTTCCCGAGGATTATTATAAATTAATTAATCAAGTTATAGTATTCTATTGTTATATGATAAGTTATAGCTTAAATACATATAACATTTGTCGTTTTTGAATCCTATTAATGATCATTTAATAATAACCAAGTCTTTAATTTATATATTTTAATAATTACCTAAAAATATTTTTTGTAACATTGAGATAAGAATAACTCATCTATGAGATAATAATGTAATTATGTAATAAATTATAGTTAATAATTGATATCAACTAATTACTTGATCAATAACTCAACTAATTACTACGCAAGTCATATTACATTAAGATGACTTGATCAATTTATAATGTGCATCAATATGATCATCCAAATTATTATAATTTCACTAATTAATAATTTAAATCTTGAACGAATTAGTTATGTTTAGTTTATAGTTTGATTTTTCTAATTTTTAAAGTATTTCCATCAATATACAAAGAATTTATGTGTATTTCACTAATTAATTTTATTTTTGATTTTAAGCAAATCTATAGTAAAAATTTTTATCAAAATTATTATATATAAGGATAATTTAAAAATTTTAATAAAATCAAATAAATAACTTAATTTAACTATATTAATTAATTTTTATATTATGTTAACTGAAGTAAGTTGATTGATTAGTTAATTATTTTTATTTAATTTAACTTAAATATTTCAATTAAATAATTTTTTTATAATACTACAAATAAATAATAATAATAATTATTGAAAATTTATAATTCTAATGCTTTTTGTTTTATTTATTTCATTGATAAAAATCTTATCTTGTTTCACATAAAAGCACTATTAGAGTTGATTAAAGACTTATATAGCACTATGTTGGTAATAAGAGGAAATGTTAAACATAAAAATTGAGAATAGTGGATATTTTTTATTTTTTCCTAAATATTTCTTAGAGAAATTACTTCATTGAGAATAGTATATATTTCACAAAGATTTTTAATTTCACCAGTAATAAGAATTTTTTATTTTAATTTCCCTTACTTTTTCTTGTTGAAATTATTTCACCAAGAATAGCATATATTTTTAAGAGATTTTTAAAATTTTCAAATAATAAGTTTATATTTTTTTTCTCTAACTTATTTTTGAGGAATTATTTTGTTGAGAATAGTATATATTTCTCGTTGATTTTTTAATTACTTTGAGAATAAGTGAATATTTTTATTTTTAATCTCCCCTCTTATTCTTGACGAAATAATTTTTCCAAAAATAGTAAATATTTTTTATTAAAATTAGAATTTATTTGAGAATAAGTGAATTATTTTTCTTTTTTCCTAACTTATTATTGACGGGATAGTTTCGACTAGAATATCTTGGTGAGTTTTTAAATTTCATAGAGAATTATTGGTTCTCGCCATTTAGTGGGAATATTTTTCTCCACAACATTCAAATTTCATCGAGAAATATATATTTATCTCGAAAAAAATTATTTCACGGAGAAGAAAAAACATTGAGACACATCAATTTTCTTGTAGCATAAGAAGTTAGATCAACTCAATTGAAGATGGCTATGAACTACTTCTGACAAGCACACTCCGACATAGATTTCATGATTTGAATGTAAGTTGAATTATGTCTAAACTTGTAGCTTTTGCATGAAGACTTGTTTACTTGAATGGGACACAATCATGTTCAAGCAAAGGGAGTAAAAAGTATATAATCAGAAAAGAATAAATCATTTTATATATTGTGTTGGTCCCAAGATCCCCATTAAGATAATTTTGATGACAATAAACAAATGAATTACTAATGATGTATGTCAAGTATGAGGCGCATAAAAAAAGAAACCCTTTAAAAAAAATTTCTAGCAGCATATTCGTTCGATCCACCATGGCCCATTTCAACGATCCATAGAAAAGGGAAGAAATTTCCTCATACTAGAAAGCACACCATCAACATCTAGTAGCACCATTTGACTAAAAAACAAAGGAAGAATCATTTTGTTTTTTTGGACACAACCGGTCCCAAAAAAAGGCCAGAAGAATAGCATGAGCAAAAGGAGATGACCATATAGGAAGAAATAAAAATTGAAGTGTCAACGGTTGAAGGAGTCAAACCCATCTATAAAAGTCACGCATAATAAGTGAAAAAGATGAAAGCCTAGAGTGAAAATACAAAATTAGCAGTCAAGCATGTGGTGAATCGGAGCTCGAAGAGTTGACCCCTATGGAAGGAGTTGACCTCATGTCATGATGGAGTGAGCAAAACCATAGTGGGAGGAGTTGATCATTGTAATGAAGTGCATATAGCAAGAGTCGACAACATGGAAGGAGTTGACCCCATCTGAGTAAAAAATGGCAAAAAGGATTTGACTCTATGCAATAAAAAGTTCTGAAATACAAAAAAAAAAAAAATTCAATGGACCCTTATAGTGTGCAAAAGAAAGAGGAGTTGAACTCTGCGGTGGAGAGGATTCAAACTGTGGAGGATTCGACTACAGAATCAAGCTATTAGAAGAAAAGTTGTGGAGGCCATGTTCTAGCAATTCCATTTCCTGAATATCGGGTCCAAATCAAAAAAATTTAGATTTCCAAATTATGTAAGTAACCTATAATATGTTCGGTAGTAAAAATAGGAACTATTGATTTTTTTTTCATAATTTTTAGACCTTTGTTTTCACCTTCTTTTGCTAAATGTTGAAGAATTTGTTCTTTAACCCAAACTCTCCTCTAATGAAATTCTCTCTTCTCACAGTGAAAACCAAACCTCCTAATCTCTTGCACATGATTTAAGAAGTTTTTACCACCTCCAAAGCTTAAAAGGTTGATAGTTTTCTTTATTGAGCTAAGAAATTATGTGTTGTTCGATTAAATACTTAAATCTCAGTTAGTTAAACATGTGCTAAGGGATTTTAAGACCATATTTGATTCAACCATTGCATTGTGAGTAGTTTTGTTATTGACAACCATTTGAAATTAGTTTTACAACCTCCTCGATTTTCATATCATATTAATGCATGCTTATATGTTATTTTGTTGGGGTTTTTGAAATAGCTTTTACTAAGTATTGAAACTTTGGAATTGAATTTCAAATCCAAGTATTTACATTTATATACTTTGAGATACATCAATGATAATTAGTCGAGTACAATGAACTAGTGCTAAGTACACTTTAAAAAATCATTCACTATAATTTATAATGCTACTTATGGGCTATTGTTTGAAATTTATTATTTTTGAATTGAATTGTTTACGTCCTGCAAATTGAAAAGCCAATCCCATATTTAAATTGAGCCAATCTTTCAAATGAACACATCTTTTGCTGCCTATATTTTCAAATCAAATCATAAATGACTACTACGAGTTGTTTTCATTTTAAAATCAAGTTACTAAGGACTATTTTAAGCTACTAGTTACATTGGATAGATTTACATATTTGTTTGCACCAAGATTAATAAAAAATTTCTATTGGGAGATAATTAATATCGTGTTACATTGTAACAAAGTAATACTTACAATTGGGTCAAACCTTCCTTAGGTAAGACCATCCTCACCCCAAATTTATTCAGGAAAAAAAATTGTGGCTGAAGAATTGAAGGTGGGAAGTTGTGTTTGCAGTTGTTCGAGTCATAAAACCCCATGTAGGTAGGTGATGCTGAAAATCTCTTTGTGGGTCTAGATTGGTGTGCCTAGTGAGTTGTTGAAAATCTATGTGCTTGTCTACGTAGTCAATTGATGAAAGGAAATCAACATATAGAAAAAACTTTTAAAAATGTTTAGATATCATGTCCAAGAAAAGTAGCAAGCAAGAGCCTGAGATTTTACTTGCAGTTTTAATGCCCGTGAAGAGTGAATTAAGCATAGCAAAAAAAAAAATGGAAAGAAAAAACTCAAAAAATGGGTTGGTCATTAAAAACTATAATAATGTGAAATAATATATATATGTTTCTCAAAATCACCAACATAAGTTTTTCTACACTATCAAAATAATAAAAATCTACAAAAACAAAAATCAGAGTAAACAAAGAAATAGACCAAGGAAATGTGTCCCCCTCCCAAGTCTTGGAAGTCATATCTCCATTTAGAAGAGGGGGTGTTACGGTCCCGGATCTGACACATGGATTCGTAGGGAGGAAGAAGAGAAAAATGAAGATCAAGGCAAAGAGAAGCTTGAAAACCCTAAGTTCTTTCAGGAGAGCACACACCCCTGAGCTCATTGAGGAGAACTCAAAACCCTTGTTTACTCTAAATCAATGCTTACCTTTCTCATTACTCTTCCCCTTAAAGAGGGTTCACCCTTACAAGGTTTTAGATAAAATGCTACAACAAGACCCCTATAAATAAAATATTCCAAAAATACCCATGTGGCCTATTAATTTTTTAACTAGCATAAAATAAAGTAAATTAAAGAAAAATAATTAAAATAATATTGTTATTGCGTGAATAACAAGGGGCAAGGCTGTCCTTCCCTAGGTAAAATCCCTATACCCTCCCAATACCATATCGAAGAGAAAGAAGGACAGAGAGAGAGAGAGAGAGAGAGTCTTTTTGGAGTATATATGTATATAAAGAGAGAGAGAGAGAGAGAATTGTTTTTGTATTACTGATATAATTTATAATAACTCTGATACCAATTTGTCTAGGGGGTCCTATAATTCTTCTATAGGAATAGGTTGACAATACAATACAAATACAGAAAAATAGGGACAAGTTGATTATAACTATGGCTAAAGCAAAAGAAAGGAATAACATAAACTGGTATTAAGAAGGGGTTTCTTAATGAAAGATTGATTATAACTATGGCTAAAGTAAATGAAATAACTAACATAAGAAAACAGGCTATATTTTGAAGGCTTTTCCTATATAAAAAATTTTATACAGAATTGTTAAAAATAGATAAATTTTTGCACACAAAATTATAAATCAAACTATAAACAGAATAAGCATACAAAATATAAAGGAAGTTTGTGGCATTGTGACAATCAGGAGCGGTCCTTGTCTTTCAATGCAGCGGGATCTTTCAGAGCTACTAGCCCTCACCCAGTAGTTTCCAGCCTAACAAAATATTTTTTTCTTTTACCAAACTATCAAAGCCGTAAGAATTAAAAGACTAACAATAATGATTAAACAACAAAAAGTAGTATCATAAATAAAAATAAAACCAAAGAGGAAAAATAGTAGATGTGAAATTTCCTAAAGGTACATCCTATACCTTTACTGTTTGAAAACTTATCTTTCTTTCTTCAGGTATAGAGAACCCAAGACATGACGATTTGTATGGTTTCCTAGCAATTTTGCTTCTGCCACGAGCACCGCATTTTTTTCCCAACAACAAAGCCCTGACGCCTCCTTTGGCTAAATGGGCGAACATATGGGACATAGAACCATGAAACATCAAAGGATCACCATAATGCTTTTACGTCACCATAATACCTTTAGGCATATTTATGTTTCATATAGTAGTTAGCTAGAACCTTTGGGGCTAAATTAATTAGTACCGACCAAAATAACTTATGTAAGAAGGATCATTTCACATGAGCAATTGGATGAATGCGCCGGTCACAAGATCCACATGGATATAATTTTTATGACAACATACAATTAAGTTACTTATGAGTGAATTAAGAAGAAAGCAGACGACCCCATGCAAGGGATCAACAACATGTGTCGCTCAAACAAGCCAAATTTTCAAAAAAGATTTCAGCCCCAAAACAAGAGATGACCCTTATTTCAAAAATTCAATTTTTCAAAAAGTTAGGCCTAGATTTGGAGGTTTCAGCACTCCCAAATGATCAATAAGTGACATACCAATATGTTTGGTAATAAAAAAGGATTTAATATATATTTGATTAGATTTTTTGGACTTATTTGTTACCTTAATTTTCTAAGCGACAAAATATCATTTTCTAACTATAATGGTTTTTTTTTTAATGTTGGAGAGATTTCTATTTAAGGAGATCTCTCACAAACTTGTTTTCAAGATGCTACCAAAGAAAATTTTTGAAGTGCTCATGCTCCTAGACTCAAATTTG
The DNA here is from genome assembly GCF_029961685.1 of Aristolochia californica. NCBI lineage: Eukaryota > Viridiplantae > Streptophyta > Magnoliopsida > Piperales > Aristolochiaceae > Aristolochia > Aristolochia californica. The sequence continues at coordinate 24,010,899 of NW_027181771.1, forward strand.
AGGTTGTAACCATCTCAAGCTCATAAAGGAAATCAAAACCTGAACTTGAATATTTCCTCCTAGAGATAATAGTATCAATGTTTTTTCTTTTAAATATTGTTTAAATACTTAGAACTATGATTGTTTAATGTGAGCCTATTGATTTGAAGATCATATTTAAATCAATACTTGATTGATTGTTTGAATGGTTACCACTCAAAACTAGTTTTGCTGCCCCTTGTTTGAGCTTCTTATTTTCTAATCACATTATACATTCTTGTGTGTTGATTTATTAGGGTATTTAAAATGGTTTTTACATAGTATTAGAAGTTTGGGGTAGAATTTCAAAATTCAAGTATATACATGCATTTACATTTAAATCTTAAATTGTATTTGGTTGAGAATACTAAACTACTATCATTGTACTTTTAAATCAATCACTGAGGTTTAGACTACTACTACGCATGAGCTATACTTTCAAACCATTGATTCCATTGAGCTGAGTGCAACCCTTGATTTTAAAAACCAATCCCAGATTTACCTTGGACTTATAATTTGAAATCTAATGATTAAAGACTATTTGAGATTTTCTTACATAGATAGGTATATAGAATTGGTTGTGTTTATTATTTGCTCTTAGATTATAAAATCTACCAATTAGGAAGCTAGTAACCCTTGTAAATTGGGTCAAGCATTGTACATAGAATTGGTTGTGTTTATTATTTGCTCTTAGATTATAAAATCTACCAATTAGGAAGCTAGTAACCATTGTAAATTGGGTCAAGCATTGGGTAGACAAGACCATCCTAACCTCAATTTCATTGAGTGCATCCATGTGTGGCTGAAAAAAAATGTTGTGAAGCATTGCTACTATGATTGTGTGATATAAGTCCTCATGTAGCCAAGCACTCTTGAAACTCTCATTCTTAAGTCTAGGCTAGTACCTAATAAGTTATTATAAATCCTTGTGAAGCTCTAGGTTTGTGTAGTTTACTTTGCAACTAGAAACCCCTTTAATGGTCTAGATTGTGTGCCTAGCTTGTGATTGTAAATCTAAGTGAAGATGAATTTTTTTAAGTTAGTTATTGTTGTCAATTTAGTGGCATGAACGCCCAACACCCCCCCCCCCCCCCCCCAAGATTTATCCCTCATTGGACCTAATAGATTGTACCAGCTCCATTTTCCTCTTGCCTACTACTCACTTCCCTTCGTTAAAAATTGAATGCATGCTGAGTCCTTTTTAAGAAAAAATGTTAGTAGAAGCATTACTATTCCCATTGATAACTAATTGTGGTAACAAAAATATACTCAAAGATAAGGCACTTAAATAATAAAGAAATAAGCTAAGACCCCTAGTTGATTCCCCCTTTAGATCAAATTGCATTAAGATATTTTAAAGCTAATTATGAACATATAAACACCATAAAATAACTTAACACGAGGATTTAATGCCTCAAGAATCATCTTATCATAAATATGAAATAGACAATAATCTAATTGTGAAAAGATGCACCCTTTAAACAAAGTTTATTGTGACCATATTGAGTTGAAACCTCTTCTTATCACCTCATTTGTCGTGGACTTAAAGCTTCTTTGTGCCTTCATGATGAGATTTCTCCCAAATATTGTCTTTTAAATCTTAACATAGTCGTGCTCCTCACATTTTGCTTCCAATAAGAACTTATTACGCTTAACTTTTGTTATTTTACTAGAACTCATATGCAAGTTTTGGTTTACTTCTCTTGGCCACAGCTATGCTTGTCTCTTTTTATCTTTTAATTATTTTTTATGTGAACATAATCTTCTCTTTCCTCAAGCACTTTTAAATTGTTTTGGATTTCCTTAATTTGGTCCACTTACCCAAGGATGCCTATATCACCAAGACATATAACATATCAAATGGGACGTATTGGATATATGGTATCGTAGAGCCCTGAAAGATGATACATGTCTTATAAAGTGCAACACATGGAGCAGAAAGTATGTATCAGATCTAATATTATTCGATATGTTAGCTGATACCAATACATACTTGATTGTACCCACTATGTCAACTTTTTGTTATTTCCTTTTTTTTGCATCATTTCTTTGCTAAAAAGAAACACATTTCCCATACTTATGGTATTCTTTTTTTACGTTAGTTACACAAAATAATTGTGCATCAATTAGTAATGACAAACTTTATTTTGTAGCTGCTCTTTCCAACCTTATCCAATTTTCATATCAACAAAGTTGTTTAAGGCACAAGAAATGGAAAATAGCCATAAAGCTGAAAATTAGTATCTTCAAACAAAATTATCTAGATGACATTTCTTCATAAATTGTTACATAAACCATTTTTATCTTGTTCTTATTTTTAATTTCTTATTTTATTATTATGTTAGATCCTGATACTTTAATTATAGAATCTTAAGATTTCCCAAATCAAGTAGCAATTCTTGAACTTCTTGCTAAATTTTTTCCTTTGGTTTAAATTTATGGAAACATTTGTAACTTTCAGAAAAAATATAAAAAAAATACAAATACAAAAGTCTTTATCCTCGTAGAGATATTTTTCTCTTGAATGGCATCTATTCCAAATAATGAAATGAAAAAAATGAAAAGTCCCTTATTCCTCCTACAATAGGTATCATTGAATATCAAATTATTGTTCCACATGAACTGGGGTTGACACTAATCATAGGTGGTAGTTGTGACTGGCATTTGTAGAGCCTTTGAAACAAAAAGCAATGATTAATCTCGTTAATGGGATTCATTCATAATTAATCCCTAAGTGAACAAATGGACAAATTATTTCCTTCGAATGCAATTGATATATGTATAAATTTTTTGTCCAAAAAAAAGCTTTTGAATATATTTTTGCAAATTTTTGTCCAAAAAATAGATTGACTAACACAATACGTTTTTTGTTATTTCAGGTCACAAACAGTAGTGCATAACAAACAGAAGGTCACTCAATGGACTTTCAACATAAAAGAACCTTCACTGAGAAGAAAGACAGTATTGGCAAGCTACCAAAAAAATATTATTCGCCATATACTCTCTTTTCTTCCATTGAAGTGTGCAGTGAAGACTTCAATTCTATCTAGGCAATGGATAAACATGTGGAAACCCCTATGGATATACACAACTATTATAGACTTCGATGAGGAATTCACAAAAAATTTAAAGAAGACACATTATGTACAAGCTATCCACCAACTTTTACAGCTCCATACTCTAGACAAGGTTAAGAAGTTCCGCATGTTCTTTTGTTCTGATGATAGATACTCATCCGATCTCATAGAGTGGATTGAGTTTGTCAAAGTTAAAGGAGTTGGAGAGCTTGTGCTTGATTTGAGTGGAAATGTAAGGCACTTCGACTCGACAGATGGTGATGATATCAGGTGGGGGATGAATAAATTCAGAATGCCAAACTCTTTGTTCTCTTGTCTATCATTATCATCTCTCGACTTAACTCGGTGCATACTAGAGCCTCTGCATGATTTCAAGGGTTTCAAAGCCCTAAGAAGTGTTGCTCTCTATGGTGTGACAATTAATGGTGTTCAATTAGGTGAGATAATTTGTAGGTCCCCTCTTCTTGAGGACTTAACTATGAGTTACTGTGAATCCCTAAAGCCAGTAAAGATTGATCATCTTCAATTGAAGATATTAACATTGGAGTCATGTTTCGATGTTGAAGAGATGAAGATAAGTACGCCAAACCTGTAGAATCTTTAGTACAAGGGTCAAGTTTGTGACAAGCCTATTTTCAATGATATCTCCTCCATAAATGAAGCTACCCTACTGCTCACCCACAATGAGCTTGACTACGAGTTACATCTCTGGCAGAATTTCTTGACGAAGCTTTCATATGTAAGCTCCCTAGAAGTTAAAGTCACAAGTACTCATCCGGTACGTTTCCATCTACCCATTTCTGTTTTTGTAAAAATACATATTCTGGTTTGGTCAACCTGACTAGTTCCTTGTCTATGGTGCTCCTTGCTGAATGGTCATGTGGACAACGTTCTTTTACATATTTGGAGTTGGTCAAGCTAAGATGTCTAAGTTTTTCAGTTACACTTTTTAGTCCTTTTCTCCTTCAGAAAAAAAGATCTATATACAGGTGAACTTTTATAAATGTCCTAGTCATGTAATCATATAATTTTTCTCCTTTTTTTGACTTCTTGTTTCCACTAGCATGACATAAAAGAAGATAAATTTGGTTGTTTTCTTAAGTGGAACCCCTCATTGGCTGCTTGCTCTATTTATCACTTTTCTCAATCGAACACTGGAGTCATACCCGTGATACAGAAGTAGTCAATGGAGTCATCATTTTTCATCCGTTTATTAGATATCTAGATACAACAATATAAATGAATGTCATGTCACAAAGATGACTTTTGGTGCATTAGTCATGCAAATGTTATACATTTTGTGGCAGCTAGAGCCCTCTTGAAGTTTTTTTCTAGTGCCAACATATAGGAATCTGACCCTTTAGTATTTAATGAAGGAGAGAATTTTTCTCAAAACTGGGATAGTAAAATCTCTGGTTCGCCACTCTTGCCTTATTGTGTGCATATCACAAGTTGCAACTCTGTTGTATGGTTACTACAATGATTATGTTGTTAAATCCTCTTGAACTTAACTATTTTTTTAAGTATGCATTGCACTTTTCTAATAGTCCCAGGTCATCCAAGAACATGAAAAATAGCAATTGTCATTGGTCAAACTACTAAAGCACTGGCACTTATCTTCTAAAGGTGAAATGCATTCCTTGGACTTCTATTAAAAGTTCAGTTCACTTGTTTTGCTATTTTTTTTTAGATGCGGGATCACTTCCTTTTTTTGAGTTCGATTGGATTGAGAAAGTATAGATCTTCACCTTTTGTTTTGAACATGCTTTTATAGCTGGTTTCAATGAGGGGAAATAGTTGAGCAGATTTCGCTTCTCCTTGTTTAGAATTTGAATCTGCATTTGGGTTTTCTTTGTCTCGTCTCTTTAAATATTACTTACGTATTAAATTTTGGTTAAATTAGACTTTGTCCTCTCAAATCAAGGAGATAATGAGGAAGGGAAGATGCCATGCTGAGTTGACTTGATTGTTCTTTCTCTCTCACAGTGGAAAAGATTTTGTAGCTTTCTAGTGTGTTTGTTGCTCTACTGGTCATCATGAAGAAGAAAAGGCATTAGAGATTACTAGGAAACAAACTCATAATTCTATTCATCAGGTGAATGACATAGAATAGAATTTCATGGCGGGGAATAGAAAATTTAGGATCATTATTAGGTTCGTTGTTTAAGTTTTATCAGTAATTTTAGTATTTATTATTCAATCATTTTTAGCATCAGGATCATTTTTAGGTGTTTCTCAGCAATTTATGTATTTATTACTCAACCAATTTTGTTTTGAATCTACTTGTGTTGTGTTACACACATATATCTTTTTAATAAAAAGAGACATTTTTCCCATTAAAGTCCACTATTTGAAGATTTGGTTATTTTTAAAACCATAAGTTTTCATTTTCTCCAATGACAAGTAAAACAAGTTGATGAGGCATATAGATCCAAGTTAGACTTTAATCATTTGAAGAAAAAAAAACGTTAGAATTTCAACAAAGGGTTATTTATGTATTTATATGATTTCATGATTTTTAATATTATATTTATTTAATAACTGATAGAGAAATTAAATATTATAAAAGTAACATTTAATTATGGGGTTATTTTTGTACTTTTATAATAAATTTTTATTTGATCTATTTACTTAAATATAAAACCTTAGTTTAAATTTTTTATTATTAATTAAGTAAGATATAAACTATTTAACTTAAAAGTATTTTATTAGTAAATTATTTTTGTACTATACATTATATTTTGAAAGAGCATTCTAACCCACACAAAATTATTTTCTAGTGTACTTTCTCTTGAGCACATTAACACAATAGAGTGCATTCTCTAAAGAACCCTTGATTTCGCTTTCTCTCTCTCTCTTTCCCTATGGACCTTTATGGAACCCACATAAAACAAAAGAAAAGAAAAGAAAATAAAAGGAGAGAGAAAATTATTTTATGTTGTTTGGCAGCAAGGAATTTGCCGAAGAGAAGATATGGAAGCCGCTTACATGACTCTCACAATAAGAAGTCTTACAAAAAAAAAATTATTACGAATGAGGTCTCATAGAAGAGTTTCAGTTTAAAGGTGTTTTAGTTATATTGGTCTTCTATTTATATTGAGTTATTTAATTAAGCTAGGACTTATCTTTAAGTGTTAGAGTTTGGGTGTAATTGGGATAAGGGTAGTTTAATTGTAATTGGACTCTACTACTTTCCTCTATTATAAATAGGGGTTCATGTAATCTGGTTAGCACTCTAGACTTTCAGTGCAAAGTAGCAATCTGTAAGATCATAAACAAGAATAAGAACAATTAGGAAGAAGATAAGGAGAATTCAATAAAAAAATATTGAAGTGAAGCACCTGCTTACTTTCTAGGATGGCCCAGGTCTTTCCCCGAAAGGAGATGCCAAAAATGATCAAAGTCTTCACAACCCTATTGATTATCGTTCGCCTGGGCAGCGGCGTGATTCCCCTTGAAACTTTCTGGTGGAGGTCACTCTTTAAGTTGGTTCCTGATGCTGGAAACAAGAACAAGCATAGGAAGTCAAGAAAGCAACGCCAAATCTCCCAACTACCTCAAGGAGGAAATAGATAGTGATTACACTGGTGGATGATTGATGTGACAATCGTGGTCTTTTCCCATTTTTAAATCTCTTTACTGTATACCTTCCAATGGCGTTGGGTCGTCTACAAAGATGCGAAAATGTTAATCACCAAGACAACCTCTTCCACTCTTTAAGGCGATTCCCTTTAATGTACATAACTAACCTACACTTTATATCTTAGGGTCAAGTCATTTTGGATAAGCCTTGACCCAACTTCACAAACTCGATTCTCTATAGTCATTATCTCATCAAACTGAAATTGCAACTCGGTTCTATGATTTTGTCATTATCATTTTCGTTTGTTTGAAAATCCAAAATCAATCTGATTTTAGGTTACCTCTCAGATTTTCACCCAACTCTCGTTTTGCTTAAGAGGCTGACGTGGTGAGAGGAGGGGTTGCGATGTTGGTGAACTCCGATTTCCTCTCGACCTCGTTCCTTTGGTATATAGATAGATCTAGATATATAAAGAGATATAATTATAGATGAGGTGAGCCGTAGTTACGACTGGCACATGTAAAATACCTCAGATAGGAAGTAGTGCATCATCTCTTCAATGCAACAAACAAACCTGTTGAGGGGACAAGTTATGAAAATACTATTAATCCTAGAGAAGTTTCATTACTACACACTGAAAACGAAAGGAGTGAAGATTGATCATCTTTTGATGATGAGATGGAGATAAGTAAGTCGAACCTAAAGAGACTTGGGTACAAGGGTCAAGTTTTTTGCAAGCCCACTTTCAAAGACATCCCCTCCCTGGATGAAGCTACCGTGACGCACACCCTTGACCTTGACTTCTACTTCGAACTATCCAGGGATGTAGTCCACTTGAACTCAAGTTTTTGCCCAGAAAATACATTGACTAACATAATAATTTTTTTGTTATTTCATATCACAAATAGCAGTGCATAACAAACAAAAAGTCAGTCAACGGACTTTCAGCATAAGAGAACCCTCATTGACAAGACTGACAGTATCATCAAGCTACCAGAAAATATTATTCACCACATGCTCTCTTTTCTTCCATTGAAGTGTGCAGTGATGACATCAATTCAATCGAGGCACTGGATAAACATGTGGAAACCCCTATTGATTTATAACACTATTATAGACTTGATGAGGGTTGAGTTTTTGACCAGCCAATTTTCAAAGATCCCCTCCTTGAATGAAGTTACCAAGATGCTCATCCTTGACCTCGTCATCTTCTTCGATCTATCCAAGATGTAGACCACTTGAACTCAAATTTTTCAAATTGAATGATCAACCCATTCAGCTACTACCTTGAACCATCATGTTTGTCAAATCGAATGCTCAACCCAACCAGTTCGGCATCTAGACCGGTTGGGTTGAGCTTTTCAATTTGAAAAACTGGATAGTTCAACTTGTCAATATCTCAGGTAATGGTGGAGCTCCAGTAAAATTCTTGTTAGGACTCCGTAGTGTTTACCTGTGATAAGCAAGCAAATGAACTTAAATAGAGTTCAGATGATTTAAGAAAGCACCATTAAAGAAAAAAACAAAGAAAGATTCAAATAGCAATGGAGAGAGCATCATAATTTCACATTGTAAATAGATGAACCAATGAGAAAAGGCTTACAAATGGATCGATTGTAGTATAGCAATGCTTTTCCTCATCTTTGCTGCAATTCTGTACAAAAATGCAAAAGAAGAAGAAGAAGAAGAAGAAGATGATGAAAGGAAAGACAAAACACTCTTGATTATTTTTCCCTTCTCTCATCGTTCTTAAGTCTCTCCTGCTTTATATAACTCTTGGTTACGCATTTTTGACCATAACAAACAACACAGTCATTGAATGCGCTCGTAAAATTTGGTGTAACAAACCTGAAAATTAGCTGTAACTTGTTGATACTAGGAAATTGGTTGACACAAACCTGACGACGGGGCGTGATAGATGTTGTTGACTTAGCGACCGTTTCAGGAAGGAAGTAGAAATTTAATTGCATAGAACCGAACCTGACCCTTCGGTCCTATCGTAATTGGACCGGGTAAGATTAGGTCTAGTTCAATGCTTACAAAGTGATGTGAAAAAATTTAGTTATTGCAGTTAAACAAACTGCCAATTTATATCTAATGGGACTATCAACTGCGCTATCGTGCATTGCATCTCCCATTACCGTTCAATCACAACTAACTTCCTCCAACGGTTGTTTCTTATTAGAAATATTTTAAAATTTATGTTATAAAATTGCCATAGAATATAAAAGTTAAAGTAAACCCTGACACTCGTAACTCTCCTAGCTCTTTCCCAACAAAACACTTGATGGCTTTTTCTATTTCTCTATAAAAATTAATATGACCAATTGTGGTCCGAAAGATAGGTTCCCGATGATTATTATAGCTTAATTAATCAAGTTATAGTATTCTATTGTTATATGATAAGTTATAGCTTAAATACATATTGCGTTTGTGGTTTTTGAATCCTATTCAAGATCAATAATAACCAATTCTTTAATTTATACATTTTAATAATTACCTAAAAATATTTTTTGTAACATTGAGATAAGAATAAATCATCTATGAGATAATAATGTCATTATGAAATAAATTATAGTTCATAATTGATATCAACTAATTACTTGATCGGTAACTCAACTAGTTACTTGACAAGTCATATTACACTAACATGACTTGACCAATCTATAATGTGCATCATTATGATCATCCAAATTATTATAATTTCACTAATTAATAATTTAAATCTTGAACCAATTAGTTACATTTAGTTTATAGTTTAATTTTTCTAATTTTGAAAGTATTTCCATCAATATACAAACAATTTATGTGTATCTCACTAATTAATTTTATTTTCTATTTTAAGCAAATCTATAGTAAAAGTTTTTATCAAAATTATTATATATAAGGATAATTGAAATTTTTTAATAATATCAAATAAATAACTTAATTTAACTTTATTAATTAATTTTTATATTATGTTAACCAAATTAAGTTGATTGAGCATTTAATTATTTTTATTTAATTTAACTTAAATATTTTATATAAATAATTTTTTTTAAAATTCTTCAAATAAATTATAATAATATTTAATGAAACTTGAAAATTCTAATGCCTAATTTATTTATTTATTTAATTGATAAAAATCTTATCTTGTTTCACATAAAAGCACTATTATAGTCGATTAAAGACTTACATAGCACTATGTTGGTAGTAAAAGGAAATGTTAAATATAACAATTGAGAATAGTGTATATTTTATATTTTTCCTAAATATTTCTTAGAGAAATTACTTCATTGAGAATATGATATATTTCGCAAATATTTTAATTTCACCAGTAATAAGATATTTTTTTCTTTTAATTTCCTCTACTTTGTCTTGTTGAAATTATTGCACAGAGAATAACATATATTTTAAAGAGATTTTTAAAATTTTCAAATAATAAGTTTATATTTTTTTCTCTAACTTATTCTCAAGGAATTATTTTGTCAAGAATAGTATATATTTCTCGGTGATTTTTAATTACTTTAAGAAGTGAATATTTTAATTTTTAATCTCCCCTCTTATTCTTGGTGAAATAATTTTTCCAAAAATAGTACATATTTTTGTTAAACTTTGAATTTAATTGAGAGTAAGTGAATTATTTTTCTTTTTCTCCTAACTTATTATTGACAGGATAGTTTCCACTAGAATATCTTGGAGATTTTTTAATTTCATCGAGAATTATTGGTTCTCACCACTTAGTGGGAATATTTTTCTCCACGATATTCAAATTTCATCGAGAAATATATACTTATCTTGAAAAAAATAATTTCATGGAGAAGAAATAACATTGAGAGACATCAATTTTCTTGTAGCATAAGAAGTTAGAGCAACTCAATTGAAGATGGCTATGAACTACTTCTGACAAGCACACTCCTACTTTCATGTATGATTTGAATGTAAGTTGAATTATGTCTAAACTTGTAGCTTTTGCATGAAGTCTTGTTTACTTGAATGGGACACAATCATGTTCAAGCGATGGGAGTAAAAAGTATATAATCAGAAAAGAATAAATGATTTTATGTATTACGTTGGTCCCAAGATCCCCATTAAGATAATATTACTAATGATATATGTTAAGTATGAGGCGCAACAAAAAAGCCCTTTAAAAAAATTTCTACCAGCATATTCGTTCGATCCACCGTGACCCATTTCAATGATCCATAGAAAAGGGAAGAAGTTTGCTCATACTAGAAAGCACACCATCAATATCTAGTAGCACCATTTGACTTAAAAGACAAAGGAAGAATTAATAATTTAAAATCGCGAATTATAGTTTAATTTTTCTAACTTTGAAAGTATTTCCATAAATATACAATAGAATTTATGTGTATTTCACTAATTAATTTTTGTTTTCCATTTTAAGAAAATCTATAGAAAAAGTTTTTATCAAAATGATAATATATAAGGATAATTGATCATTTAATATTTTTTATTTTATTTAACTTAAATATTTTAATTAAATATTTTCTTAAAATACAACAAATAATTTATAATAATATTTAATGAAAATTTAAAATTCTAATGTGTAATTGTTTTATTTATTCTATTGATAAAAATCTTATCTCGTTTCACATAAAAGCACTATTATACTCGATTGATGACTTACATAGCACTATGTTGGTAGTAAGAGAAAATTTAAATATAACTATATGAGAGAATAGGTGATTAATTATCTGTGATTATATTTTTTTCCTACTTATTCTTGATAAAATTATTCCATCTAGAATAATATCTATTTCTTGATGATTTTTGAAATTCGCTGAGACTAAGTAAATATTTCTCTGTAATTTTTTTGTTTTTCTACTTATTTTCAATGAAATTTTTTTATCGAGAATAGCATATATTTACCAGAATTTTTGAATTTTATCAAGAATAAGTAGATATTTCTCAATTAACTTTTGTTGTTAATGTTTCCTACTTATTCTTGGCAAAATTATTTCGTTGAGAAAAAATATATTTCTCAATGATTTTTTTCATAGAAAATAGTGAATATTTTTTATTTTTTCCTATCTATTTCTAAGAGAAATTACTTCACTGAGAATAGTATATATTTTGCAAAGATTGTTAATTTCACCAGTAATAAGTGATTTTTTATTTTTGTTTTCCCTTCTTTTTTTTTGTGAAATTATTTGACCGAGAATAGCATATATTTCTAAGAGACTTTTAGAATTTTCCAATAATTAGTTTATTTTTTTTGTCTTTCTCTAACTTATTCTCGAGGTTTTTTTTGTCGAGAATAGTATATATTTCTTGGTGATTTTTTAATTACTTTGAGAATAAGTAAATATTTTAATTTTTAATTTCTCCTCTTATTCTTGTAGAAATAATTTTTCAAATATAGTATTTTTTTTGTTAATCTTTGAATTTATTTGAGATTAAGTGAATTAGTTTTCTTTTTTTTCCTAACTTATTATTGACAAGATAGTATAGATTTGAATATCTTGGTGATTTTTTAATTTCATTGAGAATAATTGGTTCTCTCCATTTAGTGGGAATCTTTTTCTCGACGACATTCAAATTTCATCGAGAAATATATGCTTATTTCAAAACAAATTCATGGAGAAGAAAAAACTTTGAGAAACATTAATTTTCCAGTAGCATAAATAGTTAGAGCAATTGAATTGAAAATGGCTATGAACTACTTCCGACAAGCGCACTCCTACTTTTGTTGTTTGATTTGAATGCAAGTTAAAATATGTCTTAACTTGTAGTCTTTGCATGAAGTCTTGTTTACTTGAATGGGACACAATCATGTTCAAGCTACGGGAGTAAAAAGTACATAATCAGAAAAGAGTAAATGATTTTATATATCGTGTTGGCCCCAAGATCCCCATTAAGATAATATTACTAATGATATATGTTAAGTATGAGGCGCAACAAAAAAGTCCTTTAAAAAAATTTCTACCAGCATATTCGTTCGATCCACCATGGCCCATTTCAATGATCCATAGAAAAGGGAAGAAATTTGCTCATACTAGAAACCACACCATCAACATCTAGTAGCACCATTTGACTTAAAAGGCAAAGGAAGAATCACTTTTTTGGAAACAACCGGTCCAAAAAAGGCGAGAAGAATAAAATGAGCAAAAGGAGATGACCATATAGGAAGAAATAAAAATTGAAGTGCCAATAATCGAAGGAGTCAAACCCATCTATAAAAATCAAGCATAATCAGTGAAAAAAATGAAAGCCTAAAATGAAAAGACAAAATTAAGGAGTCAAGCATGTGGTGAAATCGGAGCAAGAAAAGTTGACCCCTATGGAAGGAATCGACCTCATGTCATGATGGAGTGAGCAAAACAGTAGTGGGAGGAGTTGATCATTGTACTAAAGTGCATATAGTAAGAGTCGACAACATCGAAGGAGTTGACCCTATCTGAGAAAAAAAAAAAGATTTGACTCTATGAACTAAAAAGTTCTGAAATAAATTAAAATCAGTCGACCGTTATAGGGTGCAAAACCAAGAGGAGTTGAACTCTGCGGTGGAGAGGATTCAAACTTTGGGGAGGATTCGACTACAGAATCAAGCTATTAGAAGAAAAAATTGTGCAAGCCACGTTGTAGCAATTCAATTTCTTGAATATCGGGTCCAAATCCAAAAATTATATGTTTTCAAATTATGTAAGTAACCTATAATATGTTCGGTAGTAAAAATAGGAACTATTGATTTTTTTCATAATTTTTAGACCTTTGTTTTCACCTTCTTTTGCTAAATGTTGGAGAATTTGCTCTTTAACCCAAACTCGCCTCTAATGAAATTCTCTCTTCTCACAGTGAAAACCAAGCCTCCTAAGTTCTTGCACATGATTTAAGAATTTTTTGCCTCCTTCAAAGCTAGCTTAAAAGGTTGATAGTTTTCTTTATTGAGCTAAGAAATTATGTGTTGTTCGTTTTAATACTTAAATCTCAGTTAGTTAAACATGTGCTAAGGGATTTTAAGACCATATTTAATCCAACCATTGCATTGTGAGTAGTTGTGTTATTGACAACCATTTGAAATTAGTTTTAAAACCTCGTCTATTTTCATATCATATTAATGCATGACTATTTGTTATTTTATTGGGGCATTTGAAATGGCTTTTACTAAGTATTGAAACTTTGGGATAGAATTTCAAATCCAAGTATTTACATTTACATACTTTGAGATATATCAATGATAGTTGGTCGCGTACAATGAATTGGTGCTAAGTACACTTTGAAAAATCATTCACTATAATTTATAATGCTACTTATGGGTTATAGTTTGAAATTTATTATTTTTTGAGTTGAATTGTTTACGTTCCCCGACTTGAAAAGCCAATCCCATATTTAAATTGAGCCGATATTTTCAAATGAACACATCTTTTGCTGCCTATATTTTCAAATCAAATCATAAATGACTACTATGAGTTGTTTTCATTTTAAAATCAAGTTACTAAGGACTATTTTAAACTACTAATTACATTGGATAGATGTACCTTTTTGTTTGTACCAAGATTAATAAAATTTTCCTATTGGGAGTTAATTAATATTGCGTTACATTGTAACAAAGTAATACTTAAAATTAGGTCAAACCTTCCATAGGTAAGACCATCCTCACCCCAAATTTATTCAAGAAAAAAAATTTGTGGCTAAAGAATTGAAGGTGGGAAGTTGTGTTTGCAGTTGTTTGAGTCATAAAACCTTGTGTAGGTAGGTGATGCTGAAAATCTCTTTGTGGGTCTAGATTGGTGTGCCTAGTGAGTCGTTCAAAATCTATGAGCTGGTCTGCCTTGTCAATTGATAAAAAATATCATTGTGGGTCTAGGCATGTATGCCTAATTAGTTGTTGAATCTGAGGGAGTACCATTGTAAGTTGGTTGTTATGGTCAATTGAATTGCATAAGTCCATTTGGCCTTCAAGGTGATTTGCTTTATATGTTTTTGGGCAAGCCAAGATTAGTGGCTCCTTATGATTATGAAACATCTTGAGGGGTAGATTTGTAATCAGCGAGAAGGACTTTAAACCACCCTAAAAATCCTATGTGTACTTTGTATGTAATTGCTTCTACGAATGTCATTGCTCATTGTGAACATGAACTTTAAAATTGACCTTGGATTTTGAATTAATTAAAATCACATAGGAACGAAGTAAAAGTAGTTAAAGTTAAGAATAAAAGTGAAAAAACCTACCTTTTTATCGCACTATATATACCTTAATTTTAGATCATCCATATATTGGATTACCAATCAGTAAAATAGGAAATCAACATATAGAAAAAACTTTTAAAAATGTTTAGAAATCAAGTCCAAGAAAAGTAGCAAGCAAGAGCCTGAGATTTTACTTGCAGTTTTAATTCTTGAGAAGAGTGAATTAAGCATAGAGAAAAAAAAAGGAAAGAAAAAAACTCAAAAAATGGGTTTTCATTAAAAACTATAATAATGTGAAATAATATATATATATATATGTTTCTCAAAATCACCAACATAAGTTCTTCTACACTATCAAAATAATAAATATCTACAAAAACAAAATTCAAAGTAAACAAAAAAATAGACCAAGGAAATGTGTCCCCCTCCCAAGTCTTGGAAGTCGAATCTCCATTCAGAAGAGGAGGTGTTACGGTCCCGGATCCAATACATGGATTCGTAGGGAGGAAGAAGAAAAAAATGAAGATCAAGCCAAAGGGAAGCTTGAAAACCCTAGGTTGTTTGAAGAAAACGCACACCCTTGAGTTCGTTGAGGATAACTCAAAAACCTTGTTTACTCTACATCAATGCTTACCTTTCTCATTACTATTACCCCTTTAATAGGGTTCACCCTTACAAGGTTTAAGATAAAATACTACAAAAATACCTATAAATAAAATATTCCAAAAATGCCCCTGTGGCCTATTAATTCTTTAACTAGCATAAAATAAAGTAAATTCAAGAAAAATAATTAAAATAACAATGTTATTGCGTGCATAACAGGGGGCAAGGCTGTCCTTCCCTAGGTAAAATCCCTATACCCTCCCAATCCCATATCGAAGAGAGAGAAGGGATTTTGGAGTATAGAGAGGGAGAGAGAGAGAGAGAGAGAGAGAGAGAGAGAGAGAGGGAGAGAGTCTTTTTGGAGTGTATATATATATATAAGAGAGAGAGAAAATTGTTTTTGTATTACTGAGATAATTTTTCTAATAACTCTGATACCAATTTGTCTGGGAGGTCCTATAATTCTTCTATAGGAATAGGTTGACAATACAATACAAATACAGAAAAACAGGGACAAGTTATTTAAAACTATGGCTAAAGCAAAAGAAAGGAATAACATAAACTGGTATTAAGAAGGGGTTTCTTAATGAAAGATTGATTATAACTATGGATAAAGCAAATGAAATAACTAACATAAGCAAATAGGCTATATTCTGAAGGCTTTTCCTATATATAAAATCTTATATAGAATTGCTAAAAATAGATAAATTTTTGCACACAAAATTATAAATAAAACTATAAACAGACTAAGCATACAAAATATAAAGGAAGTTCATGGCGTTGTGACAACCAAGAGCGATCCTTGTCTTTCAATGCGGCGGGATTTGTCAGAGCTACTAGCCCTCACCTAGTAGTTTCCAGCGTAATAAACTACTTCTTTTTTTACAAACTATAAAAGTCGTAAGAATTAAAAGACTAACAATAAAGATTATAACAACAAAAAGTAGTATCATAAATAAAGATAAAATCAGAGAGGAAAAATAGTAGATGTGAAATTTCCTAAAGGAACATCCTAAACTTTTACTATTTGAATCCTTATCTTTCTTTCTTCAGGTATAGAGAACCCAAGACATGACGACTTGTATGGCTTCCTAGCAATTTTGCTTCTGCCACGAGCCCCTCTTTTGTTTTCCCAACAACAAAGCCCTGACGCCACCTTTGGCTAAACGGGTGAACATTTGGGACATAGGAACGTGAAACATCAAAGGATCACCATAATGCTTTTACGTCATGCAAGGGATTCACTCCAGATTAGAGAAAGAAAATATGGATTCAAACAGATAGAGCTTTAGGAGTTCCCTTTAGGAAAACGCCTAAGTAAATAAAATTACTTTTTTTAAAAATAAGAACTAACTTGGAAACACATTTGATGTAGGAATTATGCAGGGGATTCAGAGGAAGAGAAAGAAGTCATGGGTTTAGAGAGCAAGGCGTGCAAGAACTGGGTTTTTTCATTCATATCTTCTATAACTTACAACTTGGTATTTATAGACAAACCTTTGCCGACACGGAATAGATAGAGATTGTCATACTAGTAATCATCGAGCCCCATCGTCAATGACTTATCTCATAATCTTTACAAGTGCGCGGCTAAGGTTAAACAAAACCCAAAAAAAAAAAAAAATACAAACTTTTTACAAAGTCAAAAATAAGGTGCAACAAAGTCAAAAACAAGGTGCTAGGAAACTAGGGGCATCTTCAAACCACCATGAGCTGGAAACCTTATCTTCTCAAACCATGTGCTAAAAATGTGGGCTGGAAACTTTAATGTCAAATCATATGATGAAACCATGGGCTGGAAAACCATGTGCTGAAACTGTGGGCTGAATTTTTTGTCTCCTCAAACAGGATCATGTCTATCTTTATTCTGAGTAAATGATAGTCTTTTCAAATGTCATTTCTAGATAATTTTCTCAATATCCATTATCTTGAATAATAATCTAAGTATCCATTATCTTTTTCCTTTCTAGATAATCTTCTTAGAACTTTTGTCTTGTTATTTCCCATCTAAAGTGGTCAAATTGTGTATAGCTTCTGAGTCATAGTCATAGTCTTCGTCTTCTTCTTAAGAATAACACTGAAGAGTCTGAGTACCAGTAGATCCAAATTTACAGGATATTTCTGAGTCTTTGTTCTCATAACCTTGTTCTTTAAGATATTCTTGAAAATATTTTTTCATCATCTTTTTAATATCTTCTGGATCTGTCTGCTGTTTGTCTTTCTTCTTTTCTTCTGACATTTTTTGGCAAATGTCCAGCCATCAACGGTTTGGATGTGACTTTACCAGCTACAATTTGAGCTGGACTAGCCAGTGAATTACCCTCACTAGTAGGAATCTGGGTTGAAAAAGTACATGTTAATCTTGCCTCGAGTTGTTTGTTTTCTTCTTCATGGTGTTTATGTATTCTTTCTGAAAATCATTCTTTTCCTGGAGTAACCTTCTCTTTTTATTGAGTCTTTGTATGGACTTGGATAGGGTTTTAGAGTGATCACAAAAAAGAATTCTTCTAGTATCTTTGGCAATCCCATAAGATATTGTTTTAAATGCAATTGGTACCCTAACAAGAAAAATAGAGCAAAATGTAATTTATGTTTTATAGAAGCTTGTATACCCTGTCTAAAGATTTTCGGTATAACACTAGAAGATAATACTTTGCATAACAAGATTAGTAATATAAAATTAGAAATTAAATCCAGATACATAAGAAAAAAACTTTAAAAAAAATTGTATAAACCGTAAGAATTAAAAAACTAACAATAATGATTATAACAACACAAAGTAGTATCATAAATAAAGATAAAACCAAAGAGTAAAAACTGTTGATGTGAAATTTTCTAAAGGTACATCCTAAACCTTTACACTTTGAATCCTTATCTTTCTTCCTTCAGGTATAGAGAACCCAAGACATGACGACTTGTATAGCCATCCAAGCAATTTTTCTTCTACCACGCGCTCCTCTTTTTTTTCCAACAACAAAGCTTTGACGCCTCCATTGGCTAAACGGGCGAACATATGGGACATAGGACCGTGAAACATCAAAGGATCACCATAATGCTTAGAGAAAGAAATTATGGATTTAAACAGACAGAGGTTATGGAATTCCCTTTAGGCAAACCCCTAAGTAAATAAAATTATTTTTTAAAAATAAGACCTTACTTGGAAACACAGTTGATGTAGGAATTATGCAAGGGATTTAGAGAAAGAGAAAGAAGTCATGGTGTTAGAGAGCAAGGTGTGCAAGAACTGGGTTTTTTCATTCATATCTTCTATAACTTACAACTGGGTATTTATAGACAAACCTTTGCCGACAAGGAATAGATAGAGATTGTCATACGGTTGCTCATTGGGCCCCATCGTCAATGACTTATCTCATAATCTTTATAAGTGTGCGGCTAAGGTTATACTAAACCCAAAAAGGAAAAATACAAAATTTTTACAAAGTGCTACAAAGTCAAAAACAAGATGCTAGGAAAACAGGGGCATCTTCAAACCACCATGAGATGGAAAGCTTATCTTCTCAAACCATGCGCTAAAACAGTGGGTTGGAAACTTTTATCTCAAACCATATGATGAAACCATGGGCTGGAAAACCATGTGTTGAAACCGTGCGCTGAATTTTTTGTCTTCTAAAATAGGATCATGTTTATCTTTATTCATGGTCAATGATAGTCATTTCAGATGTCTTTTCTAGATAATCTTCCCAGTATCCATTATCTTGAATAATAGTCTAAGTATCCATTATCTTTTTCTTTTCTAGATAATCTTCTTAGTACTTTTGTCTCCCTATTTCCGATCTAAAGTGGTCAAATTGTGTATAGCTTCTGAGCCAAAGTCATAGTCTTCGTCTTCTTCTTGAGATTAACACTGAAGAGTCTGAGTACCAGTAGATCCAGATTTACAGGATATTTCTGAGTCTTGTTTCTCATAACCTTGTTCTTTAAGATATTCTTTAAAATATTCTTTCATCATCATTTTCATATCGTTTGGATCTGTCTGCTGTTTATCTTTCTTTTTTTTTTCTGACCTTTTTGACAAATGTCCACCCGTAACAGATTTCATGTGTCTTTACCAGCTACCGTTTGAGCTGAACTAGCTAGTGAATTACCTTCACTAGTAGGTATCTGGTTTGAAAAAGTAACTATTAATCTTGCCTAGAGTTGTCTGTTTTCTTCTTCAATGGTGTTTATGTAGTCTTTCTGAAAATCATTCTTTACCTGGAGTAACCTTCTCTTTTCATTGAGTCTTTGTAGGGTCTTGGATAGGGTTTCACAGTGATCACAAAAAAAAATTCTTCTAGTATCTTTGGCAATCCCATAAGATACTGTTTTAAATGCAATTGGTACCCTAGCAAGTAAAAATATAGCAAAATGTAATTAATGTTTTATAGAAGCTTGTATACCCTGCCTAAAGATTTTAGGTATAAAACCAAAAGATAATACTTTGCATAAGAAGATCAGTAATACAAAATTAGAAATTAAATCCAGATACATATGAAAAGAACTTAAAAAAAATTATAATTGCCATAAGAATTAAAAGACTAACAATATTGATTATTACAACACAAAGTATTATTATAAATAAAGATAAAACCTGACAGGAAAAATAGTAGATGTGAATTTTCTAAAGGTACATCCTCAACCTTTACAGTTTGAATCCTTATCTTTCTTCCATCAGGTATTGAGAACTCAACACATAACGACTTGTATGGCTTCCTAGCAATTTTGCTTCTGCCACGGGCTCCTCTTTTATTTCCCAACAACAAAGCCCAAATGCCTCCTTTGGCTAAACGGGCGAACATTTGGGACATAGGACCGTGAAACATCAAAGGATCACCATAATGCTTTTACGTCATGTAGGGGATTGGCTCTAGAATAGAGAAAGAAATTATGGATTCAAACAGACAGAGGTTTAGGAGTTCCCTTTAGGAAAACCCCTAAGTAAATAAAATTACTTTTTTAAAAATAAGAACTAACTTGGAAACACAGTTGATGTAGTAATTATGCAGGGGATTCAGAGGAAGAGAAAGAAGTCATGGGTTTAGAGAGCACGGTGTGCAAGAACTGGATTTTTTCATTCATATCTTCTTTAACTTACAACTGGGTATTTAGATAGAGATTGTCATACGGGTGCTCATTGGGGCCCATCGTCAATGACTTATCTCATAATCTTTACAAGTGTGCAGTTAAGGGTAAACAAAACCCCAAAAGGAAAAATACAAACTTTTTACAAAGTCAAAAACAAGGTGCTAGGAAACCAATGGCATCTTCAAACCACCATGAGCTGGAAAGCTTATCTTCTCAAACCATGTGCTGATATAGTGGGTTGGAAACTTTTATCTCAAACCATATGATGAAACCATGGGCTGGAAAACCATGTGCTGAAACCGTGGGCTGAAGTTTTTGTCTTCTCAAACAGGATCATGTCTATTTTTATTCTGAGTCAATGATAGTCTTTTCAGATGTCTTTTCTAGATAATCTTCTCAGTATCCATTATCTTGATTAATAGTCTAAGTATCCATTATCTTTTTCCTTTCTAGATAATCTTCTTAGTACTTTTGTCTTGCTATTTCCCATCTAAAGTGGTCAAATTGTGTATAGCTTCTGA
Source organism: Aristolochia californica (assembly GCF_029961685.1). Lineage (NCBI taxonomy): Eukaryota > Viridiplantae > Streptophyta > Magnoliopsida > Piperales > Aristolochiaceae > Aristolochia > Aristolochia californica. The sequence goes on from NW_027181771.1 coordinate 24,031,919, forward strand.
GTCAAAGTCATAGTCTACGTATTCTTCTTGAGAATAACACTGAAGAGTCTGAGTACCAGTAGATCCAGATTTACTGGATATTTCTGAGTCTTGTTTCTAATAACCTTTTTCTTTAAGATATTCTTGAAAATATTCTTTCATCATCTTTTTAATATCTTCTGGATCTATCTGTTGTTTGTCTTTCTTCTTTTCTTCTGACATTTTTGGCAAATGTCCAGCCATCAACGGATTTGATGTGTCTTTACCAGCAACCATTTGAGCTGGAATAGCTAGTGAATTACCCTCACTAGTAAGTATCTGGGTAGAAAAAGTACCTGTTAATCTTGCCTTGAGTTGTCTTTTTTCTTCTTAAATGATGTTTATGTATTCTTTCTGATAATCATTCTTTTCCTGGAGCAACCTTCTCTTTTCATTGAGTCTTTGCATGGTCTTGGATAGGGTTTCACAGTGATCTCAAAAAACAATTCTTCTAGTTTCTTTGACAATCCCATAAGATACTGTTTTAAATGCAATTGGTACCCTAAAGAGAAAAATAGAGCAAAGTGTAATTTATGTTTTCTAGGAGCTTGTATACCTTGCCTAAAAATTTTAGGTATAACACCAGAAGATAATACTTTGCATAAGAAGATCAGTAATACAAAATTAGAAATTAAACCTAAATACAAACAAAAAGAACTTAAAAAAATGTAAGAGCCATAAGAATTAAAAGACTAACAATAACGATTATAACAACACAAAGTAGTATCATAAATAAAGATAAAACCAGAGGTACATCCAAAACCTTTACTGTTTGAATCCTTATATTTCTTTCTTCAGGTATAGAGAACCCAAGACATGACGACTTGTATGGCTTCCTAGATCTTTTGCTTCAGCCACGGGCTCCTCTTTATTTTCCCAACAACAAAGCCCTGACGCTTCTTTTGTCTAATGGGCGAACATATGGGACATAGGACCGTGAAACATCAAAGGATCACCATAATGCTTTTACGTCATGCAGGGGATTGACTCCAGATTAGAGAAAGAAATTATGGATTCAAAGAAACAGAAGTTTAGGAGTTCCCTTTAAGAAAACTCCAAAGTAAATAAAATTACTTTATTAAAAATAAGAACTTACTTGGAAACACAGTTGATGTAGGAATTATGAAGGGGATTCAGAAGAAGAGAAAAAAGTCATGGGATAAGGGAGCAAGGTGTGCTAGAACTGGCTTTTTTCATTCATATATTCTATAACTTACAACTAGGTAAGATAGAGATTGTCATACGGGTGCTCATTGGGCCCCATCATCAATGACTTATCTCATAATTTTTACAAGTGTGTGGCTAAGGTTAAAAAAAACCCAAAAAGGAAAAATAAAAACTTTTGACAAAGTCAAAAACACGGTGCTACAAAGTCAAAAATAAGGTGCTAGGAAACCTGGGGCATCATCAAACCACCATGAGCTGGAAAGCTTATCTTCTCAAACCATGTGCTAAAACTGTGGCTTGGAAACTTTTATCTCAAACAATATGATGAAACCATGGGCTGGAAAATCATATGATGAAACCGTGGGCTGAATTTTTTGTCTTCTCAAACAGGATCATGTCTATCTTTATTATGAGTCAATGATAATATTTTAAGATGTCTTTTCTAGATAATCTTCTCAGTATCCTTTATCTTGAATAATAGTCTAAGTATCCATTATCTTTTTCTTTTCTAGATAATCGTCGTAGTACTTTTGTCTTGCTATTTCCCATCTAAAATGGTCAAATTGTGTATAGCTTCTGAGTCAAAGTCATAGTCTTTGTCTTCTTCTTGAGAATAATACTGAAGAGTCTGACTACCAGTAGATCCAGATTTACTGAATATTTTTGAGTCTTGTTACTCATAACCTTGTTCATTAAGATATTCTTGAAAATATTCTTTCATCAACTTTTTAATATCTTATGGATCTGTCTGATGTTTGGCTTTCTTCTTTTCTTCTGACGTTTTTGGCAAATGTCCAGCCATCAACGGATTGGATGTGTCTTTTACAAGCTACTGTTTGAGCTGGAATAACTAGTGAATTACCCTCACTAGTAGGTATCTGGGTAGAAAAAGTACCTATTAATCTTGCCTTGAGTTGTCTGTTTTCTTCTTCAATGGTGTATATGTATTCTTTCTGAAAATCATTCTTTTCCTAGAGTAACCTTCTCTTTTCATTGAGTCTTTGTATGGTCTTGGATAGGGTTTCATAGTGATCTCAAAAAAAAATTCTTCTAGTATCTTTGGCAATCCCATAAGATACTATTTTAAATGCAATTGGTACCCTTGCAAGAAAAATAGAGCAAAATGTAATTTATGTTTTATAGAAGCTTGTATACCCTGCCTAAAGATTTTAGGTACAACACCAGAAGATAATACTTTGCATAACAAGATCAGTAATACAAAATTAGAAATTAAATCCAGATACATAAGAAAAGAACTTTTTTTAAAAAAACAAAAACTATAATTGCCGTAAGAATTAAAGACTAACAATAATGATTATAACAACACAAAGTATTATCATAAATAAAGATAAAACCAGAGAGGAATAATAGTAGATGTGAAATTTTCTAAAGGTACATCCTAAACCTTTAATGTTTGAATCCTTATCTCTCTTTCTTCAGGTATAGAGAACCCTAGACATGACGACTTGTATGGCTTCCTAGATTTTTTGCTTTTGCCACGGCCTCCTCTTTGTTTTCCCAACAACAAAGCCCTGACACCTCCTTTGGCTAAACGGACGAACATATGGGACATAGGACCGTGAAACATCAAAGGATCACCATAATGTTTTTACGTCATGCAGGGGATTGACTCCAGATTAGAGAAAGAAATTGTGGATTCAAACAGATAGAGGTTTAGGAGTTCCCTTTAGGAAAACCCCTCGATAAATAAAATTACTTTTTTAAAAATAATAACTTACTTGGAAACATAGTTGATGTAGGAATTATGCAGGCGATTCAGAGGAAGAGAAAGATGTCATGGGGTTTAGAGAGCAAGGTGTGCAAGAATTGGGTTTTTTCATTCATATCTTCTATAACTTACAATTGGGTATTTATAGACAAACCTTTGCCGACACGGAATAGATAGAGATACGAGTGCTCATTGGGCCCCATCGTCAATGAATTATCTCATAATCTTTACAAGTGTGCGGCTAAGGTTAAAAAAAATCCTAAAAAGGAAAAATACAAACTTTTTACAAAGTCAAAAAACATGGTGCTAGGAAACCATGGGCATCTTCAAACCACCATGAGCTGGAAAGCTTATCTTCTCAAACCATGTGCTAAAACTGTGGGTTGGAAACTTTTATCTCAAACCATATGATGAAACCATGGGCTGGAAAATTGTGTGCTGAAACCGTGGGCTGAATTTTTTGTCTTCTCAATCAGGATCATGTCTATCTTTATTCTGAGTCAATGATAGAGTTTTCAGATGTCTTTCTAGATAATCTTCTCAGTATCCATTATCTTGAACAATAGTCTAAGTATCCATTATCTTTTTCTTTTCTAGATAATCTTCTTAGTACATTTGTCTTGGTATTTCCCATCTAATGTAGTCAAATTGTGTATAGCTTATGAGTCAAAGCCATAGTCTTCGTCTTCTTCTTGAGAATAACACTGAAGAGTCTGAATAGCAGTAGATCCAGATTTGCTGGATATTTCTGAGTCTTGTTTCTCATAACCTTGTTCTTTAAGATATTCTTGAAAATATTCGTTCATCATCTTTTTAATATCTTTTGGATCTGTCTGATGTTTGTCTTTCTTCTTTTCTTTTAAATTTTTTGTTAAATGTCCAACCGTCAACGGATTTGATGTGTCTGTACCAGCTACCGTTTGACCTAGAATAGCTAGTGAATTACCCACACTAGTAGGTATCTGGGTAGAAAAAGTACCTGTTAATCTTGCCTTGAGTTGTCTGTTTTCTTCTTAAATGGTGTTTATGTATTCTTTCTGAAAATCATTCTTTTCCTAGAGTAACCTTCTCTTTTCATTGAGTCTTTGTATGGTCTTGGATAGGGTTTCACAGTGGTCACAAAAAACAATTCTAGTATCTTTGGCAATCCCATATGATACGGTTTTAAATGCAATAAGTACCCTAGCAAGAAAAGTAGAGCAAAATGTAATTTATATTTTATAGAAGCTTGTATACCTTGCCTAAAGATTTTAGGTATAACACCAGAAGATAATGCTTTGCATAACAAGATCAGTACTACAAAATTAGAAATTAAATCTAGATACATACGAAAAGAACTTTAAAAAAAAAACTTTAAAAGTCAAAATAATGAAAAGACTTACAATAATGATTATAACAACACAAAGTAGTATCATAAATAAAGATAAAACTAGAGAGGAAAATAGTAGATGTGAAATTTTCTAAAGGTACATCCTAAACCTTTACTGATTGAATTCTTATCTTTCTTTCTTCAGGTATAGAGTACCCAAGACATGATGACTTGTATGACTTCCTAGCAATTTTGCTTCTGGCACATGCACCTCTTTTTTTTCCCATCAACAAATCCCTGATGCCTCCTTTGGCTAAACAGGCGAACATATGGGACATAGGACCATGAAACATCAAAGGATCATTATAATGCCTTTACGTCATGCAGGGAATTCACTCCAGATTAGAGAAAGAAATTATGGATTGAAACAGACTGAGGTTTAGGAGTTTCCTTTAGGAAAACCCCTAAGTAAATAAAATTACTTTTTTAAAAATAAGAACTTACTTGGAAACACAGTTGATGTAGGAATTATGTAGGGGATTTAGAGGAAGAGAAAGAAGTCATGGGTTTAGAGAGCCAGGTGTGAAATTCATTGATATCTTCTATAACTTACAACTGGGTATTTATAGACAAACCTTTGCCGACACAGAATAGATAGAGATTGTCATACGGGTGCTCATTGGGCTCCATCATCAATGACTTATCTCATAATCTTTACAAGTGTGTGGCAAAGGTTAAACAAAACCCAAAAAGGAAAAATACAAACTTTTTACAAAGTCAAAAACAAGGTGCTAGGAAACTAGGGGCATCTTCAAACCACCATGAGCTGGGAAGCTTATTGTCTCAAACCATGTGCTAAAATAGTGGGTTGGAAACTTTTATCTCAAACCATATGATGAAACCATGGGCTGGAAAACCATGTGCTGAAACCGTGGGCTGAATTTCTTGTCATCTCAAACATGATCATGTCTATCTTTATTCTGAGTCAATGATAGTCTTTTCTAATGTCTTTTCCAGATAATCTTCTCAGAATCCATTATCTTGAATAATAGTCTAAGTATCCATTATCTTTTTCTTTTCTAGATTATCTTCTTAGTACTTTTGTCTAGTTATTTCCTATCTAAAGTGGTCACATTGTGTATAGCTTCTGAGTCAAAGTCATAGTCTTCGTCTTCTTCTTGAGAATAACACTAAAGAGTCTGAGTACCTGTAGATCCAGATTTACTAAATATTTTTGAGTCTTGTTTCTCATAACCTTGTTCTTTAAGATATTCTTGAAAATATTATTTCATCATCTTTTTAATATCTTCTGGATTTGTCTGTTGTTTGTCTTTCTTCTTTTCTTCTGACATTTTTGGCAAATGTCTAGCCGTCAACGGATTTGATGTGTCTTTACCAGCTACCTTTTGAGATAGACTAGCTAGTGAATTACCCTCACTAGTAGGTATCTAGTTAGAAAAAGTACCTGTTAATCTTGCCTTGAGTTGTTTGTTTTCTTCTTCAATGGTGTTTATGTATTCTTTCTGAAAATCATTCTTTTTCTGGAGTAACTTTCTCTTTTCATTGACTCTTTGTATGGTCTTGGATAGGGTTTCACAGTGATAAAAAAAAAACAATTCTTCTAGTATCTTTGGCAATCCCATAAGATATTTGGTCTTCTCTCATAAATCTTAAGGACGGGGCTATATAATAATTAGTTCCTCTACTGTGCTTAGCAGCTTCTACGGCTTCTTGTAAATTATTAAATTCTTTATAAATAGGTCTTTGAAAATCTTGAATACTTTCTATTACTTCAGTCCTGGAATGAAAACTCCTGGAGTTTTACCTTTAAAAACTACATAAAAATTAATTTTATTTTTTTTGACAAAAATATTCTGATAAACTATTAATACTGGATAAAAAGTATTTTTTATTATTAGGAATTCTTTGTTAGGAAAGCCATAAGTTATCTAATAAGCATTGTTCTTCTTTGCCAACAGAAATAATGGGTAAAGTCTTAAATGTAATATTAGATTTAGGAAAAACTACTAATTTTTTATTACCAAAATTTAAAAATTCTTGTCCATAAATATTGAATCTTGGGGAAGAAGATCTTGAGGACATCTGGTCTGGAGACCTGCTGGGCTGAATAATACCTTGTGCTAACATCTGCTGGCACTGCCTTTCAATCTCATCCTTTTGTAAGTGAGGGTAACGATACGGATGTACCACTACCGTCTTGGTACCCGTTTTCAAACGGATACGGTGATCACAGTGCCTAAGTGGCGGTAAGGCAGTAGGGTCTTGAAAGAGATCTTCAAATTCTGTAAGTAAGTAAGATAACTTACATGTGTTTGTGGACTGGACCTGGGCAACCTGTAGTGCGCAGGTGAGTGGTGCTTGTGTGCCATGCAATATAATCTGATGTTGGTCCTCTATAAAAGACATGGTTAGAGCTTGGAAATCCCATAGTATTGGTCCCAACAATTGTAGCCATTTAATTCCTAGCACCAAATCGAATCCTGATAGTGGAATCACCAGAAAATCTGCAACAAATTCATATCCCTCAATATCAAAGTGTGTGGCTGGTGATATGCCTACACTAGTAATTTTAGCCCCATTGGCTACTGATACAGAAAGACCATTCTGTTGTTGTACTACTAACCCAAGTTGTTCTACCGTCTGCTGATTGATGAAATTATGTGTACTACCCGAGTCAACTAAAGCCAGTAACTGTAAATGATGCAATTGGGCTTTAACCTGCATTGTGCTTGCACTGCGTAGACCAGTCATAGCATGAAGGGAAATCTCTGGACCTTCTTGGTCTGTTTCCACAATTTCTTCCTCTGGTGGTATTTCTTCTCTATCGTCCCACAGACATATACTGAATAATCGTTTGTAGTGGTGACCAAAGACATACTGTTCCTCACAGTTAAAATAGAGGCCCTTGGCCTTTCTCTGGTCCATTTCTTGTCTAGTAAGTTTTTTGAAGTAAGGAGCAGGTGGAGCCGAATTAGAGATATCTGGGCATGGAGCTGCACTGTCTCTAAATCTTGGAGGTCCATAGGAAGGGTTTGGCACAGAGGCATTGTGCCTCCCTGGCCAAGCTGGTTTTCTGACCAGTGACTCATTTAGGTCTAAATCTGTAGGAGCATGTAATTCAACTTCTAAACGGAGAGCTTTTGTCAAACCAGCAATAAAAATATGGACATACTGTGTGTGACTAACAAACTGGTTTGCTCGGGCTAACCTTTCCTGGAAGGTCTTTTGGTACACCTCTAGTGTTCCAGTTTGTTTGTAATTGATTAATTCGCCCAATGGATTGCTACTAGCAAGAGGACCAAATCTCATCATGCAAGACTGTCTAAAAGTTTCCCAATCCTAAACCACTTGGTCATTTCGGAATTGGTGGTACCATAGAAGCGCTTCATCGAGCATGTGGTAGGCGGCCAAATACACTTTCTCATCCGCAGGTGTTTTTTGATGGTAAAAGAACTGATCACACTTGGCTAACCAAATCAAAGGGTCCTTAGACCCATCATTTGTAGGAAAGTCAAGTTTTAAATACCTGGGCACAGTGTTTGGTCCTTGAACGGCAGTCCCCAGATGGGGATGGTGTTGACGCATTGGTGGTTGTGGGGGAGGTGGAGGGTGGAATGGATGGTGTTCGGCCGGTGGAGAGTAGGCAGCTGGAGGTTGGTCTCGTGTATCATGGTCCTCTTGTTGCCAGAGGAGAGCTTGGATGGCAGCATCCATTGATTTTATTGCCTCATGCAAATCAGAGGTTGTTTGACGCACCTCTTCAGGGGCATGAGCCTGGTTATCTGTCCTTTGCCTAGTATCTTCCACTAACTGTCTCAAATCGTTAGGGGAAGAGGAATCCCCAAGGGTGGACCTGTCTGATACCAAAATGTTAGGTTCTTCCCTTGCCATGGATCGAGTCACCCTTCTTTCCTCTCTTCCCTCCATGGATGATCTTGACGTTGGAAGAGAACCCTTGTTTCTTGAACTAGTAATGGTGGAATTCAATTAGAATGAAGGAGCTTTGGAGGAAGCTCAACCTTAGACCTCTAAGAGAGAATCCGACCTTGACCTCTGAGGGAGAATCAGACCTGTAAAATATAATTTTCTCAATACCTGCCTCTCTTTTCCTTCATGTCCCCCTAAATAGGGTTGAGGACGAAAGTACAAAGATGACCCATAGGTCAAGTGATTCATGCCACATTACACTGAACCAACCCAAAGTAAACCAAACCAAATAAAGTAAACCAAACCGAATTGAAATTACATGAAAAGTAAATTGACGTAATTTAATTCCTATGCCTATGGATAACTTGTGATGCTATGGAGTCCATAACATTGACCTCGTCATCTTCTTCGATCTATCCAAGGATGTAGACCACTTGAACACAAATTTTTCAAATTGAATGCTCAACCCATTCAGCTACTACCTTGAACCATCATGTTTGTCAAATCGAATGCCCAACCCAACCAGTTCAGCATCTAGACCGGTTGGGTTGAGCATTTCAATTTGAAAAACTGGATAGTTTAACTTGTCAATATCTCAGGCGGCGCTCCAGTAAAATTCTTGTTAGGACTCCGTAGTGTTTACCTATGATAAGCAAGCAAACAAACTTAAATACAGTTCAGATGAATTAAGAAAGCACCATTAAAGAAAAAAATAAACAAAGATTCAAATAGCAATGGAGAGAGCATCAGAATTGCACATTGTAAATAGATGAACCAATGAGAAAGGGCTTACAAATGGACCGATTGTAGTATAGCAATGTTGTTCCTCATCTGTGCAGCAATTCTGTACAAAAATGTAAAAGAAGAAGAAGAAGAAGATTAAAGGAAAGATAAAACACTCTTGAGTATTTTTCCCTACTCTCATCGCTCTTAAGTCTCTCCTGCTTTATATAACTCTTGGTTACGCATTTCTGACCATAACAAACAACGCAGTCATTGAATGCGCTCGTGAAATTTGGTGTAACAAACCTAAAAAATAGTTGTAACTTGTGAGACACCAAGACATTGGTTGACAAACCTGACGATGGGGCGTGACAGATGTTGTTGACTTAGCAACCATTTCAGAAAGGAAGCAGAAATTTAATTGCATCGAAGCGAACCTGACCTTTCGGTCCTATCGTAATTGGACCGGGTAAGATTACGTCCAGTTCAATGCTTACAAAGTGATGTGAAAAAACTTAGTTATAGCAGTTAAACAAATTGCTGATTTATATCTAATGAGACAATCAAGTGCACTATCGTGCATTGCATCTCCCATTACCGTTCGATCACAACTAACTTCCTCCAACGGTTGTTTCTTATTAGAAATACTTTAACATTTATGTTACAAAATTGCCACAGAATATAAAAGTTAAGGTAAACCCTAACACTCATAACTCTTTCTTATTAGAAATATTTTAACATTTATGTTACAAAATTGCCACAAAATATAAAAGTTAAGGTAAACCCTGACACTCGTAACTCTCCTAGCTCTTTCCCAATAAAACACTTGATGGCTTTTTCTATTTCTCTATAAAAAATAATATGACCAATTGTGGTCCGAATGATAGGTTCCCGAGGATTATTATAAATTAATTAACCAAGTTATAGAATTCTATTGTTATATGATAAGTTATAGCTTAAATACACATTACGTTTGTGGTTTTTGAATCCTATTAAAGATCATTTAATAATAACCAAGTATTTAATTTATATATTTTAATAATTACCTAAAAATATTTTTTGTAACATTGAGATAAGAATAAATCATCTATGAGATAATAATGTAATTATGTAATAAATTGTAGTTAATAATTGATATCAACTAATTACTTGATCGATAACTCAACTAGTTGCTTCACAAGTCATATTACATTAACATGACTTGATCAATTTACAATGTGAGTCAATATGATCATCCAAATTATTATAATTTCACTTATAATAATTTAAATCTCAAACCAATTAGTTATGTTTAGTTTATAGTTTATTTTTTCTAATTTTGAAAGTATTTCCATTAATATACAAACAATTTATGTGTATCTCACTAATTAATTTTATTTTCAATTTTAAGCAAATCTATAATAAAAGTTTTATCAAAATTATAAAATATAAGAATAATTGAAAAAAATTAATAATATCAAATAAATAGCTTAATTTAACTTTATTAGTTAATTTTTATATTATGTTAACCAAATTAAGTTGATTGATCATTTAATTATTTTTTTTAATTTAAATTAAATATTTTAAATATATAAATTTTTTGAAAATACAACAAATAAATTATAATAATATTTAATGAAAATTTAAAATTCTAATGCCTAATTTTTTTATTTATTTCATTGATAAAAATCTTATCTTGTTTCACATAAAAGCACTATTGTAGTTGATTAAAGACTTACATAGCACTATGTTCGTAGTAAGAGGAAATGTTAAATATAAAAATTGAGAATAGTGGATATTTTTTGTTTTTTCCTAAATATTTCTTAGAGAAATTACTTCATAAAGAATAGGATATTTTTCGCAAAGATTTTTAATTTCACCAGTAATAAGAGAATTTTTTTATTTCCCCTACTTTTTCTAGTTGAAATTATTTCACAGAGACTAGCATATATTTTTAAGAGATTTTTAAAATTTTCAAATAATAAGTTTATATTTTTTTCTCTAACTTATTCTCAAGGAATTATTTTGTCGAGAATAGTATGTATTTCGCAAAGATTTTTAATTTCACCAGTAATAAGAGATTTTTTTTTATTTCCCCTACTTTTTCTTGTTGAAATTATTTCACAGAGACTAGCATATATTTTTAAGAGATTTTTAAAATTTTCAAATAATAAGTTTATATTTTTTTCTCTTACTTATTCTCAAGGAATTATTTTGTCGAGAATAGTATATATTTCTCGATGATTTTTTAATTACTTTGAGAATAAGTGAATATTTTATTTTTAATCTCCCCTCTTATTCTTGACAAAATAATTTTTCCAAAAATAGTATATATTTTTTGTTAAACTTTGAATTTATTCGAGAGTAAGTGAATTATTTTTCTTTTTTTCCTAACTTATTATTGACAGGATAGTTTCCACTAGAATATCTTGGTGATTTTTTAATTTCTTCGAGAATTATTGGTTCTCGCCATTTAGTTGGAATATTTTTCTCCACGACATTCAAATTTCATCGAGAAATATATACTTATCTCAAAAAAAATAATTTCATGGAGAAGAAAAAACATTGAGAGACATCAATTTTCTTGTAGCATAACAAGTTGAGCAACTCAATTGAAGATGGCTATGAACTACATCTAACAAGCACACTCCTACTTTGATTGTATGATTTGAATGTAAGTTGAATTATGTCTAAACTTGTAGCTTTTGCATGAAGAGTTGACCCCTATGGAAGGAGTCGACCTCATGTCATGATGGAGTGAGCAAAACCATAGTGGGAAGAGTTGATCATTGTACAGAAGTGCATATAGCAAGAGTCGACAACATGGAAGGAGTTGACCCCATCTGAGTAAAAAATGACAAAAAGGATTTGACTCTATGTAATAAAAAGTTTTGAAATAAAAAAAAAAAAAATCAATGGTCCCTTATAGGGTGCTAAAGAAAGATGTGTTGAACTTTGGGGTGGAGAGGATTCAAACTTTGGGGAGGATTCAACTAAAGAATCAAGCTATTAGAAGAAAAAGTTGTGGAGGCCATGTTCTAGCAATTCAATTTCTTGAATATTGGGTCCAAATAAAAAAATTTTAGGTTTCCAAATTATGTAAGTAACCTATAATATGTTCGGTAGTAAAAATAGGAACTATTATTTTTTTTTACAAAATTGCAACAGAATATATAAGCTAAAGTAAATCCTAACACTCGTAACCCTCGTGGCTCTTTTCCTCTCAGAACTACATCACAATTTTACTGCTCTCTTAGTATCTCATAATTACTTAGCTTCGGCCTAACAAAACCCTTGTATGGCTTTTTCTATTTCTCTATAAAAATAATTATGACCAATCGCAGTCTGAATGTTTATACAAAGGATTTCTTTTCTTTTTTTTTTAACTTTTCACTATTAAATAGTGTCCTTAAATTTCATGAAAGGTTCCCGAGGATTATTAATAATAACCAAGTCTTTAATTTATTTATTTTAATAATTACCTAAAAATATTTTCTATAACAATGGGATAAGAATAAATCATCTATGAGATAATAATGTAATTACATAATAAATTATAGTTAATATTTTGTATTAACTAATTACTAGATCAATAACTCAATTAGTTACTTCTCAAGTCATATTACATTAACATGACTTGATCAATTTATAATGTGCATCAATATGATCATGCAAATTATTATACTCTCACTAATTAATAATTTACATTGTAACCAAATAGTTATATTTAGTTTATAGTTTAATTTTTCTAACTTTGAAAGTATTTCCATCGATATACAAAGAATTTTTGTGTATCTTACTAATTAATTTCTATTTTCCATTTTAAGAAAATCTATAGAAATTTTTTTTATCAAAATGATAATATATAAGGATCATTGAAAAAATTTAATAATATCAAATAAATCACTTAATTAAAATATATTAATTAATTTTTATATTATGTTATCCAAATTAAGTTGATTGATCATTTAATTGTTTTTATTTAATTTAACTTAAGTATTTTAATTAAATATTTTCTTAAAATACAAAAAATAAATTATAGTAATATTTAATGAAAATTTAAAATTCTAATGTTTAATATTTTTATTTATTCCATTGATAAAAATCTTTTCTCGTTTCACATAAAAGCACTATTATACTTGATTAATGACTTACATATGTTGGTAGTAAGAGGAAATGTTAAATATAACTATATGTGAGAATAGGTGATCAATTATCTATGATTATATTTTTTTGCTACTTATTCTCAATAAAATTATTCTATCTAGAATAATATCTATTTCTTGATGATTTTTAAAATTCGCTTAGAATAAGTGAATATTTCTTTGTAATTTTTTTGTTTTTCTACTTATTTTCAATGAAATTGTTTTATCGAAAATAGCATATATTTACCAGAAATTTTGATTTTATCAAGAATAAGTAGATATTTATCAATTAATTTTTGTTGTTAATGTTTCCTACTTATTCTTGGCAAAATTATTTCATTGAGAAAAAATATATTTCTCAATGATTTTTTATTTCATAAAGAATAGTGGATATTTTTTACTTTTTCCTAACTATTTCTTAGAGAAATTACTTCTCTGAGAATAGTATATATTTCGCATAGATTTTTAATTTTACCAGTAATAAGTGATTTTTTATTTTTATTTTCCCTTCTTTTTTTTGGTGAAATTATTTGACCGAGAATAGCATATATTTCTAAATTTTTTTTAAAATTTTCCAATAATTAGTTTATATTTTTGTTTTGTCTTTCTCTAACTTATTCTCGAGGTTTTTTTTTGTCGAGAATAGTATATATTTCTCGATGATTTTTTAATTACATTGAGAATAAGTGAATATTTTAATTTTTAATTTCCCCTCTTATTCTTAGCGAAATAATTTTTCAAAAATATTATATATTTTTTTAATCTTTGATTTTTTTGCGTGTAACTGAATTATGTTTCTTTTTTTCCTAACTTATTATTGACAGGATAGTTTCGACTAGAATATCTTGGTGATTTTTTAATTTCATTGAGAATAATTGGTTCTCTCCATTTAGTGGGAATCTTTTTCTCGACGACATTCAAATTTCATCGAGAAATATATACTTATCTCAAAAAAAAATGGAGAAGAAAAAACTTTGAGAAACATTAATTTTCCTGTAGCATAAGAAGTTAGAGCAACTCAATTGAAGATGGCTATGAACTATTTCCGACAAGCACACTCCTACTTAGGTTGTTTGATTTGAATGTAAGTTGAATTATGTCTAAACTTGTAGCCTTTGCATGAAGTCTTGTTTACTTGAATGGGACACAATCGTGCTCAAGCTACGGGAGTAAAAAGTATATAATTAGAAAAGAGTAAATGATTTTATATATTGTGTTGGCCCCAAGATCCCCATTAAGATAATATTACTAATAATATATGTTAAATATGAGGCGCATTAAAAACACCCTTTAAAAACATTTCTAACAGCATATTCGTTTGATCCACCATGGCCCATTTCAATGATCCATAGAAAAGGGAAGAAATTTGCTCATACTAGAAAGCACACCATCAACATCTAGTAGCACCATTTGACTTAAAAGACAAAGGAAGAATCATTTTTTTGGAAACAACCGGTCCAAAAAAGGCAAGAAGAATAAAATGAGCAAAAGGAGATGACCATATAGGAAGAAATAAAAATTAATGCGCCAATAGTCAAAGGAGTCAAACCCATTTATAAAAATCAAGCATAATCAGTGAAAAAAATGAAAGCCTAAAATGAAAAGACAAAATTAAGGAGTCAAGCATGTGGTGAAATCGGAGCAAGAAGAGTTGACCCCTAGGGAAGGAATCGACCTCATGTCATGATGGAGTGAGCAAAACAGTAGTGGGAGGAGTTGATCATTGTACTAAAGTGCATATAGTAAGAGTCGACAACATCAAAAGATTTGACCCCATCTGAGTGAAAAACAACAAAAAGGATTTGACTCTATGCACTAAAAAGTTCTAAAAAAAAAAAAAAAAATCAGTCGATCCTTATAGGGTGCAAAAGTAAGAGGAGTTGAACTCTTGGGCGGAGAGGATTCAAACTTTGGGGAGGATTTGACTACAGAATCAAGCTATTAGAAGAAAAAATTGTGGAAGCCATGTTGTAGCAATTCAATTTCCTGAATATCGGGTCCAAATCCAAAAATTATATGTTTCCAAATTATGTAAGTAACCTATAATATATTAGGTAGTAAAAATAGGAACTATTGATTTTTTTCATAATTTTTAGACGTTTGTTTTCACCTTCTTTTGCTAAATGTTGGAGAATTTGCTCTTTAACCCAAACTCGCCTCTAATGAAATTCTCTCTTCTCACAGTGAAAACCAAGCTTCCTAAGCTCTTGCTCATGATTTAAGAAGTTTTTGCCTCCTTCAAAGCTAGCTTAAAAGGTTGATAGTTTTCTTTATTGAGCTAAGAAATTATGTGTTGTTCATTTTAATACTTAAATCTCAGTTAGTTAAACATGTGCTAAGGGATTTTAAGATCATATTTGATTCAACCATTGCATTGTGAGTAGTTGTGTTATTGACAACCATTTGAAATTAGTTTTACAACCTCCTCTATTTTCATATCATATTAATGCATGCTTATATGTTATTTTATTGGGGCATTTGAAATGGCTTTTACTTAGTATTGAAACTTAGGGATAGAATTTCAAATCCAAGTATTTACATTTATATACTTTGAGATATATCAATGATAATTGGTCGAGTACAATGAACTGGTGCTAAGTACACTTTGAAAAATCATTCACTATAATTTATAATGCTACTTATGGGTTATAGTTTGAAATTTATGTATTTTGAGTTGAATTGTTTACGTCCCCGACTTGAAAAGCCAATCCCATATTTAAATTGAGCCGATATTTTCAAATGAACACATCTTTTGCTGCCTATATTTTCAAATCAAATCATAAATGACTACTATGAGTTGTTTTCATTTTAAAATCAAGTTACTAAGGACTATTTTAAACTACTAATTACATTGGATAGATGTACCTATTTGTTTGTACCAAGATTAATAAAATTTTCCTATTGGGAGATAATTATTATTGCGATACATTGTAACAAAGTAATACTTACAATTGGGTCAAACCTTCCTTAGGTAAGACCATCCTCACCCCAAATTTATTCAAGAAAAACAATTGTGGCAAAAGAATTGAAGGTGGGAAGTTGTGTTTGCAGTTGTTCCAGTCATAAAACCTTGTGTAGGTAGGTGATGCTGAAAATCTCTTTGTGGGTCTAGATTGGTGTGCCTAGTGAGTCGTTGAAAATCTATGTGCTCGTCTACCTTGTCAATTGATGAAAATTCTCATTGTGGGTCTAGGCATGTATGCCTAATTAGTTGTTAAATCTGAGGGAGTACCATTGTAAGTTGGTTGTTATGGTCAATTGAATTGCATAAGTCCAGTTGTCGGCAACATTGCAATTGGCCTTCGAGGTGATTTGCTTTATATGTTTTTGGGCAAGCCAAGATTAGTGGCTCCTTAAGATTATGAAACATATTGAGGGGTAGACTTGCAATCAGCTAGAAGGACTTCAAACCACCCTAAAAATCCTATGTGTACTTTGTATGTAATTGCTTCTATGAATGTCATTGCTCATTGTGACATGAACTTTAAAATTGACCTTGGATTTTGAATTAATTAAAAGCACATAGGAACAAAGTAAAAGCAGTTAAAGTTAAGAATAAAAGTGAAAAAACCTACCATTTTATCAGACTATATATACCTTAATTGTAGATCATCCATATATTGGATTACCAATCAGTAAAATAGGAAATCAACACCTAGAAACAAAAATTAAAAATGTTTAGAAATCATTTCCAAGAAAAGTAGCGAGCAAGAGTCTGAGATTTTACTTGTAGCTTTAATGCCCGCGAAGAGTGAATTAAGCATACCAAAAAAAAAAAAATTAAGGAAAGAAAAAACTCAAAAAATGGGTTGTTCATTAAAAACTATAATAATGTGAAATAATATATATATGTTTCTCAAAATCACCAACATAAGTTCTTCTACACTATCAAAATAATAAATATCTACAAAAACAAAAAAAAAGACCAAGAAAATGTGTCCCTCTCCCAAGTCTTGGAAGTCGAATCTCCATTCAGAAGAGGGGGTGTTATGGTCCCGGATCTGATACATGGATTCGTAGGGAGGAAGAAGAGAAAAATGAAGATCAAGCCAAAGAGAAGCTTGAAAACCCTAGCTTATTTCAAGAGAACGCACACCCCTCAGCTCGTTGAGGATAACTCAAAAACCATGTTTACTCTAAATCAATGCTTACTTTCCACATTACTCTTACCCCTTAAATAGGGTTCACCCTTACAAGGTTTAAAATAAAATACTACCAAAATACCCCTAAATAAAATATTCCAAAAATGCCCTTGTGGCCTATTAATTTTTTAACTAGCATAAAATAAAAGTAAATTAAAGAAAAATAATTAAAATAATAATATTATTGCGTGCATAACAGGGGCAAGGCTGTCCTTCCCTAGGTAAAATCCCTATACCCTCCCAATCCCATATCGAAGAGAAAGAAGGGATTTTGGAGTATAGAGAGAGAGAGAGAGAGAGAGAGAGAGAGAGAGAGAGAGAGAGAGAATTATTTTTGTATTACTAATATAATTTCTAATAACTCTGATACCAATTTGTCTGGGGGGTACTATAATTCTTCTATAGGAATAGGTTGACAATACAATACAAATACAGAAAAACAGGGACAAGTTATTTATAATTATGGCTAAAGCAAAAGAAAGGAATAACATAAACTAGTATTAAGAAGGGGTTTCTTAAAGAAAGATTGATTATAACAATGGCTAAAGCAAGTGAAATAACTAACATACGCAAACAAACTATATTCTGAAGGCTTTTCCTATATATAAAATCTGATACAGAATTGCTAAAAATAGATAAATTTTTGCACACAAAAATTATAAATAAAACAATAAACAGAATAAGCATACAAAATATAAAGGAAGTTCGTGGCGTTGTGATAGCCAGGAGCGATCCTTGTCTTTCAAAGCAGCGGGATCTGTCAGAGCTACAAGCCCTCACCCAGTAATTTCCAGCCTAATAAACTACTTTCTTTTTAACAAATTATAAAAGTCGTAAGAATTAAAAGACTAACAATAATGATTATAACAAAAAAAAGTTGTATCATAAATAAAGATAAAAACAGAGAGGAAAAACAGTAGATGAGAAATTTCCTAAAGGTACATCCTAATCCTTTACTGGTTGAATCCTTATCTTTTTTTCTTCAGGTATAGAGAACCCAAGACATGACGACTTGTATGGCTTCATAGCAATTTTGTTTCTGCCACGAGCTCCTCTTTTTTTTCCCAACAACAAAGCCCTGACGCCTCCTTTGGCTAAACGGGCGAGCATATGGGACATAGGACAGTGAAACATCAAAGGATCACCATAATGTTTTTACGTCATGTAAGGGATTGACTCCAGATTAGAGAAAGAAATTATGGATTCAAACAGACAGAGGTTTAGGAGTTCCCTTTAGGAAAACCCCTAAGTAAATAAAATTATTTTTTTAAAAATAAGAACTTACTTGGAAACACAGTTGATGTAGGAATTATGCAGGGGATTCAGAGGAACAGAAAGAAGTCATGGGTTTAGAGAGCAAGGTGTGCAAGAACTGGGGTTTTTCAATCATATCTTCTATAACTTACAACTGGGTATTTATTGACAAACCATTGCCGACACAGAATAGACAGAGATTGTCATCCGGGTGCTCATTGGGCCCCATTTTCAATGACTTATCTCATAATCTTTACAAGTGTGCGGCTAAGGTTAAACAAAACCCAAAAAGGAAAAATACAAACTTTTTACAAAGTCTTGTTTCTCATAACCGTGTTCTTTAAGATATTCTGGAAAATATTCTTTTATCATCTTTTTAATATCTTCTAGATCTGTCTATTGTTTGTCCTTTTTCTTTTCTTCTGACATTTTTTGGCAAATGTCCAGCCGTCAACGGATTTCATGTGTCTTTACCAGCTACCGTTTGAGCTGGACTAGCTAGTGAATTACCCTCACTAGTAAGTATCTAGGTAGAAAAAGTACCTGTTAATCTTGCCTTGAGTTGTTTGTTTTCTTCTTCAATGGTGTTTATGTAATCTTTCTGAAAATTATTCTTTTCCTGGAGTAACCTTCACTTTTCATTGAGTGTTCGTATGGTCTTGGATAGGGTTTCGCAGTGATAAAAAAAAAACAATTCTTCTAGTATCTTTGGCAGTCCCATAAGATACATGGTCTTCTCTCATAAATCGTAAGGATGAGGCTATATAATAATTAGTTCCTATTCTGAGCTTAGCAACTTCTAAGGCTTCTTGTAAATTATTAAATCCTTTATAAATAGGTCTTTGAAAATCTTGAATACTTTCTATTACTTCAGTCCAGGAATGTAAAACTCCCAGAGTTTTACCAATAAAAACTACTTAAAAATTAAAACTTTTCTTTTCTGACAAAAATATTCTGATAAACTATTAGTACTGGCTAAAATGTATTTTTGACCTTTAGGAATTCTTTGATAAGAAAGCCATAAGTTGTCTAATAAGAATTGTTCTTCTTTGCCAACAGAAATATGGGGTAAAGTCTTAAATGTAATATTAGATTTAGGAAAAACTACTAATTGTTTATCACCAAAATTTAAAAATTCTTGTCCATAATTATTGAATCTAGAGGATGAAGCTCTTGAGGACATCTGGTCTGAAGGATCCATCTGTTCAATTAACCAAGGACGAATAAAAAAATCTCCTACTTAATGTATCTGCAAGACTATTATTTTTTACCTTTGATATGCTCAAATTTTATCTTGTATCCATTTCCTGTAATTATATCTACAAGATTTAGCCATCTTCTTTTACTTATCTTATTTTCTTTGCTTCTTAGGAAATATTTTACTATTGCTTCACAATCAGTTCTTAATGCAAATACATTTTTACTAATAATGAAAAGCCGAAATTCTTCTAAGGAGTAAATAATTGCTAAAATTTCTGCATCTATGCTACTCAAATTTCCTTTTTCTTTTACTTTTCCACTAGCATAACTACAGACACGTTCTTCTTCTTTAATACTATATTTGTGGGGTTTGGTAAAAAGTACACCGCCCCAGCCAATGTTGCTACCAACAGTTTCAATAATTATGTAATCAGAATCTAAGGGCATTAGTAATTTAGTTAAATTTTGGATTTTTTCTTTTACTTTTTTTACTAAGTTTTTATCCTCTTGATTAAAAAACCTTTGTCCATTAGTGGAAGTTTTTCCATAGAGAGAGAGAGAGAGAGAGAGAGAGAGAGGGGGGGGGGGGGGGGGGGGGGGGGGGGGGGGAGGGGGGGGGTTTAGAAGAAGCAGTAATTTCGCATTCAAGCCAATAAATTGAAAGACTTAAGATTGACTGGCTAAATGGCAACTAATAGTATTTTATGCTTGAAAAAAATATGAGATTGCTTTATACCTAGTGATGCATCCCCATCTCACTTTGTTTAGAAACCTTGTACTATAACTTGTATACAGGAGGATTCCCTATAGTTTGTAGTTCTTCCATACTAACTTAGTCGCCAAATGATAGATAGGAATAACCTAGTCCTCTCGCATGCAAGTTGGTTCCTCATAGTTCTCCCTTTAACACCAATGGTAGATAGGAACAAAACTATTTCATAATATTCTAAACCAAACCGATATATCACTTGAGTTAGCATACAAAAACACCTTGGGACCTACTTCAACCACATGATGTAATGAGTCAACATTGAGGTGCCAAATGACTTAATCCATAAAATCTCTTGGGATTCATCAGCCTATTCTTCCTAGTATACCTTTGATCATGAGGCAAACTCTACCTTAAAACCAATCAAAAAGCATATCTCTTATGTCTTCTACTCTTTCATGGTTTAGTAAGAGTCAGAATATTGGTCAAACAAATAAGCCAAATCAATATTGGGATCCTCATTAAACTAATCTTTTGGGATGTTTAGTCATGCTAACCTAATGTAATCTCTCTGAGAACAAGACTATTCATTCTTTAAGTGAGCTCAACCATTCGGGACTAAATAGCTTATATTCTCTCCGTTTATAAAAGTTAATACAAAGTCAAGCCATTTTGTATACTAGGACTAACACTCTCAATTTGCCACTGTGAATGATAGGTGTTCCAATCATGAAGGCCAAGATGAAGATGCAATATGTTTCATCAAAGGATAACTAGAATAATGGAAGTATATGGCAGCCTTATTCCTATAGCTACAAATTTGATCAATAGTTATAGATCCACCGTAAGCAATTGAAGTGACATTTCCATTGCACCTACAGATGTGAGCACCATCGGATTGACCTCACAATTTAACTGATCATTAGAAGTGGAAGGCCATTTTCAAAGTTTTCAATATGATGGAGCAAAATATTTTTTTGGATATGAAAACATGGTCTCTCATTAAGGAGCAAAACTATCAAGGCACTTATACGTCTTATGTGACACATAAATTCAAAAAAAACATCCTTGTTGATTTTTCAAATTGAATCACTTAGAAAAGTCCAAAATAGAAACGAAGTCCAATGAAGTGAATCAATAAGAGCAAGTCCAAGAAAGCAAATCCGTAAATTAATTAGGACCTTCTCCAATTGATTCATGAAATTGGACTTGCCCTAATTGATTGACTAAAACTACATACAAATTTAGAGATGACAAAAATATCATTGGGTTGTGTCTTTCATTTTAGTGGATATTTTATCATGAAATTGGAGTGAAGGTAAGTATTTCTTCCATGGAGTACTAAACCAAACATCAAAAGGTTTGGACATAAGCTAAAATATCTAACTACTCCAGCGTGCAAGTCATTTTCTCTCAGTTGTAATGTACTTAGAAATGCAAGGATTAATAATAAAAATTCAACACGAATTTCTATCCTAAAATACTTATCCAACCTTTTCCTTCTCTTTTCTCCTACTATTTCTCAATCTCTATCTCAATCTCTTCTTACACCAAAATCATGTGTACCGCACTCTATTCCTCTCTTCTACTTTACTCTCTTCTAACAATGTCAATGGCTTTATTACTAGCTAGGGTTCGTTGTCTTAGCATTGTTTAACCCTTTTTTGGATTCTTCAAATTATGTTTTTTAAGTGGAGCAATGTGCAACGGGATGATAAACCCCAAAATTGTTGCTTTTGTTTTTTGTATTTGGCACTAAAATACTAGCCTATTTTGTATAAAATTAGGATTTATTTATAAGGGTCTGAGCCTAATATATGTTTCCAAACTAATTGGTATTAGAGTCATTCAATCCAACACATTGGTTGAAAGAAGGACAATGCAAACTTTGTGTTCGTGTCATTGCATTTTTCTCTTCTTAGTCACAAAGGAATTTTTTTTTCTAGCTAAAGTTGCGTGGAAGATAAAACTCTTGAGTTTCCTAACAACAGGACCCGGTTCATCACCAAAATTCTAAAAATTTGTTGAAGCAAAGAAGTTCAACTCTCCACAGTGGTTCAAAATCTTGAAGTCACTTGCAGCCGATACAAAAAACATCAAAGACCTCGACAAGACAATCACACTCCTAGGTGGCTTGCAATCTGGTAGCTTGCATAGAAAATACAACTCCATTTTGAGTATCTCGATGGAGAAAGAAGATACTTGAGAGAAGAAATTATCTATTTCACTAACAAGGTAGTTCAGTCAATTTATCTTAAAGTAAAGTCAATGTGTCGTCCACCTCTATCATTGGCAACGTTGATAAAATTTCTTTCCAAATGGCATACGCTCAACAAAGCAAGCACACTCTTGAGAAACTTGCAATACGGTAGCTCAATCTGGCCTTTAATGCAAGATATATTGAAATAATATAATACCTACTATTGTGATAATTTTCATTGAATTGCCCCCTTTTTTTGACCCATATTATCAATTCCAAAAGGGCACAACAGATGGCTTACATCCTCTTGGTTTAAATTGATTGCTAAAACCATTTAAAGTTGCTTTCATGAAAAATTCAAGACAAGACTCACCGTACTCAACATGTAGTATACATCATAGACCATGCAAGTAAATCATGTGTACCACCGATCTAACAATATATTTACTTGTTGAATCAAATCTCCAAATCAATCTTTAAGATATGGAAATTGTGGACTTCTATATTCAAAATTGTCTGAGTGACACTTAAATACTAACCCTTCCAAATCAAATTTTAATCCACTAATTTTTGGTCAAAGTAAGATAAAAAAATCAAATGAGTATGCAGTGGTTGAGGTCCCTCCTTCGGGGGTGGTTATGTTAGTGTGGCAATGCCCACCTCTCACAAGTTACTGCTAATCTAATGTTTTCTCTGGCCCCCAATTATGAGGAGCGCCGATGTCGATAGTGAGTAAATTAGTTAGCATTTCTGGCTTAGACGCTGATGAGGTCAAATTGTGACCGCAATGGTATGTGTGAAGAAACTGTAAAATGAAGGTAGGGTTTGGGGCGCCAGCCCCGACGGGGGTCAAAGGGGGCTGGCCCCCTTGGCGGCGAGGTCCGAGGAGCGTATGAATGGGAGATAAAAAAAATGAAGGGAAATTAAAAGACACAAGTGTGAAAGGGAATTAATGGAAGCAGCGGGAAACAGAGGTGAACTCTGTACTGACCGTCGTAGTGGTGAGAGGCCTCCATCAGTGCCGAAAGAGATAGGCAGCTTCCTATCTCTCATTTCCGCAGCTGTCTCCCAGCTGTCTTCCATGATTCAGTGTTGCAAATCACCTATAAATAGAGGTATTCTTCAGCAGCAATGGGCATCCAGAGTAATACCTATTCCCTGTACATTTTCTTTATTAGTTTCTTCTTCTGTAAGTCAAGAAGTCATTGAAGCTCTTCTAAGAGCATATGGTGGAACAAAATTAGTTTTATAATGAAATAAGGTTCAGCGTTGGCTTTCTGTTAAGATGTTCCTAGCTTGAGCTTACTTTTTTTTACAGGTTAGGTGCACAAGTCTTCCAAGCGATCATAGTTGTGGGTGATACCAAATATCAGTTCTACGTACGCCCTTAATCACACAAAAGAATCTTGGAAGCAATGAACTCTATGTTACCAAATCAGTTTTAAAGCTAGATATACTTTACTTGTGAGAAAGCATTCAAAATAAATACCTTTTGGCATATGAATGTTTCTTATAATAGTTATCCAATATCCTTGAGGCTAAATTAGTTAGTACTCTCCAATAATGTAGTTAAGAAAGCTCAACTAGATATACTTGAGACAACGCATGATAAATAAATACCTTTAGGCATATTTATGTTTCATATAGTAGTTAGCTAGAACCTTCGGGGCTTAATTAATTAGTACCGACCAAAATAACTTAGTTAAGAAGGATCATTTCACATGAGCAATAGGATGAATGTGCCGGTCTCAAGATCCTCATGGATATAATTTTTATGACAACATACAATTAAGTTACTTATGAGTTAATTAAAAAGAAAGCAGACGACCCCAAGGAAGGGATCAACAACATGTGTCTCTCAAACAAGCCAAATTTTCAAAACAAGAATTTGGCCCCAATACAAGAGTCGACCCCTTATTTCAAAAATTCAATTTTTCAAAAAGTTAGGCCCAGATTTGGATGTTACAGCACTCCCAAATGATCAAAAAGTGACATACCAATATGTTTTGTAATAAAAAAGGATTTAATATATATTTGATTAGATTTTTTGGACTTATTTTTTACCTTGTTTTTCTAAGTGACAAAATATCATTTTCTAACTCTAATGGTTTTTTTTTTTAATGTTGGAAAGATTTCAATTTAAGAATATCTCTCACAAACTTGTTTTCAACATGCTACCAAAGAAAAATTTTGAAGTGCTCATGCTCCTAGACACAAATTTGAGGTTTTAACCATCTCAAGCTCTCAAAGGAAGTCAAAACCTTAACTTGAGTCTTTCCTCCAAGAGATAATAGTATCAATGTTTTTCTTTTAAATTTTGTTTAAATACTTAGAACTATGATTGTTGAATGTAAGCCTATTGATTCGAAGATCATATTTGAATAAATACTCGATTGATTGTTTGAATGGTAACCACGCAAAACTAGTTTTGCAGCCCCTTGTTTGAGCTTCTTATTTTCTAATCACATTATACATTCTTGTGTGTTGATTTATTAGGGTATTTAAAATTGTTTTTACATAGTATTAGAAGTTTGGGGTAGAATTTCAAAATTCAAGTATATACATGCATTTACATTTAAATCTTAAATTGTATTTGGTTGAGAATACTAAACTAGTATCAGTGTACTTTTAAATCAATCACTGAAGTTTAGACTACTACTACGCATGAGCTATACTTTCAAACCATTGATTCCATTAAGCTGAGTACAACCCTTGATTTGAAAAACAAATCCAAGATTTACCTTGGACTTATATTTTGAAATCTAATGATTAAAGACTATTTGAGATTTTCTTACATAGATAGGTACATAGAATTGATTGTGTTTATTATTTGTTCTTAGATTATTAAATCTACCAATTAGGAAGCAAGTAACCATTGTAAATTGGGTCAAGCATTGGGTAGACAAGACCATCCTAACCTCAATTTCATTGAGTGCATCCATGTGTGGCTGAAAAAGAAACGTTGTGAAGCACTGCTACTATGATTGTGTGATATAAGTCCTCATGTAGCCAATCACTCTTGAAACTCTTATTCTTAAGTCTAGGCTAGTACCTAATAAGTTATTATAAATCCTTGTGAAGCTCTAGGCTTGTGTAGTCTACTTTGCTACTAGAAACCCCTTTAATGGTCTACATTGTGTGCCTAGTTTGTAATTGTAAATCTAAGTGAAGATGAATTTTTGTAAGTTAGTTGTTGTTGTCAATTTAGTGGCATGAACGCCCAACACCCCCCCAAGATTTATCCCTCATTGGACCTAATAGATTGTACCAGCTCCATTTTCCTCTTGCCTACTACTCGCTTCCCTTCATTAAAAATTGAATGCATGTTGAGTCCTTTTTAAGAAAAAATGTTAGTAAAAGCATTACTATTCCCATTGATAACTAATTGTGGTAACAAAAATATACTCAAAGATAAGGCACTTGAATAATAAAGAAATAAGCTAAGACCCCTAGTTGATTCCCCCTTTAGATCTAATTGCATTAAGATATTTTAAAGCTAATTAAGAACATATAAACACCATAAAATAACTTAACACGAGGATTTAATGCCTCAAGAATCATCTTATCATAAATATGAAATAGACAATAATCTAATTTTGAAAAGATGCACCCTTTCAACAAAGTTTATTGTAACCATATTGAGTTGAAACCTCTCCTTATCACCTCATTTGTCATGATCATAACGCTTCTTTGTGCCTCCATGATGAGATTTCTCCAGAATCTAGTCTTTTAATTCTTGACATAGTCGTGCTCGTCACATTTTGCTTCCAATAAGAACTTATTACGCTTAAATTTTGTGATTTTACTAGAACTCATATGCAAATTTTGGTTTACTTCCTCTTGGCCACAGCTATGCTTGTCTATTTTTACCTTTTAATTATTTTTTTATGTGAACATAATCTTCTCTTTCCTCAAGCACTTTTAAATTGTTTTGGATTTCCTCAATTTGGTTCACTTACCCAAGGATGCCTATATCACCAAGACATATAACATATCAAATGGGATGTATTGGATATATGGTATCGTAGAGCCCTGAAAGCTGATAAATGTCTTATAAAGTGCTACACATGGTGCAGACAGTATGTATCAGATCGAATATTATTCGATATGTTTGCTGATACCAACACATACTCAATCTTACCCACTATGTCAACTTTTTGTTGTTTTCTTTGTGTAGCATCATATCTTTGCTAAAAAAAACACATTTCCCATACTTATGGTATTCTTGTTTGACGTTAGTTACACAAAATAATTGTGCATCAATTAGTAATGACAAAATTTATTTTGTAGCTGCTCTTTCCAGCCTTATCCAATTTTTACATCAACAAAGTTGTTTAAGGCACAAGAAATGGAAAATAGCCATAAAGCTGAAAATTAGTATCTTCAAACAAAATTATCCAGATGACATTTCTTCATAAATTGTTACATAAACCATTTTTATGTTGTTATTATTTTTAATTTATTAATTTATTATTATGTTATATCATGATAGTTTAATTTTTGAATCTTAAGATTTCCCAAATCAAGTAGCAATTCTTGAACTTCTTGCTAAAAATTTTCCTTGGGTTTAAATTTATGGAAACATTTGTAACTGTCAGAAAAAAATATAAAAAAAATACAAATACAAAAGTCTTTATCCACATAGAGATATTTTTCTCTTGAATGTCATCTATTCCAAATAATGAAATGAAAAAAATCGAAAAGCCCTTGATTTCTCCTACAATAGGTATCATTGAATATTAAAGCATTGTTCCACATGAACTGGGGTTGAGACTAATCATAGGTGGTAGTTGTGATGGGCATTTGGAAAGCCTTTGAAATAAAAAACAATGATTAATCTGGTTGATGGGATTCATTCATAATTAATCCCTAAGTGAACAAATGGAAAAATTATTTCCTTCTAATGCAATTGATGTATGTATAATTTTTTTTCCAAAAAAAAGCTTTTGAATATATTTTTGCAATTTTTTTGTCCAAAAAATAGATTGACTAACACAATACTTTTTTTGCTATTTCAGGTCACAAACAGCAGTGCATAAAAAATAAAAGGTCACTCAATGGACTTTTAGCATAAATGAACCTTCACTAAGAACAAAGACAGTATTAGCAAGCTACTAGAAAATATTATTCACCACATGCTCTCTTTTCTTCCATCGAAGTGTGCAGTAAAGATTTCAATTCTATCTAGGCAATGGATAAACATGTGGAAACCCTAATGGATATACACAAATATTATAGACTTCGATGAGAAATTCACAACCAATTTAAAGAAGACACATTATGTACAAGCTGTCCACCAACTTTTATTGCTCCATACACTAGACAAGGTTAAGAAGTTTCGCATGTTCTTTTGTCCCGGTGACAGACACTCATCCGATCTCAGAGAGTGGATTGATTTTGTCAAAGTTAAAGGAGTTGGAGAGCTTGTGCTTGATTTTAGTGGAAATGAAAGGCACTCCGACTCGATAGATGATGATGATATCAGGTGCGGGATGAATACATTCAGAATGCCAAACTCTTTGTTCACTTGTCTATCAATATCATCTCTCGACTTAACTTGGTGCATACTAGAGCCTCCGCATGATTTCAAAAGTTTCAAAGCCTAAGAAGTGTTGCTCTCTATGGTGTGACAATTAGTGTTCAATTAGGTGAGATAATTCGTAGGTTCCCTATTCTCGAGGACTTAACTATGAGTTACTGTGACTCCCTGAAGTCAGTAAAAATTGATGATCTTCAATTGAAGATATTAACATTGGAGTCATGTTTCGATGTTGAAGAGATGGAGATAAGAACGCCAAACCTGAAGAATCTTCAGTACAAGGGTTAAGTTTGTGACAACCCTATTTTCAATGATGTCTCCTGCATAAATGAAGCAACCCTGCTGCTCACCTACAATGAGCTTGACTACGAGTTGCATCTCTGGCAGAATTTCTTGACGAAGCTTTCACATGTAAGCTCCCTTGAAGTTAAAGTCACAAGTACTCATACGGTACGTTTCCATCTGCCTATTTCTGTTTTTGTAAAAATACATATTCTGGTCTGGTCAACCTAACTAGTTCCTTGTCTATGATGCTCCTTACTGAAGGGTCATGTGGACGACGTTCTTTTACATATTTGGTGTTGATCAAGCTAAGATGTCTAAGATTTTCAGTTACACCATTTTGTCCTTTTCTCCTTTAGAAAAAAAGATCTATATACAGGTGAACTTTTATAAATGTCCGAGTCATGTAATCATATAATTTTTCTTCTATTTTTTGACTTCCTATTTCGACTAACATGACATAAGAGGAGATAAATTTGGTTGTTTTTTGAAGAGGAACCCCTCATTGGCTGCTTGCTCAATTTATCACTTTTTCTCAACCGAACACTGCAGTCATACCCGTGATACAAAAGTAGTCAATGGAGTCATCATTTTTCATCCGTTTATCAGATATCTAGATACAACGATATAACTGAATGTCATGTCACAAAGATGACTTATGGTGCATTAGTCATGCAAATGTTTTACATTTTGAGGCAGCTAGAGCCCTCTTGAAGTTTTTTTCTAGTGCCAACATATAGAAATTTGACCCTTTAGTATTTAACGAAGGAGAGAATTTTTCTCAAAACTGGGATAGTGAAAATCTCTACTTCGTCACTCTTGCCTGATTGTGTGCATATGGCAAGTTGCAACTCTGTTGTATGGTGACTACAATGATTATGTTGTTAAATCCTCTTGACGTTAACTATTTTTTTAAGTATGCATTGCACTTTTCTTATATTCCCAGGTCCTCCAAGAACATGAAAAATAGCAATTGTGATTGGTCAAACTACTAAAGCACGGGCACTTATCTTCTAAAGGTGAAATGCATTCCTTGGACTTTTATTAAGTTCAATTCACTTGTTATGCTATTTTTTTGTGGATGCGGGATCCCTTCCTTTTGTTGAGTTCGATTGGATTGAGAAAGTATAGATCTTCACGTTTTGTTTTCAACATCCTTTTATCGCTGGTTTCAATGAGTTGAGCAGATTTCGCTTCTACTTGTTTTAGATCTCTTTGACATCTACTGAAAATAGAATTTGAATATGCATTTGGGTTTTCTTTGTCTCGTCTCTGTAAATCTGACGTATGTATTAAATTTTGGTTAAATCAGACTTTGTCCTCTCAAATCAAGGAGATAACGAGGAAGGGAAGATGCCATGCTGAGTTGACTTAATTGTTCTTTCTCTCTCACAGTGGAAAAGATTTTGTTGACCCCATTGAATTGCCCCTTTTTTGTTGACCCATATTATCAACTCCAAAAGGGCACAACAGATGGCTTACATCCTCTTGGTTTAAATTGATTGATAAAACCATTTAAAGTTGCTTTCTTGAAAAATGCATGGCAGGGCTCACCGTACACAACATGTAGTACACATCATAGACCGTGCATATTGAGATAGAAATGCATACTGAATAAGGCAAAAGAAAATTTACGTACATATACTTTGTAGATTTTTGGATAAAGTGTCAAAGGCAATTCATCCTTCTGCGTTGGCCATAAAAACTACTAAATACAAGGAAGTATCTAATTTTCTTAATTAACCATCTAAGTCCCTATGCAAGTAAATCATGTGTACCACCGATCTAACAATATATTTACTTGTTGAATCAAATCTCCAAATCAATCTTTAGGATATGGAAATTGTGGTACTTCTATATTCAAATTTTTTTGAGTGACACTTAAATACTAGCCCTTCCAAATCAAATTTTAATCCACTAATTTTTTTTTCAAAGTAAGATAAAAAAATCAAATGAGTATGTGGTGGTTGACGTCCATCCTTTGGGGGTGGTTACGCGCACAAATCTTCCAAGCGATCATAGTTGTGGGTGATACCAAATATCAGTTCTATGTATGCCCTTAATCACACAAAAGAATCTTGGAAGCAATGAACTCTATGTTACCAAATCAGTTTTAAAGCTAGATATTATTTACTTGTGAGAAAGCATTCAACATACATACTTTTTGGCATATGAATGTTTCTTATAGTAGTTAGCCAATATCCTTGAGGCTAAATTAGTTAGTACTCTCCAAAATAATGTAGTTAAGAAAGCTCAGCTAGATATACTTGAGACAACACATGATAAATAAATACCTTTAGGCATATTTATGTTTCATATAGTAGTTAGCTAGAACCTTGGGGGCTAAATTAGTTTGTACCGACCAAAATAACATAGTTAAGAAGGATCATTCCACATGAGCAATTGGATGAATGTGCCGGTCTCAAGATCCTCATGGATATAATTTTTATGACAACATACAATTAAGTTACTTATGAGTGAATTAAGAAGAAAGAAGACGACCCCATGCCAAAGATCAACAACATGTGTCGCTCAAACAAGCCAAATTTTCAAAACAAGATTTTGGCCCCAAAATAAGACATGACCCTTATTTCAAAAATTCAATTTTTCAAAAAGTTAGGCCCAAATTTGGATGTTACAACACTCCCAAATGATGAATAAGTGACATACCAATATGTTTGGTAAAAAAAAAGGATTTAATATATATTTGAGTAGATTTTTTGGACTTTATTTTTTACCTTGTTTTTCTAAGTGACAAAATATCATTTTTTAACTCTAATGGGTTTTTTTTAATGTTGTAGAGATTTCTATTTAAGAAGATCTCTCACAAACTTGTTTTCAACATGCTTCCAAAGAAAAGTTTTGAAGTGCTCATGCTCCTAGACACAAATTTGAGGTTTTAACCATCTCAAGCTCTCAAAGGAAGTCAAAACCTGAACTTGAGTATTTCCTCCTAGAAATGATAGTATCAATGTTTTTTCTTTTAAATATTGTTTAAATACTTAGAACTGTGATTGTTAAATGTAAGCCTATTGATTCAAAGATCATATTTGTATCATTACTCGATTGATTGATTGAATGGTTACCACACAAAACTAGTTCTGCAAACCCTTGTTTGAGCTTCTTATTTTCTAATCACATTATACATTCTTGTGTGTTGATTTATTAGGGTATTTAAAATGGTTTTTACATAGTATTAGAAGTTTGAGGAAGAATTTCAAAATCCAAGTATATACACGCATTTACATTTAAATCTTAAATTGTATTTGGTTGAGAATACTCAACTAGTATCATTGTACTTTTAAATCAATCACTGAGGTTTAGACTACTACTACGCATGAGCTATACTTTCAAACCATTGATTCCATTGAGCTGAGTGCAACCATTGATTTTAAAAACCAATCCAAGATTTACCTTGGACTTATATTTTGAAATCTAATGATTAAAGACTATTTGAGATTTTCTTACATAGATAGGTACATAGAATTGGTTGTGTTTATTATTTGCTCTTATATTATAAAATCTACCTATTAGGAAGCTAGTAACCCTTGTAAATTGGGTCAAGCATTGGGTAGACAAGACCATCCTAACCTCAATTTCATTGAGTGCATCCATGTGTGGCTGAAAAAGAAATGTTGTGAAGCATTGCTACTATGATTGTGTGATATAAGTCCTCATGTAGCCAATCACTCTTGAAACTCTTATTCTTAAGTCTAGGCTAGTACCTAATAAGTTATTATAAATCCTTGTGAAGCTCTAGGTTTGTGTAGTCTACTTTGCTACTAGAAACCCCTTTAATGGTCTAGATTGTGTGCCTGGTTTGGGATTGCAAATCTAAGTGAAGATGAATTTTTGTAAGTTAGTTATTGTTGTCAATTTAGTGGCATGAACACCCAACACCCCCCCAAGATTTATCCCTCATTGGACCTAATAGATTGTACCAGCTCCATTTTCCTCTTGCCTACTACTCACTTCCCTTCATTAAAAATTGAATGCATGTTGAGTCCTTTTTAAGAAAAAATGTTAGTAGAAGCATTACTATTCCCATTGATAACTAATTGTGGTAAAAAAATATACTCAAAGATAAGGCACTTAAATAATAAAGAAATAAGCTAAGACCCCTAGTTGATTCCCCCTGTAGATCTAATTGCATTAAGATATTTTAAAGCTAGTTATGAACATATAAACACTATAAAATAACTTAACACGAGGATATAATGCCTCAAGAATCATCTTATCATAAATATGAAATAGACAATAATCTAATTGTGAAAAGATGCACTCTTTAAATAAAGTTTATTGTGACCATATTGAGTTGAAACCTCTCCTTATCACCTCGTTTGTCATGGACATAAAGCTTCTTTGTGCCTCCATGATGAGATTTCTCCCAAATCTTGTCTTTTAAATCTTGACATAATCGTGCTCCTCACATTTTGATTCCAATAAGAACTTATTACGCTTAACTTTTGTGATTTTACTAGAACTCATATGCAAATTTTGGTTTACTTCTCTTGGCCACAGCTATGCTTGCCTCTTTTTATCTTTTAATTATTTTTTATGTGAACATAATCTTCTCTTTCCTCAAGCACTTTTTAATTGTTTTGGATTTCCTTAATTTGGTCCACTTACCCAAGGATGCCTACATCACCAAGACATATAACATATCAAATGGGACGTATTGGATATATGGTATTGTAGAGCCCTGAAAGATTATACATGTCTTATAAAGTGCAACACATGGTCAGACAGTATGTATAAGATCGAATATTATTCGATATGTTAGCAAATACCAATACATACTTGATCTTACCCACTATGTCAACTTTTTGTTGTTTCCTTTTTGTAGCATCATATCTTTGCTAAAAAAAACACATTTCCCATACTTATGGTATTCTAGTTTGGCGTTAGTTACACAAAATAATTGTGCATCAATTACTAATGACAAACTTTATTTTGTAGCTTCTCTTTCCAACCTTATCCAATTTTCACATCAACAAAGTTATTTAAGGCACAAGAAATGGAAAATAGCCATAAAGCTGAAAATTAGTATCTTCAAAAAAAATTATCCAGATGACATTTCTTCATAAATTGTTACATAAACCATTTTTATGTTGTTCTTATTTTTAATTTCTTATTTTATTATTATGTTAGATCCTGATACTTTAATTATTGAATCTTAAGATTTCCAAATCAAGTAGCAATTCTTGAACTTCTTGCTAAATTTTTTCCTTTGGTTTAAATTTATGGAAACATTTGTAACTGTCAGAAAAAAATATAAAAAAAATACAAATACAAAAGTCTTTATCCACGTAGAGATATTTTTCTCTTGAATGCCATCTATTCCAAAAAATGAAATGAAAAAAATTGAAAAGTCCCTTATTTCTCCCACAATAGGTATCATTGAATATCAAAGCATTGTTCCACATGAACTGGGGTTGAGACTAATCATTGGTGGTAGTTGTGATTGGCATTTGTAGAGCCTTTGAAACAAAAATCAATGATTAATCTCGTTGACGGGATTCATTCATAATTAATCCCTAACTGAATAAATGGAAAAATTATTTCCTTCTAATGCAATTGATATATGTATAATTTTTTTGTCCAAAAAAAAAGCTTTCAAATATATTTTTGCAATTTTTTTGTCCAAAAAATAGATTGACTAACACAATACTTTTTTTGTTATTTCAGGTCACAAACAGCAGTGCTTAACAAACAGAAGGTCACTCAATGGACTTTCAGCATAAAAGAACCTTCACTGAGAAGAAAGACAGTATTAACAAGCTACCAGAAAATATAATTCACCATATACTCTCTTTTCTTCCATTGAAGTGTGCAGTGAAGACTTCAATTCTATCTAGGCAATGGATAAACATGGGGAAACCCTTATGGATATACACAACTAATATAGACTTCGATGAGGAATTCACAACAAATTTAAAGAAGACACATTATGTACAAGCTGTCCACCAACTTTTACAGTTCCATACTCTAGACAAGGTTAAGAAGTTCTGCATGTTCTTTTGTCCCGGTGACAGATACTCATCCGATCTCATAGAGTGGAATGAGTTTGTCAAAGTTAAAGGAGTTGGAGAGCTTGTGCTTGATTTGAGTGGAAATGCAAGGCACTCCGACTCGACAGATGATGATGATATCAGTGGGGGATGAATAAATTCAGAATGTCAAACTCTTTGTTCTCTTGTCTATCAATATCATCTCTCGACTTAACTTGGTGCATACTAGAGCCTCCGCATGATTTCAAGGGTTTCAAAGCCCTAAGAAGTGTTGCTCTCTATGGTGTGACAATTAATGGTGTTCAATTAGGTGAGATAATTCGTAGGGCCCCTCTTCTTGAGAACTTAACAATAAGTTACTGTGACTCCCTAAAGTCAGTAAAGATTGATCATCTTCAATTGCAGATATTAACATTGGGGTCATGTTTCGATGTTGAAGAGATGGAGATAAGAACACCAAACCTGAAAAATCTTCAGTACAAGGGTCAAGTTTGTGACAACCCTATTTTCAATGATGTATCCTCCATAAATGAAATGATCCTACTATTCACCCACGATGAGCTTGACTACGAGTTGCATCTCTGGCAGAATTTCTTGATGAAGCTTTCACATGTAAACTCCCTAGAAGTTAAAGTCACAAATACTTATCCGGTACGTTTCAATCTGCCCATTTCTTTTTATGTAAAAATACATATTCTAGTTTGGTCAACCTGAGTAGTTTCTTGTCTATGATGCTCCTTGCTGAAGGGTTATGTGGACGACGTTCTTTTACATATTTGGAGTTGATCAAGCTAAGATGTCTAAGTTTTTCAGTTACACCCTTTTGTCCTTTTCTCCTTCAAAAAAAAAGATCTATATACAGGTGAACTTTTATAAATGTCCTAGTCATGTAATCATATAATTTTTCTCCTATTTTTTGACTTTCTGTTTCCACCAGGATGACATAAGAGGAACCCCTCATTGGCCGCTTGCTCAATTTATCACTTTTTCTCAACCGAACACTGGAGTCATACCTGTGATACAGAAGTAGTCAAGGGAGTCATCATTTTTCTTCCGTTTATCAGATATCTAGATACAACGATATAATTGAATGTCATGTCACAAAGATGACTTCTGGTGCATTAGTCATGCAAATGTTTCACATTTTGTTGCAGCTAGAGCCCTCTTGAAGTTTTTTTTTTTGGTGCCAACATATAGATTTAACGAAGGAGAGAATTTTTCTCAAAATTGGGATAGTGAAAATCTCTGCTTCATCACTCTTGCCTGATTGTGTGCATATGGCAAGTTGCAACTCTGTTGTATGGTGACTACAATGATTATGTTGTTAAATCCTCTTGAAGTTAACTATTTTTTTAAGTATGCATTGCACTTTTCTTATATTCCCAGGTCCTCCAAGAACATGAAAAATTGCAATTGTCATTGGTCAAACTATTGAAGCACAGGCACTTATCTTTTAAAGGTGAAATGCATTCCTTGGACTTCTATTATGTTCAGTTCACTTGTTTTGCTATTTTGTTGTGGATGCGGGATCAGTTCCTTTTGTTGAGTTCGATTGGAACAGGCATAGGAAGACAAGAAAGCAGCGCCAAATCTCATAGCTACCTCAAGGAGGAAATAAATATTGATTACACTGATGGATGATTGATGTGACAATCGTGGTCATTTCGCATTTTTAAATCCCTTTACTGTATACTGCTGACTTATACTTTATATCTTGGGATCAAATCATTTTGGATAAGCCTTCATTTTATATCTCTGTCGTTTCTTTGAAGATCCAAAATCAATCTGATTTTATGTTATCTCTCGGATTTTCACTCAACTATCGTTTTGCTTAAGAGGCTGAGGTGGTGGGAGGAAGGGTTGCGATGTTAGCAAACTCCTATTTCCTCTCGATCACATTCCTTTGGTATATAGATAGATCTAGATATATAAATAAATATAAATATAGATGAGGTGAGCCTGGCACATGTAAAATACCTCAGATAGGAAGTAGCGCATCATCTCTTCAATGCAATAAACAAACCTGTTGATGGGACAAGTTATGGAATAAATATTAATCCCAGAGAAGATTCATTACTACACACTGAAAACGTGTCTTTACAATTTTATTGAGAATTAGGAGAGTTACAAAATATTGATTTTGTATCAAGATTGTTTGTTCTTTTGTCCATTGATATATTCACTCAACTTTACCTGAAGCATAAAGGAGCCTCATTACATTTTCAAGGGTCTCAAATCCCTAAAAAATGAAAGCAGTGAAGATTGATCATCTTCAGATGAAAAGATGGAGAAAAGTAAGCCGAACCTGAAGAGTCTTGGGTACAAGGGCCAAGTTTGTGACAAGCCCACTTTCAACGACATCCCCTTCCTAGATGAAGTTACCGAGACGTACACCCTTGACTTTGACTTCTAGTTCGAACTATCCAGGGATGCAGTCCACTTGAACTCAAGTTTTTGCCCAGAAAATAGATTGACTAACATAATATTTTTTTTTATATTTCAGATCACAAATAGTAGTGCATAACAAACAAAAAGTAGGTCAATGGACTTTCAGCATGAGAGAACCATCACTGAGAAGACTGACAATATCTTCAAGCTACCAGAAAATATTATTCACCACATACTCTCTTTTCTTCCTTTGAAGTGTGCAGTGATGACATCAATTCAATCTAGGCAAGGGATAAACATGTGGAAACCCCTATGGATTTATAACACTATTATAGACTTGACGAGGGTAGAGTTTCTAAAAAGCCAATTTTCAAAGATCCCCTCCCTGAATGAAGTTACCAAGGTGTTCATCCTTGACCTTGACTTCTTCTTTGATCTATCCAAGGATGTAGACAACTTGAACTCAAATTTTTCAAATTGAATGCTCAACCCATCCAGCTACTACCTTGAACCATCACGTTTGTCAAATCGGATGCTCAACCCAACCAGTTCAGCATCTAGACCGGTTGGGTTGAGCATTTCAATTTGAAAAACTGGATAATTCAACTTGTCAATATCTCAGGTAATGGCGGGGCTCCAGTAAAATTCTTGTTAGGGCTCCGTAGTGTTTACCTGTGATAAGCAAGCAAACGAACTTAAATGGAATTCAGAAGATTTAAGAAAGCACCATTAAAGAAAAAAAACAAAGAAAGATTCAAATGGCAATGGAGAGAGCATCAGAATTGCACATTGTAAATAGATGAACCAATGAGAAAAGGCTTACAAATGGATCGATTGCAGTATAAATCTTTACAAAAATGCAAAAGAAGAAGAAGAAGAAGAAGAAGATGAAAGGAAAGACAAAACACTCTTGATTATTTTTCCCTACTCTCATCGCTCTTAAGTCTCTTCTGCTTTATATAACTCTTGGTTATGCATTTCTAACCATAACAAACAATGCAGTCATTGAATGCGCTCGTAAAATTTGGTGTAACGAACCTGAAAATTAGTTGTTACTTGTAAGACACCATGGAATTGGTTGTCACGAACATGACAACGGGGCGTGATAGATGTTGTTGACTCAGCAACCGTTTTAGGAAGGAAGCAGAAATTTAATGGCATAGAACCGAACCTGACCCTTCGGTCCTATCGTAATTGGACCGGGTAAGATTAGGTCTGGTTCACTGCTTACGAAGTGATGTGAAAAAACTCAGTTATAGCAGTTAATCATACTGCCGATTTATATCTAATGAGACAATCAAGTGCGCTCTCATGCATTGCATCTCCCATTTTCGTTAGATCACAACTATGCTGGCTTTTTCTATTTCTCTATAAAAATAAATATGACCAATTGTGGTTTGAATGATAGGTTCCCGAGGATTATTATAAATTAATTAATCAAGTTATAGTATTCTATTGTTATATGATAAGTTATAGCTTAAATACATATTACGTTTGTGGTTTTAGAATCCTATTAATGATGAATTAATAATAACCAAGTCTTTAATTTATTTATTTTAATAATTACCTTCAAATATTTTGTGTTACATTGGGATAAGAATAAATCGTCTGTGAGATAATAATGTAATTATGTAATAAATTATAGTTAATAATTGATATTAACTAATTACTTGATCAATAACTCTACTAGTTATTTCACAAGTCATATTACATTAACATGACTCGATCAATATATAATGTGCAACAATATGATCATGTAAATTATTATACTTTCACTAATTAATAACTTAAATCATGAACCAATTAGTTATGATTAGTTTAGAGTTTATTTTTTTCTAATTTTTCAAGTATTTCTATCAATATACAATGAATTTATGTGTATCTCTTTAATTCATTTTTATTTTCTATTTTAAGCTAATATATAGTAAAACAATTATCAAAATGATTATATAGAAGTATAATGGAACAAAATTAATAATATCAAATAAATCACTTATTTTAACTATATTAACCTGATTGATCATTTAATTATTTTAATTTAATTTAACTAAAAATATTTTACTTAAATATTTTCATAAAATACTAAATAAAATTATATATTATTTAATTAATTTTAAAATTCTAATGTGCAATTTTTTTTAATTATTCTATTGATCAAAATCTTATCTTGTTTCACATAATAGCACTATTATACTTGGTTAAAGACTTACATAGCACTATGTTGGAAGTAAGAGGAAAAGTTAAATATAACTATATGTGAAAATAGGTGATTAATTATCTATAATTATATTTTTTCCAACTTATTCTCAATAAAATTATTTCATCGAGAATAATATCTATTTATTGATGATTTTTTAAATTCACTAAGAATAAGTGAATATTTCTCTATAATGTTTTTTTTACTTATTCTCAATGAAATAATTTTATCGCGTATAGCCTATATTTATGGGTAACTTTTTGAATTTCATCAAGAATAAGTAGATATTTCTTTATTATTTATTGTTGTTAATGTTTCCTACTTATTCTGGGCAAAACTATTTCATTGAGAAAAGAATATATTTCTCAATGATTTTTTCATTTCATTAAGAATAGTGGATATTTTTTTCCAACTAATTCTCAAAGAAATTTACTTCTCTGAGAAAAGCATATATTTCTTGGAGATTGTTAATTTCACCAGTAATAAGTTATTTTTTTAATTTTTAATTTCCCCTAATTTTTTTGATGAAATTATTTCACCGAGAATAGCATATATTTCTAGGGGATTTTAAAATTTTTCCAATAATAAGTGTATATTTTTTTGGGTTTTTTTGTTTGTTCTAACTTATTCTCGAAGATTTTTTTTAGAATAGTACATATTTTTCGTATTTTTTAATTAATTTTAAAATAAATGAATTTTTTTATATTTTTATCTCACCTCTTATTCTTTGCGAAATAGTTTTTCCAAAAATAATATATATTTTTTTAACCATTGAATTTCTTCAAGAATAAGTGGATTATTTTTAGTTTTTTTTTTTCTAACTTTTTCTTGATGGGATAGTTTTGACTAGAATATCTTAGTTATTTTTTAATTTTATCCAGAATAATTTATCCTCGCCAATTAGTGGGAATCTTTTTCTCGACAACATTCAAATTTCATCAAAAAATATATACTTATCACGAAAAAATTATTTTCACGGAAAAGAAAAAACTTTGAGAAACTTCAATTTCTTGTCGCATAAGAAGTTAGAGCAACTCAATTGAAGATGGCAATGAACTACTTCTGACAACCACACTCCTGCTTAGACTGTTTAATTTGAATGTAAGTTGAATTATGTATAGTCTTGTTTACTTGAATGGGACACAATCATGTTCAGGCTACATGAGTAAAAAGCATATAATCAGAATAGAGTAAATGATTTTATATAATGTTGGCCCCAAAATTCCCATTAAGATAATTTTGATGATGATAAACAATTAAATTACTAATGACGTATGTTAAGTATGCGGTGTAGTGAAAAAGCCATTTAAAAAGAGTCTAGTAGCATATTCATTTGATTGACCATGGCCCATTCCAACAATCCATTAAAAGGGAAAAAAATTGCACATACTAGAAAGCACACCATCAACATCCAATAGTACCATCTAATTAAAAAGACAAATGAAGAATCATTTTTTGCAAACAAAACTAATATTAGTTCAAAAAAGGGAAGAAGAATAAATCACTCAAAAGGAGATATCTACATAGGAATAAATCAGCTACTTTAGTTAGATAATTAAAAATTGAAGTGCCAACAATCAAAGGAGTCAAACCCATCTATAAAAGTCAAGCAAAACCAGTGAAAAAGATGAAACCCTAAAGTAAAATGACAAAATTAAGGAGTCAAGCATGTGGTGAAAACAAAGCAAGAAGAGTTGACCCATATGGAAGGAGTCGACCTCATGTCATTATGGAGAGAGCAAAACCGCAATGGGAGTCGATCATTGTACTAAAGTACATATAGTAAGAGTCAACAACATGGAAGGAATCCACACCATCTGAGTGAAAATAAAAAAGAAAACAAAAAAGGATTTGACTCTATGCAACAAAAAGTTTTGAAATAAAACAATAAATCGACCCTTATAAGGTGCAAAAGCAAGAGGAGTCAAACCCTGGAGCGGAGAGGATTCAAACTCTCGGTAGGATTCGACTACATAATCAAGCTATTAGAAGAAAAAGGAGTGGAGCCCATGCTGTAGAAATTCAATTTCTTGAATATCAGGTCCAAATCCAAAAATTGTATCTTTCCAAATCATGTAAGTAACCTATAATATGTTCGGTAGCCAAATAGGAACTAATGATTATTTTTTCATAATTTTTAGACCTTTGTTTTCACCCTCTTTTCCTAAATGTTGGAGAATTTGCTATTTAACCCAAACAGGCCTCCAACGAAATTCTCTCTTCTCACTGAGAAAACCATGCCACCTAAGCTCTTGCACATGATTTAAGAAGTTTTTGGCTCCTCTAAAACTTAAAAGGAAGTCAATTTTGATAATTTTTTATTGAGTTAATTATTCATGTGTTGTTTAATTGAATACTTAGATATCAATTAATTGAACATGTGCTAAGTGATTTTAAGACCATATTTGATTCAGCCATTGCATTGTGAGTAGTTGTGTTATTGACAACCATTTGAAATTACGTTTACAACCTCTTCTATTTTTAAATCATATTAATGCATCCTTGTATGTCATTTTATTGGGGCATTTGAAATGGCTTTTACTAAGTATTTAAACTTTGGGATAACATTTCAAATCCAAGTGTATCGTGAACTAGTGCTAAGTACACTTTGAAAAATCATTCACTATAATTTATAATGCTACTTATGGGCTATAGTTTGAAATTTATTACTTTTGAATTGAATTGAATACGTTCCCCAACTTGAAAAGACAATCTCATATTTAAATTGAGCTGATATTTTCAAATCAACACATCTTGATCTGCCTATATTTTCAAATAAAATAATAAATGACTATTATGAGTTATTTTCATTTTAAAATCAAGTTACTAAATATTTTAAACTACTAATTACATTGGATAGGTACCTAGGATAGATGTACCTATTTGTTTGTACCTAGATTGATAAAATTTGCCTATTGGGAGATAATTAATATTGGGTTATATGGTAAGCAAGTAATGCTTACAATTGGGTCAAACCTTCCTTCGGTAAGACCATCCTCACCCCAAATTTATTTAAGATAAATTATTGTGGTTGAGGAGTTGAAGGTGGGAAGGTGTGTTTGATGTTGTTTGAGTCATAAGACTTTGTGTAGGTAGGCGATGCTGAAAATCTCTTTGTGGGTCTAGATTGGTGTGCCTAGTAAGTGGATGAAAATCTCTATGTTCGTCTAAGCTTGCATAGCCTAGTGAATTGATGGAAAATCTCTTTGTGAATCTAGGCATGTATGCCTCATTAGGTGTTAAATCTAAGGGAGTGCCATTGTGAGTTGGTTGTATATATTTTTGGGCAAAGCCAACATTTTTGGGCCTTCGAGGTGATTTGCTTTGTATATTTTTGGGCAAAGCCAACATTAGTGGTTCCTTAAGATTATAAAACATCTTAGGGGGTGGACTAGCAATCGGCTAGAAGGACTACAAACCACCCTAAAAATCCTATATGTACTTTGTTTGTAATTGCTTATACGAATGCTATTGTTCATTGTGAACATAATCTATAAAATTGACCTTAGATTTTGAATTAATTAAAAACAATATGAACTAAGTAAAAGCAGTTAAAATTAAGAATAAAGGTGAAAAAATCCGACTATTTTATCAGACTAGATATACCTTAATCTGTACATCATTTATATATTGGATTACCGGTTAGTAAAATAGGCATAAATATCATCTCTTCAATGCAGCAAACAATCCTGTTGAGGAGACAAATTATAGAATAAATATTAACCCCAGAGAAGATTCATTAATATACACTGAAAACATCTTTTCAATTTTATTGAGAATTAGGAGAGTTACAGAATATTGATTTCGTACAAAAAACAACACCAATAGAATATTCATTTGTTTTTTGATCTTTGTCAGAGCTACTCATTTGATCTCATGAGATTGATTGATTTGTCTGCCATAGGAGTTCAGTAGCTTGAACTTGATGATATTCGATGGATGAAGAAATTTAGAAAACTGGATTGTTTGTTCTCTTGTCCATCAATATCTTCGCTCAACTTTACCTGATATATAAAGGAGCCTCATTAAGATTTTAAGGGTCTCAAATCCCTAAAAAATGAAAGCAGTGAAGATTGATCATCTTCGGTTGAAGAGATGGAGATAATTAATCCGAACCTGAAGCGTCTTGGGTACAAGGGTCAACTTTGTGACAAACCCATTTTTAGCAACATCCCCTCCCTGGATGAAGCTACTGAGACGCACACCCTTGATCTCGACTTCTACTTCAAACTATTCAGGGATGTAGTCCACTTGAACTCAAATTTTTGCCCAAAAAATAGATTGACTAACATAATACTTTTTTACTTATTTCATATCACAAATAGCAGCGAGTAACAAACAAAAAGTTAGTCAATGGACTTTCAGCATAAGAGAAACTTCACTGAGAAGACTAACAATATCACCAAGCTACCAGAAAATATTATTCACCACATACTCTCTTTTCTTCCATTGAAGTGTGTAGTGTTGACATCAATTATGCCTAGACAATGGATAAACATGTGGAAATCCCTATGCATTTACAACACTATTATAGACATGACAAGGAGTTCACAACAAATTTAAAGAAGGCACATGATGTACAAGTTGCATACCAACTTCTACAGCTCCATACTCTTGACAAGATTAAGAAGTTTCGCCTATTCTTTTGTCTCGATGACAAATACTCATCCGATCTCATAGAATGGATTGAATTTGTTAAAGAAGGAATTGGAGATTTTGTGCTTGACTTGAGTGGAAGAGTAAGGCACTCCGACTCGACAGATGATGATGATATCAGGTGGGGGTGAATAAATTCACTGAACTTAACCTGAGGCATGAAGAAGTGTTATTATGATTTCAAGGGACTCAAATCTCTAAAAAATCTTTGCCTGAAGAGATGGAGATAAGTAAGCCAAACCTGAAGAGTCATGAGTAGAAGGGTTGAGTATCTGAGAAGCCAATTTTCAAAGACATCCCTCCTTGAATGAAGCTACTGAGATGCTCATTCTTGACCTCGACTTCTTCTTTGATCTATCCAGGGATGTAAACCACTTGAACTCAAGTTTTTCAAATTGAATGGTCAACCCAGTCAGCTGCTACCTTGAACCATCACGTTTGTCAAATTGAATGCTCAACCCAACCAGTTCAGCCTCTAGACTGGTTGGGTTGAGCATTTCAATTTGAAAAACTGGATAGTTCTACTTGTCAATATCTCAGGTAGTAGCGGAGCCTCAGTAAAATTATTTTCAGGACTCCTTAGTGTTTATTTGTGACAAGCAAGCATACAAAATTTAATGGAGTTCAAATGATTTAAAAAAGCGCCATTAAAGAAAAAAACAAAGAGGCTTCAAATTGCACATTTTAAACAGATGAATAAATGAGAAAAGGCTTACAAATGGATCAATTATTGTACAGGAATCCAGTCT
The DNA here is from genome assembly GCF_029961685.1 of Aristolochia californica. Lineage (NCBI taxonomy): Eukaryota > Viridiplantae > Streptophyta > Magnoliopsida > Piperales > Aristolochiaceae > Aristolochia > Aristolochia californica. The sequence continues at coordinate 24,076,264 of NW_027181771.1, forward strand.
CTTAGCCAAAAAAAGGGATCACAACTTTGAACAGCTATGATGTTCTTTTTCTTTACTGCAATTCTCTGCAAAAAGGCAAAAGAAGAAGAAGATGAAGGAAAGACAAAACACTCTTGATTCTTTTTCCCCTACTCTCATCGTTCTTAAGTCTCTCCTGCTTTATATAACTCTTGCTTACACATTTATGACTATAACAAACAATGTATTCATTGAATGTGCTCCTAAAATTGGTTGTAACAAACCTGAAAATTAGCTATAACTTGTAAGACATTAAGAAATTGGTTGTCACAAACCTGACGATGGGGTGTGACAGATGTTGTTGTGTCTGCAACCATTTCTGGATGGAAGCAGAAAGTGCCATTAGGTAGACAGCCACATGGATCAGTGATGGCAGAATCAGACCTGACCCGTCGGTCCTTTAGTAATTGGACCGGGTAAGATTAGGTCCGGTTCAATCCTTACAAATTGATGTGAAATCCCTAAAAAAACTCGTCTTTCAAAGACGACCGGTCTAAAAACTCCGTTGTTGTGACAAGCTAATTCGCATAGGAACAAAGTATAAGACATAGCGTTGAGGCTTCCAAAAAATCATCGACGTCGACAAAGGTCCAAACACACTTCGAATGTTAAAAGCTATGAGAGAAGCTTGTTGTTGCCAAACAAATTTCAAGGAGAAAAGTTCGACGTCTGGGCCGAGCAAGTGTCTTGTGTGATTGGCATTTAAGCAATACTTGAAATTTCCAGTTGATTATTCTGATTTTTTAGCAAAGCATAAAATTTGAAACCGTTATCTACTTCGGTCGTTCCAGGTTTGGTTTCTACGATTGCCAATGTTCGAATTATCGCAAGACAACTTTCTTTTCACCTTGTTTGTACTGTTTCCGTCCTCTTTGTTTTTCACAAAACTCTTATCAAAATTTCTTTTTATAGTTTCCTGGATTGTTTTAGCAGATCAGAGTTAAACGATGGACCAATCAATAGTGATTTATATGGTTGCGTAAGGGCACTGTACAATTAATTTTCATAAGTGGCTATAAGTTGAGTGAGGGGGTAAGTGGGGGACTTGCTGCTGATGTAAACCCGAAGAAATTTTATCCCTCTAGGAAAATTTACTCCACCTGAGAGCTCATTTTTTCTCTACTGGAGGTTGTGGAAAGTGACGAGACCTTCAGGGCACTTGTTCCCGACTAACCCTGCTTGCATCACTACCTCAAGATGTCCACGTTCATTCAAGCCTTTACGCTTTTCCACATTACAAGGCGCTAAGGATGCACTCTGCAATGACAAACATTTTGCAGAGAGAATCATCAGTCTCCTTCAACACAACAATTGGCAGCTTTTCATGACCTCCTCAGACATTCCAAGAAAGTTAAACCCGGAAATGATACAATGTGTCCTTCGCCAAAAATAGGTAAATGACCCGAAACTCCTCTTGAGTTTCTTCCACTGGTCCCAGTCTCAAATGGGTCTCCCGCAAACATTAACTTCTTTTTCAACACCTGCTGTAAATCTATGTAATGCCTGTTTGTTTGGTCCTGTAAATGGTATCTTAAAGCAAATGATTGCCACCCACTTGGGCAATTCACATGTGGATGCTATTGCGAACTCAATCTTATATAGCTATAAAGATTGTAAAGAATCCAACCGTCTTGTGTTTGATATATTGATAGATACATACAAGAAAATTGGTATGTTGGAAGAAGCTGCAAACTCAGTGCTAGTAATGGGAAATGAAGGACTCACACCAAGTATAAGGTGTTTAAACTCTCTTCGGGTGCACTGGACCCACTCTCCCCATCACTAGCATCTCTACACTGCACTGTGGCCTCTGGTAGGTCATCCAATCTGACAAAATTGGACTCCTGAGGAGCTGCTTCAGCAACTGTATTGGACTTGTCCTTGTATACAATCTTCTCATTGAAGATCATATTCTTGCTTCTTATAATCTTTCGGCTCTTATACCAGTTTTTAGGAAAAAATCGTCGATGACAACAAGACAAGTAACAAGTACTCATGCACGACACAATATTTTACATGGTTCGGCAAATTGCCTACATCCATTGGAGCTGTATAGGATTTTATAGATCAATTGAAGAATCACAATACAGTATGTTTCTCACACCAGAAATACAACCCGAGAGAGTCTTCTCTCTATTTCGTCTCAATGAGTTTCGGTGAGACCTAAACTTCTCCCCACTTTGTCTTCCTGGTGCACACACAGGCACCGATACGAAATCCCGAGGGAGTTCTGTCAACCTCTCAGTTCCAGTAAGTCCTAGACTCTGTTCTTCCGACTACAACGTCGAATAGCAGCACCGGTAACGGCGACAGCAACGACAACGAACTGTAACTCCTGCAACGGTGAAGGCAACATCGTCGTTCTTCTTGAGTCTCTCTTTTTGCCGAGAGACTCTGTTTCGTACTCTGTTTCTATTTCGGAAACAGAGTTGAAGTCCCGCCCTACAGCACCAGCAACGGCGACGCTAGCAGCATCGCATAGCAGCTCCGGCATAGGTGACGGCAACGGCTTCCAGTCAACAGAGTGCCTGTTAAATCTTGCCTTTTCTATACTTTTTTGCCACTTTCCAGTTTCCACTCCAACTCGCAAGTCGCCACGCAATTCATGAAAGAGCACATGCAGTTTGCCAACAATGAGGTGACTTGCCATTCCCGGTCGACGCCCCAAAGTGCGTAACATACCTACCTTGTTCCCGCCAAAAATCTTTTCAAAATGTATTCTATGTGCCCTCGCCCCCTCTTTGTCTAAGCAAACGAGAAATCACAAAAAATAAAACAAATTATGATTATTCTCAATAGTGAACAAACAATGAAATACGAGACTCTCTACGCGTAACATCCCTATTTCGGCAATAGAGATGAAGTCTTCCGGTTGAGGGACTCTGTTCGTACACCATCTTTGTTTCAGCAACAGAGTCGTGTGCAGTGGACCAGACTCCATAGTCCTCAACAAAGACATCTCACTTGAAATTTTTTCACGTCTACCCAAGAAATGACGGCTCAAGTGCGAAGCTACTTTAAAGAAATGACATAATATGATCAAGAAAGTTAGCTTCTTTCACTGCCAAATCAATTGACTTCGGTTTAGTCTATCTCAAATACTACGACTATGGCTTCATACGTGAATGTATGTTTTGTCGCTTGCATGACAAAGGAGCACTCACGCTCCAAGACTCCCTCATCTTCCCTTCACATCAGAACATCAAGAATATGGGTTCATGCAATGGGGTCATCTTCTAGTGCAAGAAAATCCACACTAATCTCAAGCTCAGTTACTATCTCTACAATCCAATTACCAAGTTTCTCATGACTCTTCCTCCACTCCCTCCTTTCAGAATGGCCCATGACCCCTTTGATAATTGTTTCCCTTTTTTAGGTTAAACCCATTATTAGGTAGTTTCCCATAGATGTAAGGATAATGAGCATGAGTTTGGATTATACGTTAAATGGGATTTGGTCTAGAAATAAGCCTGAGTTTTCCCCATCAACGGGTTTCTCTGCAAATTCCTGGAATTTTGTCTACCATGACTGAAGGTATGCATCTTGGGTTTCCGATTTTATTTTTACGAATTTTATATTGCTTCAGAAATTCTGATTTTCATTTGGAATCTCTCATCTTGATTATAATTCCATTATTTATTTATTTTTGTAAAATGTTGTCTACGTTTTTATTCTGCCGTAAAAAAAAAAAATTTATGTGTCGTTTTCGTGTAGAGGAGGATGTAGCCTTACGATGAGGCCTTATGAGGCCCGCGCTTCTTCGATCGCCAGTGGTGGCACGTGCGACTGTCAATACATTGTGTGCCTATTGGATCTCAATCACGTTGGTGCTCCCTGGCTAGACAGCGTCCAATAGTGACAATGATGTTTCCGAACAGCGTTCCCGGCCTGATAGGATGACTGCATTGGTGCGTCAGAGTAGGTTGCACTTAGTGCGCTGGAGGTGCCGGCATGTTAGTGGGAACAGATGCTCCCGAGGGAAGAAAATGCCCACAGCAAGCCATCAGCCGTCATTCGGGTCTACAAATGGGATAGTCGACGAGGGGAGTCGAACGACAGGCCTGATTGTGTGTGCTGGCGTCGAACCATTGACGTTTTGTGCGTATTTTCTTCCCGACTCCTGGTTGGTCCATTTCCTCACTTCCAGTCGCCAGGAGACCGGCGTTGCACACAACTGATTCTCGATCGAGAAACATTGCTTCAGTGGGTGGAAATGAACACCAGAATTTGCGTCGAAGCACAGCCAAGAGGAGCAGTCACAAAGCACAGAGAGAGAGACGTTGTAATGGAAGCTTGTGTACACCGACGTGTTGCACTCATTGGACACACACCGGTGACAATAGCACCAGAGGAAGGAGACGACGGCGTGGGGATGGTGAGTAGAGTCCTGAACAAATGAGATGCCTGGCTATGATCAGCCGAGAGAAGCATGAGCGAACATAGCAGAGACCTGTGCTTTGTGCGTCGGTGTTCTGTGCACTCATTGGATCGCAGCCAAGGCCTGGAGCACGACATCGTGCTCGCCGGCTGTCCCGCACCACTATACACGCAAGAGCACAAACGTGCTCATGGTCCATCCAAGCCCAATGTTATCATTGGATACATTTAATTCATATATAAATAACATGAAAAATAGAATATTTTAGTTTTCATTCTTTTTCATTTTAGTACATATGGATATAATAATTGGAAATGCATATATGAAAGTTTAATATGCATGTGTTAGTTAATTTTTATCTGTATAATTTTTTTTTATGCATACGTAATCTTCTATGCATATTATGATCGACCTAAATATAAGAAATTAATAATTGGCATAAATTTTAGTCAATTATTTTGATGTAATATTTTGGTTTACATTTGAATAATTAAGTAATAACCACAACATTCTTAATTATGAAAAATGTTTAGTGACATTAAGTTTAGTCACATAAAGTTAATGACATACAAACTTGAGAATAACCATGGAAAGCTTATAATTTAACCTCACATAGTAATTGTTATATTTAAGTGATTAATTTGGATTGGATAGAAACATTTAAAACAATTGGTTACTCGCCCACAACAATAGAAAATTCCTTTAGAGATAAATTTATGATGCCATTATAAAGTGATATAAATTGTTTATGTGTTATAATCTAAGCCTAATCACATGTTGATTTATTTTTTTGAATTTATTTACGTGGGTAAATATTCAATTTACTGTTCCATTGCATGTTTTAGTAAGCATTGTTGTTTATTTTGTTATTCTTCAAACTTTATATGTTCCGAATTTTGATTCCTCCAATATTATTCCTCTGAATGGTAATAATTAAGCTCTTTGTTGGTCATTTCTTCTATTAAATAGCACTGACATATATGACTCTTTCATTAGCAAAGTCATCACATTTTCTCTTGGTTGGTCATATATGACTCTTTCATATCAGCTCTTCATCTCATGTTCTATTTCTTTTTTATAAGATTAACATATTAGACTCTAGTTGATAAAGTACTGACACGTTTTTGGTTATTCAATTTGTTGTTCTTTATGAAATCCTCTGGTAATGTCATGAGTTAAATTAGCACAAATGAGGAGAACCATGCTTTTAGTTCATGTTATGAAGTTATAATTGGATATCTTATTTTTATACTATGTTTTATTTGAGTCATTAAAATATTTGGCATAGGAATTGATTCTTAAAATATTAAGAGAGAAAACAATAAATTGATTGTATAATGAGTACATTGTTTCTCTATTTATAATAGAGAAAACTCACAGAATCAAAATAAAATTAAACCTACCCATGTTCCACTTACAACTTGAATAAAACTCCAAATACGAAACAAAGTAAATCACTATTACAAAAAACTAATAGAATCAAAAGATTTCTTATGTAAGATTCTTTCCCATGAGACTCAAATAAGACTTTTTCATACTAATTCTTCCACCATGAGACTCCTTTACCATGAAAATCATATTAGACTCTTCCATATTTGCTTCTTCAACACTCCTCTCAAATTGGAGTTCCTAACCTTCGCATGAAAAGAAATTTTCATCTCTATCCTCCTCCTTACTTAGATGTTCTTTATTTCTAAAAAACATTTACCACCACTACTTCTCAACACCTCTTCTTTTGAACTTCTCCTTCTACTTCTCTCCATGAAGTGACCCTTTCCTTTTAAAGAGTCTCAAATTGTACATAGCAAATATGAGAGAAGAAGCATCACTCTAGCCAAACGATAAAACTCCATATTCCTTTCAAAATGGTATATGTTTGAAAAAAGACTCCTTTCAATTTCAAAGGTAGACATGCCCAATTTTAGTGCATGAAAAAAAGAAAGAGTATTCACAATTTTAATGGTAGCTCACAAAAATATACTACTTTGGTGAATAAAAAAACTTAACTCACTCTGACTGTTGGGTGCACTCTTGTTCTATGTAGGAAGTATAGCCAGTGCTCTTAAGTGATAAAAAAATTCAAGAAATTTCATTACCTATTTCAAAATTCTAGAATTTCTAGAGGACTAACAAAAGTGACCATTGTTTTATACCAAGAAGGTGACAAAAGAAGTAGAATGATAAAAAAAAATTAACCAGAATAGTAACTTACCAATGGAGCACAAAATTGACTAAAAATGTTGGCCACAAGAGTTTGACTAAACAATTGACCCAAAAAAATTACTTGAATTTTAATAATAAATTAAATACAATGGAGATATACCTTGGAGAAAGGGGGAATGCGCCATGGAGTTTAACTAGAAAATTAGTTGGAGTTAATTGCAGTATCATATTCATATGGCCTTCGAGCAAAAAAATCTTTCCTCATGGACACTCTTAGAATCCCAACATATGGCCTAACTTACTATGATGAAAGAAGGCTAGTTTGCCTCCCAAATGAAGAAGAAATAACTTAAAAGAACAAAAAAAAGAGCTTTGAAAATAAGGGAAACTTCTTTGCATAAAATGAAGATGGTTTACACTTGTCGTTACAAAGCCTACTTATATGAAAACTAGGGATAAGAATCCTTATCCCTTCATCTTACATGGATCAGTATGATCTTCCCACTTAAGTACGAGGTTTACCCCTTTATTTAAATTCAAACTTGGCATTATCACAAATGCCTAAATAAGCTCATAAAATATAATTCAAGAGCATTTGAATCGATCCGAGTTAAAATTTAAATTTTAAACGAGACAAAGAAATTGATAGCCAGCCTCTACAGCTTGAATGCATGTGTGCCACTCACCTACACACGTGCCTTGCCTATGTGGCTCACCCACGCACCTCACCTATATCCTCACCCACGCCTGGGTGGGGGGCAAGGGTTGGGTCGGGATTAATTAAATAACACATTTAATGTAATACATAACTATCTTGATCATAGCTAATACTAATTAATTAATGACATTATGTGTTTACTAATCATATAATTACTGATTAAGTAAGAAATAATTAAATACCCGATGATTTATGCTAATTAATCGGCCAAGTGACCTATTTAATGTAATAAATAATCAATTATTTAATAGAAAAAGTAGTAATAACTTACTTATCTAATTAATCACACACATTCTAGTTATATAATTAGGATGGGTAACTTCCTGAGAAGTCTTCGTGTTGCACCTCTTTTTGCCCTATTTTTCATTGCCACCATCTAATTTCTCCATTGCATTGCTGCGTTTAGGGGGTGACAAAACACATTTGTATATATAATTTATTTTATTTTTTAACGGTTTGAAACTTTTGGGTAGAAGAGAAGAGGAGAAAAAAAGAAAAAAAAGTATGATTTTTTTTAGTTTTTTCTTTATTAATGCAGTTCGCTACACTTTCGACACAGACGATCAAAGTTTTATTCTTTAACCCAACAAAATGGCGCTCCTTTTTTATTTTTTATATCTCAATTTTTGCATAAGATTATAATTTTTATTTTATTTTATGTAGGGAATGTGGAAAAGACCGACAGAACACGGGGGTATAGTGAAGCCAGAGAAGGGATTGGTAGCATGGAGAGGGTAACACAAACGAGTGCGAACATACTAGCACCAATGCACCAGATCCCATCAGACCTCAAAAGTTAAGTGCGCTTGGATGAGACTAGACCTAGGATGGTTGACCTCCTAGGCAGTCCTCGTGTAGCACCCGTTTTTTCCCATTTTTCCTTTGCCACTAGCTAATTTCTCCCTCGTAATGCTACGGTTAGGGGCGGAAAAACATATTTGTATATATAGTTTTTTTTTCTTTTTTAACGATTCAAAATGTTTGGGTAGAAGAGAAGAGGGGGAGAAGATAAAAAAAGTACTATTTTGTTTTGGTTTCTGTTAATATTGTAGTTTTTTTTCAGTTTCAACACGGACGATGAATGTTTTATTCTTTAAGCCAACAACATAATGCTTTTAATTTTTTATGTTCTGATTTTTGCTGAAGATTTTAATTTTTTATTATATTTTATGTCGGGAATGTGGAAAAGACAGGAAAAATACGGGGGGAGGGGGAAACTAGGGAAGGGATTGGTAAGATGGAGAGGGAAACACAAACGGGTGCGATCATACCAACACTAATGCACTGAATCCCATCAAAACTCCGTAGCTAAATGTGTTTTGGCAACTGCAGTACTTGGATGGGTGACCTCCTAAGAAGTCCTCTTGTTGCACCCATTTTTACCCTTTTTTCCTTTTCCACCTGCTAATCTCTCCCTCGTAATGTTGCGGTTAGGGGCAACAAAACGTATTTTTAAATATAGTTTGTTTTATTTTTTAACGGTTTGAAATGTTCGGGTAGAAGAGATGAGGGAAAAAACTATGATTTTGTTTTGTTTTCCATTATTAATGTAGTTCGGTTAAGTTTTGACACGACTGAACAACATTTTATTTCTTTAATCCAATCACATAGCGCTCCTTTTTAATTTTTTATATCTCGATTTTTTTTAAGATTTTAATTTTTTATTTTATTTTATGGAAAGAATGTGGAAAAGACTGACAGAACACGGGGGAAGAGGGAAGCCAGGGAAGGGATTAGTAGGATGGAGAGTAACACAAATGGGTGCGATCAATAAAATTTTCATTTTGATAAATGTGGTAGAAAGAAAAAAATTTGAGTAAGATAAACAAGCTAAAATATTTTTGCAATTTCAGTTAATGTAATAAGAATCAGTTTCTATTCTCTTTTTCCAATGAACTAACCCATCAACTCATAAAATAGTTTTTAGACATGAAGAAGATTGAATTTTCAGCATATATGATGTAAATGTTGAGTAATTTCAGATCACCTTTGTGCTCACTCTAGGAAAACAACACACAAAGTAATTGACTTCAGTTCTAATAGGAGAGGTTATTCAACTCACGCAGGTGATGAACTTCAGCCGCATTACTCAGTTCATCACCTGACATCGTAAGTGGAGCACCAGCGCATGATTCTTGTTGATGAATCAAAAGAACCCAAAAATCATCTCTATAGTTTAATTTCGAGAATCTGGATTCCACAGTATATTGAGAATCATTTGGATGAAGCGGGCAAGATGCCTCAAACCCTCATCAAATTTTTTCTTTTCAGTCTCTCTTCTGCACTCTTCCCTTTCTCGATCTAGTTCTTCTCTCGTCTCTTCTTCCTCCGAAATTTTTTTCCTCCCTCTCGTCCTCCATCTCCCTTCTCCCTTCTCCCTCTCGTTGTGAACGTCATCTCAGCCTCCCACTCCCTTCTCCCTGAAATTATTCTCTCTTCGCCCAAAATACCTCCCTATTTCGTTTGATTTCCCCCATTTCAATTTCGATTTTCTTTGATTTTTGACATTTCAACGTCAATTTCTTCAATTCTACTTCAATTCGGCTTCGATTTCACCCTTCGACTACGATTTTCCCCAAATTTAAGAAGGTATGCCTATACCCTGACTTTGTTTATTATTTTAGTGTTGTATTTGATTTAATTTTAAATTTTGTACATAATGTGTATTAATTGTTGCTTAATTTTGGGATTTAGGGTTGGGGTTTATGGTTCAATTTTGTCTTCGTAGGGTTTAATTTTGGGATTAGGGTTAGGGTTTATTGTATTTTTAGGGTTTAGTTTTTTTTTAAATTTTTTTAGGGTTCTTAGTTTTTGGGTTTTAGGGCTTTTAGGGTTTTTTAAGGTTAGATTTTAGGGTTTAGGTTCTGGTTCTAGAATTAGGGTTTAGGGTTTGGGGTGTTGAGTCCAGTTCAAACAATGCTGAGTCGCCTACAAAGGCGTCCATAAGCCAACAAAACCCGACCCCCCATCACTGAGAGGTACAATTTGTAATGACTGCGAAATCATATGGGGCTCTACTAGGGATGTTCGGTGAATTTGGACTTGATATGTGTGTTTTTGCACTGTTTAGTTTATCTACAATGGAAATAGTTTGGTTAATCTTGAAATGTTTTAGAATGTTGTTGAAAATTTTTGAAGTGATGTAGAATGATTTTGCCATGTGGAGAGGAGATTCAGGTGTTTAAATATCCACCACATGGTATTTTATTTTTTGTGGTTTGATGAGGACCATCTCGGATTTAGATTATAAATGGTTGTAAGAAGGCTACAAATTGCTCGATATTATAACATTTGGATTTTTGAAGAAGACAAAAAAATGCTCGATCTCTTGGTCAAACAGGTGAATATAGGGAATAGGTTGCCCAACAAGGTTTGGAAGCATGAGGTATATATGGACTATCGCCCGAATGTCCCAACCACAATACCCCAGGACTTAGCTTTCCTTGCTTTCAATATTTCTTTTTTCTGAGCTTCTTTCATCCCATTGAGATCATATTCTTCCAAGAAGAAAACTTTGAGATATGAATCATAACGAAATGCCCTAATATGGGGGTTTGCTATCATAAATGCCTCTAGATGGAATCTACCATCTGCAACAAATACAACAACATCAACTGCAACACTATTAGGACATGTAGTAGATGCACTTCCCTGAAGACAAAGGTTTAGACTGTGGAACAATGATATCAATACTAGAGTCAGCTAAAACAGATTTAACGGTTCTCACAACTGCTGAGAATTGGATGGTCCATGCCACTGCAATCTTTTTGTCACAAAAAAAAAGCTTTAATTGTATTAATGATATGGTCTACCTCAATTTTTATTTCAACGAAAACATATAAAGCAGGGATTTTGGTGTAATCTATTGGGACTAAACAGCTATGCCCGTAATGGATCAAAAGATCCAGAAAAATCATCCACACAGCAGCATACCCCATATGTGATGTCAACTAGAATAATGCACTCATCAACAGAAGCAAAGGTTTCAAAAATGTTGGAAAGAACAAGTGAGTACATGAGGAGACCATCGATGAATTGAAGGGCGACCCTTTTGGTGCCGGAAGATACAATTCACCATATTGCTTTATGAATTTCGAAGTTATAATTTGAGGGGAGCATGGAAACTGCAGTATCGAGGGAAGGATTGTTAAGAATCGAATTAGGGACTTGATTTCTGAAGAAACAAACGCTTAGGAGGGGGTCTCGGGTTTTTGGAGGAAAGAACAGTGTCGGGTTCCATCTGATTACCAAGCTACGTGAAAGAAGATTTCCAAGAAAGTCACGACAGTTATCATTGGCAGACTCACCTTTTCCAGAGAAAACAATGAGAAGCGAATTGGAACAAACAAAATACTTAAAGAGTAAAAAATACAGCATGAACCAATATGCTTTACTTACAGAACTTAGAATTCTTTTATAAGACCTTTACTTCACAAAATTTCTATAAAACCTGTCCTATGTGTGCAAAATTTGGTTTTAATGGGGAAAGGAGCAATTTTGGGTTTTAATGGGGAAAGGAAAAATTTTAGGTTTTAAAGGATGGGCTGGCATGGTGCTATATGGACAAATTTTACTAACGTGGGAAGTTGACGAATCGCATGAGGATTCCAAAGGTTGAAATCGGATAATTTGGGAAATAAGTTTAAAAAGTCATTATTCAGGTAAATAAAAATTTGAAATCCAATATTCGAGTACAATTCCTTGAAATATAATAAAAATAATAATAATTTTCCACAAAATCCTTCTTATTACATGAGTTGCTAATTGGGTGTAATTAGATTGGACAACAACAACCTTCATGTAGGGCATATTGAGTGAGAATTTTTTAAAACCACTAAAATTTAAAATTTTGATCAATTCAATTTCTATAATTTTTTTGAGAAAATTTTACTTTTGTGCAATGGTACCCCACCTATAAAGTAATATTTAATTAATCTATCTAATAATTACATAAAAAATTTAAAGCTACAACAATTCAAAGTAATATTTAATGAATTTCTTCTTTTGCATGTTGAAGATTAAAATATAATTTTAGTTATTGAGATTTATGTTTCAATTGCATAATTCTAAACTTTTTTCAATCTATCCTTTAAAATTTTCTCCATAGCACAACAAGGTGCATCAATAGATGACAAAAATTCAAAATACTGGCGCTAGTACTACATCATGACTTAAAAACTATCAACTATGAAATCTCCAGCCAGCGAAATATCAAGGAAGGAATGTAGAGCTCCATGTTTAGCAAGTATTAGGTAAAAGGAAACTCTAGGGAAACAAGGATTCCAAATCAGACTAGAATAGGTAGCCTCTTTGGTTTATATATAACTGAGGTAGGACTTGCTCTCTTCTGCCTTGTAGAATTTCCGGATCATACCATCCTCCTTTAGTCCACGTTTTCCATCTTTGTTGTTGAATCTTGCTCTATTCTTGCTTCTTGGGGATCGACCTACTACTCTTATATTGTTTTAATGGAGGTCAGCTTGCCCGAAAACTGGTAGGGAAAAATCGTCGATGACAACAAGACAAGTAACAAGTAATCATGCACGACACAATATTTTACGTGGTTCTGCAAATGGCCTACATCCATGGGAGATGTAGAAGATTTTATAGAGAAGTTGAAGAATCACAATACAGTCTGTTTCTCACACCAGAAATACAACCCGAGAGAGTCTTCTCTCTATTTCGTCTCAACGACTTTCGGCGAGACCGAAACTTCTCCCCGCTTCGTCTTCCTGGCACACACACAGGGACTAATACGAAATCCCGAAGGAGTTCCGTAAACCGCTTTGTTCCGGTAAATCCTAGACTCTGTTCTTCTGACAGCAATGTCGAACAACTGAACCGGTACTGGCGACGGCAATGGCAACGAATAGTTACTCCTGCTACTGCGACTACAACATCGTCATTCTTCTTGAGTCTCTCTTTCTGCCGAGAGACTCTCTTTCGTACTTTGTTTCTATTTCATAAACAGAATCGAAGTCTTGTCGTACAACACCAGCAATGGCGATGGTAGCGGCGTCGTACTGCAGCTCTGACAATGGTGATGGCAACGGCGTCAAGCCTCTAACCACTCTTTCTCCTGACCACGACGTCGCATGAAGGTCTCCCAAAAACCCCTATCTCTTTTTCCGTGAGCTCCTCTATCACTCTTGGTTTTTCGCCCTTACCCTGTTCAAAAACCCTGAGGGTTTTTATTTCCCAAACAGAGTCGCAGTTTCCTCCAGAGACTCTATGCGCAACATCTCTATTTCGGTAACATAGATGAAGTCTTCTTGCCGAGGGAATCTATTCGCACACCATCTCTGATTTGGTAACAGAGTCATGCGCAGTGGACCAGGCTCCACATTCCTCAACAATTCTCCCACTTGGAGACTGGTACACCAACTGGATCTCCCTCTTCCTCAAACATGATATCCTCCACCTCTGCAACTCATTGCCCCTATCTTCATACTAGAAGACCAACTTAAGCTGCGCACAACTTCAATTTCTCAGGAGTAACACCCTTTGTCAATATATCAATAGGGTTCTTCACTAGTGCAGGTTTTGTCAACTCCCATGTCTGATTCCCTAACAAGGAATCCATCTAATCCTTCATGGCCAGCTCCCACTTGCTAGAATATTCACCTTGCAAGGTTTCTTCGTAACTCTGTGGTTCTCCACCATCTGTCAACAAAATATAATTCAAAGTAGGTGAGAAACGTTGTGGAGGACGATTAGTCCTTACTGATTTGCGAACTGTAGCTACAGGAGTGGACAACTCTGGATTTGACTGTAGAATAATAGGAGTGGGAGCACTAGACCCACTCTCCTCGTCACTCACATCTCTACACTAAACTGTGGCCTCTGGTAGGCCATCCAGTCTGACAAAGTCAGACACCTGAGGAGTTGCTTCAGCAACTGTACTGGACTTGTCCTTGTACACAATCTTCTCATTGAAGATCACATTCTTACTTCTTATAATCTTCCGACTCTGATACCAATTGTTAGGAAAAAATCGTTGATGACAACAAGACAAGTAACAAGTAATTATGCACAAAATAATATTTTACGTGGTTCAAAAAATTGCCTACGTCCACGGGAGCTTTAGAGGATTTTATAGATCAGTTGAAGAATCACAATACAGTTTGTTTCTCACACAGAAATACAACCCGAGAGAGTCTTCTCTCTTTGTCATCTCAACGAGTTTCGGTGAGACCGAAACCTCTCCCCACTTCGTCTTCCTAGTGCACACACATGTACCGATACAAAATCCTGATGGAGTGCCGTAAACCTCTTTGTTTCGGTAAGTCCCAGACTTTGTTTTTTTGACAGCAACATCAAACAGCAGCACCAGTAACGGCAACTGCAACAAATAGTAACTCCAGCAATGATGATGGCAACATCGTCATTCTTCTTGAGTCTCTCTTCTGCCGAGAGATTCTGTTTCATACTCTATTTCTATTTCGGAAACAGAGTCGAAGTCCTGCCCTACAACACCAGCAACGGCGACGACAGCAACATCATACAACAGCTCTGGCAGTGGCAACGACAACGGTGTCGAGCCAATAGAGTGCCAGTTAAATCTTGCCTTTTCTATACTTTTTGGTAACTTTCCAGTTTCCACCCCCACTCGCAACTCTCCACGCAATTCACGAAAGAGCACACGTGGTTTGCCAACAGTGAGGAGACTTGCCATTCCCTATCGACCACCCAAAGTACGTAATAGACGTACCTTTTTCCCGCCAAAAATCTTTTCACAATGTATACTATGTGCCCTCACCCCCTCTTTGTCTACGCAAACGAGAGATCACAAAAAATACAAAAAATTATGATTGTTCTCAATAGTGAACAAACAATGAAATGCAAGACTCTTTACGTGCAATGTCCTTGTTTTGGCAATAGAGACGAAGTCTTCCTGCAAGGGACTCTGTTCACACATCGTCTCTGTTTTGACAACAGAGTCGTGTGCACATCGTCTCTATTTCGACAACAGAGTCGTGTGCAATGGACCAGGCTCCACAGTCCTCAACAAAGACATCTCACTTGAAATTCTTTCACATCTACCCAAGAAATGACAGCTCAAGTGTGAAGCTATTTTAGAGAAATGGCAGAATATTATCAAGAAAGTTAGCTTCTTTCACTGCCAAATCAATTGACATCGGTTTTGTCTATCGAAAATACTACGACTATGGCTTCATATGTGAATGTATGTTTTGTCTCTTGGACGACAAAGGAGCACTCACGCTCCAAGATTCCCTCGTCTTCCCTTCACATCACAATGTCAATAATATGGGTTCATGTAATGGGGTCATCTTCTAGTGCAAGAAAATCCATACTAATCTCAAGCTTAGTTACTATCTCTTCAATCTCATTACCAAGCATCTCATGACTCTTCCTCCACTTCCTCCTTGCAGAATGGCCCATGACCCCTTTGATAGTTGTTTCCCTTTTTTAGGTTTAACCCATTATTAGGTAGTTTCCCATAGATAAAAGGATAGTGAGCCTGAGTTTGGATTGTATGTTAAATGGGATTTGGACAAGAAATAAGCCTGAGTTTTATCCATCAACGGGAGTTTGGATAAACAAGACGTTCCTCCGCAAATTCCTGGAATTTTGTCTACCAAGATTGAAGGTATGCATCTTGGGTTTCTGATTTTCTTTTTATGAATTTTATATTATTTTAGAAATTCTGATTTACATTTGGAATCTTTCGTCTTGATTAAAATTCCATTATTTTTTTTTGTTAAATGTTGTCTATGTTTTTATTCTGCTATAAAAAAAATAAAAATTTACGTGTCGTTTTCGAGTATAGGAGGATGTAGACTTAAGATGAGGCCTTATGAGCCCTGCGCTTCTTCGATAGCCAGTGGTGGCACGTGCGACTGACAATACGTTGTGTGCCTAGCGAATCTCAATCACGCTGGATCTCCCCGGCTAGACAGTGTTTAGGAGAGGTAGTGATGTTTCTGAACAATGTCCCCGGCCAAACAAGATGACTGCACTGGTGCGCCAGAGTAGGTTTCGCTAAGTGCGCTAGAGGTGCCAGCATGTTAGTGGGAACAGATGCGCCCGTGGGAAGAAAATGCCCATAGCCAGCCATCAACTGTCGTTCGGGTCTGCAGAGGGGATCATCAACGTGGGGAGACGAATGACGGGGCTCGTTGTGTGCATTGGTGTCGAATCATCGAAATTTTGTGTGCATTTTCTTCCCGACTCCCGGTTGGTCCCATTCCTCACTTCCAGTCACCTGGAGACCGGCATTGCACAAAATTGATTCTTGGTCGAGAGACGTTGCTTCGATGGGTGGCAATGAACACCAGCCAATACGTGAAAGCGCAGCCGAGAGGAGTAGTCACAGAGCACTGAGAGAGAGACGCTGTAAAGGAAGCATGTGTACACCGACGTGTTGTGCTCGTCGGACGCACACCGGCGACAATGGCACCTGAGGAAGGAGACGGCGGTGCGGGGATGGTGAGTAGAGTCCCAAACGGACGAGACGTCTGGCTGTCAGCAGTCGAGAGCGGCGCGAGAGAACAGACCAGAGACCCGTGTTGTGTGCGCCGGTGTTCCGTGCTCTCACTGGAGTGCAGCCAAGGCCAAGAGCACGACATCGTGCTCTCCGACTGTCCCACACCACTGTACGCGCAAGAGCACCAAACATGCTCACGGCCCATCCAAGCCCAATGTTATCGTTGGATACATTTAATTCATATATAAATAAAAGGAAAAATAGAATATTTTAGTTTTCATTCTTTTTCATTTTAGCGCATATGGATTAAAAAATTGGATATGCATATATGAATGTTTAATTTGCAAGTGTTAGTTAATTTTTATCTGTATAAAAATTTATTTTGGGTTTATGTATACTTAATCTTCTATGCATATTATGATTGACCTAAATATAAGAAATAATAATTGGCATAAATTTTAGTCAATTATTTTGATGTCATATTTTGGTATACATTTGAATAATAAAGTAATAACCACAACATGGGTGTTTTTTAACATTTTATAAAGTTTTTCAGTTAAAGCTAAATATTTTAGTGCTTGGATTTTAAAATATGATTCAAATACTTCATTACTTGATTTATGGGAGTTTTTAATTTGATTTTCATATCATAGAAGGCTCAACATCTTTGTATTGAGTGATTGATTAGTAGACTTCCTAGCATTACCAGCTTTGCAGCTGTATTTTTAATGTCTTTTAGTTTAATAGTTATTCATTAGAGCACCTAAAGTTTTGGTAGATTCACCTTATGATTGAGTGTAATCTCGTTTTGAGTTTCATTATAATATTTGTTTATCAAGAGGCTCAATTGTGCTTTAACTTAGACAAACAATCCTTGCATTTGTAAATGATTAATCAAGACTTGAATAAACTAATCGGTAACTACTGAAAATCCCATAATTAGATATAAGTACTTATACCTAATAGCTGTTGAAGGTCTCATCATGAGGGCAAGAAGTAGCTTTATGTCCATGACCATTAGCATGATAAGAAGAGGTTTAATCCGACAATAGGATCATAAATAGCCAAAGGAAGGAGAAGACTATTGAACATGAACAATGTACAGCATGGTTGAGAATGAGACTAACCTGGAGAACCTAGTGAAGAGAGACTAACCTGTACTAGAGCCGAAAGCCATGCAGAAATGGAGAGGAAAGTGGGGCGACTGCTTATGTGAATATACAGGTTGTAGCGTCTCAGCGGAAGAACCTGTGACCTGGCAAAAGTAAAAGGGTTTCACAACTGTTAAGCTCGTCAAAGCTTTCAAAAATGTAACTCCGCCAACCAATCTTAACCTGCTCTAGTTGATGCTTTACCATCTCTGCTTGTCTCTACAACTCGTTGAGATCCTCTAACATTTTGATAAATGCAGAAAGTGCTTGCTTAAACAAAAAAACATTACCTGCCTAAACCGATAGAAAGAACCTACTTCCTTCCTTCCCAAACTCCATGAGAAGTCTCCACAGTAGCCTGTAATATATAGAAACCTTTAAAAATGGGAAGAAGAGCAGACGGGGGAGGATATAAGGGTAATATTCGTCCTTATTAGGTGGTTACATCCTCCCAATTGCTGGTGGGCCTCGTCCTTCTCGTCCCTCGGGAACTCCGCTTCCAATCCTCACTACTTCTCGCACCAATCTGAAGTTACCATTCTTCATTACGCCTGCTAATTATTGCCTGGAATTGTTAATCTAAAGTGGGAAATGGGCCTACTCAATTCATTCTGGTTTTTGAACGATTTCTTTTATTTCCTCGTTAAAGCCATTACATTTTTAACTAGTTGTATGATTGAGTTCCACTTGAAATCAATATTAGTGGACTCTTTTACTCTCAAATCGTATCTTACATGCTAGTATGTTTATTTATGGAGCATTTGAAAGGACTTGCAAAGCATTGAAATGTGAGGATAAGATTTCAAATCTAAGTATTTATATGCATGTACTTTGAGATATATCAATGATAATTGGTCAACTACGGTGAACTAGTAATAGTACACAGTGGGATTGGCTTTGTGTGATTTGAAAGCCAATCCCAAATTTATATTGAAATTATTTTTAAATCATCATTATTAAGTATATTGTCAAATCAAGTCAAATACTATTTTGAATTGTTGATTACATTAAGTAGGTATATAGGATTAGAGTACCTGTTTGTTTGTGTTTTGATTATTAAAATCTACTTATTGAGAGGTAATTCACAATGAACTATATTATAAGCAATCATAGCAATTTGAGTCAAGCCATATGTAGCAAGACCTTGTTCACCCCAAAGTGTTTGGGAGAACCTATTGTGGTTGAGTAGAAGATAGGAAGTTGTATTTTCTGTTGTGTGAGAATAAGACCTTGTGTAAGTAGGTGGTGCTGAAAATCCCTTAAATCTAGGCTTGTGTAGCCTAAGTTAGCTACTGAAAAATCCTTTTGTGGGTCTAGGCCAGTGTACCTAATTAATTGTTCCAAATCTAAGTGAGAGAGTGGTATGTAAGTTAGTTGTTGTGGTCAATTAAGTAATGTCCCTATGTGGGCTATATTTCAATTAGCCTTAGAGATGATTTGCTATAGATGTCATAGGACAACCCAAGATTAGTAGAGCCTTAAGGTGGAAATCATTTTGGATTGTGGACTAGCATTCTACAGAAGGACTATGAACCCTCTAAATGTCATGTGTACTTTGTTTGTATTGCTTCCACATGTACCTTGATCACTTTGCTTGAATATTGGTGTTGTACTTTAAATTGAACCAACCCTCCAACCCACCCACTTTAGGTTTGTTCTTCATCATACCTATTCGAGTTCTAATACACTTGATAAGAGATTTTGATTGTCTTAGATGAAAACAAAGGTCCCTAATAAGGTTGTAATTTTATATTGAACCAATCATCAACTTAGAAGTTTGAGGAAGAGTAAGCTCAAAGCCTTCTCCATAAATCCATGTTTTGATGATAAAAAAATAAAGGCTATTGATGTTTTTATTTTAAGTATGCACAAAGTATGAATTTCTCAAAAAGAGTCAACTGCACAAGAAAGGAGTCAAGAACATGAATGAGTAGAAGGTTATAATATTCAAAGTTGCATTGCCTAACTCAATTGTAAGATGATGAAGTCGAGCACATATCCATGGAGCTGACTACTGTCAACAAAAAATTTTAAATATTCATTACAAGCAATAATTTAAAATTTGATGGATTTGAGCACATGATAGATGGAGTCGAGCACATGTCTCTGGAGCTGAATATAATCAGCAATTGTTAAGAAAGGAGTTCAAAAGTCGTTACAAACAATGGTTGAAAAGAAGAGTCGAGCACATCTACAAACAGCCAAACACAAACTCAAAAAATTCAAAATTCAAAAAATATCAATTTAGAAATATGGAGCCGACTGCATAATTAGGGAGTCAAACCCATGCACTCAACAATAAGCTAAAATCAGTCAAATCTAACTTACAAAAGGTTTTGATTTAATTAAGGAGTTGACCGCTATAGGAGGAACCAAGGTATAGGATTTTATCTCCACTCCAAGGAGTCTACCTCTTGTAGGAAAACATAAGATGACTAAACCTGAAAAGGGTCATTGGATCAAATGGGTTCAATCCCAAAGCAAAGGACTCAACCCCATGTTCCAGAAATGGAATTTCAAGCATATCAACAGGCAATATCTTTGGTTGTAGACCTCAAAATTTTGTAAGTGTTATACCAAAATGACATTTAGCACAAATATTTTATTTTAATTAATTTTTCATATTTTTAAAATTTTATATACTAAGTTTTTGGCAAGATCTAGAAACAAGCCAGTAAACAAGTAACAACTACTTTTTTTTAATAGAATTTCAATTCTATAAATGCACAAGCCTTCTCTAGCTTTAAAAAGCATCTTAGTGTTGGCCCAAGTGGCTTCTCAAGAGGGGGTGAATTGAGAATATCAAATTAAAATTAAGTTGTACGTGTAATAAAAATTCGTGCATAAAAGCAATTCAATGTAAATAAAACATGCACACACCATAGGAGATAAAAGAATTTTTGTTATCGATGTTCCCCTATCAGTATTCACCGCTCACAAACCCTTGCTTGGGATATTCCATTATTCAAAATATCTAATAGCCAGAATTATATAAACAAATTTTTATCTCTCTTTAAGCCATGTGAAGCTCAATACATGCTTTTACAACACCGATCTCCTCAAGAGATAGCTGCTAGATTCTAGCTCTAGCTAGCCCTTTCTATCTAGATTCTATAGGTTCTAGATGAACATTTCACAAATTTAAGAAAAAATAAAAAGAAAAATGTACATCCTTAGTAGGTGAGATCCTTCTCCTTGAGAGATCCAAACTTCCTCTTCCTTGGGAACACTATGTGAAGTGATTGAAGGAGCTTGACTATATATGAATGCGAAGATGGGATGGAAAGAGATGTGAAATTTCAAAAAATATGGCTCAATCTTTCACTCTAAAACACTTTTGAGACATTTTACAAGATTGAGAGTAAAGGCTTAATATATTTGCCACTAAATGTTCATTAACTTCTCAATACATGGTTTGGTGGAGTATTTATAACTTCTACAACTCAAACTCATTATTTTTTGCCTATATGCAAAAATTGATACTTTGATTGATCGATCGTTGTTAAGTGATTGATCGATCAATCAATCATAACAACTATTTTTCTGTTAGACAGTGACTTATTGATCGATGGACTGATTGATCACATTGATGTAAAAAAGTTAAGTTTACTTATCATTGACTAGGAGATGATCGATCAATTAGAATTCCCTTGGGCTGTGCAAAACAAGTACAATCAATCAGTGCATTTCTCATGATCGATCATGCTTTATGTCCCTGACTGGCAAGATTCTGTTTGATATATCAATTAGGTGGGATGCTTGATTATTCCATGTAAAATTTGCTTGCCAAGGCAGAATTGATTGATCAATCCAAAAGGGATGATCGATCATGCTTTATAGCATGGAATTACCATGTTCTGGATGATGGATCAATCGACTATGGTTGATTAATCATGCTTTATATTTCTGGCCTGCATACTTCTAGATGATCGATCATTGGTAGAGGTTGTTCGATCATTCCAGTGCCAGTTCAACTATGTTGACATTTTAAGCATCAGAATATTTTTCTCTAAGTGCTCTGTGATGTTTATGATGTTCCTAAACATGTCTATATGCAATTGATGACCTAAAGCTCAAATTTCACAATTGTAATTAAAGAAGGGAGATTAGGAATACTCTCTTACATTGTGACTAAGTTTGGACATTTGACTTTTATATTTGAACTCTAGTCTTCTCATTGTCTTCTTCCTTGAGAGTGATTCTTCAAGAGATGTCTTTCAATGATGTTTGAGGTTGTTGGAAGATATGATGTAATTAGAGTGTCATTGATGTAATATATTTTTTTGCCTCTTCTTGACTTTTACTAGGATAATTGTAATATTGTTACTCCATAACCCCATTCTTCCTCCTTTTTTCTCCTCAACGTGTGTTCTCTTCTTTACCCAAGATGGTATCTGAGCAGTGATTGATTTTCAGGACTCATTGCTATGGACTTCTTTGCCGCTCGGATTATGAGGTATTAAGGCGTTGTTCGGTGTTGAAGACTTCATTGGCGTTTTGTTTGAAGAAGACTGCCCATGCTGATCTGAAGAAGATATGCTCCCTCTATTGACTTCTCTATGAAACAATAGATATATCATGTTGGTCCTTGGCACCTATTTCATGCAAGAAGTATTTGTTTCTGGGTATTTGCTTCAGTAAGATTGGTGTTTCTTATTTTTTGAAAACAAGACCGAAGCTGGAAGACAAATGTGATAATCTTCGGTTGATTATCCGCTACTGGTTGAATGCTAATTTACTCTACTGGTAAAGTTTATTTTTATTCCAAAACTTTTGTTGTTTCATCCACTCTAAAATTCAGAATGATCAGTTTGCTACTGCTGTAAGAGAAGCAGTATGAGATCCTGGAAAGCTAATGTGTTAGATTATTTTGTTGAAAACTACTAATGATCATTATCTGAATTCTTGTGAGGCTTGACAAATTCTGGAAATTTGCTCGAATTGAAGATTCAATTGCAAAGCTGGAGCATCCATCTGCTAATCTTGGTTCCACGTATGCTAATAATCGATTGTTTGCAGAATAATCTCTCTGGTTGTTGTTGATTAATTTGTTAATAATCCAAGAAAAACAAGATTACTGCTTCAATAACTTGCTCTATTTTGGCCATCGAAAGTCATTACTTACTATGTTTGGTCATCAGTGATTCTGTTGTTGGCAGATTTTAGTATCACGTAGCATGCTAATCATCCTGTTGGCTGGTATTCTACTAGACCTCACTGATTGATCTCTGAATGAGCTAGCATTCCTGTTGGACTTTGCTGATTATTCTCTGGACAATCTAGCATTCTGTTGGCATCGTAATTATTGACAAGTTAGTGATTTATCAAAATTAAGGATTGAACAACATTGTTCCTTATCTTGGAAAGCTCTACTTTAAGCTATCTTGGCAAATTGCTGGATTGACGGCATTACGCCATGGTGCTGCTTGGCTTGGATATTTTAAACTAGAAAGTTGTTGTTTTCGTATCTTTCTTTGTTTTGCATTGCTATTTTCGGTTGGAACCTTCGTTGTTTCTGGCTTGTCTCCTTCGCTGGCCTTTCCATTATCTCCCGAGCCACCTTGAAGATTTAATCATTGTTTGGAAAGTTGTTTTTTTACCAGAAGGCCCACTTAATCTTTTGATCTTCTGCCAGTTTTTTATCTGGTCCAACACTGGCAGATGGAACCATTCCTTCAGATAAAAAAATCTTGGTCTGTGTTTCTTCATTTAGAAAAGTGTTGAGCATATGGAGGAAGTCGTGGCTGGTTTGGCAACAGAGTGTTTTTTCTTCGATTGATAATTTGATGTCCGAAGTATCTTTATTCTATATCTTTGCTTACTTTAATCCCAGTTGGAACTGAAGATCTCTATTGTAGTTTTGGACGTCTCTGTAATTGGATTAATCCTTATTATTCAGGCTTCATCAAGTTGGCTATGTATCTTGCTGGTTGGTATCTTCATTCAAAAATTTTCTTGATTGGCAGCTTCATTGGCTAGTATATTCATTCAAAAGTGATTTCAATATGAGTTGGAAGTTTATTCGAAGCCATGAATCCCAGCCAGTAGTTTTATTCTGAGCCATGAATCTCAATTGGTTTATTTGGCTTCCATCTGACTTCTGAAACCAAGGTTGGGGCACGCCAGGATTGTGTAGTTCAAGGCACGAGTGACACTTCAGAGCCCCTAACATTTGCTTGATAATACCGAATCAAGTTCCATGCTTGGGTCTCTTGGCTCAGCCTGACTCGGACCAGGTTAACTCAGACTCATGAGCCCATTCTTCGGACTTTGAGCCCATTATTCTAAATTTTAGCCCATTATTTTGAGTATTACTTTTTGGTATAACCAGATTGGTCTCTTCACTCAGCTTCACCCAGAATCTTGACTTGGGCCCTTGACTCGGTGTGACTCATTTTATTTTTACTTGGATTATCATCAACTTATTACTTGGTGTACAACTTCCTTATTCAAGGATGGACTCATTGTAGTTTATTTCATGTGTCATTATTAAGAACTTTCATTATTCACCAGTTATCCGTTACTATATAACTGCATATTTGTTACGTGTTATTTGGGCATTGGCTCATTACCGCAACTGCTATTGTGTCTTTTTTATTAGGACATTATTATTGAAGAAGAAATCCTTAGTTGCTTGCCTCGGATTCATTATTTGCTAACTATTGTTGGCATTGATTCGTATGATGATGAATTTGAATTACTTGAAAAAATAAAGTACATGATGACCCCGACTTCTTCATCTTATCTTCCTCATTAGCTATATTATCCTTTTATTATTTGGCAGCCTTTCTCCTACCATCCTTTATTTGACTCTCACTTACCCCCTTAGCACTAAGGTGAAACGGTTCCCATTTAGGCTTATTGTTCAAGTAGGTCCAATTAAGTCCATGTGGATTAGTTGAAGTGGACAACAGGTTGAAACTATATTCTTGGCATTGAAATAAATTTTGTGTTTCTTTTCTAGTTGGAAAGTATCACAAGGACTCTCTCTTACAAATTTTTGATCTGGTACTCCTCTCACAAGATTCTTTTTCACTAGTTTGTTCAAGAAATTTATTCCTATATGTCCTAGTCTCTTATGCCATAACCAAGATTTATCCATTTTTGCACCCAAACAGAAGGCACTAGTTGAGGGTAAATTGACTATGTTCACTACATAGAGATTTCTATTTCTATGTCTCTCTAGAACTAGTTCATCATTTTCTTTATTTACTAAGCATTTGTCCTTTTCAAATGAAACTTTGTTTCCTTTATAAAAAATTGACTAATGTTAAGCAAGTCATGCATCAACCCTTCTACATAATACACATCAGATATGAAAGAGGTTGAGGCACTTATTTTACCAATTCCTTTTATGGTACCTTTGTTATTGTCTCTGAAACGTACATGACCTCCATCTTTGGGATTGAGTTCAATGAACTTCTTCTTATCACTGGTCATGTGCCTCGAGCAACCTCTATCAAAAATCCAAAATTTTTTTGGTGCCTTGGCTTGGAGACATACCTATATCACTGTTGAATTTATGGGAAAGATAAAACTTTTTTTACTTGTTGTAATCAGTGTACAAGAACCTCTATTTATAATAGAGGAAGGTAGTAGAGTCCAATTACAATAAAACTACCTTTGTCCCAATTACACCCAAACTCTAACACTGAAAGATAAGTCCTAGCATAATTAAATAACTCAATATAGATATAAGACAAACCTAACTCAAACTAAAACTCTTCTAGGACGTGACCATTAGATAAAGATACTTTCTTGAGTCCTTCTTGATCTTCCAACTGATGTGATAAGGATGCCAACTCATGGTAATCGTTGTGGGTCCTACTTATTATGGCCTTGGGCCCATCTTGTGGGCCTTCTTTGGTTGTTTTGCCCATCTTATTATACTCTTAGATATGTGCGTCTTCCTTGGTCGTGTGGGCTTGAGCCGTATCTTCCAACAATCATGAAAAGTTTAATCCTAAGAGATCCATTTTAGGTTGGGTCCCTTTGGGATAACATTTGAGGTTCTAGCTTATTTGGGCTTCCAAACTTGTTTGCCCAACTTCTTTTGGGTTACTACATCCTTTTTGGTTGATTTGGGTTTGATGCCTTTTTAATTCTTAACTTCACAAATGTGATCATAGTGACTCATCTCATTGCAATAGTGACATCTAATGTGAGGAATGGGAGAAAATTTATTGTTTTGCTTTGTACTATTCTTTCCAACTTTCTTCTTAGGTGTGGATTTGAGAGAGAAGTTTGACTTGATGTTCTAAGTCTAAACTTTTCTTTTCAAATGCAAGTCAATCACATGGTAGCTTGTCTATCAATCCATTTAGTCTTGAGGCATTTTCTATATATATTTCATTAGCTCCCTTCATGACAACAAGCTCTTCTTGGAGCCTTGCAATCTCATGTAATTGAGCATTGCATTTTTCTTTATATTTGTTTAGACAATGAATAGACTTTTTTCTTCATCCCAAGCTGAGATCAAGACTTTCTTCTTTTTGTTCTTGGGATTTTTGCTTGTAGATGGGGTTCTTTCTTCAAGCTTTGGATATTTGTTCCTTCTATGTCCTAGTTTCCCACACTCAAAACAAACATTAGTTTCCTTAGAGAATTTGTCATTTTGAGTTCTATATTGGCTTTTTATGAAATTCTTCTTTTTCCTATAGATTCTTTAAAGATGTCTAGTGATGAAACTTACGTCATCAGAGCTTTCTTCACTAGAGTTACTTTCAACACTCATCTTGGCCGTAAGAGCAATTTTCGAAGCTTGCTCTTCCTCAACATCTTGAGGTTCCATCTCATAAGTGAGAAGGATTCACAGTAGCTCTTCTGAGCTTATAGTTCTAAAGTTATCATTCTCATGCAAGGTTATCTTCCTCGTCTCTTTTGACTTTGGAAATGCCTTGAGTAGCTTGTCATTTTGTCTATAGAAGGAAGTCTCTTCTCCTAGATTGTTCAACTCATTAATTATATGAGTGAACCTAGAGTTCATCTCAGATATTGACTCACCTAGTTTCATTTTAAATTCATCGTCTTGGGCTAGCAATAAGCTAATTCTAGAGTCTTTTACTCTAGTGATTCCTTCATGTGTGACTTCTAGTTTATCCCAAATTTTCTTGACAATTTTACATGTGGAGACCCTATTGAACTCATTTGGTTCTAGGTTTAAGGCCTTAGAGATTGTCTTGAGCTGCTCTTTGTCTTTCCTGGTTAGCTCATTGAATTCGTTTTCAATTGGAAGGCCATATTCAAGTTTTTGAGGCTCAAAAGGACCATTCTTGGTTACATGATATATTTCCAAAATCATAGATTGAAGAAAGAACTTCATTCTTACCATCGAATATCCATAGTTTGTTCCATTGAACATAGGTGGCTAGTTGGCATATTGTTCTTTGGGAAGGAACAATTGTCTTGAGATGCCATTTTTTTTTTTTTTTCAAAATCAGGAGGATTTTGATTTCAACTCAGTGTTTGGCCCACTATGATACCAATTGTTGGTTCAATGGCTTCTCAAGGGGAGGATAAATTGAGAATATTGAATAAAAATTAAGTTGAACGTGTAATAAAAAATCATGCATAAAAGTAAATCAAACCATACATACACCATAGGAGACAATATTTTTTTTTGTTATTGATGTTCTCCTATTGGTATTCACTGCCCAAGAACCATTGCTTGGGAAATTTCACTATTCAAAAGCTCTAATAGCCGAAATTACATAAAGAGATTTTGGCTCTCTGTAAGCCACTTATAGCTCAATACATTTATTTTACAACACCAATCTTCCCAAGAGATTGCTACTAGATTCTAGCTCTAGGAGACCCTTTGTATCTAGATTCTATAGGTTCTAGATGAACCTTTCACAAATTTAAGTAAAAATAAAGGAAAAATGTACATCCTTACTTGGAGAGATCATTCTCCTTGAGAGATCCAAGCTTCCTCTTCCTTGACAACACAATGTGAAGTGATTGAAGGAGTTTGACTATATGAAAGCAAGGATGAGATGGAAAGAGACGTGGAATTTGAAAGAATACAACTCACTCTTTCACTCTAAAGCACTTTTAAGAGATTTTGCAAGATTGAGAGTAAAAGCTTAGGATATTTTCCAATAAATGCTCATTAAATTTTCAATAAAATGTTTGGTGGGGTATTAAAAACTTTCCCAATATCGAACTAGACATTTTTTGTCTGTTTGCCAAAATCAGTACTTTGATTGATCGTTCAATTGATCATAAAAACTACTTTGCTATTTGACAGTGACATATTGATCGAGGGACTGATTGATCAATATATTACCATTTTTCCAGAAAAATTAAGTTGCTCAATCATTGACTAGGGGATGATCGGTCAATCAGAATTTCTTCTGACTATGCAATACAAGTATGATCGATTAGTGCATTTCCTATGATCAGTCATGCTTTATGTCCCTGACTGGCAAGATTCTTTTTGATTGGCAAGAATCTGTCTGATCGATCAATCAGGTGAGGTGATCAATCATTCCATGTAAAATTTGTTTGCCTGGGTAGAATTGATCAATCAACTAAATGGGATGATTGATCATGCTTTATAGCATGAAATGGCCATGTTCTGGATGGTGGATCAATCAACTATGGTTTATCAATCATGCTTTATATTTCCTGCCTCTACACTTCTAGATGATCAATCTTTCTAGTGTCAGTTCAACTATGTTGACATTTAAAACATGAGAATGTTTTTCTCTAAGTTCTCTCACAAGTTCTAAGTGATGTTCATGATGTTCTTAAATATATCTATATGCATTTTATGACTTGAAGCTTCAATTTCACAATTGCACTTAACCAAGGGAGTTTAAGAATACTCTCTTACATTGTCACTGAGTATGGACATTTAACTTTTACATTTGAACTCTTGTGTTCTCATTGTCTTCTTCCTTGTGGGTGCTTCTGCTAGTGATGTCCTTCAATTATGCTCGAGATCTTGTGTAGGCTTGATCGTTTTGAAGTTTTAAACCTTGAGATGCATTGACTCTTGAAGGTGAAATATCTGAATACTTGGTTTTTCAAATTGTTAGATCAATTTAGTTTTTTTATCATAAAAAATAACATAGGAGTCAACCTATGCTCAACACTTAGCCATGAATTTGAAGTGCCTCACATTCATACTCTGTGATCCACTTGTCTCATACTCTGAAATTAGAAGAATGGAAGTCTTCAACTTGAAGTTTTCAAGCAAGCTAAGTATTTGCTTTTACATTCATAGTTATTTTAGTACTTTGTTTGGTTGATTTGAGTTTTGATAAATTACTTTATCTGAGTTTTGAATTTTGATATCAAAATTCTTTGAAGAGATTATCGTATACTTTTAATTTTTATACATAGTGATGCCAATCATATTGGTAGAACCACTTAAGTATTTTTTATATTATATTATGTTGTTCCATTGATCTATCTGTCTATCAAGAGGAATATTGTGCTTGATTGAAAAGCAAGAGATCTTTGTTATATAGTCATTTGTTAACTTGCTAAGCATCTATACTTAGTGTTGTCGTATATCCCTATGTTGACAAGTGTTGTTCTTGCCATAAGATCTATGTGGGTTAGTATTTGCTATTGCCATAAGACCATGTCTGGGCAGGTGTTGTTGTTTACATAAGTCCATATGTGGGCAAGTATTGTTGTTGATGTTGCTATTGTTGTTGTTGTTGTTATTGTTGTTATTGTTATTGTTGTTTTAGTAAGTCCTTGTGTGAAAAAAAGTGTTGTTATAGGTTTTTTATTTAGAGTTTGTTAACTATAAGCCCCTAACTGTTAGGGGAAGGTGTTGTAATTGAACCTGTGTGGTTCTAATTTTTAGATGTCATTTGGCTTTACATAGTGGATCCTTTAACTCCAAGGTAAGAGATCCCTGGGAGTAGAGCCACAATCTAAGATAGTGATTGTGAACCACTTTAAATATTCGTGTTGTGGATGTGATTATGCTAGATTGATTTATAGTTCATATTTTATTAGTAAACCTATTCACCCCCAATAAGTTTACTTTGAATGAATCCTTTTCAAACTCTGTCTTAAGTCTCTTGCCAAGTGTTGATAGTTTTGTGATGAAAAATCCATAGGAACTAGTTCTTAGTTGTGTTTGTTTTCTTGTGAGTGTGGCACTCACATGTATGGGAAGGGGATCTCTACTCCTGAGTCTTACACTTCCCCTCTGCTGCACAACCTAAAGTTACACAAAGAAATATGAACATAGAAGACATGCCCAAGGAATGAATCATGAACATAGAAATCATGCCCATGGAAAACCTACAAAAAGAGAGGTTCACACCCATGCAAAGGAGACATTATTCTCAGTCATGCAAGCCATGCAAAGAGGGACGTCTTCATGCATGGATGAATCACCCACATGAGGGACCCACCACAAGCAAAATTAGCTATTCAAGATTCTCCTAAAAATCATACTCAATTAATCAAAATCAATCAAGGATAATTATCCCTACAAATCACTCAATAAAAGGGAGATAATCAAGGACAAATGAATCACTGAAGTGAAGAAGATCAAGATCCAATAATCGTAGAAGAAGAATGAAAGGAACAACCCATTGATTTGTCCAAATTTGTAAAGACACCTAGATGACACTAAGACACTTCAATGTGTGGAATTCTAGACCTTTGTATTTCCTTTTTGTGGGATTTTGAAAAACTATGTAAACCCTTGTATACTTACATCTTCACACTGATTCAATTCAACCAATTCTTTTTGTTCCTCTGTTGATGGTTTGAAGACTTGTTCTTGTGTATTGAAGTGCCTTCTCAAATCTTCCATGATTGATTAAATTTTCTCAGCTTCATCATGTTGAATTTATGGAAAAGAGAAATACTTCATTGACTTATTATAACCAGAGTACATGAACCTCTATTTATAATAGAGGAAGGTAGTAGAGTCCAATTACAATAAAATTACCTTTGTCCCAATTACACCCAAAGTCTAACTCTTAAAGATAAGTTCTAGTATAATTAAATAACTCAATATAGGTAAAAGACAAACATTACTCAAACTAGAACTCTTCTAGGACGTGACCAGAAGATAATGATGCCTTTGTGAGTCCTTATTGATCTTCCAACTACTGTTATAAGGATGCTAGCTTGTGGTAATCATGGTTGGTGGTCCTTGGGCCCATCTTGTGGGCCTTTCTTGGTCAGGTGGCCCATGTTATAATACTCATAGATATGTGGGCCTTCCTTGGTCGTGTGGGCTGGAACCCATCTTCCAACACATCATTTGGTTGCTTCACTATCACCTCCTTTATCTATCCTACACAAGGTTGAGGAAGACCATACATGAAATTTAATGGGATGACTTTCGTGATTTTCTCTTCTGAAACACTTAAAAAACATCATTTTGGATCTAGAACTTTTTGTCCTCTTACCAAGGGATGCGTTTTTCACTTATATCATCTATCGAGTAATATGTGTTGGACTTTGGGTGTGTTGATTAGCTTTGAAAAATGATACATAACTAATACAATCCAAAAAAATGATGCATATTAGATGTAATTATACAGATATTATCAGTTACGCCAATTCTTGAGGTTGATACGTAACACATTACCCACCTTGTCTACTTTTTAGAGTTGCTAATTATAGCAAGTTAAACTAAAAAGACTAAAAAAATCTTAACTAAGGTGTAGTTTTGGATAAAATTGAAAAGTCACCTACAAAATAATAATTGTCATTTTTAATTAATGTGAAAGGATATCATTTTTATGGGATACCACATTTCCCAAAACTACACCTTAGTTAAGATTTTTAGTCTAAAGGCAATAGAAGTTAAAATTATTCATAAAGCTTTTTTATTTCTTGAACATTTTTGGATATTCTAAATCATTAGAGTTCACAATGTAGCAATTCAATATCTTCTTTTACTTTTCTTTTGATTTCAAACTAGGAGTAAGTTTGTGATAGTAAGAAACTCATATAGAGATTTTCTCATCTTGAATATCATAAATTTTAAAATCATTGATGATGAGATTCATCTTGGATATAATAAATGTTTTCGCTGAATTTATTTTAAAATCCATTAATATATTTGTGTGATTTTGTGATTTGTTTGCTATGTTGTTTTGAGTCTATAGGGTAAATTCAGGCAATGAATAGTGTACAAGAAATGAGATAGAACTCATATTCTAAAATCAACAGATCTTTTTTGTAGTAAAAGAAGAAGAAAGCAACCTCATAGGAGTTTGAGATAGAGGCTAGCAAATAAAGAAGCCACAAAAATGTGATAAGTTGAAAAGCTAAAATCCCAAAATCTCATTTGATGTCTGCAAATGAAAAACTAAAGGCTCAAAAGGAACTATAGAGTATGGTGAAAGAAATGGAGCATTGGGCTAGTTTATAGAAGAATTTGGGAGAAATGTGCATGAAACCAAATGAAGGGTGGTGCATAAAAGAGATGATGAAGTCACCTTAAGTTGAGAAAGTTGGTCATGAGACCAAGAGTGTCAATTGAGCATAGTTGGTAAGAAAATTGAAAAGGAGAAAGAAGCAGTAGGGGAAGAACGAGAAAATGTAGCCCAAAAGGAGGTTATATACTCTAGACAAGGGTCTTGAAAATTAGCTTTTAGGGAACCACTTAGTAAATCTAGGTGAAAGTAGAGCCATGCTAGCTCAGCTTTAGAAGTGAAAATTGACTAACAATTTTGACCAGTGTTTTAGTCATTGTATATGGTTTTGTGAGTATGGAATTAGACATGTAGTCCCAAGATCCCTAAAATGAGAGTTGTGTTTTGATTGTGATATTACTTGAGACTACATAAGGATGCTTGAATGCATGAAAATAAAGGAGTGTAAAATTTAAGGAGTACAATTACAAGTTAATGTACATATCTTAGGGGTAGTAGAATGCAATAGCAAAAGAGAGAGCATCGCATGACGTCGGGGGAGCATCACTATAAGGGGAGCATACCTATAGTCCCCATTATAAATTTTGATGATATCAAAAGGGGGAGAAAATTTGGAGTGAACGTATAAAAATCCACACAAAGTCAACATAGCATTGAACTTTGGGGAGTCACGATGAAAGAGTTTGATTTTTTTATTTGGTATTCCTTTTATGCATTCATAACATTTGTATCACTAAAAACTTATGAGTGTCTGCTATAAAAAATGTAGGGAATGTTGGTTTTAAGAACCCCATTGAGATAATTTTTATGATAACAAACACTGAAGTTACCAATTATATGGCTTAAGTTTGTTATGTAGTTTAAAAATTCCTCAAAGAAAATTTTTGTATTCATTTTATGCACTCATAACCTATGTATCACTATAAACTTATGAGTGTTTGTCATCGTAAAAATGGAGGGAATGTTGATCGTAAGACCTCCATTGAGATAATTTTGATGATAACAAACACTCAAGTTACCAATTATATGATTTAAGTATGTTGTGTAGTTTAAAAATCCTTCAAAGGAAATTTCTAGTAGTATATCCATTTGATTGGCTATGGTCCACTTCAACTATTCATATAAAATTAGAAATATTATATTCTAGGATTCCATTAATTTATCTTGAGAAGGTTGAGTGTAGAAGAAGAAGAAGGAAGGAAATTGAAGAAGAGAGGAGAAAGAAGAGGAAGGAGAGGAAAGAGAAATCTACACAAGAGAGAGAGAATTAAGAGGAAAAGAAAGAGAAGCTTAGAGTATGTTCCTTTCTTCTCCCCTGGAAAGACTGAATTTAGACAAAGTTGCCCTTTTATATAAGTGAAATAGATGGATAGACATATAACAAAAAAATCAAGAAAAAAAATTACAATTTAGTCTTTTCACTTCTCCACTACTCCCCCTCCAGTTGGTGCATACACATCATAGACACCCAACTTGGAACAAGTATACAAAAGTGGTCTCATTGCAATCTCAAGATATCGGTCACCTGGCTTTGGGAAGAGACATATTCAAGGGATATAATCGCAGCTGATTTATTTTTCTCAAACAAAATGATAATCAATCTCAAAATGTTTTGTTCCTCTAGAAAAGACTGAATTGTAGATAATTGTTTGGTTGTCACAATGAAGTTTCATCAAGGTATATTCAAAGAGAAGTGACTTTACCCATAATATTTCACTGAATGTATGTGTCATTGCACTGGATTAGGTAACCACAATCTATTTCTTATTTCTATAGTCTAGGAACTCATTTAGTTTATTGAACTTAGAAAATTATTTGAAAGAAATCTCGAAAATCATGTGGAAAGAAACTTCATAACTCAACGAAACCCCATTAAGGTATAACTGAATTTTTTCACATTACTTTGTAACCATTGAACCAGGCGTAATCTTACTCGGTCCAATTACGATAGGACCAGACTAACGGGCCAGATCTTCCGGTTTTAAGCTAAATCTATTTTCCCTATATAAGAAACAAAAAATCATTAAACCAATGGGTCAGTTTTGGTTCTGACACCACTCATCCATGTGACTATTGGCACTTTCTGCTTCCATCCTAAAATGGTGGCTAACACAGCAACATCTATCACGCCCCATCATCAGGTTTGTAACAACCTATTTCCTAGTGTCTTACAAGTTACAATTAATTTTCAGGTTTGTTACAACCAATTTTATGAGCGCAATCAATGATTGCATTGTTTGTTAGAGCCAAAAATGCATTAACAAGAGTTATATAAAGCAGGAAAGAGTAGGGGAGACCACCGATTTGCTGGTGTCTTACAAGTTACAACCAATTTTATGAGTGCATTGAATGTCTGAATTGTTTGTTACCGTCACAAATACATAAACAAGAGTTATATAAAGCAGGAGAGAGTTAGAGCATTGAGAGTGGGGGAAAGAGAATAAAGAGTGTTTTGTCTTTCCTTTCATCTTCTTCTTCTTTTGCATACTATAAAGAAATTGCAGCAAAGAAGAGGAACAACATAGCTGTTCAAACTTGTGATCCTCTTTCTTCTAGGAGACTGGATTCCTGTACTGCAATCGATCCATTTGTAAGCCTTTTCTCATTCATTCATCTGTTTAAAATGTGCAATTCTGGTGCTCTCTCCATTGCTATTTGAATCCTCTTTGTTTTTTTTATTTAATGGTGCTTTCTTAAATATTCTCAACTCTATTTAAGTTCGTCTGCTTGCTTATCACAGGTAAACACTACTGGAGCTCTGCCAGTACTTGAGATATTGACAAGTTGAACAATCCAATTTTCAAATTGAAATGCTCAACCCAACCGGTCTAGATGCTGAACTGGTTGGGTTGAGCATTCAATTTGACAAACGTGATGGTTCAAAGTAGCAGCTGGCTGGGTTGAGCATTCAATTTGAAAGGCTTGAGTTCAAGTGGTCTACATCCCTAGATAGTTTGAAGTAGAAGTCGAGGTCAATGGTTAGCATCTCGATAGATTCATTTAGGGAGGGGATGTCTTTGAAAGTGGGCATGTCACAACTCGACCCTTGACCTCGAGACTCTTCAGGTTCGGCTTGCTCATCTCCATCTCTTCAGCCAAAGTTGATCAATCTTCATTACTTTTATTTTTTAGAGATTTGAAACCTTTGAAATTGTAATGAGGCTCCTTGATGCATTAGGTTAAGTTGAGTGAATATATCAATGGACAAGAGAACAAACAGTCCAGTTTTCTGAATTTCTTCATCCATCGAATATCATCAAGTTCAAGCAACTTACTCCACTATTATTCTCTTCAGTTGAAGATGATCAATTTTCATTGACTTCAGGGAGTCGTAGTTACTCAAACTCAAGTCCTCAAGCCACAAATTATCTCACCTACTTGATCACCAGTCATGGTCATGCGATAGAGAGCAACACTTCTTAGGGTTTTGAAACCCTTGACATCTTCCGGAGGCTCCAGTATGCAGCAAGTTAAGTTGAGAGATGATATTGATAGACAAGATAACAAAGAGTTTGACATTCTGAATTTATTCATCCCCCTCCTGATATCATCATCATCTATTGAGTCTGAGTGCTTACACTTCCACTCAAATCAAGCACAAGCTCCCCAAATCCTTTGACTTTGACAAATTTAATCCATTCTGTGAGATCGGATGAGTATCTGTCACCGGGACAAAAGAACGGACGAAACTTCTTAATCTTGTCTAGAGTATGGAGTTGTAGAAGTTGGTAGACAAAATTTGTTGTGAACTCCTTGTCAAGCCTATAACAGTGTTGTAAATCCATAGGGGTTTCCACATGTTTATCCATTGCCTAGACAAAATTGATGTCATCCCTGTACACTTCAATGGAAGAAAAGAGAGTATGTGGTGAATAATATTTTTTGGTAGCTTGCAGATATTGTCAGTCTTCTCAGTAAAGGTTCTCTTATGCAGAAAGTCCATTGACTGGTTTTTTGTTTGTTACATACTACTATTTGTGATCTGGAATAAAAAAAAAAAGTATTGTGTTAATCAATCTATTTTCTGGGCAAAAACTTGAGTTCAAGTGATCTATAACCCTGGATAGTTCAAATTAAAATTCGAGTCAAGGGTGAGCATCTCCGTAGCTTCATCCAGGGAGGGTGTTGTTGAAAGTGGGCTTGTTCCAAACTCCACCATTGTACTTAAGACTCTTCAGGTTCCATCTATTCAGCCGAAAATTATCAATCTTCATTGCTTTCATTTTTTAGGGATTTGAGACCTTTGAAAACATAATGAGGCTCCTTTATGCATCAGGTAAACTCGAGTGAAGATATCGATGGACAAGAGAACAAACAATCCAGTTTTCTGAATTTCTTCATCCATCGAATATCATCAAGTTCAAGCTACAAAACTCCTATTACAGACAATTCAATCCACCTCGAGAGATCAAATGAGTAGCTCTCACAGGGTTCGAAAAACAAATGAATATTCTGTTGGTGTTGTTTGTGATACGAAATCAATATTTTGTTACTCTCCAAATTCTCAATAAAATTGTAAAGACACGTTTTCTGTGTATAGTAATGAATCTTCTCAGGGCTGTACATTTATTCCATAACTTGTTCCCTCAACAGGATTGTTTGCTGCGTTGAAGAGATGATTCACTACTTCCTCTCACCCCCTCAACCTCTTAAGCAAAACGAGAGTTGAGTGAAAATCTGAGAGATAGCAGAAAATCAGATTGATTTTGGATCTTCAAAGAAATGAAAGCGATAATGACAAAATCGCAGAATCCAATTGCGGTTTCTGTTTGACTAGTTGGAACCGATTTCAGTTAAACTCAATTAGTTTTGATCTTGACTATGACTCTTTCCGAAAATCTACCTCGTGAACGTCTTTCTGTTGTTGTAAGTCACTACTCATCTAATCATCGTCTCGGCACGCTCAGTTCTGACTCCCACACGTTAGTCTCTTTGCTCTTCTCCCATCTATTTATATTCCGTTTCATCTTTTTTTCCCCGTTCTTCTTCTTTCTTTTCCGTTTCAGCAGTGTTTCTCCTCTCTTCCGTATTTTCCACTTCAGGGCAGTTTTTCATTTGCGAATGAGGAAGATAAACCAGCGTGCCTTCATTGGATCATGCTGGCATTTGTTTTTTGTTTCACCTTCTTAATGGGATGCATGTGATAGATCATTAAAACATTTAAATTCAAATTGTTGACTATTTATTAAAAATTATACACTATTTTTGTTTATTCATAATGGGAGCTTTGTTAATGCCCAATACTGTTTTTGTTTCTACCATTATGTTGGGATTAAGATTTTGAATTTCGGCAGAATTAATTCAGAATGGAATGGATGAGCAAGGAGGAGAGGATTTCTCTGTATTCATGATACAAATTGTCATATCATGAATGTATTTTTTATATGTATAATGTATTAGTTGATGCATATTGTATTTACGCATTAATTTTATTTATTATTTGTATTTAAGGTTTAGGGTTTAGGGTTGCGGCTCAGAATTGGGTTTTTGAAAACATGGCCTTGACCACACAAGGCAAGAAACATGGTTGTGGGAAATGAAATGAGCAGGGTTGGAATTGACCAAGGTGGGGTTTAGAGGTCATGTTTGGAGTGAGGGTTAGATTTTGGTTGAGAAAAAGGTCAAGGAAATAGAAACACATGTGGGTAAGAGTCAATTTTCTACTTTTGGAACTTTTGCAAGCTTGAGTTGGTTTTTAAAAACCTAAATATTGTTTTGAATAAGATGGAGTCGAGGGAAAGGGAAGGAAGATGAAAGTGGGATTAGATTTCTAACCTCGTTTTTTTTATAAGGTTGGGTTGTTCAATTTCTAGAAAAGAGATAAGTTCACTAACTTGTAATTTGAGTACAATGAGCATCTATTTATGTTAGAAGGTATGATGTAATTGTGGTGGCACTGATGTGATTAGTTTATGTTTCTTGTCTCTTTTTCACTCTTTTAGGGTGAAGGGCGTAATTATTTTATTATACTTTTATTCATTTGTAAATAGTGCTTCAAGGGGAGGGTTTGGACACAAGTCCATAATCTCATTCTCCTCCTGTTTTCTCCCCAACATGCTTTCTCTCCTTTTGTCCATAGCGTAATCCATGGAGTCTTGAAAATAAACATGGTATCAATGCATTGATTTTCAGTACTCACAGCTATGGTTTTCAGGATTCTAGAAACCCATTATTTTTCGTTGCTCATATTGCTGCTTCATTTTTCATCGTTGCTGGAATTTCGTTTCGATATTGTTAATCATCTCTGTTGTTGTTGTTGAAAACTTCATTTTTTTTATGTTACTTGTTCCAATGCTAGTGGACAAACTGTTGGAACCATGGTTTTCTCCTAATTGGCTCGTCTTCCTTCCAGCACTGCTCATGTTCCCCTGCTGCCTAGCATTACTATGCCATTACCAATCCTCTCTATTTGGCTTGGATGGTGCCTTTTTTTTTTCATTGGAGAGACTACCCTATTTCTTCTGCACTACTCGTTGATACGCAGAAAGCATAGGTGTTGATAACAAGGGAGAAATTATTTTTGGAGAAGCTGCTATCTCAGCAGCATAGGCAGTTGTTTTTCTTCTTCTCTTGATCGTTATCTTTTGGAGAAGAAGATGCTTTTCCATTATTTGTCATAGCATTGGTGTCTGATCTCTGAATCTCGTACCTCCATTGCTCATCCTTTGATCGGTGTCTAAAGAGATGTCTCTACTCCTCCATTGCTCGGTAGTTGATCACTTCCAACAAATCTTCCATCACTCAATAAATCGATTGTTGGCTTCTGATATCTCTACCAAACTCGTTGGACAAAATTTGTTGTCATTTTCTGTCAACATCTGTTGATCACTGGAGGCTGGCTTCTTTGCTCGGTTGGACATTAGCTGGCAAAGCGTGGTTGGTTTTATCAATGACATCTTCAATATTAATTCTGGAAACTTACTATTCTTCATATGAGAACGACCAATTGTCTATTAATGTTATTCGAGCACTGGCATTTCATATTCCATTCCAAAAATTGCTTCACCAGATAGTCAAGCACTGGTGTGTCATTCTGAAAACGTTGTTGCTTCAAAGGAAGATATCTTCGTTCAACAAGACTTGCTGAAATGTTTTTGGATCCGTTTTTGGCTGAAAAATATTGCTTGATTCATCGTATCTTCTCTTATGAGATCATGTGGAAAATGATATTCCTTCCTGGCTTTGTTGTTCATGCTCAAAATTGATCTTTTGGTATCTTCGGATCTTTGTTATTGATCTTCCGATTCATTCCATTTTTACTCTGATTGCCGAGAATATATTTGCTCTATTCGGGAAGATATCTAGTCGTTTCCAAAAATATTTGATCTTCCTCTATTCGGAAAGATCACAACAATGTGCCAATCAGTTTTCTCTCATTTTTCTTTACGATCTCTCTAATAGCATTGCTTTGTTTGGAAATATTTCATATGACTCAGCTGATTGTTATTTGGTTATTGCTGCCTACCGAGTGATATGCGTGATTTACACATTTTGAGTTGGTTATTTCTTGAGTGTCAACTTTGTCGCTGTTACAAGAGACGACAACACCAGACTCTGCCGAGTTAATCTAATTAATCTATCAGGTTTGCATACTGATTCTGTTCATGGGTTATTTCTTGAGTGTCAGCTCTGTTGCTACTGTTGAAAATGATGACACCAAACTTGGACAGGGTCAACTCGAACACGAGCCAACCTGACTCGGTCTACTTGCTCTCTTCTTGTGTTATACTGGTCTAGGTTCATATCTTCCTTATTCAAGGATGAACTCGCTACGAATTATTTCATGTGTCCTTATTACTCTTAAGGACTTCCATTATTTACCGGTTATTTGGGCATTGGCCCATTTCTCTTGCTACTATATTGTCTCTTTGATTGAGACATTCTTATTGAAGAAAAACTCCTCAATTGATTGCCTTGGGTTCATTATTTACTGATTGTTGTCATCATTGGTTATTCTAATGAAGATTTGAATTTCTTACAAAAATAAAACACATAGTGAACCCAACTTCCACACCGTATCTTCCTCATTACCCATTAGCCTTTGGCACTCTTTTCTCCTATCGTCATTTATTTGACTCTCACTTACCCTTTTGGCCAAACCTTTCAGCATTGCTTTGGTTGGTCTTTTATTTATATGGGTGTTTGAAATCTTTTTGAGATTTTTTATTAGAACCCTTGGGTCTTGAAAACAATAATATGGCAATTCCTACTTCAATTCAGACTCAAATACATCAAATAAAAAACTAGAGATTATATCAAATAAGAATTATGAAACGCCTAATAAGAAATTAAGACTGACCCGCTAAAACTCCTACATTAACCAACCTTTTGGCTTTTCTTAACAAAACTTTTCCCATTTAACCCAAAGGTGGCACCCCCCTCCCTTTCTCATGCTTGGAGTCCAAATGCCAAAAATGACCCTATTAAACTTTACTTACCCCTAGTAATCTCCTTGTTCATCTTATAATACAAACATTAAGGATTACATTGTATACACTAATGCCTTGGAGTCATTTTTATGTCTTTCAAAGAAGCTTCATTGGGAAGTTTTACTTTTTATTAGGTGTAAAATAGTATTTTATAATTGTAATTAGGGTATTACGTTTTGATGTAAGGGTACATTGCATATATATGGTTAGGAGTTTTTGCTAATAGCTTGTGAGATTTGTTAGTACATATGTACTAGCAATGGGTTGGTTCCCATCCCATGGACAAACCATTCTTCCATGTAGACCAATTTTATTTATCCTTTTCATGTTATTAGAGGAGACTAATATCACTAACAAATTTGAAATCCCTATTTACACATTTACTCCTCTCCTCGCTATATTGAATCCTAGGGGTGGGCACAAGTAGGATTTGTAGAGTTCTTGAAAACCTAAATTCCGATACTAAAGCTTGACCCTGAAACCCAACCATTCCCCTTTCTCTAATCCTTGTCTCCACTTCATTTCCTTTTCTCTCAACCTCGTCCTCATTTCAAGTGAGAAAGAGAAAATATGACTATTACGTTACAAGCTCTTGGATTACCATAATTCTAGGAAAAGAGATCAAAATGACAAGGAAAAGAGGAAGGGGAGAGAAAAATAAAAGAGGGTTATGAAAGAGACTTACAATTACTTCAATCAAAGGGACGATAGATAAAATTAATTAGCAAGATAAAAAGTAGTAAATTAACTAGAAGAAAATTAAAAAGGAAATAAATTAAACAAACAAAATTCAATGCAGCAAACAACCCTATTGAGGGGAGAAGTTATGGAACAAATATTAACCCCAGAGAAGATTCATTATTATACACTGAAACCGTGTCTTTACAATTTATTTGAGAATTAGGGAGTTACAAAATATTGACTTTGTATCATAAACAACACCAACAAGATCAGCTACCTGTGAGACAATATTATTCATCTGTTCTTTGATCCCGATGAGAGCTACTCATTTAATCTCTCGATGTGGATTGATTTGTCTACAATTGGAGTTGAGGAGCTTGAACTTGATTTGAGTGGGGTTAAGTAGTTTGAACTTGATGATTATCAGAGGATGAAGAAATTCAAAAAACTGGATTGTTTGTTCTCTTGTCCATCAATATCTTCACTCAACTTAACCTGATGCAAAAAAGGAGCCTCAATACGATTTCAAGGGACTCAAATCTCAAAGTCAAAGGAGTTGGAGAGCTTGTGCTTGATTTGAGTGGAAGTGTAAGGCACTCCGACATGACAGATGATGATGGTATCAGGTGGGGGATGAATAAATGAGGAATGCCAAACTCTTTGTTCTCTTGTCCATCAATATTATCTCTCAACTTAACTTGGTGCATAGTCGAGCCTCCGCATGATTTTAAAGGTTTCCAAGCCCTAAGAAGTGTTGTTCTCTATGGTATGACCCTTAATGGTGTTCAATTAGGTGAGATAATTTGACTTGACTTTAA
Organism: Aristolochia californica; assembly: GCF_029961685.1. Lineage (NCBI taxonomy): Eukaryota > Viridiplantae > Streptophyta > Magnoliopsida > Piperales > Aristolochiaceae > Aristolochia > Aristolochia californica. The sequence goes on from NW_027181771.1 coordinate 24,118,437, forward strand.
GTTACCGCGACTCCCTGTAGTCATTGAAGAGATTAATAGTGGAATCATGTTTCGATGTCATCACATACTCTTATTTCTTGTCCATCAATATCTGCATTCAACTTTACCTGATGCATAAAGGAGCCTCATTACGATTTCAAGGGAGTGAAATCTCTAAAAAGTGAAAGTAGTGAAGATTGATCATCTTCGGCCCAAGAGATGAAAATAAGTAAGCCAAACTTGAAGAGTCTTGAGTAGAACGGTAGATTTTTTTGACAAGCCAATTTTCAAAGACATCCCCCTCCCTGAATGAAATTACTAAGATGCTCATCCTTGATCTCAATTTCTTCTTTGATCTATCCATGGATGTAAACCACTAGAACTCAAGTTTTTCAAATTGAATGCTCAACCCAGCCAGCTGCAACCTTGAACCATCACATTTGTCAAATTGAATGCTCAACCTAGCCAGCTGCCACCTTGAACCATCACATTTGTCAAATTGAATGTTCAACCCAACCACTTCAGCATCTAGACCGGTTGGGTTGAGCATTTCAATTTGAAAAATTGGATAGTTGAACTTGTCAATATCTTAGGTAATAGCGGAGCTCCAATAAAATTCTTGTCAGGACCCCGTCATGTTTACCTGTTATAAGCAAGAAAACGAACTTAAATAGAGTTTAGATGATTTAAGAAAGTACCATTAAAGAAAAAAAAGCAAAGAGGATTCAAATAGCGATAGTGAGAGCATCATAATTGCACATTTTAAATAGATGAATGAATGAGAAAAAGGCTTACAAATGGATCGATTACAGTACAGTAATCCAATCTCCTAGAAAAAAAGAGGATCACAACTTTGAATAGCTATGTTGTTCCTCTTCTTTGCTGCAATTTCTTTACAAAACGCAAAAGAAGAAAAAGATGAAAGGAAAGATAAAACACTCTTGATTCTCTTTCCCTCTACTCTCATTATTCTTATGTCTCTCCTGCTTTATATAACTCTTGTTTACGCATTTCTGATGGTAACAAACAATGCAAACCTGACGACGGGGCGTGACAGATGTTGCTGTGTCAGCAACCGTTTCAGGATGGAAGCAGAAAGTGCCATTAGGCAAACAGCCACATGGACGTGTGCTGTTAGAACTGAACTTGACCCATCGGTCCGATCATAACTGAACTGGGTAAGATTAGGTCTGATTCAATGCTTACAAAAGGTATGTGAAAAAATGCAGTTATAGCAGTCAATCAAACTACTGACTTATATCTAATGAGACAATCAAGTGCGCTACATCTCCCATTACCGTTCGATCACAATTAACTTCATCCAAAGGTTGTTTCTTATTAGAAATATTTTTACAAAATTGCAACGGAATATAAAAGCTAAAGTAAACCCTAACACTTGTAACCCTCGTGGCTCTTTCCCTCTCAGAACTACATCACAATTTTATTGCTCTCTTAGTATCACATGATTACATAGCTTAGGCCTAACAAAACCCTTGTATGGCTTTTTTTATTTCTCTATAAAAATAAATATGACCAATCGCAGTCCGAATGTTTATACAAAGGATTTCTTCTTCTTCTTTTTTTAACTTTTCACTATTAAATAGTGTTCATAAATCGCATGAAAGGATCCCGAGGATTATTAATAATAACCAAGTCTTTAATTTATTTATTTTAATAATTACCTAAAAATATTTTCTGTAACATTGGGATAAGAATAAATCATCTATGAGATAATAATGTAATTATATAATAAATTATATTTAATAATTGATATTAACTAATTACTTGATCAATAACTCAATTAGTTACTTCACAAGTCATATTACATTAACATGACTTGATCAATTTATAATGTGCATCAATATGATCATGCAAATTATTATACTCTCACTAATTAATAATTTAAATCGCGAACCAAATAGTTATGTTTAGTTTATAGTTTACTTTTTCTAACTTTGAAAGTATTTCCATCAATATACAAAGAATTTATGTGTATCTCACTAATTAATTTCTATTTTCCATTTTAAGAAAATCTATAGAAAAAGTTTTTATCAAAATGATTATATATAAGGATAATTGAAAAAAATTAATAATATCAAATAAATTATTTAATTAAAATATATTAATTAATTTTTATATTATGTTAACAAATTAAGTTGATTGATCATTTAATTTTTTAATTTAATATTTTCTTAAAATACAACAAATAATATATAATAATATTTAATGAAAATTTAAAATTCTAATTTTAATTTTTTTATTTATTCCATTGATAAAAATCTTATCTCGTTTCACATAAAAGCACTATTATACTTGATTAATGACTTACATAGCACTATGGTTGTAGTAAGAGGAAATGTTAAATATAACTATATGTGAGAATAGGTGATTAATTATCTGTGATTATATTTTTTTCCTACTTATTCTCGATAAAATTATTCCATCTAGAATAATATCTATTTCTTGATGATTTTTTAAATTTGCTGAGAATAAGTGAATATTTCTCTGTAATGTTTTTGTTTTTCTACTTATTTTCAATGAAATTGTTTTATCGAGAATAGCATATATTTACCAGAATTTTTGAATTTAATCAAGAATAAGTAGATATTTCTCAATTAATTTTTTTTGTTAATGTTTCCTACTTATTCTTGGAAAAATTATTTCGTTGAGAAAAAATATATTTCTCAATTATTTTTATTTCATAGAGAATAGTAGATATTTTTTTATTTTTTCCTAACTATTTCTTAGAGAAATTACTTCTCTGAGATTAGTATATATTTCGCAAAGATTTTTAATTTCACCAGTAATAAGTAATTTTTTATTTTTATTTTCCCTTCTTTTTTTTGGTGAAATTATTGGATCGAGAATAGCATATATTTCTAAGAGATTTTTAAAATTTTCCAATAATTAGTTTATATTTTTGTTTTGTCTTTCTCTAACTTTTTCTCGAGGTTTTTTTTTGTCGAGAATAGTATATATTTCTCGGTGATTGTTTAATTACTTTGAGAATAAGTGAATATTTTTATTTTTAATTTCCCCTCTTATTCTTGGCGAAATAATTTTTCAAAAATAATATATTTTTTTGTTAATCTTTGAATTTATTTGAGAGTAAGTGAATTATTTTTTTTTTCCTAGCTTATTATTGACAAGATAGTTTCGACTAGAATATCTTGGTGATTTTTTAATTTCATTGAAAATAATTGGTTCTCTCCATTTAATGGGAATCTTTTTCTCGACAACATTCAAATTTCATCGAGAAATATATACTTATCTCAAAAAAAATTCATGGAGAAGAAAAAACTTTGAGAAACATTAATTTTCCTATAGCATAAGAAGTTAGAGCAACTCAATTGAAGATGGCTATGAACTACTTCCGACAAGCACACTCCTACTTAGGTTGTTTGATTTGAATGTAAGTTGAATTATGTCTAAACTTGTAGCCTTTGCATGAAGTCTTGTTTACTTGAATGGGACACAATCATGTTCAAGCTACGGGAGTAAAAAGTATATAATCAGAAAAGAGTAAATGATTTTATATATTTTGTTGGCCCCAAGATCCCTATTAAGATAATATTACTAATGTTATATGTTAAGTATGAGACGCATAAAAAAAGCCCTTTAAAAAAACTTTTAACAACATATTCATTCGATCCACCATGGCACATTTCAATGATCCATAGAAAAGGGAAGAAATTTGCTCATACTAGAAAGCGCACCATCAACATCTAGTAGCACCATTTGACTTAAAAGACAAAGAAAGAATCATTTTTTTTGGAAACAACCGGTCCAAAAAAGGCAGGATGAATAAAATGAGCAAAAGGAGATGACCATGTAGGAAGAAATAAAAATTGAAGTGCCAATAGTCGAAGCAGTCAAACCCATCTATAAAAATCAAGCATAATCAGTGAAAAAAAATGAAAGCCTAAAATGAAAAGACAAAATTAAGGAGTCAAGCATGTGGTGAAATCGGAGCAAGAAGAGTTGACCCCTATGGAAGGAATCGACCTCATGTCATGATGGAGTGAGCATGTTACGGTCCCGGGTCATGGATCGAGTAACATGGCGTGGGATTTGTGAATCCAGCACTATTACTGAGTTGCTGGACTTGGTAAGGAGGGTTTAAGATCCCTTCTTTGGCTAATTTTCCACCTGTGATCGTCTCCCTTTTTATGAACTCATTCTAATGTTAAAGTTAGAGCTAGAATGGAATTAATTCAGGTGGAGAGATAATGGAAGAATACCTGTTCTTGCTCACATAAATCAGGGTTTCGACCCTGATTTGATGCAGCTCGTGCTAGGATTTGAAGGCCTAGCTTAGGGGGCAGCCTTGGCTCTCGTTGATGGTTGTTCTTGCTCTGTTTCCGTGATGATTCCCCAACAAGAGGAGTTGCTTTAATCCTTCATGTGGAAGAACCAAAACTCTTCCCTTTTTGCTCCTCGTCAAGAGGGAATTAAACCATACTTGTTGTTGACGCTGATGAGGAGGGAAGACCCTCTCTTGGGCTCAGGAAAGGGGCAAGAAGCTCCTCATCTTAGTATGGATGATGATGGATGAAGTTGGGTGAAGATGGATGGCAATGGAGGGTGAAGGATAAGTTGGATTTTTGGAGTAAACCCTAAACTCGATATCAAGAGGTGATCTCAACCTATTTACACTAGGTTATTCTAAAATCTCAAAGCTTAACTATTTCATTCATTCATTTCCCTTAAATAGATCACGTTAGGGTTAGGGTTACAATAATTCCCCATAATGCCCCTACATATAAAAGTAATTAGAAATAACTCCTACTTAAAACATTATAAGAAATAAATCCTACTCAAAGTAATATAAGAAATAAATCCTATTGAGTGAGTTGTTATTGCCTCCTTCGTTGTGGGACTCGGTGTGCTATTGAGTCCACAACATCTGCCTCCCCATGGAGAAAGATCTTGTCCTCCAGCTCAAAAGGTGGGTAGACCTGTTTGAAGATGTCGACACGTTCCCATGTGATAGCGTTAGGGTCAGTGTCCGTCCACTGAACGAGAATCTCCTGATGGTCATTGGGCAACCACGCGCGTAACACCGTGGTTGGGTTAAGAATAACCTTGTCATGATCAACCGATGGTAGGAATGGAGCGGATGTAGGTTGCGCCTCGAAATGTGGCTTCAAAAGAGAGAAATGAAACACATCAGTAATTTTGGCCATGTTCGGTAATTTGAGTTGATAGACGACTGGTCCCACGCGTCAAAAAATGAGAAACGGTCAGAAAAATCAGGGAGAGAGCTTATGACGTGGAGGTCCCGCAAGAGACTGCTGATGGTAGGGCTGGAGCCGTAGCCACACTTACTCCCCAAGCTCAAAAGAGACCTCACGGTGGCCTTTGGCATAGACATCCTTCATTCGAGCTTGGGTGTGTCAAAGCCGTTCTGTGATATTTTGTAGCAGCAGATCCCTGTCCATGAGCGCCTGATCAATCACGTCCATGCGGGTGGACCCTAGGTTGTACGAGAGAAGGCGAGGTGGATCGAAGCCATATATAACCCAGAAAGGAGTGGCTTGCAAGGCAGAGTGGAATGAAGTGTTGTGACAGTTTTCAGCCCACGAAAGCCATTGAACCAATTGCCGCGGACGACCACCCACCAAGCACCGTAGATACATCTCGATGGTGTTGTACACCACCTCTGTTTGCTTGTCTATCTGTGGATGATAGGCGGAGGAGAACTTCAATATAGTCCCGCTCCAGCGAAAAAGTTCCCACCAAAAGGTGCTCATGAAAACTGCATCTCTGTTACTCACAATGGATTCTGGAATGCCATGTAAGCGGACTATCTACTCCAGGAAAGTCTGAGCAACCCATGTGGCTGTATAAGGATGAGCCAGCGGTATAAAATGTCTGTACTTGGAGAATCTATCAACCACCACAAAAAGTACGGATTTGCCGGAGGACAGGGGTAGACCTTCCACAAAATCCATCGAAATGTCGGCCCAAACCTAGTTAGGAAGGGCTAGAGGTTGGAGAAGACCTGTTGGACTCAAGTGCTCGGCTTTGTTGTGCTGGCAGACCTGACAGTCGCCCACATAAGTCACAATAGAGGGTTTCATGGCTTGCCAGTAAAAATCAGCTCGAATTCTGTGCAAGGTCTTTTGTATCCCCTCGTGTGTACTGTCATGGAAGGTCGAGGGAATAGCTGGAATCAACTCGGACTCAGGTGCAGGAAAAGCCGCTACTTGTAATAAATAAGTGAATCCTGGATGGACCACTTTAAATTCATTGTCCCTTCCAAAATCTTCTGATACAGTCCTTGCAGTGCAGGGTCAGTGGCATGTGCGTTTCTCACCAAGTCCACAATGAGAAATCTCGGTTGGCTGATCGAATAGACCAACTGTTGATCCTCAAAACACCGTGACAAGGCGCCTGCCACCTTATTTAATCTCCCCGCACGATATTCCACCTAGAAGTCAAACCCCAACAACTTATTGATCCTGTGTTGTTGTGGCGACGTCGTCAAATGTTGTTCTAGTAGGAATTTAAGGCTATAGTGATCCGTGCGTATGAGAAAAGCCCAGCCCCAGAGATAAGGCCTCCAATGTTGGACCGCCTTGGCCAACCCAATCAATTCGTGCTCATAGGCTGCCAGCTTGTGATGATGGACTGCCAATTGTCTGATAAAATACCCAATAGGATGGCCCAACTGCTGTAAAATGACCCCAATGCCCACGCCCGAAGCGTCACACTCTACCACGAACAATTTGTCAAAGTTGGGAAGTTGTAATACTGGTGCGGATGCGATTGCAGCTTTGAGTGCCACAAACAACTTGGTGGCCTCCTCATTCCAAATAATGGAATTTTTCTTGAGTAGACTGGTCAATGGAGCTGCCACTGGCCCATAGTTCTGAATAAATTTGTGGTAGTAGCCCGCAGGACCCAAAAAACCCCGTAATGCAGAACACGGTTGTGGCTGCGGCCACTCGTGAATAGCTCGGATCTTCTCGGGATCCACCATTACCCCCTCATGTGAGATAATGTGTCCCCGATACCCCACATGTGAAGCCGCAAAAGAACACTTGGAATGTTTCAAATCAAGCTGATGTGCTCGTAACAAGTCTAAAACAATCCTCAAGTGTGCCAAGTGCTCCTCAACCGACTTGCTATATATCAAAATATCATCGAAAAATACAAGAACAAATTTTTGAAGATAGGGGCTAAATACCTCGTTCATCAAAGCTTGAAAAGTGGAGGGTGCATTGGATAACCCGAATGGGCATGACGACGAACTCAAAGTGGCCATGGTGCGTGTGGAACGCCGTCTTCTTGATATCAGAGGGGTGCATCCGGACCTGATGGTATCCCAAACGGAGGTCGAGTTTAGTGACTAACCACGACCCATGTAACTCATCCAGGAGCTCATCCACTACCGGAATCGAAAACTTGTCTTTTACTGTCTGCACATTCAACTCCCGGTAATCCATGCAGAACCTCCATCTCCCATCATGTTTCTTCACAAGTAAGACGGGTGAAGAGAATGGGGAGCGACTGGGACGAACAAGACCCTGTTTCAACATATCCTGGCACTGACACTCTATCTCGTCCTTCTGAAGGTGTGGGTAACGGTACAGTCGCACTACCACTACCTCAGATCCTGGTTTCAGACAGATCCTGTGGTCACAGTGCCTTAGGGGAGGCAAACCCGAAGGCTCCTAGAAGAGGTCAGAGAACTCCTCAACCAGACTCCCACTAGTACTGTCAGGTTGTTCATATGTCTACAAAGTGTGCATGTGGTGGGCCCTGTCCACCTGACAGCCCTATAAGAGCACCCGACTCCCGGCCAAATCAAAGCTCATGGTTAAAGCCGAAAAGTCCCACAGAATGGGCCCCAATGTTTGTAACCATTTAATGCCTAATACCATATCAAATCCCGCCAGGGGAATAACAAAAAATTCAGTATTAAACTAAGTAGAGCCAATGAAAAAATTTACTGCCTTACTAATCTCATAGCTAGGGACCTTCTCGCCATTGGCCACTGAGACGGTGGCTGTCAGATGAGTGTGTATCTAGACCTGGAGATGCTATGCGGCTATCAAACTCAAAAACATGTGTGTACTCCTTGAGTCGACTAGTCTCACCAGTTCTCAGTCGATGACGTGAGCTCAAACTTGCATTGTATTAGGCGATTTCTGGCCAGTAATAGCATGCAAGGATATCTCCTGTGGTTCCTCCTCAATAATATCCTCTGGCTCCTCTAGATCCTCTGAATCCTCCACCTCGAGCCAAAATAATCGTTTACATTGGTGTCCTACACGATACTACTCATCGCAGTTATAACATAAATTTTTGGACCGTCTTTTTGCCATCTCCACACTCGTTATTTTTATAAAGCTTGGTAGGGAATTACCAGGGCAGGGATCGACTACCCGAGTCGTAGTCGGAGTGTCTCGATGGGGATGCCCGGAGATGCTCCCTGAGATGAATTATAGCGGCTCCCTTGTCACGTGGAGGAAGTTTTCCTCGCACCTGACCAACCCGGCTTACGTTGTTGCAACTGTTGTTGTTGTTCCATTGCTCGTGAAATATTCATTGCATGAGCTAAATCCGTAGGCATAAGGAGTTCTACCTCTAGCCGTAAATACTCATTGAGACCTGCTGGTCAACCAATACCCTCTCACCAGCACGAACCAACTTTTCCTGGAATAGTTTTAGATATTGTTCCACCGAACCAATTTTTCGCAATAGGAATAACTCTCCCAGGGGGTTGTTGTTGGCAGGAGGGCCAAATCTAACTGTGCATAGATTTTTAAATTCTCCCCAAGTCATCCCTGGTCTCTCTTTCTCTACTTAAGTAACCCATAACATGGCTTCATCTGTCATATGGAACGAGGCTAGTTGCACCTTATTCCATTCAGTAGTCCGTTGGTTCAAATTTTTTTTTCACATCTATGCAACCAAATTAAAAGATCAACTGAACCATTGAAAGAGGGAAACTCTAACTTAGTGTAACTTGGAACTGTGCCTCCATGGCTGGGGTCCTTGGATAGCAGTGCACCCAAGCCATTGTTCCCCTCTTCTGTGATATGGTTGAGCGACCTCTCTCACCTCTGGACTCTGATGTCTCTCTGCCCTCAACTCCGTTAGCATGCTGATGACTCGGCTCATCTCTTCTTCCAAACCACAAACCTTCCCCAACACTGGTTGTGCTGTTTCAAGGCTATCTTCTATCTTTTGTATCCTGATTTGGATTTTTTCATTGCTGATATTAACCCCCATGTTACCCTGCTCTGAGACCAAGTTGTTACGGTCCCGAGTCATGGTTCAAGTAACACGACGTGGGATTTGTGAATCCAGCACTGGTACTGAGTTGCTGAACTCGGTAAGGAGGCTTAAAGATCCCTTCTTTGGCTAATCTTCCACCAATGATCAGTCTCCGTTTTTATGAACTCATTCTAGTGCTAAAGTTATAGCTAGAATGGAATTAATTCAGGTGGAGAGATAATGGAAGAATACTTGTTCTTGCTCACGTAAATCAGGGTTTCAACCCTGATTTGATGCAACTCGTGCTAGGATTTGAAGGCCTAGCTTAGGGGGCAGCCTTGGCTCACGTTGATGGTTGTTCTTGCTCTATTTTCGTGATGATTCCCCAACAAGAAGAGTTGATTTAATCCTTCACGTCGAAGAACTAGGACTCTTCCCTTTTTGCTACTTGTCAAGAGGAAATTGAACCCTACTTGTTGTTGACGCTGATGAGGAGGGAAGACCCTCTCTTTGGGCTCAAAAAAGGGGGCAAGAAGTTCCTCTTCTTAGTATGGATGATGATGGATAAAGTTGGGTGAAGATGGATGGCAATGGACGGTGAAGGATAGGTTGGATTTTTGGAGTAAACCCTAAACTCGAGATCAAGAGGTGATCTCAACCTGTTTACACTAGGTTATTCTAAAATCTCAAAGCTTACCTATTTCATTCATTCCATTCCCTTAAATAGATCGCATCATGGAGTTTTAGGGTTAGGGTTACAATAATTCCCCATAATGCCCCTACATATAAAAGTAATTAAAAATAACTCCTACTTAAAATAATATAAGAAATAAATCCTACTCAAAGTAATATACGAAATAAATCCTATTGAGTGAATTGTTGTTGCCTCCTTCGTTGTGTGACTTGGTGTGCTATTGAGTCCGCAACAGAGGAAAATAGTAGTAGGAGTTGATTATTGTACTAGAGTGCATATAGTAAGAGTCGACAACATCGAAGGAGTTGACCACAACTGAGTAAAAAACAACAAAAAAGATTTGACTCTATGCACTAAAAAGTTATGAAATAAAAAAAAGTCAGTCGACCCTTATAGGGTGCAAAAGCAAGAGGAGTTGAACTCTGGGGCGGAGAGGATTCAATCTTTGGGGAGGATTCGACTAAAAAAATCAAGCTATTAGAAGAAAACATTGTGGAAGCCATGTTGTAGCAATTCAATTTCCTGAATATCGGTCCAAATCCAAAAATTATATGTTTCCAAATTATGTAAGTAACCTATAATATGTTTGGTAGTAAAAATAGGAACTATTGATTTTTTTCATAATTTTTAGACCTTTGTTTTCACCTTCTTTTGGTAAATATTGGAGAATTTGCTCTTTAACCCAAACTCGCCTCTAATGAAATTCTCTCTTATCACAATGAAAACCAAGCCTCCTAAGCTCTTGCACATGATTTAAGAAGTTTTTGCCTCCTTCAAAGCTAGCTTAAAAGGTTGATAGTTTTCTTTATTGAGCTAAGAAATTATGTGTTGTTCCTTTTAATACTTAAATCTCAGTTAGTTAAACATGTGCTAAGGGATTTTAAGACCATATTTGATTCAACCATTGCATAGTGAGTAGTTGTGTTATTGACAACCATTTGAAATTAGTTTTACAACCTCCTCTATTTTCATATCATATTAATGCATGCCTATATGTTATTTTTATTGGGGCATTTGAAATGGCTTTTACTAAGCATTGAAACTTTGGGATAGAATTTCAAATCCAAGTATTTACATTTATATACTTTGAGATATATCAATGATAATTGGTCGAGTACAATGAACTGGTGCTAAGTACACTTTGAAAAATCATTCACTATAATTTATAATGCTACTTATGGGTTATAGTTTGAAATTTATTATTTTTGAGTTAAATTGTTTACATCCCCCGACTTGAAAAGCCAATCCCATATTTAAATTGAGCCGATATTTTCAAATGAACACATCTTTTGCTGCCTATATTTTCAAATCAAATCATAAATGACTACTATGAGTTGTTTCATTTTAAAATCAAGTCACTAAGGACTATTTTAAACTACTAATTATATTGGATAGATGTACCTATTTGTTTGCACCAAGATTAATAAAATTTTCCTATTGAGAGATAATTAATATTGCGTTACATTGTAAAAAAGTAATTCTTACAATTGGGTCAAACCTTCCTTAGGTAAGACCATCCTCACCCCAAATTTATTCAAGAAAAAAAATTATGGCTAAAGAATTGAAGGTGGGAAGTTGTGTTTGCAGTTGTTCGAGTCATAAAACCTTGTGTAGGTAGGTGATGCTGAAAATCTCTTTGTGGGTCTTAGATTGGTGTGCCTAGTGAGTCATTGAAAATCTTTGTGCTGGTCTACCTTGTCAATTGATGAAAAATCTCATTGTGGGTCTAGGCATGTATGCCTAATTTGTTGTTAAATCTGAGGGAGTACCATTGTAAGTTGGTTGTTATGGTCAATTGAAGTGCATAAGTCCTTTTGTGGGCAACATTGCAATTGGCCTTCAAGGTGATTTGTTTTATATGTTTTTGGGCAAGCCAAGATTAGTGGCTCCTTAGGATTATGAAACATCTTGAGGGGGTAGACTCGCAATCAGCAAGAAGGACTTCATTCCACCCTAAAAATCCTATGTGTAATTTGTATGTAATTACTTCCACGAATGTCATTGCTCATTGTGAACATGAACTTTAAAATTGACCTTCGATTTTGAATTAATTAAAAGCACATAGGAATGAAGTAAAAGCAGTTCAAATTAAGAATAAAAGTTAATAAACCTACCATTTTATCAGACTATATATACCTTAATTGTAGATCATCTATATATTGGATTACCAATCAGTAAAATAGGAAATCAACATATAGAAATTTTTTTTTAAATGTTTAGAAATTATGTCCAAGAAAAGTAGCAAGCAAGTGACTGAGATTTTACTCGCAACTTTAATGCCCGTGAAGAGTGAATTAAGCATAGAAAAAAATAGGAAAAAAAACTCAAAAAATGGGTTGTTCATTAAAAACTATAATAATGTGAAATAATATATATATATATATGTTTCTCAAAATCACCAACATAAGTTCTTCTACACTATCAAAATAATAAAAATCTACAAAAACAAAAATCAAAGTAAACAAAAAAATAGACCAAGGAAATGTGTCCCCCTCCCAAGTTTTGGAAGTCGAATCTCCATTCAGAAGAGGGGGTGTTACGGTCCCGGATCTGATACATGGATTCATAGGGAGGAAGAAGAGAAAAATGAAGATCAAGCCAAAGGAAAGCTTGAAAACCCAAGGTTCTTTGAGGATAACGTACACCCCTGGTCTCGTTGAGGAGAACTCAAAAACCTTGATTACTTTAAATCAATGCTTACCTTTATCATTACTCTTACCCCTTAAATAGGGTTCACCCTTACAAGGTTTAAGATAAAATACTACAAAAATACCCCTATAAATAAAATATTCCAAAAATGCCCTTGTGGCCTATTAATTCTTTAACTAGCATAAAATAAAGTAAATTAATGAAAAATAATTAAAATAATAATGTTATTGCGTGCATAATAGGAGGCAAGGTTGTCCTTCCCTAGGTAAAATCCCTAGACCCTCCCAATCCCATATCGAAGAGAAAGAATGGATTTTGGAGTATAGAGAGAGAGAGAGTCTTTTTGGAGTGTATATATATACATATATATATATATATATATAGAGAGAGAGAGAGAGAGAGAGGGAGAGAGAATTGTTTTTGATATAATTTCTAATAACTCTGATAGCAATTTGTCTGGGGGGTACTATAATTCTTCAATAGGAATAGGTTAATAACACAATACAAATACAGAAAAACAGGGAAAAGTTATTATAACTATGGCTAAAGCAGAAGAAAGGAATAACATAAACTGGTATTAAGAAGGGGTTCCTTAATGAAAGATTGATTATAACTATGGCTAAAGCAAATGAAATAACTAACATAAGCAAACAGGCTTGTATAGAGAACCAGAGAGGAAAAATAGTAGATGTGAAATTTTCAAAAGGTACATCCTAAACCTTTATTGTTTGAATCATTATCTTTCTTTCTTTAGGTATAGAGAACCCAAGACACGACGACTTGTATGGCTTACTAGCAATTTTGCTTCAGCCACGGACCCCTCTTTTTTTTCCCAACAACAAAGCCCTAACGCCTCCTTTGGCTAAACGGGCGAACATTTGGGACATAGGACCGTGAAACATCAAAGGATCACCATAATGCTTTTACGTCATTCAGAGGATTGACTCCAGATTAGAGAAAGAAATTATGGATTCAAATAGACAGAGGTTTAGGAGTTCCCTTTAGGAAAACCCCTATGTAAATAAAATTACTTTTTTAAAATATGAACTTGGAAACACAGTTGATGTAGGAATCATGCAGGGGATTCAGAGGAAGAGAAAGAAGTCATGGGTTTAGAGAGCAAGGTGTGCAAGAACTGGGTTTTTTCATTTATATCTTCTATAAATTACAACTAGGTAGTTATAGACAAACCTTTGCTGACATGGAATAAATAGAGATTGTGATACGGGCCCCATCGTCAATGACTTATCTCATAATCTTTACAAGTGTGCGGCTAAGGTTAAACAAAACCCAAAAAATAAAAATACAAACTTTTTACAAAGTCAAAAACAAGGTGCTAGGTAACCAGGGGCATCTTCAAACCTCCATGAGCTGGAAAGCTTATCTTCTCAAACCATGTGCTAAAAAAGTGGGTTGGAAACTTTTATCTCAAACCATATGATGAAACCATGGGTTGGAAAACCATGTGCTTAAACCGTGGGCTGAATTTTTTGTCTTCTCAAACACGATCATGTCTATCTTTATTCTGAGTCAATGATAGTCTTTTCTAGATAATCTTCTCATTATCCATTATCTTGAATAATAGTCTAAGTATCCTTTACCTTTTTATTTTCTAGATAATCTTCTTAGAACTTTTGTCTTGCTAGTTCCCATCTAAAGTGGTCAAATTGTGTAGCTTCTGAGTCAAAGTCATAGTCTTCGTCTTGTTCTTGAGAATAACACTGAAGAGTCTGAGTACCTGTAAATGTAGATTTACTGGATATTTATGAGTCTTGTTTCTCATAACCTTGTTCTTTAAGATATTCTTGAAAATATTCTTTCATCATCTTTTTAATATCTTCTCGATCTGTTTGTTGTTTGTCTTACTTATTTTCTTCTGACATTTTTGGCAAATGTCCAGCTGTCAACGGATTTGATGTGTCTTTACCAACTACCATTTGACCTGGTCTAGCAAGTGAATTACCCTCACTAGTAGGTTTTTGGTTAGAAAAGTACCTATTAATCTTGCCATGAGTTGTCAGTTTTCTTCTTCAATGTTGTTTATGTATTCTTTCTGAAAATCATTCTTTTCCTGGAGTAACCTTCTCTTTTCATTGATTCTTTGTATGGTCTTGGATAGGGTTTCACAGTGATCACAAAAAACAATTCTTCTAGTATCTTTAGCAATCCCATAAGATACTTGGTCTTCTCTCATAAATCTTAAGGACAGGGCTATATAATAATTAGTTCCTATACTGTGCTTAGCAACTTCTAAGGCATCTTGTAAATTACTAAATCCTTTATAAATAGGTCTTTGAAAATCTTGAATACTTTCTCTTACTTCAGTCCTGGAATGAAAAACTCCCAGAGTTTTACCTTTAAAAACTACATAAAAATTAAAACTTTTCTTTTTCTAACAAAAATATTATGATAAACAATTAATACTAGCTAAAAACTATTTTTGAACTTTAGGAAATCTTTTTTTAAGAAATCCATAAGTTATCTAATAAGCATTGTTCTTCTTTGCCAACAAAAATATGGGGTAAAGTCTTAAATGTAATATTAGATTTAGGAAAAACTAATAATTTTTTATTACCAAAATTTAAAAATTCTTGTCCATAATTATTGAATCTTGAGGAAGAAGATCTTGAGGACATCTGGTCTGGAGGATACATCTCTTCAATTAACCAAGGACGAATAAAAAAATTTCCTACTTAATGTATCTGCAAGACTATTATTTTTACCTTTGATATGTCAAATTCTATCTTGTATCCATTTCCTGTAATTATATCTGCAAGATTTAGCCATCTTCTACTACTTATCTTATTTTCTTTGGTTCTTTGGAAATATTTTACTATTGCTTCACAATCAGTTCTTAATGTAAATTCATTTCTACGAATAATGAAAAGCCGAAAAGCTAAAATTTCTGCATCTATGCTACTCATATTTCCTTTTTATTTTACTTTCCCACTAGCATAACTACAGATACGTTCTTCTTCTTTAATTTCGGCAATAAGTACACTGCCCCATCCAATGTTGCTACCATCAATTTCAATAGTGATGTAATCAGAATCTAAGGGCATTTGTAATTTAGCTAAAATTTGGATTTTTTCTTTTAATTTTTTGACTAAGTTTTTATCTTCTTGATTAAAAAACTTTTGTCCATTAGTGGAAGTTTTTCCATAGAGAGAGAAAAAACAGAGAGGGGGGAAGGGGGGCTTTTAGAAGAAACAGTAATTTCACATTCAAGCTAATAAATTGAAAGACTTAAGATTGGCTGGCTTAACAAAATCAAAAAAAGCTCTGTCATCGAAATAAAACAAAACGGTCATTCAAAAAGAAATTTTACATGAGGTCTCATTGACGACCGGCCCCACTTTCTTCTCTGTCTTTACTGCTATCCCCCTGAACCTCTTTGCTCATCTCCTCTCTACTCTCTTCTCCTCTCTTTATTTTCCTCTCTATTTGTGAGACGATTCCCCCGAGGCTCTCTTCTGTCTGCTCCTTTTGAAGCTAGTAATCCATTCTCAAGGCTCTACGGGGTATTCGACTTCTTTAATTCCAATCATCAACCTCTACAGGTTCGTTTTCTTCTCAAATGAACTTCTCTTTCTTCTATCATTGACTGCTTCGTCTTACATAGATTTATTATTTTTGTTCTATTATAATTTTTTCTTTTCCTATCGATATGTTTCTTTTTTATTTTTTGTTTCTATTTGAACAAACTGAGATGCATGCAGCATGGATTGATATGAGCTAAGGAACGTAAAAATGGTATCTCTTCAGCGATTTTTTTTTTTTTTGCATATCCTTAACTTTTCTATTCTTTTATGGGTGTAATTGATCTAGTTTGTCTCCTTCATTGATCTATTGAATGCATTTTAGAAAAGCATTGTGCTTGGTTTCGTCCATATTGATATAGGAGCAAAGAAAAATTGTATCAGCTTTGCTTTTGAGGTAGGAACCTTGGCTGATTTAATGGCGGTTAGCTTTCTAAAAAGAGAAAATAGGCAAACAAATAATTTTTGGGTTTCAATTAATCTCTTCTTCCCCTTCAATGTGCACTAATATAATAAACTAAAGTATAATTGTCGGATTCGTGGCAATTTAGGTTTTTATAATATAATCATTCATGTTTGCCCGCTAAATGGCAATGAATAGTATTTTATGCTTGAAAAAATTATGAGATTGCTTCATACCTAGTGATGCTTCCCCATCTCACTTTGTGTAGAAACCTTGTACTATAACTTGTATAGAGGAGGATTTCCGTATAGTTTGTAGTTCTTCCATACTAACTTAGTCGCCAAATGATGGATAGGAATAACCTAGTCCTCTCGTATGCAAGTTGGTTCCTCATAGTTCTCCCTTTAACACCAATGGTAGATAGGAACAAAAATATTTCATAATATTCTAAACCAAACCGATATCCCACTTGAGTCAGCATACAAAAACATCTTGAGACCTACTTCAACCACATGATGTAATGAGTCAACATTGAGGTGCCAAATGACTTAATCCATAAAATCTCTTGGGATTCATCAGCCTATTCTCCCTAGTATACCTTTGATCATGAGGCAAACTCTACCTTAAAACCAATCAAAAAGCATATCTCTTATGTCTTCTACTCTTTCATGGTTTAGTCAGAGTCAGGATATTGGTCAAATGAATAAGCCAAATCAATATTGGGATCCTCATTAAACTAATCTTTTGGGATGTTTAGTCATGCTAACCCAATGTAATCTCTCTGAGAACGAGACTATTCATTCTTGAAGTGAGCTCAACCATTTGGGACTAAATAGCTTATATTCTCTCCGTTTATAAAAGTTAATACAAAGTCAAGCCATTTTGTATTCTAGGACTAACACTCGCAATTTGCCACTGTGAATGATAAGTGTTCCAGTCATGAAGGCCAAGATGAAAATGCAATATCTTTCATCATAGGATAACTAGAAGCTACAAATTTGACCAATAGTTATAGATGCACCTTAATCAATTGAAGTGACATTTCCATTGCTCCTGCAGATGTGAGCACCATCGGATTGACCTCACAATTTAACTGATCATTAGAAGTGGAAGGCCATTTTCAAATTTTTCACTATGATGGAGAAAAATATTTTGTTGGATATGAAAACATGGTCTCTCATTGAGGAGCAAAACTATCAAGGCACTTATACGTCTTATGTGACTCATAAATTCGAAAAAAAATCCTTGTAGATTTTTCAAATTGAATCACTTAGAAAGTCCAATATAGAAACTAAGTCCAATGAAGTGAATCAATAAGAGCAAGTCAAATAAAACAAATATCTAAATTAATTAGGACCTTCTCCAATTGATTCATGAAATTGGACTTGCCCTAATTGATTGACTAAAACTACATACAAATTTAGAGATGACAAAAATATCATTGGGTTGCGTCTTTCATTTTAGTGGATTTTTTTTATCATGAAATTGGAGTGAAGGTAAGTATTTCTTCCATGGAGTACTAAACCAAACATTTCAAGGTTTGGACATAAGCTAAAATATCTAACTACTTCAGTGTGCAAGTCATTTTCTCTCAGTTTTAATGTCCTAAGAAAATCAAGGATTAATAATAAAAATTCAACATGAATTCCTATCCTAAAATACTTATCCAACCTTTTCCCTCTCTTTTCTCCTACTATTTCTCAATCTCTATCTCAATCTCTTTTTACACCAAAATCATGTGTACCACACTCAATTCCTCTTTGATTCTTTTAGTCCACTTTACACCCTACTTTCCTCTCTTCTAACAATGTCAATGGCTTTATTACTAGCTAGGGTCGTTGTCTTAGGGTTGTTTAACCCTTTTTTGGATTCTTCAAATTATGTTTTTTAAGTGGAGCAATGTGCAACGGGATGATAAATTAATTTTAAAACCCCAAAATTGTTGCTTTTGTTTTCTGTATTTGGCACTAAAATACTAGCCTATTTTGTATAAAATTAGGATTTATTTATAAAGGTCTGAGCCTAATCTATGTTTCCAAACTAATTGGTATCAGAGTCATTCGATCCAATGCATTGGTCGAATGAAGGACAATGCAAACTTTGTGTTCTTGTCATTGCATTTTTCTCTTCTTAGTCACAAAGGAATATTTTTTTCTAGCAAAAGTTGACTGGAAGATAAAACTCTTGAGTTTCCTAACAAGAGGACCCAATTCATCACCAAAATTCTAAAAATTTGTTGAACCAAAGAAGTTTCATTCTCCACAGTGGTTCAAAATCTTGAAGTCACTTGCAGCCGATACAGAAAACATCAAAGACCTCGACACGACAATCACACTCCTAGGCGGCTTGCAATCTGGTAGCTTGCATAGAAAATACAACTCCATTTTGAGTATCTCGATGGAGAAAGCAGATACTTGAGAGAGGAAATTATCTATTTCACATAACAAGGCCATTCAGTCAATTTCTCTTAAAGTAAAGTCAATGTGTCGTCCACCTCAATCATTGGCAACATTGATAAAATTTCTTTCCAAATGGCATACGCTCAACAAAGCAAGCACACTTTTGAGAAACTTGCAATACGATAGCTCAGTCTGGCCTTTAATGCAAGATATATGGAAATAATATAATACCTACTATTGTGCTAATTTTCATTGAATTGCCCCCCTTTTTGTTGACTGATATTATCAATTCCAAAAGGGCACAACATATGGCTTACATCCTCTTGGTTTAAATTGATTGATAAAACCATTTAAAGTTGTTGTCTTTAAAAATTCAAGACAAGACTCACCGTACTCAACATGTAGTACACATCTTAGACCATGCATATTGAGCTAGAAATGTATACTAAATAAGGCAAAAGAAAAATTGCGTACATATACTTTGTAGATTTTTGGATAAAGTGTCAAAGGGAATTCTTCCTTCTGAGTTGGCCATAAACACTACTAAATACAAGGAAGTATCTAATTTTCTTAATTAACCATTGAAGTCCCTATGCAAGTAAATCATGTGTACCACCGATCTTATAATATATTTACTTGTTGAATTAAATCATCAAATCAATCTTTAGGATATGGAAATTGTGGTACTTCTATATTCAAAATTGTCTGAGTGACACTTAAATACTAACCCTTCCAAATCAAATTTTAATCCACTAAGTTTTGGTCAAAGTAAGATAAAAAAATCAAATGAGTATGCGGTGGTTGAGGTCCCTCCTTCGGGGGTGGTTATGTGCACAAGTCTTCCAAGCGATC
Source organism: Aristolochia californica (assembly GCF_029961685.1). NCBI lineage: Eukaryota > Viridiplantae > Streptophyta > Magnoliopsida > Piperales > Aristolochiaceae > Aristolochia > Aristolochia californica. Next base: position 24,138,180 of record NW_027181771.1, read on the forward strand.
ATAGTTGTGGGTGATATCAAATATCAGTTCAATGTACGCCTTTAATCACACAAAAGAATCTTGGAAGCAATGAACTCTATGTTACCAAAACAAGTTTAAAGCTAGATATACTTTACTTGTGAGAAAGCATTCAAAATAAATACCTTTTGGTATATGAATGTTTCTTATAGTAGTTAGCCAATATCCTTGAGGCTAAATTAGTTAGTACTCTCCAAAATAATGTAGTTAAGAAAGCTCAACTAGATATACTTGAGACAACGCATGATAAATAAGTACCTTTAGGCATATTTATGTTTCATATAGTAGTTAGCTAGAACCTTTGGGGCTAAATTAATTAGTACTGACCAAAATAACTTAGTTAAGAAGGATCATTTCACATGAGCAATAGGATGAATGTGCAGGTCTCAAGATCCTCATGGATATAATTTTTATGATAACATACAATTAAGTTACTTATGAGTGAATTAAGAAGAAAGCAGACGACCCCATGGAGGGTCAACAACATGTGTCGCTCAAACAAGCCAAATTTTCAAAACAAGATTTCGGCCCCAATACAAGAGTCGACCCCTTATTTCAAAAAGTTAGGCCCAGATTTGCATGTTATAGCACTCCCAAATGATCAATAAGTGACATACCAATATGTTTTGTAATAAAAAAGGATTTAATATATATTTGATTAGATTTTTTGGACTTATTTTTTACCTTGTTTTTCTAAGTGACAAAATATCATTTTCTAACTCTAATGGGTTTTTTTTTTTAATGTTGGAGAGATTTCTATTTAAGAAGATCTCTCACAAACTTGTTTTCAACATGCTACCAAAGAAAATTTTTGAAGTGCTCATGTTCCTAGACTCAAATTTGAGGTTTTAACCATCTCAAGCTCTCAAAGGAAGTCAAAACCTGAACTTGAGTATTTCCTCCTAGAGATAATAGTATCAATGTTTTTTCTTTTAAATATTATTTAAATACTTAGAACTATGATTGTTGAATGTGAGCCTATTGATTCGAAGATCATATTTAACTCAATACTCGATTGATTGTTTGAATGGTTACCACTCAAAACTAGTTTTGCAGCCCCTTGTTTGAGCTTCTTATTTTCTAATCACATTATACATTCTTGTGTGTTGATTTATTAGGGTATTTAAAATGGTTTTTACATAGTATTAGAAGTTTGGGGTAGAATTTAAAAATCCAAGTATATACATGCATTTGCATTTAAATCTTAAATTGTATTTGATTGAGAATACTAAAGTAGTGTCATCGTACTTTTAAATCAATCACTGAGGTTTAGACTACTACTACACATGAGCTATACTTTCAAACCATTGATTCCATTGAGGTGAGTGCAACCCTTGTTTTAAAAACCAATCCAAGATTTACCTTGGACTTATATTTTGAAATCTAATGATTAAAGACTATTTGAGATTTTCTTACATAGATAGGTACATAGAATTGGTTGTGTTTATTATTTTCTCTTAGATTATAAAATCTACCAATTAGGAAGCTAGTAACCCATGTAAATTGGGTCAAGCATTGGGTAGACAAGACCATCCTAACCTCAATTTCATTGAGTGCATCCATGTGTGGCTGAAAAAGAAATGTTGTGAAGAATTGCTACTATGATTGTGTGATAATAGTCCTCATGTAGATAAGCACTCTTGAAACTCTCATTCTTAAGTCTAGGCTAGTACCTAATAAGTTATTATAAATCCTTGTGAAGCTCTAGGCTTGTGTAGTCTACTTTGCTACTAGAAACCCCTTTAATGGTCTGGATTATGTGCCTAGTTTGTGATTGTAAATCTAAGTGAAGATGAATTTTTGTAAGTTAGTTGTTGTTGTCAATTTAGTGGCTTGAACGCCCAACACCCCCCCAATATTTCTCCTTCATTGGACCTAATAGATTGTACCAGCTCCATTTTTCTCTTGCCTACTACTCCCTTCCCTTCGTTAAAAGTTGAATGCATGTTGAGTCCTTTTTAAGAAAAAATGTTATTGGAAGCATTACTATTCCTATTGATAACTAATTGTGGTAACAAAAATATACTCAAAGATAAGGCACTTAAATAATAAAGGAACAAGCTAAGACCCCTAGTTGATTCCGCCTTTAGATCTAATTGCATTAAGATATTTTAAAGCTAATTATGAACATATAAACACCATAAAATAACTTAACACGAGGATTTAATGCCTCAAGAATCATCTTATCATAAATATGAAATAGACAATAATCCAATTTTGAAAAGATGTACCCTTTAAACAAAGTTTATTGTGACCATATTGAGTTTAAACCTCTCATTATCACCTCATTTGTCATGGACATAAAGCTTCTTTGTGCCTCCATGATGAGATTTCTCCCAAATCTTGTCTTTTAAATATTGACATAGTCATGCTCCTCACATTTTGCTTCCAATAAGAACTTATTACACTTAAGTTTTGTGATTTTACTAGAACTCATATGCAAATTTTGGTTTACTTCCTCTTGGCCACAGCTATGCTTGTCTCTTTTTATCTTTTAATTAGTTTTTATGTGAACATAATCTTCTCTTTCCTCAAGCACTTTTAAATAGTTTTGGATTTCCTTAATTTGGTCCACTTGCCCAAGGGTGCCTATATCACCAAGACATATAACATATCAAGTGAGACGTATTGGATATATGGTATCGTAGAGCCCTGAAATATGATACATGTCTTATAAAGTGCAACACATGGTGCAGACAGTATGTATCAGATCGAATATTATTCGATATGTTACCTGATACCAATATATACTATCTTGCCCACTATGTCAACTTTTTGTTGTTTCCTTTTAGTAGCATCATATCTTTTCAAAAAAAAAAAAATACATTTCCCATACTTATGGTATTCTTGTTTGACGTTAGTTACATAAAATAATTGTGCATCAATTTGTAATGAAAAACTTTATTTTGTGGCTGCTCTTTCCAACCTTATACATTTGTTTAAGGCACAAGAAATGGAAAATAGCCATAAAGCTTAAAGTTAGTATCTTCAAACAAATTTATCCATATGACATTTCTTCATAAATTGTTACATAAACCATTTTTATGTTGTTCTTATTTTTAATTTCTTATTTTATTATTATGTTAGATCCTGATACTTTAATTGTTGAATCTTAAGATTTCCCAAATCAAGTAGCAATTCTTGAACTTCTTGCTAAACTTTTTCCTTTGGTTTAAATTTATGGAAACATTTGTAACTGTTAGAAAAAAATATAAAAAAATAAAAATACAAAAGTCTTTATCCACATAGAGATATTTTTCTCTTGAATGCCATCGATTTGAAATAATGAAATGAAAAAATTAAAAAGCCCCTTATTTCTCCTACAATAAGTATCATTGAATATCAAAGCATTTTTCCACATGAACTGGGGTTGAGACTAATCATAGGTGGTAGTTGTGATTGGCATTTGTAGAGGCTTTGAAACAAAAGGCAATGATTAATCTCGTTAACGGGATTCATTCATAATTAATCCTTAAGTGAGCAAACGGACAAATTATTTCCTTCTAATGCAATTGAAATATGTATATTTTTTTTGTCCAAAAACAAGCCTTTGAATATATTTTTGCAATTTTTTGTCCTAAAAATAGATTGACTAACACAATACTTTTTTTGTTATTTCATGTCACAAACATCGGTGCATAACAAACAAAAGGTCACTCAATGTACTTTCAGCATAAAAGAATCTTCACTCAGAAGAAAGACAGTATTACCAAGCTACCAGAAAATATTATTCACCATATACTCTCTTTTCTTCCATTGAAGTGTGCAATGAAGACTTCAATTCTATCTAGGCAATGGATCAACATGTGGAAACCCTTATGGATATACACAACTATTATAGACTTCGATGAGGAATTCACAAACAATTTAAAGAAGACACATTATGTATAAGTTGTCCACCAACTTTTACAGCTTCATACTCTAGACAAGGTTAAGAAGTTTCACATGTTCTTTTCTCCCGGTGATAGATACTCGTCTAATCTCATAGAGTGGATTGAGTTTGTCAAAGTTAGAGTTGGAAAGCTTGTGCTTGATTTGAATGGAAATGTAAGGCACTCCGACTCGACAAATGATGATGATATCAGGTGGGGGATGAATAAATTCAGAATGCCAAACTCTTTGTTCTCTTGTCTATCAATATCATCTCTCGACTTGGTGCATACTAGAGCCTCCACATGATTTAAAGGGTTTCAAAGCCCTAAGAAGTGTTGCTCTCTATGGTGTGACAATTAATGGTATTCAATTAGGTGAGATAATTCTTGGCTCCCCTCTTCTTGAGGACTTAACTATCAGTTACTATGACTCCCTGGAGTCAATAAAGATTGACCATCTTCAATTGAAGAGATTAACACTAGAGTCATGTTTTGATATTGAAGAAATGGAGATAAGAACGCCAAACCTAAAGAATCTTCAGTACAAGGGTCAAGTTTGTGACAAGCGTATTTTCATTTATGTCTCCTCCATAAATGAAGCTACCCTACAACTCATCGTGGTTGACTACAAGTTGCATCTCTGGCAGAATTTATTGACGAAGCTTTCACATGTAACCTCCCTAGAAGTTAAAGTCGCAAGTACTCATCCGGTACGTTTCCATCTGCCCATTTCTGTTTTTGTAAAAATACATATTCTGGTTTGGTCAACTTGACTAGTTCCTCATCTATGATACTCCTTGCTGAAGGGTCATGTGATGACGTTCTTTTACATATTTGGAGTTGATCAAGCTAAGATGTCTAAGCTTTTCAGTTACACCCTTTTGTCCTTTTTCTCCTTCAGAAAAAAAGATCTATATAAAGGTGAACTTTTATAAATGTCCTAGGCATGTAATCATATAATTTTGTTCCTATTTTTTGACTTCCTGTTTCCACTAGCAACACATAAGAGGAGATAAATTTGGTTTTTTTCTTAAGTGGAACCCCTCATTGGTTGCTTGCTCAATTTATCACTTTTTTCTCAACTGAACACTGGAGTCATACCCGTAATACAAAAGTAGTCAATGGAGTCATCATTTTTCATTCGTTTATCAGATATCTAGATACAACAATATCACTGAATGTCATGTCACCAAGATGACTTCTGGTGCATTAGTCATGCAAATGTTTTACATTTTGTTGCAGCTAGAGCCCTCTTGAATTTTTTTTCTAGTGTCGGCATATAGGAATCTGACTCTTTAGTATTTAACGAAGAAGAGAATTTTTCTCAAAACTGGGATAGTGAAAATCTCTACCTCTTCGTCACTCTTGCCTAATTGTGTGCATATGGCAAGTTGCAATTCTGTTGTATGGTGACTACAATGTTTATGTTGTTAAATCCTCTTAAAGTTAACTATTTTTTTAATTATGCATTGCACTTTTCCATATATTCCCAGGTCCTCCAAGAACATGAAAAATAGAAATTGTCATTGGTCAAACTACTGAAGCACAGGCACTTATCTTCTAAAGGTGAAATGCATTCCTTGGGCTTCTATTAAATTTAGTTCACTTGTTTTGCTATTTTTTTGTAGATGCAGGATCATTTCCTTTTGTTGAGTTCTATTGGATTGAGAAAGTATAGATCTTCACCTTTTGTTTTGAACATGCTTTTATCACTGGTTTCAATGATGGGAAATAGTTGAGCAGATTTTGCTTCTCCTTGTTTCAGATCTCTTCGAGATTTACTGAAAATAGAATTTGAATATGTATTTGGGTTTTCTTTGTCTCGTCTCTTTAAATCTAACTTATGTATTAAATTTTGGTTAAATCAAACTTTGTCCTTTCAAATCAAGGAGATAACGAGGAAGGGAAGATGTCATGCTGAGTTGACTTGATTGTTCTTTCTCTCTCACAGTGGAAAAGATTTTGTAGCTTTCTAGTGTTTGTTGCTCTACTGGCCATCATGAAGAGGAAAAGGCATTAGAGATTATGAGGAAACAAGCACATAATTCTATTCATCAGGTGAATGACATAGAATAGAATTTCATGGTGAGGAACAAAAAATTTAGGATCATTATTAGGTTAGTTGTTTAAGTTTTTATCAGTAATTTTAGTATTTATTATTCAATCATTTTTAGCATCAGGATCATTTTTAGGTGTTTGTCATCAATTTATGTATTTATTACTCAACCAATTTTGTTTTGAATCTACTTGTGTAGTGATACACACATATCTCTTTTTAATAAAAAGAGACATTTTTTTTCCATTAAAGTCCACTATTTGAAGATTTGGTTATTTTTTAAAACCATAAGTTTTCATTTTCTTCAACGACAAGTAAAACAAGCTGATGAGTCACATAGATCCAAGTTGGATTTTAATCATTTGAAGAAAAAAAAGGTTAGAATTTCAACAAAGGGTTATTTATGTATTTATATGATTTCATGATTTTTAATATTATATTTATTTAATAACTTACAGAGAAATTAAATATTATAAAAGTAACATTTAATTATGGGGGTATTTTGGTACTTTTATGATAATTTTTTATTTGATATATTTAATTAAATATAAAACCTTATTTTAAATTTTTTATTATCAATTAAGTAAGATATAAACTATTTAACTTAAAAGTATTTTATTAGTAAATTATTTTTTTACTTTCCATTATATTTTTAAAGAGCATTCTAACACACAAAAAATTATTTTCTAGTGTACTTTCTCTTGAGCACATTAACACAAAGGAGTGCATTCTTTAAAGAACCCTAGATTTTGCTTTCTCTCTCTCTTTCCCTAAGGACCTATATAGAACCCACATAAAACCAAAGAAACTACAATAAAAGGAGAGAGAAAATTATTTTATGTTGTTTGGTAGCAAAGAATCTGTTGAAGAGAAGATATGGAAGCCTCTTACATGACTCTCACAATAAGAAGTCTTACAAATCCAAAATTTATTATGAAGGAGATCTCTTAAAAGAGTTTTAGTTTAAAGGTGTTTTAGTTATATTAGTCTTCTATTTATGTTGAGTTATTTAATTAAGCTAGGACTTATCTTTAAGTGTTAGAGTTTTGGTGTAATTGAGACAAGAGTAGTTTAATTGTAATTGGACTCTACTACTTTCTTCTATTATAAATAGGGGTTTATGTAATCTGATCAGCCAAAACTTATGCTGACAAAAACATATGGGATAGTTATATTGTGCACATATGTGGCCGATTCTTCAGTGTTATCCGCAATGAAAACAGTTGATGCTCCCACCTTCTAAGCACTCCAGACTTTCAATGCAAAGTAGCAATCTTTAAGATCATAAACAAGAAAAAGAAAAATTATGAAGAAGATAAGGAGAATTCAATTAAAAAATACTGAAGTGAAGCACCTGCATACTTTCTGGGACGGCCTTGATCTTTCCCCGGAAGGAGATGCCAAAAATGATCAAAGTTTTCACAACCCTATTGATTATCGTTCGCCTGGCAGTGTCATGATTCCCCTTCATACTTTTAGGGGGAGGTCACTCTTTAAGCTGGTTCCCACCGCCGAAAACAAGAACAAGCATAGGAGACGAGAAAGCAGCGCCAAATCTCACGGCTACCTCAAGGAGGAAATAGATAGTGATTACACTAGTGGATGATTGATGTGACAATCGTGGTCCTTTCCCATTTTTAAATCTCTTTACTATATACCTTCCAATGGCGTTGGGTCGTCTACAAAGATGCAAAAATGTTAATTGCCAAGAACAACCTCTTCCACTCTTTCAGTTGGTTCCCTTTACAGTATACTACTGACTTCTACTTTATATCTTGGGGTCAAGTCATTTTGGATAAGCCTTGGACCCAACTTTACAAACTCGATTCTCTATAGTCATTATCTCATCAAACTGAAATTGCAACTTGGTTCTACGATTTTTTCATTATCTCTTTCGTTTCTTTGAAGGTCATAAATCAATCTGATTTTATGTTATCTCTCAAAATTTCACTCAACTCTCATTTTGCTTAAGAGGTTGACGTGGTGAGAGGAGGGGTTGCGATGTTGGTGAACTCTGATTTCCTCTCGACCTCATTCTTTTGGTATATAGATAGATCTAGATATATAAATAGATATAAATATAGATGAGGTGAGCCATAGTTACGACTAGCACATGTAAAATACCTCAGATAGGAAGTAGTGCATCATCTCTTCAATGCAACAAACAAACCTGTTGAGGGGACAAGTTATGGAATAAATATTAATCCTAGAGAACATTCATTACTATACACTGAAAACGAAAGCAGTGAAGATTGATCATCTTCGGATGAAGAGATGGAGATAAGTAAGCCGAACCTGAAGAGACTTGGGTACAAGGGCCAAGTTTGTGACAAGCCCACTTTCAACGACATCCCCTCCTTGGATGAAGCTACCATGACGCACACCCTTGACCTTGACTTCTACTTCGAACTATCCAGGGATGTAGTCCACTTGAACTCAAGTTTTTGCCCAGAAAATACATTGAATAACCTAATATTTTTTTGTTATTTCATATCACAAATAGCTGTGCATAACAAACAAAAAGTTAGTCAATGGACTTTCAGCATAAGAGAACCCTTCATTGAGAAGACTAACAATATCATCAAGGTACCAAAAAATATTATTCACCACTTACTCTCTTTTCTTCCATTGAAGTGTTCAGTGATGACATCAATTCAATTGAGGCAATGGATAAACATGTGGAAACCCCTATTGATTTATAACACTATTATAGACTTGATGAGGGAAGAGTTTCTGACCAGCCAATTTTCAAAGATCCCCTCCTTGAATGAAGTTACCAAGATGCTCATCCTTGACCTCGTCATCTTCTTCGATCTATCCAAGGATGTAGACCTCTTGAACTCAAAATTTTCAAATTGAATGCTCAACCCATTCAGCTACTACCTTGAACCATCATGTTTGTCAAATAGAATGCTCAACCCAACCAGTTCAACATCTAGACTGGTTGGGTTGAGCATTTCAATTTGAAAAACTGGATAGTTCAACTTGTCAATATCTTAGGTAATGGCGGAGCTCTAGTAAAATTCTTGTTAGGACTCCGTAGTGTTTACCTATGATAAGCAAGCAAACGAACTTAAATAGCGTTCAAATGATTTAAGAAACCACCATTAAATAAAAAAACAAAGAAAGATTCAAATAGCAATGGAGAGAGCATCAGAATTGCACATTGTAAATAGACGAACCAATGAGAAAAGGCTTACAAATGGATCGATTGTAGTATAGCAATGTTGTTCATCATCTTTTTAGCAATTCTTTAGAAAAATGCAAAAGAAGAAGAAGAAGAAGATGAAAGTAAAGACAAAACACTCTTGATTATTTTTCCCTACTCTCATCGCTCTTAAGTCTCTCCTGCTTTATATAACTCTTGGTTACACATTTCTGACCATAACTAACAACGCAGTCATTGAATGCGCTTGTAAAATTTGGTGTAACAAGCCTGAAAATTAGCTATAACTTGTAAGACACCAGGTCACAAACCTAAAGACGGGGCTTGACAGATGTTGTTGACTTAGTAACCATTTCAGGAAGGAAGCAAAAATTTAATGGCATAGAACCAAACCTGACCCTTTTATCCTATCGTAATTGGACTGGGTAAGATTAGGTCTGGTTCAATGCTTACAAAGTGATGTGAAAAAACTCAATTATAGCAGTCAAACAAATTGTCGATTTATATCTAATGAGACAATCAAGTACGCTATCGTGCATTGCATCGCCCATTACCGTTCGATCACAACTAACTTCCTCCAACGGTTGTTTCTTATTAGAAATATTTTAACATTTCCGTTACAAAATTTCCACGGAATATAAAAGTTAAGATAAACACTGACACTCGTAACTCTCCTATCTCTTTCCCAACAAAACACTTGATGGCTATTTCTATTTCTCTATAAAAATTAATATGACCAATTGTGGTCCGCATGATAGGTTCCCGAGGATTATTATAAATTAATTAATCAAGTTATAGTATTCCATTGTTATATGATAAGTTATAGCTTAAATACATATAACGTTTGTGGTTTTTGAATCCTATTAATGATCATTTAATAATAACCAAGTCTTTAATTTATATATTTTAATAATTACCTAAAAATATTTTTTGTAACATTGAGATAAGAATAACTCATCTATGAGATAATAATTTAATTATGTAATAAATTATAGTTAATAATTGATATCAACTAATTACTTGATCGATAACTCAACTAATTACTACGCAAGTCATATTACATTAACATGACTTGATCAATTTATAATGTGCATCAATATGATCATCCAAATTATTATAATTTCACTAATTAATAATTTAAATCTTGAACCAATTAGTTATGTTTAGTTTATAGTTTAATTTTTCTAATTTTTAACGTATTTCCATCAATATACAAAGAATTTATGTGTCTTTCACTAATTAATTTTATTTTCGATTTTAAGAAAATCTATAGTAAAAGTTTTTATCAAAATTACTATATATAAGGATAATTGAAATTTTTTAATATATCAAATAAATAAGTTAATTTAACTATATTAATTAATTTTTATATTATGTTAACTAAATTAAGTTGATTGATCAGTTAATTATTTTTATTTAATTTAACTTAAATATTTAAATTAAATAAAAATTTTATAATACTAAAAATAAATTATAATAATAATTATTGAAAATTTATAATTCTAATGCTTTTTGTTTTATTTATTTCTTTGATAAAAATCTTATCTTGTTTCACATAAAAGCACTATTATAGTTGATTAAAGACTTATATAGCACTATCTTGGTAATAAGAGGAAATGTTAAATATAACAATTGAGAATAGTGGATATTTTTTTATTTTTTCCTAAATATTTCTTAGATAAATTACTTCATTGAGAATAGTATATATTTCACAAAGATTTTTAATTTCACCAGTAATAAGTGATTTTTTTATTTTAATTTTCCCTACTTTTTCTTGTTGAAATTATTTCACCAAGAATAGCATATATTTTTAAGAGATTTTTAAAATTTTCAAATAATAAGTTTATATTTTTTTTCTCTAACTTATTCTTGAGGGATTATTTTGTTGAGAATAGTATATATTTCTCGTTGATTTTTTAATTACTTTGAGAATAAGTGAATATTTTTATTTTTAATCTCCCCTCTTATTCTTGACGAAATAATTTTTCCAAAAATAGTAAATATTTTTTATTATAATTAGAATTTATTCGAGAGTAAGTGAATTATTTTTATTTTTTTCCTAACTTATCATTGACGGGATAGTTTCCTCTAGAATATCTTGGTGAGTTTTTAAATTTCATCGAGAATTATTGGTTCTCGCCATTTAGTGGGAATATTTTTCTCCACGACATTCAAATTTCATCGAGAAATATATATTTATCATGAAAAAACAAATTTCATGGAGAAGAAAAAACATTGAGAGACATCAATTTCCTTGTAGCATAAGAAGTTAGAGCAACTCAATTGAAGATGGCTATGAACTACTTCTGACAAGCACACTCAAGCACACTCCTACTTAGATTTCATGATTTGAATGTGAGTTGAATTATGTCTAAACTTGTAGCTTTTGCAAGAAGTCTTGTTTACTTGAATGGGACACAATCATGTTCAAGCGATGGGAGTAAAAAGTATATAATCAGAAAAGAATAAATCATTTTATATATTGTGTTGGTCCCAAGATCCCCATTAAGATAATTTTGATGACAATAAACAATTGAATTACTAATGATGTGTGTCAAGTATGAGGCGCATAAAAAAAACCCTTTAAAAAAAATTTCTAGCAGCATATTCGTTCGATCCATCATGGCCCATTTCAACAATCCATAGAAAAGGGAAGAAATTTCCTCATACTAGAAAGCACGCCATCAACATCTAGTAGCACCATTTGACTAAAAAACAAAGGAAGAATCATTTTTTTTGGACAAAACCAGTTCAAAAAAAGGCAAGAAGAATAGCATGAGCAAAAGGAGATGACCATATAGGAAGAAATAAAAATTGAAGTGTCAATAGTCGAAGGAGTCAAACCCATCTATAAAAATCAAGCATAATAAGTGAAAAAGATGAAAGCCTAGAGTGAAAAGACAAAATTAAGTAGTCAAGCATGTGGCGAATCGGAGCACGAAGAGTTGACCCCTCTGGAAGGAGTTGACCTCATGTCATGATGGAGTGAGAAAAACCATAGTGGGAGGAGTTGATCAATGTAATGAAGTGCATATAGAACGAGTCGACAAGATGGAAGGAGTTGACCCCATCTGAGTAAAAAATGGCAAAAAGGATTTGACTCTATGCAATAAAAAGTTCTGAAATACAAAAAAAATAATAATCAATGGACCCTTATAGTGTGCAAAAGAAAGAGGAGTTGAACTCTGGGGTGGAGAGGATTCAAACTGTGGAGGATTCGACCACAGAATCAAGCTATTAGAAGAAAAGTTGTGGAGGCCATGTTCGAGCAATTCCATTTCCTGAATATCGAGTCCAAATAAAAAAAAATTAGGTTTCCAAATTATGTAAGTAACCTATAATATGTTCGGTAGTAAAAATAGGAACTATTGATTTTTTTTCATAATTTTTAGACCTTTGTTTTCACCATCTTTTGCTAAATGTTGAAGAATTTGTTCTTTAACCCAAACTCGCCTCTAATGAAATTCTCTCTTATTACAGTGAAAACCAAACCTCCCAATTTCTTACACAGGATTTAAGAAGTTTTTGCCTTCTCCAAAGCTTAAAAGGTTGATAGTTTTCTTTATTGACCTAAGAAATTATGTGTTGTTCGATTTAATACTTAAATCTCAGTTAGTTAAACATGTGCTAAGGGATTTTAAGACCATATTTGATTCAACCATTGCAATGTGAATAGTTTTGTTATTGACAACCATTTGAAATTAGTTTTACAACCTCCTCGATTTTCATATCATATCAATGCATGCTTATATGTTATTTTGTTGGGGCTTTTGAAATAGCTTTTACTAAGTATTGAAACTTTGGGATTGAATTTCAAATCCAAGTATTTACATTTATATACTTTGAGATATATCAATGATAATTGGTCGAGTACAATGAACTGGTGCTAAGTACACTTTGAAAAATCATTCACTATAATTTATAATGCTACTTATGGGTTATAGTTTGAAATTTATTTATTTTTGAGTTGAATTGTTTACGTCCTGCAACTTGAAAAGCCAATCCCATATTTAAATTGAGCTGATCTTTCAAATGAACACATCTTTTGCTGCCTATATTTTAAAATCAAATCATAAATGACTACTACGAGTTGTTTTCATTTTAAAATCAAGTTACTAAGGATTATTTTAAGCTACTAATTACATTGGATAGATGTACATATTTGTTTGTACCAAGATTAATTAAAAATTTCTATTGGGAGATAATTAATATCGTGTTACATTGTAAAAAAGTAATACTTAAAATTGGGTCAAACCTTCCTTAGGTAAGACCATCCTCACCCCAAATTTATTCAAGAAAAAATATTGTGGCTGAAGAATCGAAGGTGGGAAGTTGTGTTTGCAGTTGTTCGAGTCATAAAACCCTGTGTAGGTAGGTGATGCTGAAAATCTCTTTGCAGGTCTAGATTGGTGTGCCTAGTGAGTTGTTGAAAATCTATGTGCTTGTCTATCTAGTCAATTGATAAAAAATCTCTTTGTGGGTCTAGGCATGTATGCCTAATTAGTTGTTAAATCTGAGGGAGTACCATTGTAAGTTGGTTGTTATGGTCAATTGAATTGCATAAGTCCATTTGTGTTCAACATTGGAATTGGCCTTAGAGGTGATTTGCTTTATATGTTTTTGGGCAAGCCAAGATTAGTGGCTCCTTAAGATTATGAAACATCTTGAGGGGGTAGACTTGCCATCAGCTAGAAGGACTTCAAACCACCCTAAAAATCATATGTGTACTTTGTATGTAATTTCTTCTACGAATGTCATTGCTCATAGTGAATATGAACTTTAAAATTGACCTTGGATTTTGAATTAATTAAAAGCACATAGGAACGAAGTACAGGCAGTTAAAGTTAAGAATAAAGGTGAAAAAACCTACCATTTTATCAGACTATATATACCTTAATTGTAGATCATCTATATATTGGATTACCAATCAGTAAAATAGAAAATCAACATATAGAAAAAACTTTTAAAAATGTTTAGATATCATGTTCAAGAATAGTAGCAAGCAAGAGCCTGAGATTTTACTTGTAGTTTTAATGCCCTTGAATAGTGAATTAACCAAAGAAAAAAAAAATTAAGAAAGGAAAAACTCAAAAAATGGGTTGGTCATTACAAAATTTTATAATGTGAAATAATATATATATATATATATATATATATGTTTCTCAAAATCACCAACATAAGTGCTTCTACACTATCAAAATAATAAAATTCTAAAAAAAAAATCAGAGTAAACAAAAAAATAGACCAAGGAAATGTGACCCCCTCCCAAGTCTTGGAAGTCATATCTCCATTCAAAAGAGGGGGTGTTACGGTCCCGGATCTGACACATGGATTCGTAGGGAGGAAGAAGAGAAAAATGAAGATCAAGCCAAAGGGAAACTTGAAAATCCTAAGTTTTTTGAGGAGAACACACACCCCTGAACTCGTTGAGGAGAACTCAAAACCCTTGTTTACTCTAAATCAATGCTTACCTTTCTCATTACTCTTCCCCTTGAATAGGGTTCACCCTTACAAGGTTTAAGATAAAATACTTCAAAAATACCCCTATAAATAAAATATTCCAAAAATACCCATGTGGCCTATTAATTTTTTAACTAGCATAAAATAAAGTAAATTAAAGAAAAATAATTCAAATAATAATGTTATTGCGTGCATAACAAGGGCCAAGGCTGTCCTTCCCTAGGTAAAATCCCTATACCCTCCCAATACCATATCGAAGAGAAAGAAGGAGAGAGAGAGAGAGAGTCTTTTTGGAGTATATATATATATATATATATATAGAAAGAGAGAGAGAGAGAGAGAGAGAGAGAGAATTGTTTTTGTATTACTGATATAATTTCTAATAACTCTGATACCTATTTGTCTGGGGGGTACTATAATTCTTCTATAGGAATAGGTTGACAATACAATACAAATACAGATAAATAGGGACAAGTTGATTATAACTATGGCTAAAGCAAAAGAAAGGAATAACATAAACTGATATTAAGAAGGGGTTTCTTAATGAAAGATTGATTATAACTATGGCTAAAGTAAATGAAATAACTAACATAAGAAAACAGGCTATATTCTGAAGGCTTTTCCTATATAAAAAAATTTTATACAGAATTGCTAAAAATAGATAAATTTTTGCACACAAAATTATAAATCAAACTATAAACAGAATAAGCATACAAAATGTAAAGGAAGTTCGTGGCGTTGTGACAATCAGGAGCGGTCCTTGTCTTTCAATGCAGCGGGATCTGTCAGAGCTAATAGCCCTCACCCAATAGTTTCCAGCCTAACAAAATATTTTTTTCTTTTAACAAACTATCAAAGCCGTAAGAATTAAAAGACAAACAATAATGATTATAAAAACAAAAAGTAGTATCATAAATAAAAATAAAACCAGAGAGGAAAAATAGTAGATGTGAAATTTCCTAAAGGTACATCCTATACCTTTACTGTTTGAAACCTTATCTTTCTTTCTTCAGGTATAGAGAACCCAAGACATGACGACTTGTATGGTTTCCTAGCAATTTTGCTTCTGCCACGAGCTCCGCATTTTTTTCCCAACAATAAATCCCTGATGCCTCCTTTGGCTAAACGGGCGAACATATGGGACATAGGACCATGAAACATCAAAGGATCACCATAATGCTTTTACGTCATGCAAGGGATTGACTCCAGATTAGAGAAAGAAATTATGGATTCAAACAGATAGAGGTTGAGGAGTTCCCTTTAGGAAAACCCCTAGGAAATAAAATTACTATTTTAAAAATAAGAACTTACTTGGAAACACAATTGATGTAGGAATTATGCAGGGGATTTAGAGGAAGAGAAAGAAGTCATGGGTTAAGAGAGCGAGGTGTGCAAGAACTGGGTTTTTTCATTCATATCTTCTATAACTTACAACTGGGTAGCTATAGACAAACCTTTGCAGACATGGAATAGGTAGAGATTGTCATACGGGTGCTCATCGGGCCCCATCATCAATGACTTATCTCATAATCTTTACAAGTTTGCGGCTAAGGTTAAACAAAACCCATAAAGGAAAAATACAAACTTTTTACAAAGTCAAAAACTAGGTGCTAAGAAACCAAGGGCATCTTCAAACCATCATGAGCTGGAAAACTTATCTTCTCAAACCATGTGCTAAAACAGTGGGCTAGAAACTTTTATCTCAAACCATATGATGAAACCAGGCTGGAAAACGATGTGCTGAAACCGTGGGCAGAATTTTTTGTCTTCTCAAGTAGGATCATGTCTATCTTTATTCTGTGTCAATAATAGTCCTTTCATTTGTCTTTTCTGGATAATCTTCTCGGTATCCATTATCTTGAATAATAGTCTAAGTATCCATTATCTTTTTCTTTTCTAGATAATCTTCTTAGTACTTTTGTCTTGCTATTTCCCATCTAAAGTGGTCAAATTGTGTATAGCTTCTTAGTCAAAGTCATAGTCTTCGTCTTCTTCATGAGAATAACACTGAAGAGTCTGAGTACCAGTAGATCTAGATTTACTGGATATTTCTGATTCTTGTTTCTCATAACCTTGTTCTTTAAGATATTCTTGAAATATTCTTTTATCATCTTTTTAATATCTTCTGGATTTGTCTGCTGCTTGTCTTTCTTCTTTTCTTCTGACATTTTGGGCAAATGTCTAGCCGTCAACGAATTTGATGTGTCTTAACCAACTACCGTTTGAGCTGGACTAGCTAGTGAATTACCCTCACTAGTAGGTATCTGGGTAGAAAAAGTACCTGTTAATCTTGCCTTGAGTTGTTTGTTTTCTTCTTCAATGGTGTATATGTATTCTTTCTGAAAATCATTCTTTTCCTGGAGTAACCTTCTCTTTTCATTGAGTCTATGTATGGTCTTAGATAGGTTTCACAGTGATCACAAAAAAAAAAATTCTTCTAGTATCTTTGGCAATCCCATAAGATATTGTTTTAAATGCAATTGGTACCCTAGCAAGTAAAATAGAGCAAAATGTAGTTTATGTTTTATAGAAGCTTGTATACCCTGCCTAAAGATTTTAGGTATCACACCAGAAGATAATACTTTGCATAACAAGATTAGTAATACAAAATTAGAAATTAAATCCAGATACATATGAAAAGAACTTTTAAAAAAAAAAAAACTATAATTGCCGTAAGAATTAAAAGACTAACAATAATGAATATAAAACCACAAAGTAGTATAATAAATAAAGATAAAACCAGAGAGGAAAAATAGTAGATGTGAAATTTTCTAAAGGTACATCCTAAACCTTTACTGTTTGAATCCTTATCTTTCTTCCTTATCTTTCTTCCTTCAGGTATAGTGAACCCAAGACATGACAACTTGTATGGCTTCCTAGCAATTTTGCTTCTGCCATGGGCCCCTCTTTTTTCCCAACTTCAAAGCCATGATGCCTTCGTTGGCCAAACGGGTGAACATATGGGACATAGAATCGTGAAACATCAAAGGATCACCATAATGCTTTTACATCATGCAGGGATTGACTCCAGATTAGAGAAAGAAATTATGGATTCAAATAGAAAGAGGTTTAGGAGTTCCCTTTAGGAAAACCCCTAAGTAAATAAAATTACTTTTTTTAAAAATAAGAACTAACTTGGAAACACAGTTGGTGTAGGAATTATGCAGAGGATTTAGAGCAAGAGAAAGAAGTCATGGGTTTAGACAGCAAGGTGTGCAAGAACTGGGTTTTTTTCATTCATATTTTCTATAACTTATAACTGGGTATTTATAGACAAACCTTTGCTGACACGGAATAGATAGAGATATTCATACTGGTGCTCATTGGGCCCCATCGCCAATGATTTATCTCATAATCTTTACAAGTGTACGGCTAAGGTAAAACAAAACCCAAAAAAAAAAAAAAAAATACAAACCTTTTCTATTGTCAAAAACATGGTGCAACAAACTCAAAAACTAGGTGCTAGGAAACTAGGGGAATCTTCAAACCACCATGAGCTGGTAACCTTATCTTCTCAAACCATGTGCTAAAACAGTGGGCTGGAAACTTTTATGTCAAACCATATGGTGAAACCATGGGCTGGAAAACCATGTGCTGAAACTGTGGGCTGAATTTTTTGTCTTCTCAAATAGGATCATGTCTATCTTTATTCTGAGTCAGTGATAGTCTTTTCATTTGTCTTTTCTAGATAATCTTCCAAGTATCCATTATCTTGAATAATAGTCTAAGTATCCATTATCTTTTTCTTTTCTAGATAATCTTCTTAGAACTTTTGTCTATCTATTTCCCATCTAAAGTGGTGAAATTGTGCATAGCTTCAGAGTCAAAGTCATAGTCTTCATCTTCTTTTTGAGAATAACACTGAAGAGTTTGAGTACCAGTAGATCTAGATTTATAGGATATTTCTGAGTCATGTTTCTCATAGACTTGTTCTTTAAGATTTTCTTGAAAATATTCTTTCATCAACTTTTTAATATCTTCTGGATCTGTCAGCTGTTTGTCTTTCTTCTTTTCTTCTGAGATTTTTGGAAAATGTCCCGCCATCAACGGACTTGATGTGACTTTACCAGCAATCATTTGAGTTGGACTAGCTAGTGAATTACCTTCACTAGTAGGTATCTAGGTAGGAAAAGTACATGTTAATCTTGCCTTGAGTTGTTTGTTTTCTTCTTCATGGTGTTTATGTATTCTTTTTGAAAATCATTCTTTTCCTAGAGTAACCTTCTCTTTTTACTGAGGCTTTGTATGGTCTTAGATAGGGTTTCACAGTGATCACAAAAAAAAATTCTTCTAGTCTTTTTGGCATTCCCATAAGATACTGTTTTAAATGCAATTGGTACCCTAACAAGTAAAAATAGAGCAAAATGTAATTTATGTTTTATAGAAGCTTGTATACCTTGCCTAAAGATTTTAGGTATAACACCAGAAGATAATACTTTGCATAAGAAGACCAGTAATACAAATAAGAAATTAAATCCAGATACATATGAAAAGAACTTTTTTTTAAAAAAAGAAAACTTTAATTGTCGTTAGAATTAAAAGACTAACAATAAAGATTATAACAACACAAAGTATTGTCATAAATAAAGATAAAACCAGAGAGGAAAAATAGTAGATGTGAATTTTCTAAAGGTACATCCTAAACCTTTACAGTTTGAATCCTTACCTTTCTTCCTTCAGGTATAGACAACTCAAGACATGACGACATGTATGGCTCCCTAGCAATTTTGCTTCCCCCACGGACTCCTTTTTTTTCCCAACAAAAGATAATACTTTGCATAACAAGATCTGTAATACAAAATTAGAAATTAAATCCAGATACATAAGAAAAGAACTTAAAAAAAAAAAACTGTATAAACCGTAAGAATTAAAAGACTAACAATAATGATTATAACAACACAAAGTAGTATCATAAATAAAGATAAAACTAGAGACGAAAAACTATAGATGTGAAATTTTCTAAAGGTACATCCTAAACCTTTACTATTTGAATCCTTATCTTTCTTCCTTCAGGTATAGAGAACCCAAGACATGACGACTTGTATGGCTTCCTAGCAATTTTGCTTCTGCCACGAGCTCCTCTTTTTTTCCAACAACAAAGCCCAGACGCCTTCTTTGGCTAAACGGGCGAACATATGGGACATAGGATCGTGAAACATCAAAGGATCACCATAATTCTTTTACGTCATGCAGGGGATTGACTCCAGATTAGAGAAAGAAAATATGGATTCAAACAGACAGAGGTTTAGGAGTTCCCTTTAGGAAAACCACTAAGTAAACAAAAATATTTTTTAAAAATAAGACCTTTCTTGGAAACACAGTTGATGTAGGAATTATGCAAGGGATTCAGAGGAAGAGAAAGAAGTCATGGGTTTAGAGAGCAAGGTGTGCAAGAACTGGGTTTTTTCATTCATATCTTCTATAACTTACAATTGGATATTTATAAACAAACCTTTGCCAACACGGAATAGATTGAAATTGTCATACGGGTGCTCATTGGGCCCCATCGTCAATGAATTATCTCATAATCTTTACAAGTGTGTGGCAAAGGTTAAACAAAACCCACAAAGAAAAAATAAAAACTTTTTACAAAGTAAAAAGCATGGTGCTACAAAGTCAAAAACATGGTGCTAGGAAACCAGGGGCATCTTCAAACCACCATGAGCTGGAAAACTTATCTTCTCAAACCATGTGCTAAAACAGTGGGTTGGAAACTTTTACCTTAAACCATATGATGAAACCATGGGCTGGAAAACCATGCACTGAAGTTTTTGTCTTCTAAAATAGGATCATGTTTATCTTTATTCTGAGTCAATGATAGTCTTTTCAGATGTCTTTTCTAGATAATCTTCTCGTTATCCATTATCTTGAATAATAGTCTATGTATTCATTATCTTTTTCTTTTTTAGATAATCTTCTTAGTACTTTTGTCTCCCTATTTCCCATCTAAAGTGGTCAAATTGTGTATAGCTTCAAAGTCAAAGTCATAGTCTTCTTCTTCTTCTTGAGAATAACATGGAAAAGTCTAAGTACCAGTAGATCCATATTTACAGAATATTTCTGAGTCTTGTTTCTCATAACCTTGTTCTTTAAGATATTCTTGAAAATATTCTTTCATCATCTTTTTCATATCGTCTGGATCTATCTGCTATTTATCTTTCTTCTTTTTTTTCTGACCTTTTTGACAAATGTCCACCCGTCAACAGATTTTATGTGTCTTTACCAGCTACCATTTTAGTTGGACTAGCTAGTGAATTACCTTCACTAGTAGGTATCTAGGTTGAAAAAGTACTTGTTAGTCTTGCCTTGAGTTGTCTGTTTTCTTCTTCAATGGTGTTTATGTATTCTTTCTAAAAATCTTTCTCCACCTGGAGTAACCTTCTCTTTTCACTGAATCTTTGTATGGTCTTGGATAGGGTTTTACAGTGATCACAAAAAACAATTCTTCTAGTATCTTTGGCAATCCCATAAGATACTGTTTTAAATGCAATCGGTACCCTAACAAGTAAAAATAGAGCAAAATGTAATTTATGTTTTATAGAAGCTTGTATATTCTGCCTAAAGATTTTAGGTATAACACTAGAAGATAATACTTTGCATAAGAAGATCAGTAATAAAAAATAAGAAATTAAATCCAGATACATATGAAAAGAACTTTTTTAAAAAAAAAACTTTAATTGTCGTTAGAATTAAAAGACTAACAATAAAGATTATAACAACACAAAGTATTGTCATAAATAAAGATAAAACCAGACAGGAAAAATCGTGGATGTGAATTTTGTAAAGGTACATCCTAAACCTTTACAGTTTGAATCCTTATCTTTCTTCCTTCAGGTATAGAGAACCCAAGACATGACGACTTGTATGGCTTCCTAGCAATTTTGCTTCTACCACGGGCTCCTCTTTTTTTTCCCCAACAACAAAGCCCAAACGCCTCCTTTGCCTAAACGGGTGAACAGATGGGACATATGACCATGAAACATCAAAGGATCACCATAATGCTTTTACGTCATGCAGGGGATTGGCTCCAAATTAGAGAAAGAAATTATGGATTCAAACAGACAAAAGTTTAGGAGTTCCCTTTAAGAAAATCCCTAAGTAAATAATATTACTTTTTTAAAAATAAGAACTTACATGAAAACACAGTTGATGTAGAAATTATGAAGGGGATTCAGAGGAACAGAAAGAAGTCATGGGCTTAGAGAGCAAGGTGTGCAAGAACTGGGTTTTTTCATTCATATCTTCTATAACTTACAACTGGGTATTTATAGACAAACCTTTGCCAACACAGAATAGATAGAGATTGTCATACGGGTGCTCATTTGGCCCCATCATCAATGACTTATCTCATAATCATTAAAAGTGTGCGGCTAAGGTTAAACAAAACCCAAAAAGGAAAAATACAAACTCTTTACAAAGTCAAAAACAAGGTGCTAGGAAACCAGGGGCATCTTCAAACCACTATGATCTGGAAAGCTTATCGTCTCAAACCATGTGCTAAAATAGTGCGTTGAAAACTTTTATCTCAAACCATATGATGAAACCATGGGCTGAAAAACCATGTGCTGAAACCAAGGGCTGAATTTTTTGTCTTCTCAAACAGAATCATATCTATGTTTATTCTGAATCAATGATAGTCTTTACTGATGTCTTTTCTAGATAATCTTCTCAGTATCCATTATCTTGAATAATAGTCTAAGTATCCATTATCTTAAATAATAGTCTAAGTATCCATTATCTTTTTCTTTTCTAAATAATCTTCTTAGTACTTTTGTCTTGCTATTTCCCATCTAAAGTGGTCAAATTGTGTATAGCTTCTGAGTCAAAGCCATAGTCTTCATCTTCTTCTTGAGAATAACACTGAAGAGTCTGAGTAGCAGTAGATCCAGATTTGCTGGATAATTCTGAGTCTTGTTTCTCATAACCTTGTTCTTTAAGATATTCTTGAAAATATTCTTTCATCATCTTTTTAATATCTTCTAGATCTATCTGTTGTTGGTTTTTCTTCTTTTCTTCTGATATTTTTGGCATATGTCTAGTTGTCAATGGATTTGATGTGTCTTTACCACCTACCTTTTGAGCTGGACTAGATAGTGAATTACCCTCACTAGTAGGTATCTGGTTAGAAAAAGTACCTGTTAATCTTGCTTTGAGTTGTTTGTTTTCTTCTTTAATGGTGTTTATGTATTCTTTATTAAAATCATTCTTTTTCTAGGGTTAACCTTCTCTTTCATTGAGTCTTCGTATGTTCTTGGATAGGGTTTCACAATGATCACAAATAAACAATTTTTCTAGTATCTTTGGCAATCCCATAAGATACTTGGTCTTCTCTCATAAATCTTAAGGATGGGGCTATATAATAATTAGTTTCGATACTGTGCTTAGTAGCTTCTAAGGCTTCTTGTAAATTATTAAATCCTTTATAAATAGGTCTTTGAAAATCTTGAATACTTTCTATTACTTCAGTCCTGGAATGAAAAACTCCCGAAGTTTTACCTTTAAAAACTACATAAAAATTAAAACTTTTCTTTTTCTGACAAAAATATTCTAATAAACTATTAATACTGGCTAAAAAGTATTTTTGATCTTTAGGAATTCTTTGTTAAGAAAGCCATAAGTTTTCTAATAAGCATTGTTCTTCTTCGCCAACAGAAATATGGGGTAAAGTCTTAAATGTAATATTAGATTTAGGAAAAACTACTAATTTTTTATTACCAAAATTTAAAAATTCTTGTCCATAATTATTGAATCATGAAGAAGAAGATCATGAGGACATCTGGTCTGGAGGATCCATCTATTCAATTAACCAAGGACGAATAAAAAAATCTCCTACTTAATATATCTGCAAGACTATTATTTTTACCTTTGATATGTTCAAATTCTATCTTGTATCCATTTCTTGTAATTATATCTGCAAGATGTTGCCATCTTCTTCTACTTACTATTGCTTCACAATCAGTTCTTAATGTAAATTCATTTTTACTAATAATGAAAAGCCGAAAAGCTTCTGAGTAAATAATTGCTAAAATTTCTGCATCTATGCTACTCGTATTTCCTTTTTATTTTACTTTTCCACTAGCATAACTACAGATACGTTCTTCTTCTTTAATACTATATTTGTGAGGTTCGGCAATAAGTACACCGCCCCATCCAATGTTGCTACCATCAGTTTCAATAATGATGTAATCAGAATCTAAGGGCATTTGTAATTTAGCTAAATTTTGGATTTTTTCTTTTTCTTTTTTTACTATGTTTTTATCTTCTTGAATAAAAAACCTTTGTCTATTAGTGGAAGTTTTTCCATAGAGAGAGAGAGAAAAAACAGAGAGGGGGGAGGGGGGGCTTTTAGAAGAAGCAGTAATTTTGCATTCAAGCTAATAAATTGAAAGACTTAAGATTGGCTGGCTTAACAAAATCAATAATAGCTTTGGAGTGGAAATAAAATAAAACGGTCGTTCAATAAGAGATTTTATACGAGGTCTCATTGATGACCAGCCCCACTTTCTTCTTAGTCGTTACTGCTATCCCCCTGAACCTCTCTGCTCAACTCCTCTCCACTCTCTTCTCCTTTCTTCACTTTCTAAACAGAGAAAATAGGCAAACAAATAATTTTTGGGTTTCAATTAATCTCTTCTACCCCTTCAATGTGCACTAATATAATAAACTAAAGTATAAATGTCGGATCCGTGGCAATTTAGGTTTTTATAATATAATCATTCATGTATGCTCGCTAAATGGCAACGAATAGTATTTTATGCTTTAAAAAATTATGAGATTCCTTCATACCTAGTGATGCTTCTCCATCTCACTTTGTTTAGAAACCTTGTACTATAACTTGTATATAGGAGGATTTCCCTATAGTTTGTAGTTCTTCCATACTAACTTAGTCACCAAATGATAGATAGGAATAACCTAGTCCTCTCGTATGCAGGTTGGTTCCTCATAGTTCTCCCTTTAACACCAATGGTAGATAGGAACAAAACCATTTCATAATATTCTAAACCAAACCGATATACCACTTGAGTCAGCATACAAAAACACCTTGAGACCTACTTCAACCACATGATGTAATGAGTCAACATTGAGGTGCCAAATGACTTAATCCATAAAATCACTTGGGATTCATCGTCAGCCTATTCTCCTTAGTTTACCTTTGATCATGAGGCAAACTCTACCTTAAAACCAATCAAAAAACATATCTCTTATGTCTTCTACTCTTTCATGGTTTGGTAAGAGTCAGAATATTGGTCAAACGAATAAGCCAAATCAATATTGGGATCCTCATTAAACTAATCTTTTGGGATGTTTAGTCATGCTAACCCAGTGTAATCTCTCTGAGAATGAGACTATTCATTCTTGACGTGAGCTCAACCATTTGGGACTAAATAGCTTATATTCTCTCCGTTTATAAAAGTTAATACAAAGTCAAGCCATTTTGTATACTAGGACTTACACTCTCAATTTGCCACTGTGAATGATAGGTGTTCCAATCATGAAGGCCAAGATGAAGATACAATATCTTTCATCAAAGGATAACTAGAATAATGGAAGTATATTGCAGCGTTATTCCTATAGCTACAAATTTGACCAATAGTTAAAGATCCACCTTAAGCAATTGAAGTGACATTTCCATTGCTCCTACAGATGTGAGAACCATCGGATTGACCTCACAATTTAAGTGATCATTAGAAGTGGAAGGCCATTTTTTTGTTGGATATGAAAACATGGTCTCTCATTGAGGAGCAAAACTATCAAGGCATTTATACGTCTTATGTGACTCAAAAATTCGAAAAAAAAATCCTTGTAAATTTTTCAAATTGAATCACTTAGAAAAGTCCAATATAGAAACTTAGTCCAATGAAGTGAATCAATAAGAGCAAGTCCAATAAAGCAAATCTCTAAATTAATTTGGACCTTCTCCAATTGATTCATGAAATTGGACTTGCCCTAATTGATTGACTAAAACTACATACAAATTTAGAGATGACAAAAATATCATTGGGTTACATCTTTCATTTTGGTGGATTTTTTATCATGAAATTGGAGTGAAGGTAAGTATTTCTTCCATGGAGTACTAGACCAAACATAACAAGGTTTGGACATAAGCTAAAATATCTAACTACTCCAGTGTGCGAGTCATTTTCTCTCAGTTGTAATGTACTTAGAAAAGCAAGGATTAATAATAAAAATTCAACACGAATTCCTATCCTAAAATAGTTATCCAACCTTTTCCCTCTCTTTTCTTCTTCTATTTCTCAATCTCTATCTCAATCTCTTCTTACACCAAAATCATGTGTACCACACTCAATTCCTTTTTGATTCTTTTACTCCACTTTACACCCTACGTTCCTCTCTTCTAACCATGTCAATGGCTTTATTACTAGCTAGGGTTCGTTGTCTTAGGGTTGTTTAACCCTTTTTTGGATTCTTCAATTTATGTTTTTTAAGTGGAGCAATATGCAATGGGACGATAAATTAATTTTAAAACCCCAAAATTGTTGCTTTTGTTTTCTGTATTTGGCACTAAAATACTAGCCTATTATGTACAAAATTAGGATTTATTTATAAGGTTCTGAGCCTAATCTATGTTTCCAAACTAATTGGTATCAGAGTCATTCGATCCAACGCAATCGTCAAAAGAAGGACAATGCAAACTATGTGTTCTTGTCATTGCATTTTTCTCTTCTTAGTCACAAAGGAATATTTTTTTCTAGCAAAAGTTGAGTGGAAGATAAAACTCTTGAGTTTCCTAACAAGAGGAACCGGATCATCACCAAAATTCTAAAAATTTGTTGAAGCAAAGAAGTTTCAATCTCCACAATGGTTCAAAATCTTGAAGTCACTTGTAGCCGATACAAAAAAAATGAATGACCTCGACAAGACAATCACACTCCTAGGTGGCTTGCAATCTAGTAGCTTGAATAGAAAATACAACTCCATTTTGAGTATCTCGATGGAGAAAGCAGATACTTGAGAGAAAAAATTATCTATTTCACATGACAAGGCAATTCAGTCAATTTCTCTTAAAGTAAAGTCAATGTGTCGTCCACCTCTATCATTGGCAACGTTGATAAAATATCTTTTCAAATGGCATACGCTCAACAAAGCAAGCACAATCTTGAAAAACTTGCAATAAGGTAGCTCAATCTGGCTTTTAATGCAAGATATATGGAAATAATATAATACCTACTATTTTTCTAATTTTCATTGAATTGCCCCCTTTTTGTTGACCCATATTATCAATTCCAAAAGGGCACAACAGATGGCTTACATCCTCTTGGTTTAAATTGATTGATAAAACCGTTTAAAGTTGCTTTCTTGAAAAATTCAAGACAAGACTCACCGTACTCAACATGTAGTACACATCTTAGACCATGCATATTGAGATAGAAATGCGTACTGAATAAGGCAAAAGAAAATTTGCATACATATACTTTGTAGATTTTTGGATAAAGTGTCAAAGGTAATTCATGCTTCTGAGTTGGCCATAAAAACTACTAAATACAAGGAAGTATCTAATTTTCTTAATTAACCATCTAAGTCCCTATGCAAGTAAATCATGTGTACCACCGATCTAACAATATATTTACTTTTTGAATCAAATCTCCAAATCAATCTTTACGATATGGAAATTGTGGTACTTCTATATTCAAAATTTTTTGAGTGACACTTAATTACTAACCCTTCCAAATCAAATTTTAATCCACTAATTTTTTGTCAAAGTAAGATAAAAAAATCAAATGATTATGCGGTGGTTGAGGTTCCTCCTTCAGGGGTGGTTACATGCACAAGTCTTCCAAGCGATCATAGTTTAGGAAGAAATGAACTCTATGTTAAACAAATCAGTTTTAAAGCTAGCTATACTTTACTTGTGAGAAAGCATTCAAAATAAATACCTTTTGGCATATGAATGTTTCTTATAGTAGTTAGCCAATACCCTTGAGGCTAAATTAGTTAGTACTCTCCAAAATAATGTAGGTAAGAAAGCTCAACTAGATATACTTGAAACAACGCATGATAAATAAATACCTTTAGGCATATTTATGTTTCATATAGTAGTTAGCTTGAACCTTTAGGGCTAAATTAATTAGTACCGACCAAAATAACTTACTTAAGAAGGATCATTTCACATGAGCAATTGGATGAATGTGTCGGTCTCAAGATCCTCATGGATATAATTTTTATGACAATATACAATTAAGTTACTTATGAGTGAATTAAGAAGAAAGCAGACGACCCCATGCAAGGGATCAACAACATGTGTCGCTCAAACAAGCCAAATTTTCAAAACAAGATTTCGGCCCCAAAACAAGAGATGACCCTTATTTCAAAATTCAATTTTTCAAAAAGGTTGGCCCAGATTTGGATGTTTCAGCACTCCCAAATGATCAATAAGTGACATACCAATATGTTTGGTGAAAAAAAAAGGATTTAATATATATTTGATTAGATTTTTTGGACTTATTTTTTACCTTGTTTTTGTAAGCGACAAAATATCATTTTCTAACTCTAACGGGTTTTTTTTAATGTTGGAGAGATTTCTATTTAAGAAGATCTCTCACAAACTTGTTTTCAACATGCTACCAAAGAAAAGTTTTGAGGTGCTCATGCTCCTAGACTCAAATTTGAGGTTTTAACCATCTCAAACTCTTAAAGGAAGTCAAAACCTGAACTTGAGTATTTCCTTCTAGAGATAATAGTATCAATGTTTTTTCTTTCAAATATTGTTTAAATACTTGGAACTATGATTGTTGAATGTGAGCCTATTGATTCAAAGATCATATTTGAATCAATACTTGATTGATTGTTTGAATGGCTACCACTCAAAACTAGTTTTGCAGCCCCTTGTTTGAGCTTCTTATTTTCTAATCACATTATACATTCTTGTGTGTTGATTTATTAGGGTATTTAAAATGGTTTTTACATAGTATTAGAAGTTTGGGGTAGAATTTCAAAATCCAAGTATATACATGCATTTACATTTAAATCTTAAATTGTATTTGGTTGAGAATACTTAACCATCTCAACCTCTCAAAGGAAGTAAAAACCTGAACTTGAGTATTTCCTCCTAGAGATAATGGTATCAATGTTTTTTCTTTTAAATATTGTTTAAATACTTAGAACTATGATTGTGGAATGTGAGCCTATTGATTCGAAGATCATATTTAAATCAATACTTGATTGATTGTTTGAATGGTTACCACTCAAAACTAGTTTTGCAGCCCCTTGTTTGAGCTTCTTTTTTTCCAATCACATTATACATTCTTGTGTGTTGATTTATTAGGGTATTTAAAATGGTTTTTACATAGTATTAGAAGTTTGCGGTAGAATTTCAAAATTCAAGTAGATACATGCATTTACATTTAAATCTTAAGTTGTATTTGGTTGAGAATACTAAACTAGTGTCATTGTACTTTTAAATCAATCACTGAGGTTTAGACTACTACTACGCATGCGCTATACTTTCAAACCATTGATTCCATTGAGCTGAGTGCAACCCTTGATTTTAAAAACCAATCCAAGATTTACCTTGTACTTATAATTTGAAATCTAATGATTAAAGACTATTTGAGATTTTCTTACATAGATAGGTACATAGAATTGGTTGTGTTTATTATTTGCTCTTATATTATAAAATCAACCTTTTAGGAAGCTAGTAACCCTTGTAAATTGGGTCAAGCATTGGGTAGACAAGACCATCCTAACCTCAATTTCATTGAGTGCATCCATGTGTGGCTGAAAAAGAAATGTTGTGAAGCATTGCTACTATGATTGTGTGATATAAGTCCTCACGTAGCCAAGCACTCTTGAAACTCTCATTCTTAAGTCTAGGCTAGTACCTAATAAGTTATTATAAATCCTTGTGAAGCTCTAGGCTTGTGTAGTCTACTTTGCTACTAGAAACCCCTTTAATGGTCTGGATTATGTGCCTAGTTTGTGATTGTAAATCTAAGTGAAAATGAATTTTTTTAAGTTAGTTGTTGTTGTCAATTTAGTGCATGAACGCCCAACCCCCCCCCCCCCCCCCCCCCCCTCCCCCCCCTCCTCCCCCCACACACACACACACAAGATTTATCCCTCATTGGACCTAATAGATTGTACCAGCTCCATTTTCCTCTTGCCTACTACTCACTTCCCTTCGTTAAAAATTGAATGCATGTTGAGTCCTTTTTAAGAAAAAATGTTAGTAGAAGCATTACTATTCCCATTGATAACTACTTGTGGTAACAAAAATATACTCAAAGATAAGGCACTTAAATAATAAAGAAATAAGCTAAGACCCCTAGTTGATTCCCCCTTTAGATCAAATTGCATTAAGATATTTTAAAGCTAATTATGAACATATAAACACCATAAAATAACTTAACACGAGGATTTAATGCCTCAAGAATCATCTTATCATAAATATGAAATAGACAATAATCTAATTGTGAAATGATGCACCCTTTAAACAAAAGTTTATTGTGACCATATTGAGTTGAAACCTCTCCTTATCACCTCATTTGTCATGGACTTAAAGCTTCTTTGTGCCTCCATGATGAGATTAACATAGTCGTGCTTCACATTTTGACTCCTATAAGAACTAATTATGCTTAACTTTTGTTATTTTACTACAACTCATATGCAAGTTTTGGTTTACTTCTCTTGGCCACAGCTATGCTTGCCTCTTTTTATCTTTTAATTGTTTTTTATGTGAACATAATCTTCTCTTTCCTCAAGCACTTTTAAATTGTTTTGGATTTCCTTAATTTGGTCCACTTACCCAAGGATGCCTATATCACCAAGACATATAACATATCAAATGGGACGTATTGGATATATGGTATCGTAGAGCCCTTAAAGATGATACATGTCTTATAAAGTGCAACACATGGAGCAAACAGTATGTATCAGATCGAATATTATTCGATATGTTAGCTGATACCAATGCATACTTGATCGTACCCACAATGTAAACTTTTTGTTATTTCCTTTTTGTTGCATCATTTCTTTGCTAAAAAGAAACACATTTCCCATACTTGTGGTATTCTTTTTTTATGTTAGTTACACAAAATAATTATGCATCAATTAGTAATGACAAATTTTATTTTGTAGCTGCTCTTTCCAACCTTATCCAATTTTCATATCAACAAAGTTGTTTAAAGCACAAGAAATGGAAAATAGCCATAAAGCTGAAAATTAATATCTTCAAACAAAATTATCCAAATGACATTTCTTCATAAATTGTTACATAAACCATTTTTATGTTGTTCTTATTTTTAATTTCTTATTTTATTATTATGTTAGATCCTGATACTTTAATTATAGAATCTTAAGATTTCCCAAATCAAGTAGCAATTCTTGAACTTCTTGCTAAATTTTTTCCTTTGGTTTAAATTTATGGAAACATTTGTAACTTTCAGAAAAAATATAAAAAAAAATACAAATACAAAAGTCTTTATCCACGTAGAGATATTTTTCTCTTGAATGCCATCTATTCCAAATAATGAAATGAAAAAAAATGAAAAGCCCCATATTTTTGCTACAATAGGTATCATTGAATATCAAAGCATTGTTCCACATGAACTGGGGTTGACACTAATCATAGGTGGTAGTTGTGATTGGCATTTGTAGAGCCTTTGAAACAAAAAGCAATGATTAATCTCGTTAACGGGATTCATTCATAATTAATCCCTAAGTGAACAAATGGACAAATTATTTCCTTCTAATGCAATTGATATATGTATAAATTTTTTGTCCAAAAAAAAGCTTTTGAATATATTTTTGCAAATTTTTTGTCGCAAAAAATAGATTGACTAACACAATATGTTTTTTGTTATTTCAGGTCACAAACAGCAATGCATAACAAACAGAAGGTCACTCAATGGACTTTCAGCATAAAAGAACATTCATTGAGAAGAAAGACAGTATTAGCAAGCTACCAGAAAATATTGTTCACCATATACTCTCTTTTCTTCCATTGAAGTGTGCAGTGAAGACTTCAATTCTATCTAGGCAATGGATAAACATGTGGAAACCCTTATGGATACACAACTATTATGGACTTCAATGAGGAATTCACAACAAATTTAAAAAAGACACATTATGTACAAGCTGTCCACCAACTTTTACAGCTCCATACTCTAGACAAGGTTAAGAAGTTCCGCACGTTCTTTTGTTCCGGTGATAGATACTCATCCGATCTCATAGAGTGGATTGAGTTTGTCAAAATTAAAGGAGTTGGAGAGCTTGTGCTTGATTTGAATGGAAATTAAGGACTCGACAGATGATGATGATATCAGGTGGGGGATGAATAAATTCAGAATGCCAAACTCTTTGTTCTCTTGTCTATCATTATCATCTCTCAACTTAACTCGGTGCATACTCCAGCCTCTGCATGATTTCAAGGGTTTCAAAGCCCTAAGAAGTGTTGCTCTCCATGGTGTGACAATTAATGGTGTTCAATTAGGTGAGATAATTCGTAGGCCCCCTCTTCTTGAGGACTTAACTATGAGTTACTATGAATCCCTGAAGTCAGTAAAGATTGATCATCTTCAATTGAAGATATTAAAATTGGAGTCATGTTTCGATCTTGAAGAGATGAAGATAAGTACGCCAAACCTGTAGAATCTTCAGTACAAGGGTCAAGTTTGTGACAAGCCTATTTTCAATGATGTCTCCTCCATAAATGAAGCTACCCTACCGCTCACCCATGATGAGCTTGACTACGAGTTGCATATCTGGCAGAATTTCTTGACGAAGTTTTCACATGTAAGCTCCGTACAAGTACTCATCCGATACGTTTCCATCTGCCCATTTCTGTTTTTGTAAAAATACATATTCTGGTTTGGTCAACCTGACTAGTTCCTTGTCTATGATGCTCCTTGCTGAATGGTCATGTGGACGACGTTCTTTTACATATTTGGAGTTGATCAAGCTAAGATGTCTAAGTTTTTCAGTTACACCTTTTTGTCCTTTTCTCCTCCAGAAAAAAAGATCTATATACAGGTGAACTTTTATAAATATCCTAGTCATGTAATCATATAATTTTTCTCCTGTTTTTTGACTTCCAGTTTCCACTAGCATGACATAAGAGGAGATAAATTTGGTTGTTTTCTTAAGTGGAACCCCTCATTGGCCGCTTGCTCTATTTATCACTTTTCTCAACCGAACACTGGAGTCATACCCGTGATACAGAAGTAGTTAATGGAGTCATCATTTTTCATCCGTTTATCATATATCTAGATACAACGATATAAATGAATGTCATGTCACAAAGATGACTTTTGGTGCATTAGTCATGCAAATGTTATACATTTTGTGGCAGCTAGAGCCCTCTTGAAGTTTTTTTCTAGTGCCAACATATAGGAATCTGAGCCTTTAGTATTTAATGAAGGAGATAATGTTTCTCAAAACAGGCATAGTAAAATCTCTGCTTCGTCACTCTTGCCTGATTGTGTGCATATGGCAAGTTGCAACTCTGTTGTATGGTTACTACAATGATTATGTTGTTAAATCCTCTTGAAGTTAACTATTTTTTTAAGTATGCATTGCACTTTTCTAATAGTCCCAGGTCCTCCAAGAACATGAATAATAGCATTTGTCATTGGTCAAACTACTAAAGCACGGGCACTTATCTTCTAAAGGTGAAATGCATTCCTTGGACTTCTATTAATTTCAATTCACTTGTTTTGCTATTTTTTTGTAGATGCGGGATCACTTCCTTTTGTTGAGTTCGATTGAGAAAGTATAGATCTTCACCTTTTGTTTTGAACATGCTTTTATCACTGGTTTCAATGAGGGGAAATAGTTGAGCAAATTTCGCTTCTCCTTGTTTAGAATTTGAATATGCATTTGGGTTTTCTTTGTCTCGTCTCTTTAAATCGGACTTACGTATTAAATTTTGGTTAAATCAGACTTTGTCCACTCAAATCAAGGAGATAACGAGGAAGGGAAGATGCCACGCTGAGTTGACTTGATTGTTCTTTCTCTCTCGTAGTGGAAAAGATTTTGCAGCTTTCTAGTGTGTTTGTTGCTCTACTGGTCATCATGAAGAAGAAAAGGCATCAGAGATTACTAGGAAACAAACTCATAATTCTATTCATCGGGTAAATGACATAGAATAGAATTTCATGGCGGGGAATAGAAAATTTAGGGTCATTATTAGGTTCGTTATTTAAGTTTCTATCAGTAATTTTAGTATTTATTATTCAATCGTTTTTAGCATCAGGATCATTTTTAGGTGTTTGTCAGCAATTTATGTATTTATTACTCAACCAATTTTGTTTTGAATCTACTTGTGTTGTGTTACACACATATATCTTTTTAATCAAAAGAGACATTTTTTCCATTAAAGTCCACTATTTGAAGATTTGGTTATTTTTTAAAACCATAAGTTTTCATTTTCTCCAACGACAAGTAAAACAAGTTGATGAGGCACATAGATCCAAGTTAGATTTTAATTCTTTGAAGAAAAAAAAAGTTAGAATTTCAACAAAGGGTTATTTATGTATTTATATGATTTCATGATTTTTAATATTATATTTATTTAATAACTGATAGAGAAATTAAATAATATAAAAGTAACATTTAATTATGGGGGTATTTTGTACTTTTAAAATAAATTTTTATTTGATCTATTTAATTAAATATAAAACCTTAGTTTAAATTTTTTATTATTAATTAAGTAAGATATAAACTATTTAACTTAAAAGTATTTTATTAGTAAATTATTTTTGTACTTTACATTATATTTTTAAAGAGCATTCTAACTCACTCAAAATTTTTTTCTAGTGTACTTTCTCTTGAGCACATTAACACAATAGAGTGCATTCTCTAATGAACCATTGATTTCACTTTCTTTCTCTCTCTCTCTTTCCCTAAGGACCTTTATGGAACCCACATAAAACAAAAGAAAAGAAAATAAAAGGAGAGAGAAAATTATTTTATGTTGTTTGGCAGCAAGGAATTTGCTGAAGAGAAGATATGGAAGCCTCTTACATGATTCTCACAATAAGAAGTCTTACAAAACCAAAATTTATTACGAATGAGGTCTGATAGAAGAGTTTCAGTTTAAAAGTGTTTTAGTTATATTGGACTTCTATTTATATTGAATTATTTAATTAAGCTAGGACTTATCTTTAAGTGTTAGAGTTTGGGTGTAATTGGGATAAGGGTAGTTTAATTGTAATTGGACTCTACTACTTTCCTCTATTATAAATAGGGGTTCATGTAATCTGGTTAGCCAAAACTTATGCTGACAAAAACATATGGGACAGTTATATTGTGCACATATGTGGCCGATTCTTCAGTGTTATCCACAATGAAAACAGTTGATGCTCCCACCTTCTAAGCACTCCAGACTTTCAATGCAAAGTAGCAATCTGTAAGATCATAAACAAGAATAAGAACAATTATGAAGAAGATAAGGAGAATTCAATAAAAAAATATTGAAGTGAAGCACTTGCATACTTTCTAGGACGGCCTAGGTCTTTCCCCGGAAGGAGATGCCAAAAATGATCAAAGTCTTCACAACCCTATTGATTATCGTTCGCCTGGGCAGTGGCGTGATTCCCCTTCAAAATTTCTGGGGGAGGTCACTCTTTAAGCTGGTTCTCGATGCCGGAAACAAGAACAAGCATAGGAAGTCAAGAAAGCAACGCCAAATCTCGCAACTACCTCAAGGAGGAAATAGATAGTGATTACACTGGTGGATGATTGATGTGACAATCGTGGACCTTTCCCATTTTTAAATCCCTTTACTATATACGTTCCAATGGCGTTGCGTCATCTACAAAGATGCGAAAATGTTAATCGCCAAGAACAACCTTTTCCACTCTTTAAGTTGGTTCCCTTTAATGTACATTACTAACTTATACTTTATATCTTGGGGTCAAGTCATTTTGGATAAGCCTTGACCCAACTTACAAACTCGATTCTCTATAGTCATTATCTCGTCAAACTGAAATTGCAACTCGGTTCTATGATTTTGTCATTATCATTTTCGTTTGTTTGAAGATCCAAAATCAATTTGATTTTTTGTTACCTCTCAGATTTTCACTCAACTCTCGTTTTGCTTAAGAGGCTGACGTGGTGAGAGGAGGGGTTGCGATGTTGGTGAACTCCGATTTCCTCTCGACCTCGTTCCTTTGGTATATAGATAGATCTAGATATATAAATAGATATAAATATAGATGAGGTGAGCCGTAGTTACGACTAGCACATGTAAAATACCTCAGATAGGAAGTAGTGCATCATCTCTTCAATGCAACAAACAAACCTGTTGAGGGGACAAGTTATGGAATAAATATTAATTCTAGAGAAGATTCATTACTACACACTGAAAATGAAAGGAGTGAAGATTGATCATCATTGGATGATGAGATGGAGATAAGTAAGCCGAACCTAAAGAGACTTGGGTACAAGGGCCAAGTTTGTGACAAGCCCACTTTCAACGACATCCCCTCCCTGGATGAAGCTACCGTGACGCACACCCTTGACCTTGACTTCTACTTCGAACTATCCAGGGATGTAGTCCACTTGAACTCAAGTTTTTACCCAAAAAATACATTGACTAACATAATATTTTTTTTGTTATTTCATATCACAAATAGCAGTGCATAACAAACAAAAAGTCAGTCAACGAACTTTCAACATAAGAGAACCTTCATTGAGAAGACTGACAGTATCATCAAGCTACCAGAAAATATTATTCACCACATGCTCTCTTTTCTTCCATTGAAGTGTACAGTGATGACATCAATTCAATCGAGGCAATGGGTAAACATGTGGAAACCCTATTTACAACACTATTATAGACTTGATGAGGGTAGAGTTTCTGACCAGCCAATTTTCAAAGATCCCCTCCTTGAATGAAGCTACCAAGATGCTCATCCTTGACCTCGTCATCTTCTTCGATCTATCCAAGGATGTAGACCTCTTGAACTCAAATTTTTCAAATTGAATGATCAACCCATTTAGCTACTACCTTGAACCATCACGTTTGTCAAATCGAATGCTCAACCCAACCAGTTCAGCATCTAGACCGGTTGGGTTGAGCATTTCAATTTGAAAAACTAGATAGTTCAACTTGTCAATATCTCAAGTAATGGCGGAGCTCCAGTAAAATTCTTGTTAGGACTTCGTAGTGTTTACCTGTGATAAGCAAGCAAATGAACTTAAATAGAGTTTAGATGATTTAAGAAAGCACCATGAAAGAAAAAAACAAAGAAAGATTCAAATAGCAATGGAGAGAGCATCATAATTGCACATTGTAAATAGATGAACCAATGAGAAAATGCTTACAGATGGATCGATTGTAGTATAGAAATGTTGTTCCTCATCTTTGCTGTAATTCTGTACAAAAATGCAAAAGAAGAAGAAGAAGAAGAAGATGAAAGGAAAGACAAAACAGTCTTGATTATTTTTCCCTACTCTCATCGTTCTTAAGTCTCTCCTGCTTTATATAACTCTTGGTTACGTATTTCTGACCATAACAAACAACGCAGTCATTGAATGCACTCGTAAAATTTGGTGTAACAAACCTGCAAATTAGCTGTAACTTGTAAGACACTAGGAAATTGGTTGTCACAAACCTGACGATGGGGCATGATAGATGTTGTTGACTTAGCGACCGTTTCAGGAAGGAAGCAGAAATTTAATTGCATAGAACCGAACCTGACCCTTCGGTCCTATCATAATTGGACCAGGTAAGATTAGGTCCAGTTCAATGCTTACAAAGTGATGTAAACAAATTTAGTTATAGCAGTTAAACAAACTGCCGATTTATATCTAATGGGACAATCAAGTGGGCTATCGTGCATTGCATTTCCCATTACCATTCGATCACAACTAACTTCCTCCAACGGTTGTTTCTTATTAGAAATATTTTAACATTTATGTTAAAAAATTGCCACAAAATATAAAAGTTAAAGTAAACCCTTACACTCTCAACTCTCCTAGCTCTTTCCCAACAAAACACTTGATGGTTTTTTCTATTTCTCTATAAAAATTAGTATGACCAATTGTGGTCCGAAAGATAGGTTCCCGATAATTATTATAAATTAATTAATCAAGTTATAGTATTCTATTGTTATATGATAAGTTATAGCTTAAATACATATTGCGTTTGTGGTTTTTGAATCCTATTCAAGATCATCTAATAATAACCAATTCTTTAATTTATATATTTTAATAATTACCTAAAAATATTTTTTGTAACATTGAGATAAGAACAAATCATCTATGAGATAATAATGTAATTATGAAATAAATTATAGTTAATAATTGATATCAACTAATTACTTGATCGATAACTCAACTAGTTACTTGACAAGTCATATTACATTAACATGACTCGATCAATTTATAATGTGCATCAATATGATCATCCATATTATTATAATTTCACTAATTAATAATTTAAATCTTGAACCAATTAGTTATGTTTAGTTTATAGTTTAATTTTTCTAATTTTGAAACTATTTCCATCAATATACAAACAATTTATGTGTATCTCACTAATTAATTTTATTTTCTATTTTAAGCAAATCTATAGTAAATTTTTTATCAAAATTATATTATATAAGGATAATTGAAATTTTTTAATAATATCAAATAAATAACTTAATTTAACTTTATTAATTAAATTTTATATTATGTTAACCAAATTAAGTTGATTGATCATTTAATTATTTTTATTTAATTTAACTTAAATATTTTATATAAATAATTTTTTTTAAATTTCTTCAAATAAATTATAATAATATTTAATGAAAATTTAAAATTCTAATGCCCAATTGTTTTATTTATTTCATTGATAAAAATCTTATCTTGTTTCACATAAAAGCACAATTATAGTTGATTAAAGACTTACATCACACTATGTTGGTAGTAAAAGGAAATGTTAAATATAACAATTGAGAATAGTGGATATTTTATATTTTTTCCTAAATATTTCTTAGAGAAATTAATTCATTGGGAATAGGATATATTTCGCAAGGATTTTAATTTCACCAGTAATAAGATATTTTTTTCTTTTAATTTCCCCTACTTTGTCTTGTTGAAATTATTGCATAGAGAATAGCATATATTTTAAAGAGATTTTTAAAATTTTCAAATAATAAGTTTATATTTTTTTCTCTAACTTATTCTCAAGGAATTATTTTTTTGAGAATAGTATATATTTCTCGGTGATTTTTTAATTACTTTGAGAATAAGTGAATATTTTTATTTTTAATCTTCCCTCTTATTCTTGACGAAATAATTTTTCCAAAAAATAGTATATATTTTTTTAAAACTTTGAATTTAATTGAGAGTAAGTGAATTATTTTTCTTTTTTTCCTAAATTATTATTGACAGGATGGTTTCGACTAGAATATCTTGGAGATTTTTTAATTTCATCGAGAATTATTGGTTCTCACCATTTAGTGGGAATATTTTTCTCCACGATATTCAAATTTCATCGAGAAATATATACTTATCTCAAAAAAAAATTTCATGGAGAAGAAAAAACATTGAGAGACATCAATTTTCTTGTAGCATAAGAAGTTAGAGCAACTCAATTGAAGATGGCTATGAACTACTTCTGACAAGCACACTCCTACTTTGATGTATGATTTGAATGTAAGTTGAATTATGTCTAAACTTGTAGCTTTTGCATGAAGTCTTGTTTACTTGAATGGGACACAATCATGTTCAAGCGATGGGAGTAAACAGTATATAATCAGAAAAGAATAAATGATTTTATGTATTGTGTTGGTCCCAAGATCCCCATTAAGATAATTTTGATGACAATAAACAATTGAATTACTAATGATGTATGTCAGTTATGAGGCGCATAAAAAAATCCCTTCAAAAAAAATTTCTAGCAGCATATTCGTTCGATCCGCCATGGCCCATTTCAACGATCCATAGAAAAGGGAAGAAATTTGCTCATACTAGAAAGCACACCATCAACATCTAGTAGCGCCATTTGACTAAAAAACTAAGGAAGAATCATGTTTTTTGGAAACAACCAGTCCAAAAAAAGGCAAGAAGAATAAAATCAACAAAAGGAGATGACCATATAGGAAAAAATAAAATTTGAAGTGCCAACAGTCAAAGGAGACAAACCCATCTATAAAAATCATGCATAATAAGTGAAAAAGATGAAAGCCTAGAGTGGTGAATCGGAGCAAGAAGAGTTGACCCCTATGGAAGGAGTGGAAGGAGTAGACCTCATGTCATGTTGGAGTGAGCAAAACCATAGTGGGAGGAGTTGATCATTGTACTGAAGTGCATATAGCAAGAGTCGACAACATGGAAGGTGTTGACCCCATCTGAGTAAAAAATGACAAAAAAGATTTGACTCTCTGCAGTAAAAAGTTCTGAAAATAAAATAAAATCAATGGACCCTTATAGGGTGCAAAAGAAAGAGGAGTTGAACTCTGGGGTGGAGAGGATTCAAACTTTGGGGAGGATTCGACTACAAAATCAAGTTATTAGAAGAAATAGTTGTAGAGGCAATGTTTTAGCAATTCAATTTCTTGAATATTTGGTCCAAATCCAAAAAATTTAGGTTTTCAAATTATGTAAGTAACCTATAATATGTTCGGTAGTAAAAATAGGAACTATTGATTTTTTTTTCTTACAAAATTGCAACGGAATATGAAAGCTAAAGTAAACCCTAACACTCGTAACCCTTGTGGCTCTTTCCCTTTCAAAACTACGTCACAATTTTACTACTCTCTTAGTATCACATAATTACTTAGCTTAGGCCTAAAAAAACCCTTGTATGGCTTTTTCTATTTCTCTATAAAAATAAATATAACCAATCGTTGTCTGAATGTTTATGCAAAGGATTTTTTTTTAAATTTTCACTATTAAATAGTGTCCTTAAATCTCATGAAAGGTTCCCGAGGATTATTAATAATAACCAAGTCTTTAATTTATTTATTTTAATAATTACCTAAAAATTTTTTTTGTAACATTGGGATAAGAATAAATCATCTATGAGATAATAATGTAATTATATAATAAATCGTAGTTAATATTTTTTATTAACTAATTACTTTATCAATAAATCAATTAGTTACTTCACAAGTCATATTACATTAACATGACTTGATCAATTTATAATGTGCATCAATATGATCATGCAAATCGTTATACTCTCACTAATTAATAATTTAAAATCGTGAACCTAATAGTTATATTTAGTTTATAGTTTAATTTTTCTAACTTTGAAAGTATTTCCATAAATATACAAAGAATTTATGTGTATTTCACTAATTAATTTCTGTTTTCCATTTTAAGAAAATCTATAGAAAAAGTTTTTATCAAAATGATAATATATAAGGATAATTGATCAAATTTAATAATATCAAGTAAATCACTTAATTAAAATATATTAATTAATTTTTATATTATGTTAACCACATTAAGTTGATTGATCATTTAATATTTTTTATTTTATTTAAATTAAATATTTTAATTAAATATTTTCTTAAAATACAACAAATAAATTATAATAATATTTAATGGAAATTTAAAATTCTAATGTGTAATTTTTTTATTTATTCCATTGATAAAAATCTTATCTCGTTTCACATAAAAGCACTATTATACTTGATTAATGACTTACATAGCACTATGTTGGTAGTAAGAGGAAATGTTAAATATAACTATATGAGAAAATAGGTGATTAATTATCTGTGATTATATTTTTTTCCTACTTATTCTTGATAAAATTATTCCATCTAGAATAATATCTATTTCTTGATGATTTATGAAATTCGTTGAGAATAAGTGAATATTTCTCTGTAATTTTTTTGTTTTACTACTTATTTTCATTGAAATTTTTTTATCGCGAATAGCATATATTTACCATAATTTTTGAATTTTATCAAGAATAAGTAGATTTTTCTCAATTAAATTTTGTTGTTAATGTTTCCTACTTATTCTTGGCAAAATTATTTCGTTGAGAAAAAATATATTTCTCAATGATTTTTTTCATAGAAAATAGTGAATATTTTTTATTTTTTCCTAACTATTTCTAAGAGCAATTACTTCACTGGGAATAGTATATATTTCACAAAGATTTTTAATTTCAGCAGTAATAAGTGATTTTTTATTTTTATTTTCCCCTTTTTTTGTGAAATTATTTGACCGAGAATAGCATATATTTCTAAGAGACTTTTAGAATTTTCCAATAATTAGTTTATATTTTTTTTGTCTTTCTCTAACTTATTCTCGAGGTTTTTTTTTTGTCGAGAATAGTATATATTTCTCGGTGATTTTTTAATTACTTTGAGAATAAGTGAATATTTTAATTTTTAATTTCTCCTCTAATTCTTTGCAAAATAATTTTTCAAAAATAGAATATTTTTTTTTAATCTTTGAATTTATTTGAGATTAAGTGAATTATTTTTCTTTTTTTTCCTAACTTATTATTGACAAGATAGTTTCAACTTGAATATCTTGGTATTTTTTAATTTCATTGAGAATAATTGGCTCTTTCCATTTAGTGGGAATCTTTTTCTCGACGACATTCAAATTTCATCAAGAAATATATATATATTTCAAAACAAATTCATGGAAAAGAAAAAACTTTGAGAAACATTAATTTTCCAGTAGCATAAGAAGTTAGAGCAACTGAATTGAAGATGGCTATGAACTACTTCCGACAAGCGCACTCCTACTTCTGTTGTTTGATTTGAATGTAAGTTGAAATATGTTTAAACTTGTAGTCATTGCATGAAGTCTTGTTTACTTGAATGGGACACAATCATGTTTAAGCTACGGGAGTAAAAAGTATATAATCAGAAAAGAGTAAATGATTTTATATATTGTGTTGGCCACAAGATCCCCATTAAGATAATATTACTAATGATATATGTTAAGTATGAGGCGCAACAAAAAAGCCCTTTAAAAAAATTTCTAACAGCATATTCGTTCGATCCACCATGGCTCATTTCAATGATCCATAGAAAAGGGAAGAAATTTGCTCATACTAGAAAGCCCACCATCAACATCTAGTAGCACCATTTGACTTAAAAGACAAAGGAAGAATCACTTTTTTGGAAACAACCGGTCCAAAAAAGGCAAGAAGAATAAAATGAGCAAAAGGAGATGACCATATAGGAAGAAATAAAAATTGAAGTGCCAATAGTCGAAGGAGTCAAACCCATCTATAAAAATCAAGCATAAACAGTGAAAAAAATGAAAGCCTAAAATGAAAAGACAAAATTAAGGAGTCAAGCATGTGGTGAAATCGGAGCAAGAAGAGTTGACCCCTATGGAAGGAATCGACCCCATGTCATGATGGACTGAGCAAAACAGTAATGGGAGGAGTTGATCATTGTACTAAAGTGCATATAGTAAGAGTCGACAACATCGAAGGAGTTGACCCCGTCTGACTGAAAAACAACAAAAAGGATTTGACTCTATGAACTAAAAAGTTCTGAAATAAAAAAAAATCAGTCGACACTTATAGGGTGCAGAACCAAGAGGAGTTGAACTCTGCGGTGGAGAGGATTCAAACTTTGGGGAGGATTCGACTACAGAAACAAGCTATTAGAAGAAAAAATTGTGGAAGCCACGTTCTAGCAATTCAATTCCATGAATATCGGGTCCAAATCCAAAAATTATATGTTTTCAAATGATGTAAGTAACCTATAATATGTTCAGTAGTAAAAATAGGAACTATTGATTTTTTTTTTCATAATTTTTAGACCTTTGTTTGCACCTTCTTTTGCTAAATGTTGGAGAATTTGCTCTTTAACCCAAACTCGCCTCTAATGAAATTCTCTCTTCTCATAGTGAAAACCAAGCCTCCTAAGTTCTTGCACATGATTTAAGAAGTTTTTGCCTCCTTCAAAGCTAGCTTAAAAGGTTGATAGTTTTCTTTATTGAGCTAAGAAATTATGTGTTGTTCGTTTTAATACTTAAATCTCAGTTAGTTAAACATGTGCTAAGGGATTTTAAGACCATATTTGATTCAACCATTGCATTGTGATATTGACAACCATTTGAAATTAGTTTTAAATCCTCTTCTATTTTCATATCATATTAATGCATGCCTATTTGTTATTTTATTGGGGCATTTGAAATGACTTTTACTAAGTATTGAAACTTTGGGGATAGAATTTCAAATCCAAGTATTTACATTTATATACTTTGAGATATATCAATGATAATTGGTCGAGTACAATGAATTGGTGCTAAGTACACTTTGAAAAATCATTCATTATAATTTATAATGCTACTTATGGGTTATAGTTTGAAATATATTATTTTTGAGTTGAATTGTTTACGTCCCCCGACTTGAAAAGCCAATCCCATATTTAAATTGAGCCGATATTTTCAATGAACACATCTTTTGCTGCCTATATTTTCAAATCAAATCATAAATGACTACTATTAGTTGTTTTCATTTTAAAATCAAGTTACTAAGGACTATTTTAATCTACTAATTACATTGGATAGATGTACCTTTTTGTTTGTACCAAGATTAATAAAATTTTCCTATTGGGAGATAATTAATATTGCGTTACATTGTAACAAAGTAGTACTTACAATTAGGTCAAACCTTCCATAGGTAAGACCATCCTCACCCCAAATTTATTCAAGAGAAAAAATTTGTGGCTAAAGAATTGAAGGTGGGAAGTTGTGTTTGCAGTTGTTCGAGTCATAAAACCTTGTGTAGGTAGGTGATGCTGAAAATCTCTTTGTGGGACTAGATTGGTGTGCGTAGTGAGTCGTTGAAAATCTATGTGCTGGTCTACCTTGTCAATTGATGAAAAATCTCATTGTGGGTCTAAGCATGTATGCCTAATTAGTTGTTAAATCTGAGGGAGTACCATTGTAATTTGGCTGTTATGGTCAATTGAATTGCATAAGTCCATTTGTGGGCAACATTGCAATTGGCCTTCGAGGTGATTTGCTTTATATGTTTTTGGGCAAGCTAAGATTAGTGGCTCCTTAAGATTATGAAACATCTTGAGGGGTAGATTTGCAATCAGCGGGAAGGACTTCAAACCACCCTAAAAATCCTGTGTACTTTGTATGTAATTGCTTCTACGAATGTCATTGCTCATTGTGAACATGAACTTTAAAATTGACCTTGGATTTTGAATTAATTAAAAGCACATAGGAACAAAGTAAAAGCAGTTAAAGTTAAGAATAAAAGTGAAAAAACCTACCATTTTATCGGACTATATATACCTTAATTTTAGATCATCCATATATTGGATTACCAATCAGTAAAATAGGAAATCAACATATAGAAAAAAAAATTAAAAATGTTTAGAAATCAAGTCCAAGAAAAGTAGCAAGCAAGAGCCTGAGATTTTACTTGCAGTTTTAATTCCCGCGAAGAGTGAATTAAGCATAAAGAAA
Organism: Aristolochia californica; assembly: GCF_029961685.1. NCBI lineage: Eukaryota > Viridiplantae > Streptophyta > Magnoliopsida > Piperales > Aristolochiaceae > Aristolochia > Aristolochia californica. The sequence continues at coordinate 24,183,109 of NW_027181771.1, forward strand.
AAAAAGGAAAGAAAAAAAAGGAAAGAAAAAAACTCAAAAAATGGGTTGTTCATTAAAAACTATAATAATGTGAAATAATATATATATATATATATATGTTTCTCAAAATCACAAACATAAGTTCTTCTACACTATCAAAATAATAAATAACTACAAAAACAAAAATCAAAGTAAACAAAAAAAAATAGACCAAGGAAATGTGTCCCCCTCCCAAGTCATGGATGTCGAATCTCCATTCAGAAGAGGAGGTGTTATGGTCCCGGATCCAATACATGGATTCGTAGGGAGGAAGAAGAAAAAAATGAAGATCAAGCCAAAGGGAAGCTTGAAAACCCTAGGTTCTTTGAAGAAAATGCACACCCCCGAGTTCGTTGAGGATAACTCAAAAACCTTGTTTACTCTAAATCAATGCTTACCTTTCTCATTACTCTTTCCCCTTAAATAGGGTTCACCCTTACAAGGTTTAAAATAAAATACTACAAAAATACCTATAAATAAAATATTCCAAAAATGCCCCTGTGGCCTATTAATTCTTTAACTAGCATAAAATAAAGTAAATTAAAGAAAAATAATTAAAATAATAATGTTATTGCGTGCATAATAGGGGGCAAGGCTGTCCTTCCCTAGGTAAAATCCCTATACCCTCCCAATCCCTTATCGAAGAGAGAGAAGAGATTTTGGAGTATAGAGAGAGAGAGAGAGAGAGAGAGAGAGAGAGAGAGAGAGAGAGAGAGAAATTGTTTTTGTATTACTGATATAATTTTTCTAATAACTCTGATACCAATTTGTCTGGGAGGTACTATAATTCTTCTATAGGAATAGGTTGATAATACAATACAAATACAGAAAAACAGGGACAATTTATTTATAACTATGGCTAAAGCAAAAGAAAGGAATAACATAAACAGGTATTAAGAAGGGGTTTCTTAATGAAAGATTGATTATAACTATGGCTAAAGCAAATGAAATAACTAACATAAGTAAACAGGCTATATTCTGAACGCTTTTCCTGTATATAAAATCTTATATAGAATTGCTAAAAATAGATAAATTTTTGCACACAAAATTATAAATAAAACTATAAACAAACTAAGCATACAAAATATAAAAGAACTTCATGGCGTTGTGACAACCATGAGCGATCCTTGTCTTTCAATGCAGTGGGATCAGTCAGAGCTACTAGCCCTCATCTAGTAGTTTCCAGCCTAATAAACTATTTTTTTTGACAAACTATAAAAGCCGTAAGAATTAAATGACTAACAATAATGATTATAACAAAAAAAAGTAGTATCATCAATAAAGATAAAACCAGAGAGGAAAAATAGTAGATGTGAAATTTCCCAAAGGAACATCCTAAACTTTTACTATTTGAATCCTTATCTTTCTTTCTTCAGGTATAGAGAACCCAAAACATGACGACTTGTATGGCTTCCTAGCAATTTTGCTTCTGCCACGAGCCCCTCCTTTTTTTTTCTCAACAACAAAACCTTGATGCCACCTTTGGCTAAACGGGTGAAAATTTGGGACATAGGACCGTGAAACATCAAAGGATCACCATAATGCTTTTACGTCATGTAGGGGATTGACTCCAGATTAAAGAAAGAAAATATGGATTCAAACAGATAGAGCTTTAGGAGTTCCCTTTAGGAAAACTCCTAAGTAAATAAAATTACTTTTTTAAAAATAAGAACTAACTTGGAAACACAGTTGATGTAGGAATTATGCACGGGATTCAGAGGAAGAGAAAGAAGTCATGGGTTTAGAGAGGAAGGTGTGCAAGAACTGGGTTTTTTCATTCATATCTTCTATAACTTACAACTGGGTATTTATAGACAAACCTTTACCGACACGGAATAGATAGAGATTGTCATACTAGTGCTCATTGGGCCCCAATGTCAATGACTTATCTCACAATCTTTACAAGTGTGCGGCTAAGGTTAAACAAAACCCAAAAAAAAAAAAATACAAACTTTTTACAAAGTCAAAAACAAGGTGCTAGCAAACTAGGGCCATCTTCAAACCACCATGAGCTGGAAACCTTATCTTCTCAAACCATGTGCTAAAATAGTGGGCTGGAAACTTTTATGTCCAACCATTTGATGAAACCATGGGCTGGAAAACCATGTGCTGAAACTGTGGGCTGAATTTTTTGTCTCCTCAAACAGGATCATGTCTATCTTTATTCTGAGTCAATGATACTCTTTTCAAATGTCATTTCTAGATAATCTTCTCAGTATCCATTATCTTGAATAATAATCTAAGTATCCATTATCTTTTTCCTTTCTAGATAATCTTCTTAGAACTTTTGTCTTGTTATTTCCCATCTAAAGTGGTCAAATTGGGTATAGCTTTTGAATCAAAGTCATAGTCTTCGTCTTCTTCTTGAGAATAACACTGAAGAGTCTGAGTACCAGTAGATCCAGATTTACAAGATATTTCTGAGTCTTGTTTCTCATAACCTTGTTCTTTAAGATATTCTTGAAAATATTCTTTCATCATCTTTTTAATATCTTCTGGATCTGTCTGTTGTTTGTCTTCCTTCTTTTCTTTTGACATTTTTTGGCAAATGTCCAGCCGTCAACGGATTGGATGTGACTTTACCAGCCACAATTTGAGCTCGACTAGCCAGTGAATTACCCTCACTAGTAGGTATCTGGGTAGAAAAAGTACATGTTATTCTTGCCTTGAGTTGTTTGTTTTCTTCTTCTATGGTGTATCTGTATTCTTTCTGAAAATCATTCTTTTCCTAGAGTAACTTTCTCTTTTTATTGAGTCTTTGTATGGTCTTGGATAGGGTTTCATAGTGATCACAAAAAAGAATTCTTCTAGTATCCTTGGCAATCCCATAAGATACTATTTTAAATGCAATTGGTACCCTAACAAGAAAAATAGAGAAAAATGTAATTTATGTTTTATAGAAGCTTGTATACCCTGCCTAAAGATTTTGGGTTTAACACCAGAAGATAATACTTTGCATAACAACATTAGTAATACAAAATTAGAAATTAAATCCAGATACATAAGAAAAGAACTTTAAAAAAAATTGTATAAATCGTAAGAATTAAAAAAACTAACAATAATGATTATAACAACACAAAGTAGTATCATAAATAAAGATAAAACCAGAGAGGAAAAACTGTAGATGTGAAATTTTCTAAAGGTACATCCTAAACCTTTACTGTTTGAATCTTTATCTTTCTTCCTTCAGGTATAAAGAACCCAAGACATGACGACTTGTATAGCTTCCAAGCATTTTTTCTTCTACCACGCGCTCCTCTTTTTTTTTCCAACAACAAAGCCCTGACGCCTCCGTTGGCTAAACGGGCGAACATATGGGACATAGGACCGTGAAACATCAAAGGATCACCATAATGCTTTTACGTCATGCAGGGGATTGACTCCAGGTTAGAGAAAGAAATTATGGTTTTAAACAGACAGAGGTTTAGGAATTCCCTTTAGGAAAACCCCTAAGTAAATAAAATTATTTTTTTAAAAATAAGACCTTACTTGGAATCACAGTTGATGTAGGAATTATGCAAGGGATTCAGAGAAAGAGAAAGAAGTCATGGGGTTAGAGATCAAGGTGAGCAAGAACTGGGTTTTTTCATTCATATCTTCTATAACTTACAACTAGGTATTTATAGACAAACCTTTGCCGACAAGGAATAGATAGAGATTGTCATACGGGTGCTCATTGGGCCCCATCGTCAATGACTTATTTCATAATCTTTACAAGTGTGTGGCTAAGGTTATACAAAATACAAAAAGCAAAAATACAAACTTTTTACAAAGTAAAAAACAAGGTGCTACAAAGTCGAAAACAAGGTGCTAGGAAACTAGGGGCATCTTCAAACCACCATGAACTGGAAAGCTTATCTTCTCAAACCCTGTGCTAAAACAGTGGGTTGGAAACTTTAATCTCAAACCATATGATGAAACCATGGGCTGGAAAACCTTGTACTGAAACCGTGCACTGAATTTTTTGTCTTCTAAAATAGGATCATGTTTATCTTTATTCATGGTCAATGATAGTCATTTCAGATGTCTTTTCTAGATGATCTTCCCAGTATCCATTATCTTGAATAATAGTCTAAGTATCCATTATCTTTTTCTTTTCAAGATAATCTTCTTAGTACTTTTGTCTCCCTATTTCCCATCTAAAGTGGTCAAATTGTGTATAGCTTCTGAGCCAAAGTCATAGTCTTCATCTTCTTCTTGAGATTAAGACTGAAGTGTCAGAGTACCAGTAGTTCCTGATTTACTGGATATTTTTGAGTCTTGTTTCTCATAACCTTGTTCTTTAAACTTTTCTTGAAAATATTCTTTCATCAACTTTTTCATATCTTCTGAATCTGTTTGTTGTTTCTCTTACTTCTTTTTTTTCTGACCTTTTTGGCAAATGTCCAGCCGTAACAGATTTGATGTGTCTTTACCAGCTACCGTTTGAGCTGAACTAGCTAGTGAATTACCTTCACTAGTAGGTATTTGGTTTGAAAAAGTACCTATTAATCTTGCCTTGTGTTGTCTGCTTTCTTCTTCAATGGTGTTTATGTATTCTTTCTAAAAATCATTCTTTACTTGGAGTAACCTTCTCTTTTCATTGAGTCTTTGTAGGGTCTTGGAAAGGGTTTCACAGTGATCACAAAAAACAATTCTTCTAGTATCTTTGGCAATCCCATAAGATACTGTTTTAAATGCAATTGGTACCCTAGCAAGTAAAAATAGAGCAAAATGTAATTTATGTTTTATAGAAGCTTGTAAACCCTACCTAAAGATTTTAGGTATAAAACCAGAAGATAATACTTTGCATAAGAAGATCAGTAATACAAAATTAGAAATTAAATCCAGATACATGAAAAGAACTTTAAAAAAAAAAACTATAATTGCCAGAAGAATTAAAAGACTAACAATATTGATTATTACAACACAAAGTATTATTATAAATAAAGATAAAACCAGACAGGAAAAATAGTAGATGTGAATTTTCTAAAGGTACATCCTAAACCTTTACAGTTTGAATCCTTATCTTTCTTCCATCAGATATGGAGAACTCAAGACATAACGACTTGTATGGCTTCCTAGCAATTTTGCTTCTGCCACGGGCTCCTCTTTTATTTCCCAACAACAAAGCCCAAACACCTCCTTTGGCGAAACGGGCAAACATTTGGAAGATAGGACCGTGAAACATCAAAGGATCACCATAATACTTTTACGTCATGCTAGGGATTGGCTCCAGAATAGAGAAAGAAATTATGATTCAAACAGATAGAGGTTTAGGAGTTCCCTTTAGGAAAACCCCTAAGTAAATAAAATTAATTTTTTAAAAATAAGAACTGACTTGGAAACACAGTTGATGTAGGAATTATGCAGGGGATTCAGAGGAAGAGAAAGAAGTCATGGGTTTAGAGAGCAAGGTGTGCAAGAACTGGATTTTTTCATTCATATCTTCTTTAACTTACAACTGGGTATTTATAGAAAAACCTTTACCGACACAGAATAGATAGAGATTGTCATACGGGTGCTCATTGGGCCCCATCGTCAATGACTAATCTCATAATCTTTACAAGTGTGCGGCTAAGGGTAAACAAAACCCAAAAAGGAAAAATAAAATTTTTTTACGAAGTCAAAACAAGGTGCTAGGAAACCAATGGCATCTTCAAACCACCATGAGCTGGAAAGCTTATCTTCTCAAACCATGTGCTAAAATAGTGGGTTGGAAACTTTTATCTTAAACCATATGATGAAACCATGAGCAGGAAAACCATGTGCTGAAACCGTGGGCTGAATTTTTTGTCTTCTCAAACAGGATCATGTCCATTTTTATTCTGAGTCAATGATAGTCTTTTCAGGTGTCTTTTCTAGATAATCTTCTCAGTATCCATTATCTTGAATAATAGTCTAAGTCTCCATTATCATTTTCCTTTTTAGATAATCTTCTTAGTACTTTTGTCTTGCTATTTCCCATCTAAAGTGGTCAAATTGTGTATAGCTTCTGAGTCAAAGTCATAGTCTGCGTATTCTTCTTGAGAATAACACTGAAGAATCTTAGTACTAGTAGATCCAGATTTACTGGATATTTCTGAGTCTTGTTTCTCATAACCTTGTTCTTTAAGATATTCTTGAAAATATTCTTTCATCATCTTTTTAATATCTTCTGGATCTATCTGTTGTTTGTCTTTCTTCCTTTCTTCTGACATTTTTGGCAAATGTCCAGCCATCAACGGGTTTGATGTGTCTTTACCAGCAACCATTTGAGCTAGAATAGCTAGTGAATTACCCTCACTAGAAGGAATCTGGGTAGAAAAAGTACATGTTAATCTTGCCTTGAGTTGTCTGTTTTCTTTTTAAATGATGTTTATGTATTCTTTTCTATAATCATTCTTTTCCTGGAGCAACCTTCTCTTTTCATTGAGTCTTTGTATGGTCTTGGATAGGGTTTCACAGTGATCTCAAAAAAAAATTCTTCGAGTATCTGTGGCAATCCCATAAGATATTGTTTTAAATGCAATTGGTACCCTAAAGAGAAAAATAGAGCAAAATGTAATTTATGTTTTCTAGGAGCTTGTATACCCTGCCTAAAGATTTTAGGTATAACACCAGAAGATAATACTTTGCATAACAAGATCAGTAATACAAAATTATAAATTAAATCCAAATACAAAAGAAAAAGAACTTAAAAAAATGTAAGAGCCGTAAGAATTAAAAGACTAACAATAACGATTATAACAACACAAAGTAGTATCATAAATAAAGATAAAACCAGAGGTACATCATAAACCTTTACTGTTTGAGTCCTTATATTTCTTTCTTCAGGTAAAGAGAACCCAAGACATGACGACTTGTATGGCTTCCTAGCAATTTTGCTTCTGCCACGGGCTCCTCATTATTTTCCCAACAAAAAGCCCTGACGCCTCTTTTGGCTAAATGGGCGAACATATGGGACATAGGACCGTGAAACATCAAAGGATCACCATAATGCTTTTACGTCATGCAGGGGATTGACTTCAGATTAGAGAAAGAAATTATGGATTCAAACTGACAGAAGTTTAGGAGTTCCCTTTAAGAAAACTCCAAAGTAAATAAAATTACTTTATTAAAAATAAGAACTTACTTGGAAACACAGTTGATGTAGGAATTATGCAGGTGATTCAGAGGAAGAGAAAGAAGTCATGGGATAAGAGAGCAAGGTGTGCTAGAACTGGCTTTTTTCGTTCATATCTTCTATAACTTACAACTGGGTATTTATAGACAAACCTTTGCCGACACGGAATAGATAGAGATTGTAATGCGGGTGCTCATTGGGCCCCATCGTCAATGACTTATCTCATAATTTGTACAAGTGTGCGGCTAAGGTTAAACAAAAACCAAAAAGGAAAAATACAAACTTTTTACAAAGTCAAAAACACGGTGCTATAAAGTCAAAAATAAGGTGCTAGGAAACCTGGGGAATCAACAAACCACCATGAGCTGGAAAGCTTTTCTTCTCAAACCATGTGCTAAAACTGTGGGTTGGAAAATTTTATCTCAAACCATATGATGAAACCATGGGCTGGAAAATCATATGAGGAAACCGTGGGCTGAATTTTTTGTCTTCTCAAACAGGATCATGTCTATCTTTATTATGAGTCAATGATAATATTTTAAGATGTATTTTCTAGATAATCTTCTCAGTATCCAATATCTTGAATAATAGTCTAAGTATCCATTATCTTTTTCTTTTCTAGATAATCTTCTTAGCACTTTTGTCTTGCTATTTCCCATCTAAAGTGGTCAAGTTGTGTATAGCTTCTGAGTCAAAGTCATAGTCTTTGTCTTCTTCTTGAGAATAACACTGAAGAGTCTGAGTACCAGTAGATCTAGATTTACTGGATATTTCTGAGTCTTGTTACTCATAACCTTGTTCTTTAAGATATTCTTGAAAATATTCTTTCATCATCTTTTTAATATCTTCTAGATCTGTCCAATGTTTGCCTTTCTTCTTTTCTTCTGACATTTTTGGCAAATGTCCAGCCGTCAACGGATTGATGTGTCTTTTACCAACTACCGTTTGAGCTGGAATAGCTAGTGAATTACCCTCACTAGTAGGTATCTGGGTAGAAAAAGTACCTGTTAATCTTGCCTTGAGTTGTCTATTTTCTTCTTCAATGCTGTATATGTATTCTTTCTAAAAATCATTCTTTTCCTAGAGTAACCTTCTCTTTTCATTGAGGCTTTCTATGGTCTTGGATAGGGTTTCACGGTGATCTCAAAACACAATTCTTCTAGTATCTTTGGCAATCCCATAAGATACTGTTTTAAATGTAATTGGAACCCTTGCAAGAAAAATAGAGCAAAATGTAATTTATGTTTTATAGAAGCTTGTATACCCTGCCTAAAGATTTTAGGTATAACACCAGAAGATAATACTTTTCATAACAAGATTAGTAATACAAAATTAGAAATTAAATCCAGATACATAAGAAAAGAACTTTTTTTTAAAAAACAAAAACTATAATTTCCATAAGAATTAAAGACTAACAATAATGATTATAACAACACAAAGTATTATCATAAATAAAGATAAAACCAAAGAGGAATAATAGTAGATGTGAAATTTTCTAAAGGTACATCCTAAACCTTTAATGTTTGAATCCTTATCTTTCTTTCTTCAGGTATAGAGAACCCTAGACATGACAACTTGTATGGCTTCCTAGATTTTTTGCTTCTGCCACGGGCTCCTCTTTGTTTTCCCAACAACAAAGCCCTGCAGCCTCCTTTGGCTAAACGGGCGAACATATGGGACATAGGACCGTGAAACATCAAAGGATCACCATAATGCTTTAATTTCATGCAGGGGATTGACTCCAGATTAGAGAAAGAAATTGTGGATTCAAACAGACAGAGGTTTAGGAGTTCCCTTTAGGAAAGCCCCTCAGTAAATAAAATTACTTTTTAAAAAATAAGAACTTACTTGGAAACACAGTTGATGTAGGAATTATGCAGGCGATTTAGAGGAAGAGAAAGATGTCATGGGTTTAGAGAGCAAGGTGTGCAAGAACTGGGTTTTTTCATTCATATCTTCTATAACTTACACCTGGGTATTTATAGACAAAACCTTTGCGACATGGAATAGATAGAGATATGGGCGCTCATTGGGCCCCATCGTCAATGAATTATCTCATAATCTTAACAAGTGTGCAGCTAAGGTTAAACAAAACCCTAAAAAGGAAAAATACCAACTTTTTACGAAGTCAAAAACAAGGTGCTAGGAAACCAGGGGCATCTTCAAACCACCATGAGTTGGAAAGCTTATCTTCTCAAACCATGTGCTAGAACAGTGGGTTGGAAACTTTTATCTCAAACCATATGATGAAACCATGGGCTGGAAAACCGTGTGCTGAAACCGTGGGCTGAATTTTTTGTCTTCTCAAATAGGATCATGTCTATCTTTATTCTGAGTCAATAATAGTCTTTTCAGATGTTTTTTTCTAGATAATCTTCTCAGTATCCATTATCTTGAACAATAGTCTAAGTATTCATTATCTTTTTCATTTCTAGATGATCTTCTTAGTATTTTTGTCTTGGTATTTCCCATCTAATGTAGTCAAAATGTGTATAGCTTCTGAGTCAAAGCCATAGTCTTCATCTTCTTCTTGAGAATAACAATTAAGAGTCTGAGTAGCAGTAGATCCAAATTTGCTGGATATTTCTGAGTCCTGTTTCTCATAACCTTGTTCTTTAAGATATTCTTAAAAATATTCGTTCATCATCTTTTTAATATCTTCTTGATCTGTCTGATGTTTGTCTTTCTTCTTTTCTTCTGACTTTTTTGGTAAATGTCCAACCGTCAACGGATTTGATGTGTCTTTACCAGCTACCATTTGACCTAGAATAGCTAGTGAATTAGCCTCACTAGTAGGTATCTAGGTAGAAAAAGTACCTGTTAATCTTGCCTTGAGTTGTCTGTTTTCTTCTTAAATGGTGTTTATGTATTATTTCTGAAAATCATTCTTTTCCTGGAGTAACCTTCTCTTTTCATTGAGTCTTTGTATGGTCTTGGATAGGGATTCACAGTGGTCACAAAAAAACAATTCTAGTATCTTTGGCAATCCCATAAGATACGGTTTTAAATGCAATTGGTACCCTAGCAAGAAAAATAGAGCAAAATGTAATTTATGTTTTATAGAAGCTTGTATACCCTGCCTAAAGATTTTAGGTATAACACCAGAAGATAATACTTTGCATGGCAAGATCAGTAATACAAAATTAGAAATTAAATCTAGATACATATGAAAAGAACTTTAAAAAAAAAACCTTAAAAGCCAAAATAATGAAAAGACTTACAATAATGATTATAACAACACAAAGTAGTATCATAAATAAAGATAAAACCAGAGAAGAAAAATAGTAGATGTGAAATTTTCTAAAGGTACATCCTAATCCTTTACTGATTGAATCCTTATCTTTCTTTCTTCAGGTATAGAGAACCCAAGACATGATGACTTGTATGGCTTCCTAACAATTTTGCTTCTGGCACTTGCACGTCTTTTTTTTCCCATCAACAAATCCCTGACACCTCCTTTGGCTAAACAGGCGAACATATGGGACATAGGACCATGAAACATTAAAGGATCATTATAATGCCTTTACGTCATGCAAGGGATTGACTCCAGATTAGAGAAAGAAATTATGGATTGAAACAGACTGAGGTTTAGGAGTTCCCTTTAGGAAAACCCCTAAGTAAATAAAATTACTTTTTTTTAAAATAAGAACTTACTTGGAAACACAGTTGATGTAGGAATTATGCAGGGGATTCAGAGGAAAGAAAGAAGTCATGGGTTTAGAGAGCAAGGTGTGCAATTCATTGATATCTTCCATAACTTACAACTGGGTATTTATAGACAAACCTTTGCCGACACAAAATAGATAGAGATTGTCATACGGGTGCTCACTGGGCCCTATCCTCAATGACTTATCTCATAATCTTTACAAGTGTGTGGCTAAGGTTAAACAAAACCCAAAAAGAAAAATACAAACTTTTTACAAAGTCAAAAACAAGGTGCTAGGAAACCAATGGCATCTTCAAACCACCATGAGCTGGAAAGCTTATTGTCTCAAACCATGTGCTAAAATAGTGGGTTGGAAACTTTTATCTCAAACCATATGATGAAACCATGGGCTAGAAAACCATGTGCTGAAACCATGGGCTGAATTTCTTGTCATCTCAAACATGATCATGTCTATCTTTATTCTGAGTCAATGATAGTCTTTTCTAATGTCTTTTCTAGATAATCTTCTCAGTATCCATTATCTTGAATAATAGTCTAAGTATCCATTATCTTTTTCTTTTCTAGATTATCTTCTTAGTACATTTGTCGTGTTATTTCCCATCTAAAGTGGTCACATTGTGTATAACTTATGAGTGAAAGTCATAGTCTTTGTCTTCTTCTTAAGAATAACACTGAAGAGTCTAAGTACCAATAGATCCAGATTTACTGAATATTTCTAAGTCTTGTTTCTCATAACCTTGTTCTTTAAGATATTCTTGAAAATATTATTTCATCATCTTTTTAATATCTTCTGGATTTTTCTGTTGTTTGTCTTTCTTCTTTTCTTCTAACATTTTTGGCAAATGTCTAGCCGTCAACGGATTTGATGTGTCTTTACCAGCTACCTTTTGAGCTAAACTAGCTAGTGAATTACCCTCACTAGTAGGTATCTGGTTAGAAAAAGTACCTGTTAATCATGCCTTGAGTTGTTTGTTTTCTTCTTCAATGGTGTTTATGTATTCTTTCAGAAAATCATTCTTTTTCTGGAGTAACCTTCTCTTTTCATTGAGTCTTTGTATGGTGTTGGATAGGGTTTCACAGTGATCACATAAAAACAATTCTTCTAGTATCTTTGGCAATCCCATAAGATATTTGGTCTTCTCTCATAAATCTTAAGGACGGGGCTATATAATAATTAGTTCCTATACTGTGCTTAGCAGCTTCTAAGGCTTCTTGTAAATTATTAAATTCTTTATAAATAGGTCTTTGAAAATCTTGAATACTTTCTATTACTTTAGTCCTGGAATGAAAACTCCTGGAGTTTTTCCTTTAAAAACTACATAAAAATTAAAACTTTTCTTTTTTTTTTGACAAAAATATTCTGATAAACTATTTATACTGGCTAAAAAGTATTTTAGATCATTAGGAATTCTTTTTTAAGAAAGCCATAAGTTGTCTAATAAGCATTGTTCTTCTTTGCCAACAGAAATATGGGGTAAAGTCTTAAATGTAATATTAGATTTAGGAAAAACTACTAATTTTTTATTACCAAAATTTAAAAATTCTTGTCCATAATTATTGAATCTTGAGGAAGAAGATCTTGAGGACATCTGGTCTGGAGGATCCATCTGTTCAATTAACCAAGGACGAATAAAAAAATCTCCTACTTAATGTATCAGCAAGACTATTATTTTTACCTTTGATATGTTCAAATTCTATCTTGTATCCATTTCCTATAATTATATCTACAAGATTTAGCCATCTTCTTCTACTTATCTTATTTTCTTTGCTTCTTTGGAAATATTTTACTATTTATTCACAATCAGTTCTTAATGTAAATTCATTTTTATTAATAATGAAAAGCCGAAAAGTTCTTATGGAGTAAATAATTGCTAAAATTTCTGCATCTATGCTACTCATATTTCCTTTTTATTTTACTTTTCCACTAGCATAACTACAAAATACGTTCTTCTTCTTTAATACTATATTTGTGAGGTTCGGCAATAAGTACACCACCCCATCCAATGTTGCTACCATCAGTTTCAATAATGATGTAATCAGAATCTAAGGGCATTTGTAATTTAGCTAAATTTTGGATTTTTTCTTTTATTTTTTTGACTAAGTTTTTATCTTCTTGATTAAAAAACCTTTGTCCATTAGTGGAAGTTTTGCCATAGAGAGAGAGTGAGAGAGAGAGAGAGAGAGAGAGAGATAGAGAGAGAAAACAGAGAGGGGGAGGGGGGACTTTTAGAAGAAGCAGTAATTTCGCATTCAAGCTAATAAATTGAAAGACTTAAGATTGGCTGGCTTAACAAAATCAATAATAGCTCTCGCGTGGAAATAAAACAAAACAGTCATTCAATAAGAGATTTTATACGATGTCTCATTTGATGACCGGCCCCACTTTCTTCTCAGTCTTTACTGCTATCCCCCTGAACCTCTCTGCTCAACTCCTCTCCACTCTCTTCTCCTCTCTTCGCTTTCCTCTCTATTTGTGAGACAATTCCCCTGAGGCTCTCTTCTGTCTGCTCCTTCTGAAGCTACTAATCCATTCTCAAGGCTCTACGGGGTATTCGACTTCTTTAATTCCAATCATCAACCTCTACAGATTCGTTTTCTTCCCAAAAGAACTTCTCTTTCTTCTATCATTGACTGCTTCGTCTTACATAGATTTATTATTTCTATTCTATTATATTTTTTTCTTTTCCTATCAATATGTTTCCTTTTTCTTTTCTATTTCTATTTGAACAAACTGAAATGCATGCAACATGGATTGATATGAGCTAAGGTACGTAAAAATGGTATATCTTCAGCAATTTTTTTTTTTTTGCATATCCCTAACTGTCCTATTCTTTTATGGGTGTAATTGATCAAGTATGTTTCCTTTATTGATCTATTGAATGCAATTTATAAAAGCATTGTGCTCGGTTTCGTCCATATTGATATAGGCGTAGAGAAAAATTGTATCAGTTTTGCTTTTGAGGTAGGAACCTTGGCTGATTTAATGGCGGTTAGCTTTCTAAAAAGAGAAAATAGGCAAACAAATAATTTTTGGGTTTCAATTAATCTCTTCTTCACCTTCAATGTGCACTAATATAATAAACTAAAGTATAATTGTCGGATCCGTGGCAATTTAGGTTTTAATAATATAATCATTCATGTTTGTCCGCTAAATGGCAACGAATAGTATTTTATGCTTGAAAAAATTATGAGATTGCTTAATACCTAGTGATGCTTCCCCATCTCACTTTGTTTAGAAACCTTGTACTATAACTTGTATAGAGGAGGATTTCCCTATAGTTTGTAGTTCTTCCATACGAACTTAGTCGCCAAATGATAGATAGGAATAACCTAGTCCTCTCGCATGGAGGTTGGTTCCTCATAGTTCTCCCTTTAACTCCAATGCTAGATCGGAACAAAACTATTTCATAATATTCTAAACCAAACCGATATATCACTTGAGTTAGCATACAAAAACACCTTGAGACCTACTTCAACCACATGATGTAATGAGTCAACATTGAGGCGCCAAATGACTTAATCCATAAAATCTCTTGGGATCCATCAGCCTATTCTCCCTAGTATACCTTTGATCATGAGGCAAACTCTACCTTAAAACATATCAAAAAGCATATCTCTTGTGTCTTCTACTCTTTCATGGTTTGGTAAGAGTCAGAATATTGGTCAAACGAATAAGCCAAATCAATATTGGGATCCTCATTAAACTAATCTTTTGGAATGTTTAATCATGCTAATCCAATGTAATCTCTCTAAGAACGAGACTATTCATTCTTGAAGTGAGCTCAACCATTTGGGACTAAATAGCTTATATTATCTCCGTTTATAAAAGTTGATACAAAGTCAAGCCATTTTGTATACTAGGACTAACACTCTCAATTTGCCACTGTGAATGATAGGTGTTCCAATCATGAAGGCCAAGATGAAGATGCAATATCTTTCATCAAAGGATAACTAAAATAATAAAAGTATATGGCAGCCTTATTCCTATAGCTACAAATTTGACCAATAGGTATAGATCCACCCTAAGCAATTGAAGTGAGATTTCCATTGCTCCTGCAAATGTGAGCACCATCGGATTGACCTCACAATTTAACTGATCATTAGAAGTGGAAGGCCATTTTAAAAATTTTCAATAAGCAAAATATTTTGTTGCATATGAAAACATGGTCTCTCATTGAGGAGCAAAACTATCAAGGCACTTATACGTCTTATGTGACTCATAAATTCAAAAACAAATCCTTGTAGATGTTTCAAATTGAATCACCTAGAAAAGTCCAATATAGAAACTAAGTCTAATGAAGTGAATCAATAAGAGTAAGTCCAATAAATAAAATCTCTAAATTAATTAGGACCCACTCCAATTGATTCATGAAATTGGACTTGCCCTAATTGATTGACTAAAACTACATACAAATTTAGAGATGACAAAAATATCAATGGGTTGTGTATTTCATTTTAGTGGATTTTTTATCATGAAATTGGAGTGAAGGTAAGTATTTCTTCCATGGAGTACTAAACCAAACATTACAAGGTTTGGACATAAGCTAAAATATCTAACTACTCCAGTGTGCGAGTCATTTTCTCTCAGTTGTAATGTACTTAGAAAAGCAAGGATTAATAATAAAAATTCAACATGATTTCCTATCCTAAAATACTTATCCAACCTTTTCCCTCTCTTTTCTCCTATTATTCTCAATCTCTATCTCAATCTCTTCTTACACCAAAATCATGTGTACCACACCCAATTCCTCTTTGATTCTTTTACTCCACTTTACACCCTACTTTCCTCATTTCTAACAATGTCAATGGCTTTATTACTAGCTAGGGTTCGTTGTCTTATGGTTGTTTAACCCTTTTTTGGATTCTTCAAATTATGTTTTTTAAGTGGAACAATGTGCAACGGGACGATAAACCCCAAAATTGTTGCTTTTGTTTTCTGTATTTGGCACTAAAATACAAGCCTATTTTGTATAAAATTAGGATTTATATATAAGGGTTTGAGCCTAATCTATGTTTCCAAACTAATTGGTATCAGAGTCATTCGATCCAACGCATTGGTCGAAAGAAGGACAATGCAAATTTTGTGTTCTTGTCATTGCATTTTTCTCTTCTTAGTCACAAAGGAATATTTTTTTCTAGCAAAAGTTGAGTGGAAGAAAAAACTCTTGAGTTTCCTAACAAGAGGACCAGGTTCATCACCAAAATTCTAAAAATTTGTTGAAGCAAAGAAGTTTCATTCTCCACAGTGGTTCAAATTCTTGAAGTCACTTGCAGCCGATACAGAAAACATCAAAGACCTCGACAAGACAATCACACTCCTAGGTGGCTTACAATCTGGTAGCTTGCATAGAAAATACAACTCCATTTTGAGTATCTCGATGGAGAAAATAGATACTAGAGAGAAAAAATTATCTATTTCACATAACAAGGCAATTCAGTCAATTTCTCTTAAAGTAAAGTCAATCTGTAGTCCACCTCTATCATTGGCAACGCTGATAAAATATCTTTTCAAATGGCATACGCTCAACAAAGCAAGCACACTCTTGAGAAACTTGCAATACGGTAGCTCAATCTGGCCTTTAATGCAGGATATATGGAAATAATATAATACCTACTATTGTGCTAATTTTCATTGAATTGCCCCCTTCTTGTTGACCCATATTATCAATTCCAAAAGGGCACAACAGATGGCTTACATCCTCTTGGTTTAAATTGATTGATAAAACCATTTAAAGTAGCTTTCTTGAAAAATTCAAGACAAGACTCACTGTACACAACATGTAGTACACATCGTAGACCATGCATATTGAGATAGAAATGCATACTGAATAAGGCAAAAGAAAATTTGCGTACATATACTTTGTAGATTTTTGGATAATGTGTCAAAGGCCATTCATCCTTCTGAGTTGGCCATAAAAACTACTAAATACAAGGAAGTATCTAATTTTCTTAATTAACCATCTAAGTCCCTATGCAAGTAAATCATGTGTACCACCGATCTAACAATGAATTTACTTGTTGAATAACACCTCCAAATCAATCTTTAGGATATGGAAATTGTGGTACTTCTATATTCAAATTTTTTTGAGTGACACTTAAATACTAGCCCTTCCAAATCAATTTTTAATCCACTAATTTTTTGTCAAAGTAAGATAAAAAAAATCAAATGAGTATGCGGTGGTTGAGGTCCATCCTTAGGGGGTGGTTACGTGCACAAGTCTTCCAAGTGATCATAGTTGTGGGTGATACCAAATATCAGTTCTATGTATGCCCTTAATCACACAAAAGAATCTTGGAAGCAATGAACTCTATGTTACCAAATCAGTTTTAAAGCTAGATATACTTTACTTGTGAGAAAGCATTCAAAATACATACTTTTTGGCATATGAATGTTTCTTATAGTAGTTAGCCAATATCCTTGAGGCTAAATTAGTTAGTACTCTCCAAAATAATGTGGTTAAGAAAGCTCAACTAGATATACTTGAGACCACGCATGATAAATAAATACCTTTAGGCATATTTATGTTTCATATAGTAGTTAGCTAGAACCTTTGGGGCTAAATTAATTAGTACCGACCAAAATAACTTAGTTAAGAAGGATCATTCCACATGAGCAATTGGATGAATGTGCCGGTCTCAAGATTCTCATGGATATAATTTTTATGACAATATACAATTAAGTTACTTATGAGTGAATTAAGAAGAAAGCAGACAACTTGTGTCGCTCAAACAAGCCAAATTTTCAAAACAAGATTTTGGCCCCAAAACAAGAGATGACCCTTATTTCAAAAATTCAATTTTTCAAAAAGTTAGGCCAAGATTTGGATGTTACAACACTCCCAAATGATCAATAAGTGACATACCAATATGTTTGGTAACAAAAAAAGATTGAATATATATTTGATTAAATTTTTTGGACTTATTTTTTACCTTGTTTTTCTAAGTGACAAAATAACATTTTCTAACTCCAATGGGTTTTTTTTAATATTGGAGAGATTTCTATTTAAGAAGATCTCTCACAAACTTGTTTTCAACATGCTTCCAAAGAAAATTTTTGAAGTGCTCATGGTCCTAGACTCAAATTTGAGGTTTTAACCATCTCAAGCTCTCAAAGGAAGTCAAAACCTGAAATTGAGTATTTCCTCCTAGAAATAATAGTATCAATGTTTTTTCTTTTAAATATTGTTTAAATACTTAGAACTATGATTGTTGAATGTAAGCCTATTGATTCAAAGATCATATTTGAATCATTACTTGATTGATTGTTTGAATGGTTACCACTCAAAACTAGTTCTACAAACCCTTGTTTGAGCTTCTTATTTTCTAATCACATTATACATTCTATTAGGGTATTTAAAATTGTTTTTACATAGTATTAGAAGTTTGAGGAAAAATTTCAAAATCCAAGTATATACATGCATTTACATTTAAATCTTAAATTGTCTTTGGTTGAGAATACTAAACTAGTGTCATTGTACTTTTAAATCAATCACTGAGGTTTAGACTACTACTACACATGAGCTATACTTTCAAACCATTGATTCCATTGAGCTGAGTGCAACCCTTGATTTTAAAAACCAATCCAAGATTTATCTTGGACTTATATTTTGAAATCTAATGATTAAAGACTATTTGAGATTTTCATACATAGAATTGGTTGTGTTTATTATTTGTTCTTAGATTATAAAATCAACCAATTAGGAAGCTAGTAACCCCTATAAATTTGGTCAAGCATTGGGTAGAGAAGACCATCCTAACCTCAATTTCATTGAGTGCATCCATGTGTGGCTGAAAAATAAATGTTGTGAAGCATTGCTACTATGATTGTGTGATATAACTCCTCATGTAGCCAAGCACTCTTGAAACTCTCATTCTTAAGTCTAGGCTAGTACCTAATAAGTTATTATAAATCCTTGTGAAGCTCTAGGCTCATGTATTCTACTTTGCTACTAGAAACCCCTTTAATGGTCTAGGTTGTGTGCCTAGTTTGTGATTGTAAATCTAAGTGAAGATGAATTTTTGTAAGTTAGTTGTTGTTGTCAATTTAGTGGCATGAACGCCCAACACCCCCCCAAGATTTCTCCTTCATTGGACCTAATAGATTGTACCAGCTCCATTTTCCTCTTGCCTACTACTCACTTCCCTTCGTTAAAAATTGAATGCATGTTGTGTCCTTTTTAAGAAAAAATGTTGGTAGAAGCATTACTATTCCCATTGATAACTAATTGTGGTAACAAAAATATACTCAAAGATAAGGCCCTTAAATAATAAAAAAATAAGCTAAGACCCCTAGTTGATTCCCCCTGTAGATCTAATTGCATTAAGATATTTTAAGGCTAATTATGAACTTGTAAACACTATAAAATAACTTAACACGTGGATATAATGCCTCAAGAATCATCTTATCATAAATATGAAATAGACAATAATCTAATTGTGAAAAGATGCACCCTTTAAACAAAGTTTATTGTGACCATATTGAGTTGAAACCTCTCCTTATCACCTCGTTTGTCATGGACATAAAGCTTCTTTGTGCCTCCATGATGAGATTTCTCCCAAATCTTGTCTTTTAAATTTTGACATAATCGTGCTCCTCACATTTTGATTCCAATAAGAACTTATTACGCTTAACTTTTGTGATTTTACTAGAACTCATATGCAAATTTTGGTTTACTTCTCTTGGCCACAGCTATGCTAGCCTCTTTTTATCTTTTAATTATTTTTTATGTGAACATAATCTTCTCCTTCCTCAAGCACTTTTTAATTGTTTTGGATTTCCTTAATTTGGTCCACTTACCCAAGGATGCCAATATCACCAAGACATATAACATATCAAATGGGACGTATTGGATATATGGTATCGTAGAGCCCTGAAAGATTATACATGTCTTATAAAGTGCAACACATGGTGCAGACAGTATGTATTAGATCGAATATTATTTGATATGTTAGCAAATACCAAAACATACTTGATCTTACCCACTATGTCAACTTTTTGTTGTTTCCTTGTTGTAGCATCATATCTTTGCTAAAAACAAACACATTTCCCATACTTATGGTATTCTTATTTGGCGTTAGTTACACAAAATAATTGTGCATCAATTAGTAATGACAAACTTTATTTTGTAGCTTCTCTTTCCAACCTTATCCAATTTTCACATCAACAAAGTTGTTTAAGGCATAAGAAATGGAAAATAGCCATAAAGCTGAAAATTAGTATCTACAAACAAAATTATCCAGATGATATTTCTTCATAAATTGTTACGTAAACCATTTTTATGTTGTTCTTATTTTTAATTTCTTATTATATTATTATGTTAGATCTTGATACTTTAATTATTGAATCTTAAGATTTCCCAAATCAAGTAGCAATTCTTGAACTTCTTGCTAAATTTTTTTCTTTTAGTTTAAATTGATGGAAACATTTGTAACTGTCAGAAAAAAATAAAAAAAAATACAAATACAAAAGTCTTTATCCACGTAGAGATATTTTTCTCTTGAATGCCATCTATTCCAAATAATGAAATGAAAAAAATTGAAAAGCCCCTTATTTCTCCCACAATAGGCATCATTGAATATCAAAGCATTGTTCCACATGAACTGGGGTTGAGACTAATCATAGGTGGTAGTTGTGATTGGCATTTGTAGAGCCTTTGAAACAAAAAAGCAATGATTAATCTCTTTAATGGGATTCATTCATAATTAATCCCTAAGTGAACAAGTAGACAAATTATTTCCTTCTAATGCAATTGATATATGTATAATTGTTTTGTCAAAAAAAAGCTTTCAAATATATTTTTGCAATTTTTTTGTCCAAAAAATACCTTTCGAAGCATAATTAATACGTTTTTTGTTATTTCAGGTCACAAACAGCAGTGCATAACAAACAGAAGGTCACTTAATGGACTTTCAGCATAAAAGAACCTTCACTGAGAAGAAAGACAGTATTAGCAAGCTACCAAAAAATATAATTCATCTTATACTCTCTTTTCTTCCATTGAAGTGTGCAGTGAAGACTTCAATTCTATCTAGGCAATGGATAAACATGTGGAAACCCTTATGGATATACACAACTATTATAGACTTCAATGAGGAATTCACAACAAATTTTAAGAAGACACATTATGTACAAGCTGTCCACCAACTTTTACAGCTCCATACTCTAGACAAGGTTAAGAAATTCCGCATGTTCTTTTGTCCCGGTGACAGATACTCATCCGATCTCATAGAGTGGATTGAGTTTTTCAAAGTTAAAGGAGTTGGAGAGCTTGTGCTTGATTTGAGTGGAAATGTAAGGCACTCTAACTCGACAGATGATGATGATATCAGGTGGGGATGAATAAATTCAGAATGCAAAACTCTTTGTTCTCTTGTCTATCAATATCATCTCTCGACTTAACTTGGCGCATACTAGAGCCTCCACATGATTTCAAGGGTTTCAAAGCCCTATGAAGTTTTGTTCTCTATGGTGTGACAATTAATGGTGTTCAATTAGGTGAGATAATTCGTAGGTCCCCTCTTCTTGAGGACTTAACTATGAGTTACTGTGACTCCCTGAAGTCAGTAAAGATTGATCATCTTCAATTGAAGATATTAACATTGGAGTCATATTTCGATGTTGAAGAGATGGAGATAAGAACACCAAACCTGAAGAATCTTCAGTACAAGGGTCAAGTTTGTGACAACCCTATTTTCAATGATGTCTCCTCCATAAATGAAGCAACCCTACTGCTCACCCACGATGAGCTTGACTACGAGTTGCATCTCTGGCAGCATTTCTTGAAGAAGCTTTCACATGTAAGCTCCCTAGAAGTTAAAGTCACAAGTACTCATCCGGTACGTTTCCATCTGCCCATTTCTGTTTTTGTAAAAATGCATATTCTGGTTTGGTCAACCTGACTAGTTTCTTGTCTATGATGCTCCTTGCTGAAGGGTCATGTGGATGACGTTCTTTTACATATTTGGAGTTGATCAAGCTAAGATGTCTAAGTTTTTCAGTTACACCCTTTTGTCATTTTCTCCTTAAAAGAAAAGATCTATATACAGGTGAACTTTTATAAATGTCCTAGTCATGTAATCATATAATTTTTCTCCTATTTTTTGACTTCCTGTTTCCACCAGCATGACATAAGAGGAGATAAATTTGGTTGTTTTCTTAAGTGGAACCCCTCATTGGCTGCTTGCTCAATTTATCACTTTTTCTCAACCGAACACTGGAGTCATACCCGTGATACAGAAGTAATCAAGGGAGTCGTCATTTTTCTTCCGTTTATCAGATATCTAGATACAACGATATAACTGAATGTCATGTCACAAAGATGACTTCTGGTGCATTATTCATGCAAATGTTTTACATTTTGTGGCAGCTAGAGCCCTCTTGAAGTTTTTTTTCTAGTGCCAACATATAGGAATCTGACCCTTTAGTATTTAACGAAGGAGAGAATTTTTCTCAAAATTGGGATAGTGAAAATCTCTACTTCGTCCCTCTTGCCTGATTGTGTGCATATGGCCAGTTGCAACTTTGTTGTATGGTGACTACAATGATTATGTTGTTAAATCCTCTTGAAGTTAACTATTTTTTTAAGTATGCATTGCACTTTTCTTATATTCCCAGGTCCTCCAAGAACATGAAAAATAGCAATTGTCATTGGTCAAACTACTGAAGCATGGGCACTTATCTTTTAAAGGTGAAATGCATTCCTTGGACATCTATTAAGTTCAGTTCACTTGTTTTGCTATTTTGTTGTGGATGCGGGATCACTTCCTTTCGTTGAGTTCGATTGGATTGAGAAAGTATAGATCTTCACCTTTTTTTTTGAACATGCTTTTATCGCTGGTTTCCATAAGGGTAAATAGTTGAACAGATTTCGCTTCTCCTTGTTTCAGATCTCTTCTAGATCTACTGAAAATAGAATTTGAATCTGCATTTGGGTTTTCTTTGTCTCGTCTCTTTAAATCTGACTTATGTATTAAATTTTGGTTAAATCAGACTTTGTCCTCTCAAATCAAGGAGTGAACGAGGAAGGGAAGATGCCATGCTGAGTTGACTTGATTGTTCTTTCTCTCTGAAGGTGGAAAAGATTTTGTTGCTTCTAGAGTGTTTGTTGCTCTACTGGTCATCAGGAAGAGGAAAAGGCATCAGAGATTACGAGGAAACAAGCTCATAATTCTATTCATCGGGTGAATGACATAGAATAGAATTTCATGGCAGGGAACAGAAAATTTAGGATCATTATTAGGTTTGTTGTTTAAGTTTTTATCAGTAATTTTAGTATTTATTATTCAATCATTTTTAGCATCAAGATCATTTTTAGGTGTTTTTCATCAATTTATGTATTTATTACTCAACGAATTTTGTTTTGAATCTACTTGTGTTGTGTTACTCACATATCTCTTTTTAATAAAAAAGAGACATTTTTTCCATTAAAGTCCACTATTTGAAGATTTGGCTATTTTTTAAAACCATAATTTTTCCTTTTCTCCAATGACAAGTAAAACAAGTTAATGAGGCACATAGATCCAAGTTAGATTTTAATCATTTGAAGAAAAAAAGGTTAGAATTTCAGCAAAGGGTTATTTATATATTTATATGATTTCATGATTTTTAATATTACATTTATTTAATAAAAGTAACATTTAATTAGGGGGTATTTTGGTACTTTTATAATAAATTTTTATTTGATCTATTTAATTAAATAAAAAACCTTAGTTTAAATTTTTTATTATTAATTAAGTAAGATATAAACTATTTAACATAAAAATATTTTATTAGTAAATTATTTTTGTACTTTCCATTATATTTTTAAAGAGCATTCTAAAACACATAAAATTATTTTCTAGTGTACTTTATCTTGAGCACATTAACACAAAAGAGTGCATTCTCTCAAGAACCCATGATTTCGCTTTCTCTCTCTCTCTTTCCCTAAGGACCTGTATGAAACCCACATAATAGGACTCTACTACTTTCCTCTATTATAAATAGGGGTTCATGTAATCTAATTAGCCAAAACTTATGCAGACAAAAATATATGGGATAGTTATATTGTGCACATATGTGGCCGATTCTTCAGTGTTATCTGTAATAAAAACAGTTGATGCTCCAACCTTCTTAGCACTCCAGACTTTCAGTGCAAACTAGCAATATGTAAGATCATAAACAAGAATAAGAACAATTATGAAGAAGATAAGGAGAATTCAATAAAAAAAATATTGCAGTGAGGCACTTGCATACTTTCTGGGACGGTCCAGGTCTTTCCCCGGAAGGAGATGCCAAAAATGATCAAAGTCTTCACAACCCTATTGATTATCGTTTTCCTGGACAGTGTCATGATTCCCCTTCATACTTTCTGGGGGAGGTCACTCTTTAAGCTGGTTCCCAGTGTCGGAAACAAGAACAAGCATAGGAAAACAAGAAAGCAATGCCAAATCTCACAGCTACCTCAAGGAGGAAATAGATAGTGATTACATTGGTGGATGATTGATGTGACAATCGTGGTCCTTTCCCATTTTTAAATCCCTTTACAATATACGTTCCAATGGTGTTGGGTCGTCTACAAAGATGTGAAAATGTTAATCACTGAGAACAACCTCTTCCACTCTTTAAGTTGGTTCCCTTTACCTACTACTAACTTATACTTTATATCTTGGGGTCAAGTCTTTTTGGATAAGCCTTGGACCCAACTTCACAAACTCGATTCTCTATAGTCATTATCTCGTCAAACTGAAATTGCCACTCAGTCCTACGATTTTGTCATTATCTTTTTCGTTTCTTTGAAGATCCAAAATCAATCTGATTTTATGTTATCTCTCAGATTTTCACTCAACTCTTGTTTTGCTTAAGAGGCTGACGTGGTGAGAGGAGGGGTTGCGATGTTGGTGAACTTCAATTTCCTCTCGACCTCGTTCCTTTGGTATATAGATAGATCTAGATATATAAATAGATATAAAAATAGATGAGGTGAGCCATAGTTACGACTGGCACATGTAAAATACCTCAGATAGGAAGTAGTGCATCCTCTCTTCAATGCAACAAACAAACCTATTGAGGGGACAAGTTATAGAATAAATATTAATCCCAGAGAAAATTCATTACTATACACTGAAAACGAAAGCAGTGAAGATTGATCATCTAAGGATGAAGAGAAAGAGATAAGTAAGCCGAACCTGAAGAGTCTTGGGTACAAGGGCCAAGTTTGTGACAAGCCCACTTTCAATGACATCCCCTCCCTGGATGAAGCTACCGTGACGCACACCCTTGACTTTTACTTCGAACTATCCAGGGATGTAGTCCACATGAACTCAAGTTTTTGCCCAGAAAATACAATGACTAACATAATATTTTTTTGTTATTTCATATCACAAATAGCAGTGCATAACAAACAAAAAGTCAGTCAATGGACTTTCAGCATAAGAGAACCTTCATTGAGAAGACTGACAGTATCATCAAACTACCAGAAAATATTATTCACTACATACTCTCTTTTCTTCCATTAAAGTGTGCAGTGATGACATCAATTCAATCTAGGCAATGGATAAACATGTGGAAACCCCTATTGATTTAAACATGTGGAAACCCCTATTGATTTATAACACTATTATAGACTTGATGAGGGTAGAGTTTCTGACCAGCCAATTTTCAAAGATCCCCTCCTTGAATGAAGTTACCAAGATGCTCATCCTTGACCTCGTCATCTTCTTCGATCTATCCAAGGATGTAGACCACTTGAACACAATTTTTTCAAATTGAATGCTCAACCCATTATGTTTGTCAAATTGAATGCTCAACCCAACCAGTTCAGCATCTAGACAGGTTGGGTTGAGCATTTCAATTTGAAAAACTGGATAGTTCAACTTGTCAATATCTCAGGCGGAGCTCCAGTAAAATTCTTGTTAGGACTCCGTAGTGTTTACCTATGATAAGCAAGCAAACAAACTTAAATAGAGTTCAGATGAATTAAGAAAGCACCATTAAAGAAAAAAACAAAGAAAGATTCAAATAGCAAGGGAGAGAGCATCAGAATTGCACATTGTAAATAGATGAACCAATGAGAAAAGGCTTACAAATGGATCGATTGTAGTATAGCAATGTTGTTCCTCATCTTTGCAGCGATTCTGTACAAAAATGTAAAAGAAGAAGAAGAAGACGATGAAAGGAAAGACAAAACACTCTTGATTATTTTTCCCTACTCTCATCGCTCTTAAGTCTCTCCTGCTTTATATAACTCTTGGTTACGCATTTCTGACCATAACAAACAACACAGTCATTGAATGCGCTTGTAAAATTTGGTGTAACAAACCTAAAAAATAGTTGTAACTTGTAAGACACAAGGACATTGGTTGACAAACCTGATGATGGGGCGTGACAGATGTTGTTGACTTAGCAACCGTTTCAGGAAGGAAGCAGAAATTTAATTGCATAGAACCGAACTTGACGCTTCGGTCCTATAGTAATTGGACCAGATAAGATTAGGTCTAGTTCAATGCTTACAAAGTGATGTGAAAAAACTCAGTTATAGCAATTAAACAAATTGCCGATTTATATCTAATGAGACAATCAAGTGCGCTATCGTGCATTGCATCTCCCATTACCATTCAATCACAACTAACTTCCTCCAACGGTTGTTTCTTATTAGAAATACTTTAACATTTATGTTACAAAATTGCCACGGAATATAAAAGTTAAGGTAAACCCTGACACTCATAACTCTTTCTTATTAGAAATATTTTAACATTTATGTTACAAAATTGCCACAGAATATAAAAGTTAAGGTAAACCCTGACACTCGTAACTCTCCTAGCTCTTTCCCAACAAAACACTTGATGGTTTTTTCTGTTTCTCCATAAAAAATAATATGACCAATTGTGGTCCGAATGATAGTTTCCCAAGGATTATTATAAATTAATTAATCAAGTTATAGTATTCTATTGTTATATGATAAGTTATAGCTTAAATACATATTATGTTTGTGGTTTTTGAATCCTATTAAAGATCATTTAATAATAACCAAGTATTTAATTTATATATTTTAATAATTACCTAAAAATATTTTTTGTAACATTGAGATAAGAATAAGTCATCTATGAGATAATAATGTAATTATGTAATAAATTATAGTTAATAATTGATATCAACTAATTACTTTATCAATAACTCAACTAGTTGCTTCACAAGTCATATTAAATTAACATGACTTGATCAATTTATAATGTGCGTCAATATGATCATCCAAATTATTATAATTTCACTGATAATAATTTAAATATCAAACCAATTAGTTATGTTTAGTTTATAGTTTATTTTTTCTAATTTCGAAAGTATTTCCATCAATATACAAACAATTTATGTGTATCTCACTAATTAATTTTATTTTCTATTTTAAGCAAATCTATAGTAAAAGTTTTATCAAAATTATAAAATATACAGATAATTGAAAAAAGTTAATAATATCAAATAAATAACATAATATAACTTTATTAGTTAATTTTTATATTATGTTAACCAAATTAAGTTGATTGATCATTTAATTATTTTTGTTTAATTTAAATTAAATATTTCAAATAAATGTTTTTTTAAAATAAAACAAATAAATTATATTAATATTTAATGAAAAATTAAAATTCTAATGCCTAATTTTTTTATTTTTTTCATTGATAAAAATCTTATCTTTTTTCACATAAAAGCACTATTGTAGTTGATTAAAGACTTACATAGCACTATGTTGGTAGTAAAAGGAAATGTTAAATATAACAATTGAGAATAGTGGATATTTTTTTATTTTTTCCTAAATATTTCTTAGAGAAATTACTTCATAAAGAATAGGATATATTTTCCAAAGATTTTTAATTTCACCAGTAATAAGAGATTTTTTTTATTTCCCCAACTTTTTCTTGTTGAAATTATTTCACAGAGACTAGCATATATTTTTAAGAGATTTTTAAAATTTTCAAATAAAAAGTTTATATTTTTTTCTCTAACTTATTCTCAAGGAATTATTTTGTCGAGAATAGTATATATTTCTCGATGATTTTTTAATTACTTTGAGAATAAGTGAATATTTTTATTTTTAATCTCCCCTCTTATTCTTGATGACATAATTTTTCCAAGAATAGTATATATTTTTTTGTTAAACTTTGAATTTATTCGAGAGTAAGTGAATTATTTTTCTTTTTTTCCTAACTTATTATTGACAGGATAGTTTCGACTAGAATATCTTGGTGATTTTTTAATTTCATCGAGAATTATTGGTTCTTGCCATTTAGTTGGAGTATTTTTCGCCACGACATTCAAATTTCATCGAGAAATAAATACTTATCTCCAAAAAAAAAATTTTGTGGAGAAGAAACAACATTGAGAGACATCAATTTTCTTGTAGCATAAGAAATTAGAGCAACTCAATTGAAGATGGCTATGAACTACTTCTAACAAGCACACTCCTACTTAGATTGTATGATTTGAATGTAAGTTGAATTATGTCTAAACTTGTAGCTTTTGCATGAAGTCTTGTTTACTTGAATGGGACACAATCATGTCCAAGCGAATGGAGTAAAAAGTATATAATCAGAAAAGAATAAATAATTTTATATATTGTGTTGGTCCCAAGATCCCCATTAAGATAATTTTGATGACAATAAACAATTGAATTACTAATGATGTATGTCAAGTATGAGGCGAATAAAAAAATCCCTTTAAAAAAAATTTCTAGCAGCATATTCGTTCGATCCACCATGGCCCATTTCAACGATCCATAGAAAGGGAAGAAATTTGCTCATACTAGAAAGCACACCATCAACATCTAGTAACACCATTAGACTAAAAAACAAAGGAAGAATCATCTTTTTTGGAACACAACCAGTCCAAAAAAAGGCAAGAAGAATAAAATGAACAAAAGGAGATGACCATATAGGAAGAAATAAAATTTGAAGTGCCAACAGTCGAAGGAGTCAAACCCATCTATAAAAGTCATGCATAATAAGTGAAAAAGATGAAAGCCTAGAGTGAAAAAACAAAATTAAGCAGTGAAGCATGTGGTGAATCGGAGCAAGAAGAGTTGACCCCTATGGAAGGAGTCGACCTCATGTCATGATGGAGTGAGCAAAACCATAGTGGGAGGAGTTGATCATTGTACTGAAGTGCATATAGCAAGAGTCGACAACATGGAAGGAGTTGACCCCATCAGAGTAAAAAATGACAAAAAGGATTTGACTCGATGTAATAAAAAGTTTTGAAATAAAAAAAAAATCAATGGACCCTTATAGGGTGCAAAAGAAAGAGGAGTTGAACTCTGGGGTGGAGAGGATTCAAACTTTGGGGAGGATTCAACTAAAGAATCAAGCTATTAGAAGAAAAGTTGTGGAGGCCATGTTCTAGCAATTCAATTTCTTGAATATCGGGTCCAAATCCAAAAATTTTAGGTTTCCAAATTATGTAAGTAACCTATAATATGTTCGGTAGTAAAAATAGGAACTATTGATTTTTTTTACAAAATTGCAACAAAATATATAAGCTAAACTAAATCCTAACACTCATAACCCTTGTGGCTCTTTCCCTCTCAAAACTACATCACAATTTTACTGCTCTCTTAGTATCACATAATTACTTAGCTTAGGCCTAACAAAACCTTGTATGGCTTTTTCTATTTCTCTATAAAAATAATTATGACCAATCGCAGTCTGAATGTTTATACAAACGATTTCTTCTTTTTTTTTTTAACTTTTCACTATTAAATAGTGTCCTTAAATCTCATGAAAGGTTCCCGAGGATTATTAATAATAACCAAGTCTTTAATTTATTTATTTTAATAATTACCTAAAAAATATTTTCTATAACAAAGGGATAAGAATAAATCATCTATGAGATAATAATGTAATTACATAATAAATTATAGTTAATATTTTGTATTAACTAATTACTTGATCAATAACTCAATTAGTTACTTCACAAGTCATATTACATTAACATGACTTGATCAATTTATAATGTGCATCAATATGATCATGCAAATTATTATACTCTCACTGATTAATAATTTAAATCGGGAACCAAATAGTTATATTTAGTTTGTAGTTTAATTTTTCTAACTTTGGAAGTATTTCCATCGATATACAAAGAATATATGTGTATCTTACTAATTAATTTCTATTTTCCATTTTAAGAAAATCTATAGAAAAAGTTTTTATCAAAATGATAATATATAAGGATATTTGAAAAAATTTAATAATAACAAATAAATCACTTAATTAAAATATATTAATTAATTTTTATATTATGTTAACCAAATTAAGTTGATTGATCATTTAATTGTTTTTATTTAATTTAAATTAAGTATTTAAATTAAATATTTTCTTAAAATACAACAAATAAATTATAATAATATTTAATGAAAATTTAAAATTCTAATGTTTAATTGTTTTATTTATTCCAGTGATAAAATCTTATCTCATTCCACATAAAAGCACTATTATACTTGATTAATGACTTACATAGCACTATGTTGGTAGTAAGAGGAAATGTTAAATATAACTATATGTGAGAATAGGTGATTAATTATCTGTGATTATATTTTTTTCCTACTTATTCTCGATAAATTATTCCTAGAATAATATCTATTTCTTGATGATTTTTGAAATTCGCTGAGAATAAGTGAATATTTCTCTGTAATTTTTTTTTTTTACATATTTTCAATGAAATTGTTTTATCGAAAATAGCATATATTTACTAGAATTTTTGAATTTTATCAAGAATAAGTAGATATTTATCAATTAATTTTTTTTGTTAATGTTTCCTACTTATTCTTGGGAAAATTATTTTATTGAGAAAAAATATATTTCTCAATGATTTTTTATTTCATAGTGAATAGTGAATATTTTTTATTTTTTCCTAACTATTTCTTAGAGAAATTACTTCTCTGAGAATAGTATATATTTCACAAATATTTTTAATTTCACCAGTAAGAAGTGATTTTTTATTTTTATCTTTCCTTCTTTTTTTTAGTGAAATTATTTGACCGAGAATAGCATATATTTCTAAGAGATTTTTAAAATTTTCCAATAATTAGTTAAAATTTTGCTTTTGTCTTTCTCTAACTTATTCTCGAGGTTTTTTTTTGTTGAGAATAGTATATATTTCTCGGTGATTTTTTAATTACTTTAAGAATAAGTGAATATTTTAATTTTTAATTTCCCCCCTTTCTCTTGGCGAAATAATTTTTCAAAAATATTATATATTTTTTTAATATTTTATTTTATTTGAGAGTAAGTGAATTATTTTTCTTTTTTTTCCTAACTTATTATTGACAGGATAGTTTCGACTAGAATATCTTGGTGATTTTTTAAGTTCATTGAGAATAATTGGTTCTCTCCATTTAGTGGAAATCTTTTTCTCGACGACATTCAAATTTCATCGAGAAATATATACTTATCTCAAAAAAATATCATGGAGAAGAAAAAACTTTGAGAAACATTAATTTTCCTGTAGCATAAGAAGTTAGAGCAACTCAATTGAAGATGGCTATGAACTACTTCCGACGAGCACACTCCTACTTAGGTTGTTTGATTTGAATGAAAGTTGAATTATGTCTAAACTTGTAGCCTTTGCATGAAGTCTTGTTTACTTGAATGGGACACAATCATGTTCAAGCTACGGGAGTAAAAAGTATGTAATTAGAAAAGAGTAAATGATTTTATATATTGTGTTGGCCCCAAGATCCCCATTAAGATAATATTACTAATAATATCTGTTAAATATGAGGAGCATTAAAAAAACCCTTTAAAAACATTTCTAACAGCATATTCGTTCGATCCACCATGGCCCATTTCAACGATCCATAGAAAGGGAAGAAATTTGCTCATACTAGAAAGCACACCATCAACATCTAGTAACACCATTAGACTAAAAAACAAAGGAAGAATCATCTTTTTTGGAACACAACCAGTCCAAAAAAAGGCAAGAAGAATAAAATGAACAAAAGGAGATGACCATATAGGAAGAAATAAAATTTGAAGTGCCAACAGTCGAAGGAGTCAAACCCATCTATAAAAGTCATGCATAATAAGTGAAAAAGATGAAAGCCTAGAGTGAAAAAACAAAATTAAGCAGTGAAGCATGTGGTGAATCGGAGCAAGAAGAGTTGACCCCTATGGAAGGAGTCGACCTCATGTCATGATGGAGTGAGCAAAACCATAGTGGGAGGAGTTGATCATTGTACTGAAGTGCATATAGCAAGAGTCGACAACATGGAAGGAGTTGACCCCATCAGAGTAAAAAATGACAAAAAGGATTTGACTCGATGTAATAAAAAGTTTTGAAATAAAAAAAAAATCAATGGACCCTTATAGGGTGCAAAAGAAAGAGGAGTTGAACTCTGGGGTGGAGAGGATTCAAACTTTGGGGAGGATTCAACTAAAGAATCAAGCTATTAGAAGAAAAGTTGTGGAGGCCATGTTCTAGCAATTCAATTTCTTGAATATCGGGTCCAAATCCAAAAATTTTAGGTTTCCAAATTATGTAAGTAACCTATAATATGTTCGGTAGTAAAAATAGGAACTATTGATTTTTTTTACAAAATTGCAACAAAATATATAAGCTAAACTAAATCCTAACACTCATAACCCTTGTGGCTCTTTCCCTCTCAAAACTACATCACAATTTTACTGCTCTCTTAGTATCACATAATTACTTAGCTTAGGCCTAACAAAACCTTGTATGGCTTTTTCTATTTCTCTATAAAAATAATTATGACCAATCGCAGTCTGAATGTTTATACAAACGATTTCTTCTTTTTTTTTTTAACTTTTCACTATTAAATAGTGTCCTTAAATCTCATGAAAGGTTCCCGAGGATTATTAATAATAACCAAGTCTTTAATTTATTTATTTTAATAATTACCTAAAAAATATTTTCTATAACAAAGGGATAAGAATAAATCATCTATGAGATAATAATGTAATTACATAATAAATTATAGTTAATATTTTGTATTAACTAATTACTTGATCAATAACTCAATTAGTTACTTCACAAGTCATATTACATTAACATGACTTGATCAATTTATAATGTGCATCAATATGATCATGCAAATTATTATACTCTCACTGATTAATAATTTAAATCGGGAACCAAATAGTTATATTTAGTTTGTAGTTTAATTTTTCTAACTTTGGAAGTATTTCCATCGATATACAAAGAATATATGTGTATCTTACTAATTAATTTCTATTTTCCATTTTAAGAAAATCTATAGAAAAAGTTTTTATCAAAATGATAATATATAAGGATATTTGAAAAAATTTAATAATAACAAATAAATCACTTAATTAAAATATATTAATTAATTTTTATATTATGTTAACCAAATTAAGTTGATTGATCATTTAATTGTTTTTATTTAATTTAAATTAAGTATTTAAATTAAATATTTTCTTAAAATACAACAAATAAATTATAATAATATTTAATGAAAATTTAAAATTCTAATGTTTAATTGTTTTATTTATTCCAGTGATAAAATCTTATCTCATTCCACATAAAAGCACTATTATACTTGATTAATGACTTACATAGCACTATGTTGGTAGTAAGAGGAAATGTTAAATATAACTATATGTGAGAATAGGTGATTAATTATCTGTGATTATATTTTTTTCCTACTTATTCTCGATAAATTATTCCTAGAATAATATCTATTTCTTGATGATTTTTGAAATTCGCTGAGAATAAGTGAATATTTCTCTGTAATTTTTTTTTTTTACATATTTTCAATGAAATTGTTTTATCGAAAATAGCATATATTTACTAGAATTTTTGAATTTTATCAAGAATAAGTAGATATTTATCAATTAATTTTTTTTGTTAATGTTTCCTACTTATTCTTGGGAAAATTATTTTATTGAGAAAAAATATATTTCTCAATGATTTTTTATTTCATAGTGAATAGTGAATATTTTTTATTTTTTCCTAACTATTTCTTAGAGAAATTACTTCTCTGAGAATAGTATATATTTCACAAATATTTTTAATTTCACCAGTAAGAAGTGATTTTTTATTTTTATCTTTCCTTCTTTTTTTTAGTGAAATTATTTGACCGAGAATAGCATATATTTCTAAGAGATTTTTAAAATTTTCCAATAATTAGTTAAAATTTTGCTTTTGTCTTTCTCTAACTTATTCTCGAGGTTTTTTTTTGTTGAGAATAGTATATATTTCTCGGTGATTTTTTAATTACTTTAAGAATAAGTGAATATTTTAATTTTTAATTTCCCCCCTTTCTCTTGGCGAAATAATTTTTCAAAAATATTATATATTTTTTTAATATTTTATTTTATTTGAGAGTAAGTGAATTATTTTTCTTTTTTTTCCTAACTTATTATTGACAGGATAGTTTCGACTAGAATATCTTGGTGATTTTTTAAGTTCATTGAGAATAATTGGTTCTCTCCATTTAGTGGAAATCTTTTTCTCGACGACATTCAAATTTCATCGAGAAATATATACTTATCTCAAAAAAATATCATGGAGAAGAAAAAACTTTGAGAAACATTAATTTTCCTGTAGCATAAGAAGTTAGAGCAACTCAATTGAAGATGGCTATGAACTACTTCCGACGAGCACACTCCTACTTAGGTTGTTTGATTTGAATGAAAGTTGAATTATGTCTAAACTTGTAGCCTTTGCATGAAGTCTTGTTTACTTGAATGGGACACAATCATGTTCAAGCTACGGGAGTAAAAAGTATGTAATTAGAAAAGAGTAAATGATTTTATATATTGTGTTGGCCCCAAGATCCCCATTAAGATAATATTACTAATAATATCTGTTAAATATGAGGAGCATTAAAAAAACCCTTTAAAAACATTTCTAACAGCATATTCGTTCGATCCACCATGGCCCATTTCAATGATCCATAGAAAATGGAAGAAATTTGCTCATACTAGAAAGCACACCATCAACATCTAGCAGCACCATTTGACTTAAAAGACAAAGGAAGAATCATTTTTTTGGAAACAACCGGTCCAAATAAGGCAAGAAGAATAAAATGAGCAAAAGGAGATGACCATATAGGAAGAAATAAAAATTGAAGTGCTAATAGTCGAAGGAGTCAAACCCATCTATAAAAATCAAGCATAATCAGTGAAAAAAAATGAAAACCTAAAATGAAAAGACAAAATTAAGGAGTCAAGCATGTGGTGAAATCGGAGAAGAAGAGTTGACCCCTAAGGAAGGAATCGACCTCATGTCATGATGGAGTGAGCAAAACAGTAGTGGGAGGAGTTGATCATTGTACTAAAGTGCATATAGTAAGAGTCGACAACATCGAAGGAGTTGATCCCATCTGAGTGAAAAACAACAAAAAGGATTTGACTCTATGCACTAAAAATTTCTAAAATAAAAAAAAAAAATCAGTCGATCCTTATAGGGTGCAAAAGCAAGAGGAGTTGAACTCTTGGGCGGAGTGGATTCAAACTTTGGGGAGGATTCGACTACAGAATCAAGCTATTGGAAGAAAAAATTGTGGAAGCCATGTTGTAGCAATTCAATTTCCTGAATATCGGGTCCAAATCCAAAAATTATATGTTTCCAAATTATGTAAGTAACCTATAATATGTTTGGTAGTAAAAAAAAGGAACTATTTATTTTTTTCATAATTTTTAGACCTTTGTTTTCACCTTATTTTGCTAAATGTTGGAGAATTTGCTTTTTAACCCAAACTTGCCTCTAATGAAATTCTCTCTTCTCACAGTGAAAACCAAGCCTCCTAAGCTCTTGCACATGATTTAAGAAGTTTTCACCTCCTTCAAAGCTAGCTTAAAAGGCTGATAGTTTTCTTTATTGAGCTAAGAAATTATGTGTTGTTCATTTTAATACTTAAATCTCAGTTAGTTAAACATGTGTTAAGGGATTTTAAGACCATATTTGATTCAACCATTGCATTGTGTTATTGACAACCATTTGAAATTTTTTTTATAACCTCCTCTATTTTCATATCATATTAATGCATCCTTATATGTTATTTTATTGGGGCATTTGAAATGGCTTTTACTTAGTATTGAAACTTTGGGATAAAATTTCAAATCCAAGTATTTACATTTATATACTTTGAGATATATCAATGATAATTGGTCGAGTACAATGAACTGGTGCTAAGTACACTTTGAAAAATCATTCACTATAATTTATAATGCTACTTATGGGTTATAGTTTGAAATTTATTTATTTTGAGTTGAATTGTTTACGTCCCCCCGACTTGAAAAGCCAATCCCATATTTAAATTGAGCCGATATTTTCAAATGAACACATCTTTTGCCTATATTTTCAAATCAAATCATAAATGACTACTATGAGTTGTTTTCATTTTAAAACCAAGTTACTAAGGACTATTTTAAACTACTAATTACATTGGATAGATGTACCTATTTGTTTGTACCAAGATTAATAAAATTTTCCTATTGGGAGATAATTAATATTGCGTTACATTGTAACAAAGTAATACTTACAATTGGGTCAAACCTTCCTTAGGTAAGACCATCCTCACCCCCAATTTATTCAAGAAAAAAAAATTGGCAAAAGAATTGAAGGTGGGAAGTTGTGTTTGCAGTTGTTCTAGTCATAAAACCTTGTGTAGGTAGGTGATGCTGAAAATCTCTTTGTGGGTCTAGATTGGTGTGCCTAGTGAGTTGTTGAAAATCTATGTGCTGGTCTACCTTGTCAATTGATGAAAAATCTCATTGTGGGTCTAGACATGTATGCCTAATTAGTTGTTAAATCTGAGGGAGTACCATTGTAAGTTGGTTGTTATGGTCAATTGAATTGCATAAGTCCATTTGTGGGCAACATTGCAATTGGCCTTCGAGGTGATTTGCTTTATATGTTTTTGGGCAAGCAAAGATTAGTGGCTTCTTAAGATTATGAAACATCTTGAGGGGTAGACTTGCAATCAGCTGGAAGGATTTCAAACCACCCTAAAAATCCTATGTGTACTTTGTATGTAATTGCTTCTACGAATGCCATTGCTCATTGTGACATGAACTTTAAAATTGACCTTGGATTTTGAATTAATCAAAAGCACATAGGAACGAAGTAAAAGCAGTTAAAGTTAAGAATAAAAGTGAAAAAACCTACCATTTTATCAGACTATATATACCTTAATTGTAGATCATCCATATATTGGATTACCAATCAGTAAAATAGGAAATCAACACATAGAAAAAAAAATAAAAAATGTTTAGAAATCATGTCCAAGAAAAGTAGCAAGCAAGAGCCTGAGATTTTACTTGCAGCTTTAATGCCCGCGAAGAGTGAATTAAGCATAGCAAAAAAAAAAAGGAAAGAAAAAACTCAAAAAATGGGTTGTTCATTAAAAACTATAATAATGTGAAATAATATATATATGTTTCTCAAAATCACCAACATAAGTTCTTCTACACTATCAAAATAATAAATATCTACAAAAACAAAAACAAAAAAGACCAAGAAAATGTGTCCCCCTCCCAAGTCTTGGAAGTCGAATCTCCATTCAAAAGAGGAGGTGTTATGGTCCCGGATCTGATACATGGATTCGTTGGGAGGAAGAAGAGAAAAATGAAGATCAAGCCAAAGAGAAGCTTGAAAACCCTAGGTTCTTTGAAGAGAACGCACACCCCTCAGCTCGTTGAGGATAACTCAAAAATCATGTTTACTCTAAATCAATGCTTACTTTTCTCATTACTCTTACCCCTTAAATAGGGTTCACCCTTACAAGGTTTAAAATAAAATACTACCAAAATACCCCCAAATAAAATATTCCAAAAATGCCCCTATGGCCTATTAATTTTTTAACTAGCATAAAATAAAATAAATTAAAGAAAAATAATTTAAATAATAATATTATTGCGTGCATAACAGGGGGCAAGGCTGTCCTTCCCTAGGTAAAATCCCTATACCATCCCAATCCCATATCGAAGAGAAAGAAGGGATTTTGGAGTATAGAGAGAGAGAGAGAGAGAGAGAGAGAGAGAATTGTTTTTGTATTACTAATATAATTTCTAATAACTCTGATACCAATTTGTCTGGGGGGTACAATAATTCTTCTATAGGAATAGGTTGACAATACAATATAAATACAGAAAAACAGGGACAAGTTATTT
The DNA here is from genome assembly GCF_029961685.1 of Aristolochia californica. Taxonomy (NCBI): domain Eukaryota; kingdom Viridiplantae; phylum Streptophyta; class Magnoliopsida; order Piperales; family Aristolochiaceae; genus Aristolochia; species Aristolochia californica. Next base: position 24,220,998 of record NW_027181771.1, read on the forward strand.
ATGATTATGGCTAAAGCAAAAGAAAGGAATAACATAAACTGGTATTAAGAAGGGGTTTCTTAATGAAAGATTGATTATAATGATGGCTAAAGCAAATGAAATAACTAACATAAGCAAACAAACTATATTCTGAAGGCTTTTCCTATATATAAAATCTTATACAGAATTGCTAAAAATAGATAAATTTTTGCACACAAAAATTATAAATAAAACAATAAACAGAATAAGCATACAAAATATAAAGGAAGTTCGTGGCGTTGTGACAGCTAGGAGCGATCCTTGTCTTTCAAAGCAGCAGGATCTGTCAGAGCTACAAGCCCTCACCCAGTAGTTTCCAGCCTAATAAACTACTTTTTGTTAACAAATTATAAAAGCCGTAAGAAATAAAAGACTAACAATAATGATTATAACAAAAAAAAGTTGTATCATAAATAAAGATAAAACCAAAGAGGAAAAATAGTAGATGTGAAATTTCCTAAAGGTACATCCTAATCCTTTACTGGTTGAATCTTTATCTTTCTTTCTTCAGGTATAGAGAACCCAAGACATGACGACTTGTATGGCTTCCTAGCAATTTTGTTTCTGCCACGAGCTCCTCTTTTTTTTCTCAACAACAAAGCCCTAATGCCTCCTTTGGCTAAACGGGCGAACATATGGGACATAGGATAGTGAAACATCAAAGGATCACCATAATGTTTTTACATCATGTAGGGGATTGACTCCAGATTAGAGAAAGAAATTATGGATTCAAACAGACAGAGGTTTAGGAGTTCCCTTTAGGAAAACCCCTAAGTAAATAAAATTACTTTTTAAAAAATAAGAACTTACTTGGAAACACAATTAATGTAGGAATTATGCAGGGGATTCAGAGGAAGAGAAAGAAGTCATGGGTTTAGAAAGCAAGGTGTGCAAGAACTGTGGTTTTTCATTCATATCTTCTATAACTTGCAACTGGGTATTTATTGACAAACCATTGCCGACACGGAATAGATAGAGATTGTCATCCGGGTGCTCATTGGGCCCCATTGTCAATGACTTATCTCATAATCTTTACAAGTGTGCGGCTAAGGTTAAACAAAACCCAAAAAGGAAAAATACAAACTTTTTACCAAGTCAAAAACAAGGTTCTAAAAATCCAGGGGCATCTTCAAACCACCATGAGCTGGAAAACTTATCTTCTCAAACCATGTGCTAAAACAGTGGGCTGGAAGCTTTTATCTCAAACCATATGATGAAACCATGGGCTGGAAAACTATGTGCATAAACCGTAGGCTGAATTTTTTGTCTTCTCAAATAGGATCATGTCTATCTATATTCTGAGTCAATGATAGTCTTTTCATCTGTCTTTTCTAGATAATCTTCTCAGTATCCTTTATCGTGAATAATAGTCTAAGTATCCATTATCTTTTTCTTTTCTAGATAATCTTCATAGTACTTTTGTCTTGCTATTTCCCATCTAAAGTGGTCAAATTGTGTACAGCTTTTGAGTCAAAGTGATAGTCTTCGTCTTCTTCTTGAGAATAACACTGAAGAGTTTGACTACCAGTAGATCCTGATTTACTAGATATTTCTGAGTCTTGTTTCCATAACCTTGTTCTTTAAGATATTCTTGAAAATATTCTTTCATCATCTTTTTAATATCTTTTGAATCTGTTTGTTGTTTGTCTTTCTTCTTTTCTTCAGTCATTTTTGGCAAATGTCCTACCGTCAACGGATTAGATGTGTCTTTACCAGCTACCGTTTGAGCTGGACTAGCAAGTAAATTACCCTCACCAGTAGGTATCTGGGTAGAAAAAGTACCTGTTAATCTTGCCTTGAGTTGTTTGTTTTCTTCTTCAATGGTGTTTATGTATTCTTTATGAAAATCATTCTTTTCCTAGAGTAACCTTCTCTTTTCATTGAGTCTTTGTATAGTCTTAGATAGGGTTTCACAGTGATCACACAAAAAAATTCTTCTAGTATCTTTGGCAATCCCATAAGATATTGTTTTAAATGCAATTGGTACGCTAGCAAGAAAAATATAGCAAAATGTAATTTATGTTTTATAGAAGTTTGTATACCCTACCTAAAGATTTTAGGTATAACACTAGAAGATAATACTTTGCATAACGAGATCAGTAATACAAAATTAGAAATTAAATCTAGATACATATGAAAAGAACTTTTAAACAAAAAAAAACTATAAAAGACGTTAGAATTAAAAGACTTAACAATAATGATTATAACAACACAAACTAGTATCATAAATACAGATAAAACCAGAGAGGAAAAATAGTAGATGTGAATTTTTCTAAAGGTACATCCTAAACCTTTACTGTTTGAATCCTTATCTTTCTTTCTTCAGGTATAGAGAACCCAAGACATGACGACTTGTATGGCTTCCTAGAAATTTTGCTTCTGGCACATGCTCCTCTTTTTTTTCCAATCAACAAATCACTGCGCCTCCTTTAGCTAAACAGGCGAACATATGGGACATAGGACCATGAAACATCAAAGTATCACCATAATGCCTTTACTTCATGCAGAGGATTGACTCCAGATTAGAGAAAGAAATTATGGATTCAAACAGACTGAGGTTTAGGAGTTCCCTTTAGGAAAACCCCTAAGTAAATAAAATTACTTTTTTAAAAATAGGAACTTACTTGGAAACAGAGTTGATGTAGGAATTATGCAGGGGATTCAGAGGAAGAGAAAGAAGTCATGAGTTTAGAGAGCAAGGTGTGCAAGAACTGGGTTTTTTCATTCACATCTTCTATAACTTACAATTGGGTATTTATAGACGAACCTTTGCCGACATGGAATAGATAGAGATTGTCATACGTGTGCTCATTGGGCCCCATCGACAATGACCTATCTCATAATCTTGACAAGTGTGCGGCTAAGGTTAAACAAAACCCAAAAAAGAAAAATACAAACTTTTTACAAAGTCTTGTTTCTCATAACCTTGTTCTTTAAGATATTTTGGAAAATATTCTTTCATCATCTTTTTAATATCTTCTAGATCTGTCTGTTGTTTGTCTTTCTTCTTTTCTTCTGACATTTTTGGCAAATGTCCAGCCGTCAATGGATTTCATGTGTCATTACGAGCTACCGTTTGAGTTGGACTAGCTAGTGAATTACCTTCACTAGTAGGTATCTAGGTAGAAAAAGTACCAATTAATCTTGCCTTGAGTTGTTTGTTTTCTTCTTCAATGGTGTTTATGTAATCTTTCTGAAAATCATTCTTTTCCTAGAGTAACCTTCTCTTTTCATTGAGTCTTCATATGGTCTTGGATAGGGTTTCACAGTGATAATAAAAAACAATTCTTCTAGTATCTTTGGCAATACCATAAGACACATGGTCTTCTCTCATAAATCGTAAGGACGAGGCTATATAATAATTAGTTCCTATTCTGAGCTTAGCAGCTTCTAAGATTTCTTGTAAATTATTAAATCTTTATAAATAGGTCTTTGAAAATCTTGAATACTTTCTATTACTTCAGTCCAGGAATGTAAAACTCCTGGAGTTTTACCATTAAAAACTACTTAAAAATTAAAACTTTTCTTTTTCTGACAAAAATATTCTGATAAACTATTAATACTGGATAAAATGTATTTTTGACCTTTAGGAATTCTTTGATAAGAAAGCCATAAGTTGTCGAATAAGAATTGTTCTTCTTTGCCAACGGAAATATGGGGTAAAGTCTTAAATGTAATATTAGATTTAGGAAAAACTACTAATTTTTTATCACCAAAATTTAAAACTTCTTGTCCATAATTATTGAATCTGGAGGATGAAGATCTTGAGGACATCTGGTCTGAAGGATCCATCTGTTCAATTAACCAAGGACGAAAAAAAAATCTCCTACTTAATGTATCTGCAAGACTATTATTTTTACCTTTGATATGCTCAAATTTTATCTTGTATCCATTTCCAGTAATTATATCTACAAGATTTAGCCATCTTCTTCTACTTATCTTATTTTCTTTGCTTCTTTGGAAATATTTTACTATTGCTTCACAATTAGTTCTTAATGTAAATACATTTTTACTAATAATGAGAAGCCGAAAAGCTTCTAAGGAGTAAATAATTGCTAAAATTTCTGCATCTATGCTACTAAATTTTCCTTTTTCTTTTACTTTTCCACTAGCATAACTACAGACACGTTCTTCTTCTTTAATACTATATTTGTGGGGATTGGCAAAAAGTACACCGCCCCAGCCAATGTTGCTACCATCAGTTTCAATAATTATGTAATCAGAATCTAAGGGCATTAGTAATTTAGTTAAATTTTGGATTTTTTCTTTTACTTTTTTTACTAAGTTTTTATCTTCTTGATTAAAAAACCTTTGTCCATTAGTGGAAGTTTTTCCATAGAGAGAGAGAGAGAGAGAGAGAGAGACAAAAAAAGAGAGGGGGGAGGGGGGGACTTTTAGAAGAAGCAGTAATTTCGCATTCAAGCTAATAAATTGAAAGACTTAAGATTGACTGGCTAAATGGCAACTAATAGTATTTTATGCTTGAAAAAATTATGAGATTGCTTCATACCTAGTGATGCTTCCCCATCTCACTTTGTTCAGAAACCTTGTACTATAACTTGTATAGAGGAGGATTTCCCTATAGTTTGTAGTTCTTCCATACTAACTTAGTCGCCAAATGATACATAGGAATAACCTAGTCCTCTTGCATGCAAGTTGGTTCCTCATAGTTCTCCCTTTAACACCAATGGTAGATAAGAACAAAAATATTTCATGATATTCTAAACCAAACCGATATATCACTTGAGTTAGCATACAAAAACACCTTGAGACCTACTTCAACCACATGAGGTAATGAGTCAACATTGAGGCGCCAAATGACTTAATCCATAAAATCTCTTGGGATTCATCAGCCTATTCTCCCTAGTATACCTTTGATCATGACGCAAACTCTACCTTAAAACCAATCGAAAAGCATATCTCTTATGTCTTCTACTCTTTCATGGTTTAGTAAGAGTCAGAATATTGGTCAAACGAATAAGCCAAATCAATATTGGGATCCTCATTAAACTAATCTTTTGGGATGTTTAGTGATGCTAACCCAATGTAATCTATCTGAGAATGAGACTATTCATTCTTGAAGTGAGCTCATCCATTCGGGACTAAATAGCTTATATTCTCTCCATTTATAAAAGTTAATACAAAGTCAAGCCATTTTGTATACTAGGACTAACACTCTCAATTTGCCATTGGGAATGATAGGTGTTCCAATCATGAAGGCCAAGATGAAGATGCAATATGTTTCATCAAAGGATAACTAGAATAATTGAAGTATATGGCAGCCTTATTCCTATAGCTACAAATTTGACCAATAGTTATTGATCCACCGTAAGCAATTGAAGTGACATTTCCATTGCACCTGCAGATGTGAGCACCATCGGATTGACCTCACAATTTAACAGATCATTAGAAGTGGAAGGCCATTTTCAAAGTTTTCAATATGATGGAGCAAAATATTTTGTTGGATATGAAAACATGGTCTCTCATTGAGGAGCAAAACTATCAAGGCACTTATACATCTTATGTGACTCATAAATTAAAAAAAAATCCTTTTAGATTTTTCAAATTGAATCACTTAGAAAAGTCCAATATAGAAACTAAGTCCAATGAAGTGAATCAATAAGAGCAAGTCCAATAAAGCAAATCTCTAAATTAATTAGGACCTTCTCCAATTGATTCATGAAATTGGACTTGCCCTAATTGATTGACTAAAACTACATACAAATTTAGAGATGACAAAAATATCATTGGGTTGTGTTTTTCATTTTAGTGGATATTTTATCATGAAATTGGAGTGAAGGTAAGTATTTCTTCCATGGAGTACTAAACCAAACATTAAAAGGTTTGGACATAAGCTAAAATATCTAACTACTCCAGTGTGCAAGTCATTTTCTCTCAGTTGTAATTTACTTAGAAATGCAAGGATTAATAATAAAAATTCAACATGAATTCCTATCCTAAAATACTTATCCAACCTTTTCCCTCTCTTTTCTCCTACTATTTCTCAATCTATATCTCAATCTCTTCTTACACCAAAATCATGTGTACCACACTCAATTCCTCTCTTCTACTTTACTCTCTTCTAACAATGTCAATGGCTTTATTACTAGCTAGGTTCGTTGTCTTAGGGTTTTTTAACCCCTTTTTGGATTCTTCAAATTCTGTTTTTTTAAGTGGAGCAATGCGCAACGGGATGATAAACCCCAAAATTGTCGCTTTTGTTTTCTATATTTGGCACTAAAATACTAGCCTATTTTGTATACAATTAGGATTTATTTATAAGGGTCTAAGCCTAATCTATGTTTCCAAACTAATTGGTATTAGAGTCATTCAATCCAACGCATTGGTCGAAAGAAGGACAATGCAAACTTTGTGTTCTTGTCATTGCATTTTTCTTTTCTTAGTCACAAAGGAATATTTTTTTCTAGCAAAAGTTGTGTGGATGATAAAAATCTTGAGTTTCCTAACAAGAGGACCCGGTTCATCAACAAAATTGTAAAAAAAATTTGAAGCACAAAAGTTCAACTCTCCACAGTGGTTCAAAATCTTGAAGTCACTTGTAGCCAATACAGAAAACATCAAAGACCTCGACAAGACAATCACACTCCTAGGCGGCTTGCAATCTGGTAGCTTGCATAGAAAATACAACTCCATTTTGAGTATCTCGATGGAGAATGAAGATACTTGAGAGAAGAAATTATCTATTTCACATAACAGGGTAGTTCAGTCAATTTATCTTAAAGTAAAGTCAATGTGTTGTCCACCTCTATCATTGGCAACGTTGATAAAATTTCTTTCCAAATGGCATACGCTCAACAAAGCAAGCACACTCTTGAGAAACTTGCAATACGGTAGCTCAATCTGGCCTTTAATGCAAGATATATTGAAATAATATAATACCTAATACTATGCTAATTTTCATTGAATTGCCCCCTTTTTGTTGACCCATATTATCAATTCCAAAAGGGCACAACAAATGGCTTACATCCTCTTGGTTTAAATTGATTGATAAAACCATTTAAAGTTGCTTTCTTGAAAAATTCAAGACAAGACTTACCGTACTCAACATGTAGTACACATCTTAGACCATGCAAGTAAATCATGTGTACCACCGATCAAACAATATACTTACTTGTTGAATCAAATCTCCAAATCAATCTTTAGGATATGGAAATTGTGGACTTCTATATTCAAAATTGTCTGAGTGACACTTAAATACTAACCCTTCCAAATCAAATTTTAATCCACTAATTTTTGGTCAAAGTAAGATAAAATATCAAATGAGTATGCGGTGGTTGAGGTCCCTCCTTCGGGGGTGGTTATGTTAGTGTGTCAATGCCCACCTCTCACAAGTTACTGCTAATCTAATGTTTTCTCTGGCCCCCAATTATGAGGAGCGCCGATGTCGATAGTGAGTAAATTAGTTAGCATTTCCGGCTTAGACGCTGATGAGGTCAAATTGAACCCGCAATGGTATGTGTGAAGAAACTGTAAAATGAAGGCAGGGTTCGGGGTGCCAGCCCCGACGGGGGTCAAAGGGGGCTGGCCCCCTTGGCGGCGAGGTCCGGGTAGCATATGAATGGGAAATAAAAAAAATGAAAGGAAATTAAAAGACCCAAGTGTGAAAGGGAATTAATGGAAGCAGCGGGAAACAGAGGCGAACTTTGTACTAACTGTCGCAGTGGTCAGAGGCCTCCATCGGTGCCGAAAGAGATAGGAAGCTTCCTATCTTTCATTTCCTCAACTGTCTCCCAGCTGTCTTCCATGATTCAGTGCTGAAAATCACCTATAAATAGAGGTATTCTTCAGCAGCAATGGGCATCCAGAGTAAAACCTATTCCCTGTTCGTTTTCTTTATTAGTTTCTTCTTCTGTAAGTCCAGAAGTCATTGAAGCTCTTCTAAGAGCATGTGGTGGGACAAAATTAGTTTTGTAATGAAATAATGTTCAGCGTTGGTTTTCTTCTTGATTTCTGTTAAGATGTTCCTGGGTTGAGCTTACTTTGTTTTACAGGTTATGTGCACAAGTCTTCCAAGAGATCATAGTTGTGGGTGATACCAAATATCAGTTCTACGTACGCCCTTAATCACACAAAAGAATCTTGGAAGCAATGAACTCTATGTTACCAAATCAGTTTTAAAGCTAGATATACTTTACTTGTGAGAAAGCATTCAAAATAAATACCTTTTGGCATATAAATGTTTCTTATAATAGTTATCCAATATCCTTGAGGCTAAATTAGTTAGTACTCTCCAAATTAATGTAGTTAAGAAAGCTCAACTAGATATACTTGAGACAACAGATGATAAATAAATACCTTTAGGAATATTTATGTTTCATATAGTAGTTAGCTAGAACCTCCGGGGCTTAATTAATTTGTACCGACCAAAATAACTTAGTTAAGAAGAATCATTTCACATGAGCAATTGAATGAATGTGCCGGTCTCAAGATCCTCATGGATATAATTTTTACGACAATATTCAATTAAGTTACTTATGAGTGAATTATGAAGAAAGAATATGACTCCATGGAAGGGATCAACAACATGTGTCTCTCAAACAAGCCAAATTCTCAAAACAAGATTTTGGCCCCAATACAAGAGTCGACCCCTTATTTCAAAAATTCAATATTTCAAAAAGTTAGGCCCAGATTTGGATGTTACAGCACTCCCAAATGATCAATAAGTGACATACCAATATGTTTTGTAATAAAAAAGGATTTAATATATATTTGATTAGATTTTTTGGACTTATTTTTTATCTTGTTTTTCTAAGTGATAAAATATCATTTTCTAACTCTAATGGTTTTTTTAATGTTGGAGAGATTTCTATTTAAGAATATCTCTCACAAACTTGTTTTCAACATGCTACCAAAGAAATTTTTTTGAAGTGCTCATGCTCCTAGATTCAAATTTGAGGTTTTAACCATCTCAAGCTCTCAAAGGAAGTCAAAACCTGAACTCGAGTCTTTCCTCCAAGAGATAATAGTATCAATGATTTTTCTTTTAAATTTTGTTTAAATACTTAGAACTATGATTGTTGAATGTGGGTCTATTGATTTGAAGATCATATTTGAATCAATACTCGATTGATTGTTTGAATGGTTACCAATCAAAACTAGTTTTTCAGCCCCTTGTTTGAGCTTCTTATTTTCTAATCACATTATACATTCTTGTGTGTTGATTTATTATGGTATTTAAAATGGTTTTTACATAGTATTAGAAGTTTGGGGTAGAATTTCAAAATCCAAGTATATAAATGCATTTACATTTAAATCTTAAATTGTATTTGGTTGAGAATACTTAACCATCTCAAGCTCTCAAAGGAAGTCAAAACCTGAACTTGAGTATTTCCTCCTAGAAATGTTTTTTCTTTTAAATTTTGTTTAAATACTTAGAACTATGATTGTTGAATGTGAGCCTATTGATTCAAAGATCATATTTGAATCAATACTCGATTGATTGTTTGAATGGTTACCACTCAAAAATAGTTTTGCAGCCCCTTGTTTAAGCTTCTTATTTTCTAATCACATTATACATTCCTGTGTGTTGATTTATTAGGGTATTTAAAATGGTTTTTACATAGTATTAGAAGTTTGGGGTAGAATTTAAAAATTCAAGTATCTCCATGCATTTACATTTAAATCTTAAATTATATTTGGTTGAGAATACTAAACTAGTATCATTGTACTTTTAAATCAATCACTGAAGTTTAGACTACTACAACGCATGAGCTATACTTTCAAACCATTGATTCCATTGAGCTGAGTACAACCCTTGATTTGAAAAACTAATCCAAGATTTAGCTTGGACTTATATTTTGAAATCTAATGATTAAAGACTATTTGAGATTTTCTTACATAGATAGGTACATAGAATTGGTTGTGTTTATTATTTGTTCTTACATTATAAAATCTACCAATTAGGAAGCAAGTAACCTTTGTAAATTGGGTCAAGCATTGGGTAGACAAGACCATCCTAACCTCAATTTCATTTAGTGCATCCATGTGATGCTGAAAAAGAAACGTTGTGAAGCATTGCTACTATGATTGTGTGATATAAGTCCTCATGTAGCCAAGCATTCTTGAAACTCTTATTCTTAAGTCTAGGGTAGTACCTAATAAGTTATTATAAATCCTTGTGAAGCTCTAGGCATGTGTAGTCTACTTTGCTACTAGAAACCCCTTTAATGGTCTAGATTGTGTGCCGAGTTTGTGATTGTAAATCTAAGTGAAGATGAATTTTTGTAAGTTAGTTGTTGTTGTCAATTTAGTGGCATGAACACCCAACACCCCCCCAAGATTTATCCCTCATTGGACCTAATAGATTGTACCAGCTCCATTTTCCTCTTGCCTACTACTCAATTCCCTTCGTTAAAAATTTAATGCATGTTGAGTCCTTTTTAAGAAAAAATGTTACTAAAAGCATTACTATTCCCATTGATAACTAATTTTGGTAACAAAAATATACTCAAAGATAAGGCACTTGAATAATAAAGAAATAAGCTATGACCCTAGTTGATTCCCCGTTTAGATCTAATTGATTAAGATATTTTAAAGCTAATTATGAACATATAAACACCATAAAATAACTTAACACGAGGATTTAATGCCTCAAGAATCATCTTATCAAAAATATGAAATAGACAATAATCTAATTGTGAAAAGATGCACCCATTAAACAAAGTTTATTGTAACCATATTGAGTTGAAACCTCTCCTTATCACCTCATTTGTCATGATCATAAAGCTTCTTTGTGCCTCCATGATGAGATTTCTCCCAAATCTAGTCTTTTAATTCTTGACATAGTCGTGCTCCTCACATTTTGCTTCCAATAAGAACTTATTACGCTTAACTTTTGTGATTTTACTAGAACTCATATGCAAATTTTGGTTTACTTCCTCTTGGCCAGAGCTATGCTTGCCTATTTTTATCTTTTAATTATATTTTATGTGAACATAATCTTCTCTTTCCTCAAGCACTTTTAAATTGTTTTGGATTTCCGTAATTTGGTTCACTTACCCAAGGATGCCTATATCACCAAGACATATAACATATCAAATGGGACATATTGGATATATGGTATCGTAGAGCCCTGAAAGATGATAAATGTCTTATAAAGTGCTACACATGGTGCAGACAGTATGTATCAGATCGAATATTATTCGATATGTTAGCTTATACCAATACATACTCGATCTTACCCACTATGTCAACTTTTTGTTGTTTCCTTTTATTAACATCATATCTTTGCTAAAAAAAACACATTTCCCATACTTATGGTATTCTTGTTTGACGTTAGTTACACAAAATAATTGTGCATCAATTAGTAATGACAAAATTTATTTTGTAGCTGCTCTTTCCAGCCTTATCCAATTTTTACATCAACAAAGTTGTTTAAGGCACAAGAAATGGAAAATAGCCATAAAGCTGAAAATTAGTATCTTCAAACAAAATTATCCAGATGACATTTCTTCATAAATTGTTACATAAACCATTTTTATGTTGTTCTTATTTTTAATTTCTTATTTTATTATTATGTTAGATCCTGATACTTTAATTGTTGAATCTTAAGATTTCCCAAATCAAGTAGAAATTCTTGAACTTCTTGCTAAAATTTTTCCTTGGGTTTAAATTTATGGAAACATTTGTAACTGTTAGAAAAAAATATAAAAAAAATACAAATAAAAAAGTCTTTATCCACATAGAGATATTTTTCTCTTGAATGCCATCTATTCTAAATAATGAAATGAAAAAAATTGAAAAGCCCTTGATTTCTCCTACAATAGGTATCATTGAATATCAAAGCATTGTTCCACATGAACTGGGGTTGAGACTAATCATAGGTGGTAGTTGTGATTGGCATTTGCAGAGCCTTTGAAACAAAAAGCAATGATTAATCTCGTTAACGGGATTCATTCATAATTAATCCCTAAGTGAACAAATGGACAAATTATTTCCTTCTAATGCAATTGATGTATGTATAATTTTTTTGTACAAAAAAAAAGCTTTTGAATATATTTTTGCAATTTTTTTGTCCAAAAAATAGATTGACTAACACAATACTTTTTTTGCTATTTCAGGTCACAAACAGCAGTGCATAACAAACAGAAGGTCACTCAATGGACTTTTAGCATAAAAGAACCTTCACTGAGAAGAAAGACAATATTAGCAAGCTACTAGAAAATATTATTCACCACATATTCTATCTAGGCAATGGATAAACATGTGGAAACCCTTATGGATATACACAAATATTATAGACTTCGATGAGAAATTCACAACCAATTTAAAGAAGACACATTATGTACAAGCTGTCCACCAACTTTTATTGCTCCATACACTAGACAAGGTTAAGAAGTTTCGCATGTTCTTTTGTCCCGGTGACAGATGCTCATCCGATCTCAGAGAGTGGATTGAGTTTGTCAAAGTTAAAGGAGTGGGAGAGCTTGTGCTTGATTTTAGTGGAAATGAAAGGCACTCCGACTCGACAGATGATGATGATATCAGGTGGGGGATGAATACATTCAGAATGCCAAACTCTTTGTTCACTTGTCTATCAATATCATCTCTCGACTTAACTTGGTGCATACTAGAGCCTCCACATGATTTCAAGAGTTTCAAAGCCTTAAGAAGTGTTGCTCTCTATGGTGTGACAATTAATGGTGCTCAATTAGGGGAGATAATTCGTAGGTTCCCTATTCTCGAGGACTTAACTACGAGTTACTGTGACTCCCTGAAGTTAGTAAAGATTGATCATCTTCAATTGAAGATATTAACATTGGAGTCATGTTTCGATGTTGAAGAGATGGAGATAAGAACACCAAACCTGAAGAATCTTCAGTACAATGGTCAAGTTTGTGACAACCCTATTTTCAATGATGTCTCCTCCATAAATGAAGCAACCCTACTGCTCACCCACGATGAGCTTGACTACGAGTTGCATCTCTGGCAGAATTTCTTGACGAAGCTTTCACATGTAAGCTCCCTAGAAGTTAAAAGTCACAAGTACTCATCTGGTATGTTTCCATCTGCCTATTTCTTTTTTATAAAAATACATATTCTGGTCTGGTCAATCTGACTAGTTTCTTGTCTATGATGCTCCTTGCTGAAGGGTCATGTGGACGCCGTTCTTTTACATATTTGGTGTTGATTAAGCTAAGATGTCTAAGATTTTCAGTTACACCCTTTTTTCCTTTTCTTCTTTAGAAAAAAAGATCTATATACAGGTGAACTTTTATAAATGTCTGAGTCATGTAATCATATAATTTTTCTTCTATTTTTTGACTTCCTGTTTTGACTAACATCACATAAGAGGAGATAAATTTGGCTGTTTTCTGAAGAGGAACCCCTCGTTGGCTATTGCTCAATTTATCACTTTTTCTCAACCGAACACTGGAGTCATACCCGTGATACAGAAGTAGTCAATGGAGTCATCATTTTTCATCCGTTTATCAGATATCTAGATACAACGATATAACTGAATGTCATGTCACAAAGATGACTTATGGTGCATTAGTCATGCAAATGTTTTACATTTTGAGGCAACTAGAGCCCTCTTGAAGTTTTTTTCTAGTGCCAACATATAGAAATTTGACCCTTTAGTATTTAACGAAGGAGAGAATTTTTCTCAAAACTGGGATAGTGAAAATCTCTACTTCGTCACTCTTGCCTGATTGTGTGCATATGGCAAGTTGCAACTCTGTTGTATGGTGACTACAATGATTATGTTGTTAAATCCTCTTGACGTTAACTATTTTTAAAGTATGCATTGCACTTTTCTTAAATTCCCAGGTCCTCCAAGAACAAGAAAAATAGCAATTGTCCTTGGTCAAACTACTAAAGCACAGGCACTTATCTTCTAAAGGTGAAATGCATTCCTTGGACTTCTATTAAGTTCAATTCACTTGTTTTGCTATTTTTTTGTGGATGCAGGATCACTTCCTTTTGTTGAGTTCGATTGGATTGAGAAAGTATAGATCTTCACCTTTTGTTTTGAACATGCTTTTATCGCTGGTTTCAATGAGGGGAAATAGTTGAGCAGATTTCGCTTCTCCTTGTTTCAGATCTCTTTGAGAGCTACTGAAAATAAAATTTGAATATGCATTTGGGTTTTCTTTGTCTCGTCTCTTTAAATCTGACTTATGTATTAAATTTTGGTTAAATCAGACTTTGTCCTCTCAAATCAAGGAGATAACGAGGAAGGGAAGATGCCATGCTGAGTTTACTTGATTGTTCTTTCTCTCTCACAGTGGAAAAGATTTTGTAGCTTTCTAGTGTGTTTGTTGCTCTACTGGTCATCATGGAGAAGAAAAGGCATAAGAGATTACGAGCAAAAAAGTTCATAATTCTATGCATTGGGTGAATGACATAGAATAGAATTTCATGGCGGGGAACAGAAAATTTAGGATCATTATTAGGTTCATTTTTTAAGTTTTTATCAGTAATTGTTTTAGTATTTTTTATTCAATCATTTTTAGTATCATGATCATTTTTTGGTGTTTGTGAGCAATTTATGTATTTATTACTCAACCAATTTTGTTTTGAATCTACTTGTGTTGTGTTACACACATATCTCTTTTTAATAAAAATAAACATTTTTTCCATTAAAGTCCGCCATTTGAAGATTTGGTTATTTTTTAAAACCATAAGTTTTCATTTTCTCCAACGACAAGTAAAACAAGTTGATGAGGCACATAGATCCAAGTTAGATTTTAATCATTTGAAGAAAAAAAATAGGTTAGAATTTCAACAAAGGGTTATTTATGTATTTATATGATTTCATGATTTTTAATATTATATTTATTTAATAACTTACAAAGAAATTAAATATTATAAAAGTAACATTTAATTATGGGGTATTTTGGTACTTTTATGATAAATTTTTATTTGATACATTTAATTTAATATAAAACCTTAGTTTAATTTTTTTATTAATTAAGTAAGATATAAACTATTTAACTTAAAAGTATTTTATTAGTAAATTATTTTTGTACTTTCCATTATATTTTTAAAGAGCATTCTAACTCACACAAAATTATTTTCTAGTATACTTTCTCTTGAGCACACAAAAGAGTGCATTCTTTAAAGAACCCTAGATTTCGCCTTCTCTCTCTCTTTCCCTAAGGACATGTTTGGAACCCATAAAACAAAAGAAAAGAAGAAAATTATTTTTTGTTGTTTGGCAGCAAGGAATTTGTTGAAGAGAAGATATGGAAGCCTCTTACATGACTCTCACAATAAGTAGTCTTGTAAAGCCAAAATTTATTATGAAGGATGTCTCATAGAAGAGTTTTAGTTTAAAGGTGTTTTAGTTATATTAGTCTTCTATTTATGTTAAGTTATTTAATTAAGCTATGACTTATCTTTAAGTGTTAGAGTTTGGGTGTAATTGGGACAAGGGTAGTTTAATTATAATTGGACTCTACCACTTTCCACTATTACAAATAGGGGTTTTTGTGCTCTGATTACAACAAGTCTATGAAGTTTTTCTCTTTTCTATAATAAAGTTTTTCTCTTTTCCATAACTTCAATAGAATCATTGAGGGAAAAGAAATTTCACTTTCTCTCTTAATTAATATATTTTCTCTCACAAAATTATATAATTTGGGAGGAAAAAAAAAGAAATCGAAACTTGAGAGAAAATCTTAATCATCAACATTTTAAAATATTAGTAATTTTCTTTTCTTTTTCATTTTCCACATGCATCCAAACAAGAGAAAGTATATTTCTCTTCCCTTTTCTCTTTCCTTTTTCATGGGCATCCAAACAAAAGAAAAAACTTCTTTTATTTATTTTTCTTTTTTATTTCTCTTTCTCTTTCTCTTTCTTTTCTTTTCTTTTCTCTCCACTTTATGTGTTCCAAACACAGTCTATGGGTTTGTTTGGAAGCAGCAAAGAAAATAAGAGAGAAAAACACTTTTTCTCTTAGTTGATAAATTTTCTCTCACAAAATGATGAAATTTGGGGAGAGAAAAAAAGAAATAGAAACTTGAGAGAATTTTAATAATCAAAATTTTAAAATATTGTTAATTTTTTTTCTTTTTTCATTTTTCATGTGCATCAAAACAAGAGAAACCACATTTCTCTTTCATTTTATCTCTCGTTTTACATGGGCATCCAAACAAGAGAAAAAAAATTTATTTTCTTTTATTTTCTATTTGCCTTTCTTTTCTTTTTTTCCTTTTTTTTTCTTTCCACTTTCTAGTGTTCCAAACACAACCTAAGTGATTTTCTTTGGCAATTAATTGTAATAGTCCCACGCAAGTGAGAAGCCATAAAACTATAAAGAAGTACTTATTAAAGAGAATCTTATAATAACCCCGTCAGTTTAATTTAGAGTTTGAGCTAGAGAAACAGATAGAATAATCACACAAACTGTATAAATAATTTAGACATATTCGATTTGCGTTCTACGCAATCAAACGGTATGCGCCTTTAGATTCATGAACTATATAAATAGAGAAAATAATCACGGTTGGCATTTCTTCGATCCAGTTATCGCAGGCATTCCAGTTATCGCAGGCAGAGACACCTGATTAACCATTTCTCCAGTGTTGAGAGCCTTTTTCACTTGGTCGCCAAAACTTCTGCTGACAAAAACATATGGGATAGTTATATTGTGCACATATTTGGCCGATTCTTCAGTGTTATCCGCAATGAAAATTGCTGATGCTCCCACCTTCTGAGCACTCCAGACTTTCAGTGCAAAGTAGCAATCTGTAGGATCATAAACAAGAATAAGAAAAATTAAGAAGAAGATAAGGAGAATTCAATAAAAAAAATTCTGAAGTGAAGCACCTGCATACTTTCTGAGATGGCCCAAGTCTTTCCCCGAAAGGAGATGCCAAAAATGATCAAACAACCCTATTGATTTTCATTCGCCTGGGCAGTGTCAGGATTCCCCTTCATACTTTCTGGGGGAGGTCACTCTTTAAGCTGGTTCCCAGCGTCGGAAACAAGAACAGGCATAGGAAGACAAGAAAGCAGCTCCAAATCTCATAGCTACCTCAAAGAGGAAATAGATATTGATTACACTGGTGGATGATTGATGTGACAATCGTGGTCATTTTGCATTTTTAAATCCCTTTACTGTATACTGCTGACTTATACTTTATATCTTGGGATCAAATCATTTTGGATAAGCCTTCATTTTATATCTCTGTTGTTTCTTTGAAGATCCAAAATCAATATGATTTTATGTTATCTCTCGGATTTTCACTCAACTATCGTTTTGCTTAAGAGGCTGAGGTGGTGGGAGGAAGGGTTGCGATGTTAGCAAACTCCTATTTCCTCTCGATCTCATTCTTTGGTATATAGATAGATCTAGATGTATAAATAAATATAAATATAAATATAGATGAGGTGAGCCTGGCACATGTAAAATACCTCAGATAGGAAGTAGCGCATCATCTCTTCAATGCAATAAACAAACCTGTTGAGGGGACAAGTTATGGAATAAATATTAATTCCAGAGAAGATTCATTACTACACACTGAAAAATGTGTCGTTACAATTTTATTGAGAATTAGGAGAGTTACAAAATATTGATTTCGTATAAAGATTGTTTGTTCTTTTGCCCATTGATATATTTACTCAAATTTACCTGATGCATAAAGGAGTCTCATTACATTTTCAAGGGTCTCAAATCCCTAAAAAATGAACGCAATGAAGATTGATCATCTTCGGATGAAAAGATGGAGATAAGTAAGCCGAACCTGAAGAGTCTTGGGTACAAGGGCCAAGTTTGTGACAAGCCCACTTTCAACGACATCCCCTTCCTAGATGAAGCTACCGAGATGTACACCCTTGACTTTGACTTCTACTTCGAACTATCCAGGGATGTAGTCCACTTGAACTCAAGTTTTTGCCCAGAAAATAGATTGACTAACATAATATTTTTTTTTATATTTCAGATCACAAATAGCATTGCATAACAAACAAAAAGTAGGTCAATGGACTTTCAGCACGAGAGAACCATCACTGAGAAGACTGACAATATCTTCAAGCTACTAGAAAATATTATTCACCACATAGTCTCTTTTCTTCCATTGAAGTGTGCAGTGATGACATCAATTCAATCTAGGCAATGGATAAACATGTGGAAACCCCTATGGATTTATAACACTATTATAGACTTGACGAGGGTAGAGTTTCTAAAAAGCCAATTTTCAAAGATCCCCTCCCTGAATGAAGTTACCAAGGTGTTCATCCTTGACCTTGACTTCTTCTTTGATCTATCCAAGGAAGTAGACAACTTGAACTCAAATTTTGTAAATTGAATGCTCAACCCATCTAGCTACTACCTTGAACCATCACGTTTGTCAAATCGAATGCTCAACCCAACTAGTTCAACATCTAGACCGGTTGGGTTGAGCATTTCAATTTGAAAAACTGGATAATTCAACTTGTCAATATCTCAGGTAATGGCGGAGCTCCAGTAAAATTCTTGTTAGGACTCCGTAGTGTTTACTTGTGATAAGCAAGCAAATGAACTTAAATGGAATTCAAATGATTTAAGAAAGCACCATTAAAGAAAAAAACAAAGAAAGATTCAAATAGCAATGGAGAGAGCATCAAAATTGCACATTGTAAATAGATGAACCAATGAGAAAAGGCTTACAAATGGATCGATTGTAGTATAACTCTTTACAAAAATGCAAAAGAAGAAGAAGAAGAAGATGAAAGGTAAGACAAAACACTCTTGATTATTTTTCCCTACTCTCATCGCTCTTAAGTCTCTTCTGCTTTATATAACTCTTGGTTACGCATTTCTAACCATAACAAACAATGCAGTCATTGAATGCGCTCATAAAATTTGGTGTAACGAACCTGAAAATTAGTTGTTACTTGTAAGACACCATGAAATTGGTTGTCACGAACATGACGACGGGGTGTGATAGATGTTGTTGACTCAACAACCGTTTTAGGAAGAAAGCAGAAATTTAATGGCATAGAACCGAACCTGACCCTTCACTGCTTACAAAGTGATGTGAAAAAACTCATTTATAGCAGTTAATCAAACTGCCGATTTATATCTAATGAGACAATCAAGTGCGCTATCATGCATTGCATTTCCCATTTCTGTTTGATCACAACTATGCTGGCTTTTTCTATTTCTCTATAAAAATAAATATGACCAATTCTGGTCAGAATGATAGGTTCCCGAGGATAATTATAAATTAATTAATCAAGTTATAGTATTCTATTGTTATATGATAAGTTATAGCTTAAATACATATTACGTTTGTGGTTTTAGAATCCTATTAATGATGAATTAATAATAAGCAAGTCTTTAATTTATTTATTTTAATAATTACCTTCAAATATTTTGTGTAACATTGGGATAAGAATAGATCATCTGTGAGATAATAATGTAATTATGTAATAAATTATAGTTAATAATTGATATTAACTAATTACTTGATCAATAACTCTACTAGTTATTTCACAAGTCATATTACATTAACATGAGTCGATCAATATATAATGTGCATCAATATGATCATGCAAATTATTATACTTTCACTAATTAATAACTTAAATCATGAACCAATTAGTTATGATTAGTTTAGAGTTTATTTTTCTAATTTTTCAAGTAAATCTATCAATATACAATGAATTTATGTGTATCTCTTTAATCCATGTTTAGTTTCTATTTTAAGCTAATATATAGTAAAAAAATAATCAAAATGATTATATATAAGTATAATGGACCAAAATTAATAATATCAAATAAATCACTTATTTTAACTTTATTAACCTGATTGATCATTTAATTATTTTAATTTAATTTAACTAAAAATATTTTACTTAAATATTTTCATAAAATACTAAATAAAATTATAATATTATTTAATTAAAATTTAAAATTCTAATGTGAATTTTTTTTAATTATTCTATTGATCAAAATCTTATCTTGTTTCACATAATAGCACTATTATACTTGGTTAAAGACTTACATAGCACTATGTTGGAAGTAAGAGGAAAAGTTAAATATAATTATATGTGAAAATAGGTGATTACTTATCTATAATTAAATTTTTTCCTACTTATTCTCAATAAAATTATTTCATCGAGAATAATATCTATTTATTGATGATTTTATAAATTCACTAAGAATTAGTGAATATTTCTCTATAATTATTTTTTTACTTATTCTCAATGAAATAATTTTATCGAGTATAGCATATATTTATGGGTAACTTTTTTAATTTCATCAAGGATAAGTAGATATTTCTTTATTAATTTTTGTTGTTAATGTTTCCTACTTATTCTGGGCAAAACTATTTCATTGAGAAAAGAATATATTTCTCAATGATTTTTTCATTTCATTAAGAATAGTGGATATTTTTTTCCAACTAATTCTCAAAGAAATTTACTTCTCTGAGAAAAGCATATATTTCTTAGAGATTGTTAATTTCACCAGTAATAAGATATTTTTTTAATTTTTAATTTCCCCTACTTTTTTTTATGAAATTATTTCACCGAGAATAACATATATTTCTAGGGGATTTTAAAAATTTTCCAATAATAAGAGTATATTTTTTGGGTTTTTTTGTTTGTTCTAACTTATTCTCGATGATTTTTTTTAGAATAGTACATATTTTTGGTATTTTTTAATTAATTTTAAAATAAATGAATTTTTTATATTTTTATCTCCCACTTATTCTTTGCGAAATATTTTTTCCAAAAATAATATATATTTTTGTTAATCATTGAATTTCTTCAAGAATAAGTGGATTATTTTTAGTTATTTTTTTTTTCTAACTTTTTCTTGATGAAATAGTTTTGACTAGAATATCTTAGTGATTTTTGAATTTCATCCAGAATAATTGGTCCTCGCCAATTAGTGGGAATCTTTTTCTCGACAACATTCAAATTTCATCAAAAAAATATACTTACCACGAAAAATTTATTTTCACAGAAAAGAAAAAACTTTGAGAAACATCAATTTTTTTGTAGCATAAGAGGATAGAGCAACTCAATTGAAGATGGCAATGAACTACTTCTGACAAGCACACTCCTATTTAGACTGTTTAATTTGAATGTAAGTTGAATTATGTATAGACGTGTAGCTTTTGCATGAAGTCTTGTTTACTTGAATGGGACACAATCATGTTCAGGCTACATGAGTAAAAAGCATATAATCATAACAGAGTAAATGATTTTATATAGTGTTGGCCCCAAAATTCCCATTAAGATAATTTTGATGATGACAAACAATTGAATTACTAATGACGCATGTTAAGTATGCGGTATAGTGAAAAGGCCATATAAAAAGAATCTAGTAGCATATTCATTTGATTGACCATGGCCCATTCCAACAATCCATTAAAAGGGAAAAAAATTGCACATACTAGAAAGCACACCATCAACATCCAATAGCACCATCTAATTAAAAAGACAAATGAAGAATCATTTTTTTGCAAACAAAACTAATATTAGTTCAAAAAAGGCAAGAAGAATAAATCACTCAAAAGGAGATTACTACATAGGAAGAAATCAGCTACTTTAGTTAGATAATTAAAAATTGAAGTGCCAACAATCAAAGGAGTCAAACCCATCTATAAAAGTCAAGCAAAACCAGTGAAAAAGATGAAACCCTAAAGTAAAATGACAAAATTAAGGAGTCAAGCATGTGGTGAAAACAGAGCAAGAAGAGTTGACCCATATGGAAGGAGTCGACCGGATGTCATTATGGAGAGAGCAAAACCGCAATGGGAGTCGATCATTGTACTAAAGTACATATAGTAAGAGTCAACAACATGGAAGGAATCCACCCCATCTGAGTAAAAAGAAAAAAGAAAGCAAAAAAGGATTTGACTCTATGCAACAAAAGGTTTTGAAATAAAACAATAAATCAACCCTTATAAGGTGCAAAAGCAAGAGGAGTCAAACCCTGGAGCGGAGAGAATTCAAACTCTCGGTAGGATTTGACTACATAATCAAGCTATTAGAAGAAAAAGGACTGGAGCCCATGATGTAGAAATTCAATTTCTTGAATATCAGGTCCAAATCCAAAAATCGTATGCTTCCAAATCATGTAAGTAACCTATAATATGTTCGGTAGCCAAATAGGAACTAATTATTATTTTTTCATAATTTTTAGACCTTTGTTTTCACCCTCTTTTTTCTAAATGTTGGAAAATTTGCTCTTTAACCCAAACATGCCTCCAATGAAATTCTCTCTTCTCACAGAGAAAACCAAGCCTCCTAAGCTCTTGCACATGATTTAAGAAGTTTTTGGCTCCTATAAAACTTAAAAGGAAGTCAATTTTGATAGTTTTTTTATTAAGTTAAGTATTTATGTGTTGTTTAATTGAATACTTAGATATTAGTTAATTGAACATGTGCTAAGTGATTTTATGACCATATTTGATTCAACCATTGCATTGTGAGTAGTTGTGTTATTGACAACCATTTGAAATTACGTTTACAACCTCTTCTATTTTTAAATCATATTAATGCATGCTTGTATGCCATTTTATTGGGGCATTTGAAATGGCTTTTACTAAGTATTTAAACTTTGGGATAGCATTTCAAATCCAAGTTTATTGTGAACTAGTGCTAAGTACACTTTGAAAAGTCATTCACTATAATTTATAGTGCTACTTATGGGCTATTGTTTGAAATTTATTACTTTTGAGTTGAATTGAATATGTTCCCCAAGTTGCAAAGACAATCTCATATTTAAATTGAGCTGATATTTTCAAATCAACACATCTTGAGCTGCCTATATTTTCAAATAAAATAATAAATGACTATTATGAGTTATTTTCATTTTAAAATCAAGTTACTAACTATTTTAAACTACTAATTACATTGGATAGATACCTAGGATAGATGTACCTATTTGTTTGTACCTAGATTGATAAAATTTGCCTATTGGTAGATAATTAATATTTGGTTATATGGGAAGCAAGTAATGCTTACAATTGGGTCAAACCTTCCATAGATAAGACCATTCTCACCCCAAATTTATTTAAGATAAATTATTGTGGCTGAGGAGTTGAAGGTGGGAAGGTGAGTTTGATATTGTTTGAGTCATAAGACGTTGTGTAGGTAGGCGATGCTTAAAATCTCTTTGTGGGTCTAGATTGGTGTGCCTAGTAAGTGGATGAAAATCTCTATGTTCGTCTAAGCTTGCATAGCCTAGAGAATTGATGGAAAATTTCTTTTGTGGATCTAGGCATGTATGCCTCATTAGGTGTTAAATCTAAGGGATTGCCATTGTGAGTTGGTTGTTATGGTCAATTGAATTACGTAAGTCCATGTATGGACAACATTGTAATTGGCCTTAGAGGTGATTTGCTTTATATATTTTTGGGCAAAGCCAACATTAGTGGTTCCTTAAGATTATAAAAAATCTTAGGGGGTGGACTAGCAATCGGCTAGAAGGACTACAAACCACCCTAAAAATCCTATATGTACTTTGTATGTAATAGCTTATACGAATGCTATTGTTCATCGTGAACATAATCTATAAAATTGACCTTAGATTTTGAATTAATTAAAAACAATATGAACTAAGTAAAAGCAATTAAAATTAAGAATAAAGGTGAAAAAATCCAACTATTTTATCAGACTAGATATACCTAAATCTGTAGATCATTTATATATTGGATTATCGGTTAGTAAAATAGGAATAAATATCATCTCTTCAATGCAGCAAACAATCCTGTTGAGGGGACAAATTATGGAATAAATATTAACCCCATAGAAGATTCATTACTATACACTGAAAACATCTTTTCAATTTTATTGAGAATTAGAAGAGTTACAGAATATTGATTTCATATAAAAACAAACACCAATAGAATATTCATTTGTTCTTTGATCTTTGTGAGACCTACTCATTTGATCTCATGAGATTGATTGATTTGTCTGCCATAGGAGTTTAGTAGCTTGAACTTGATGATATTCTATGGATGAAGAAATTTAGAAAACCGGATTGTTTGTTCTCTTGTCCATCAATATCTTCGCTCAACTTTACCTGATACATAAAGGAGCCTCATTAAGGTTTCAAGGGTCTTAAATCCCTAAAAAATGAAAGCAGTGAAGATTGATCATCTGCGGTTGAAGAGATGGAGATAATTAAGCCGAACCTGAAGCGTCTTGGGTACAAGGGTCAACTTTGTGAAAAACCCATTTTCAGCGACATCCCCTCACTGGATGAAGCTACCAAGACGCACACCCTTGACCTCGACTTCTACTTCGAACTATTCAAGGATTAGTCCACTGGAACTCAAGTTTTTGCCCAAAAAATAGATTGACTAACATAATACTGTTTTAGTTATTTCATATCACACATAGCAGTGAGTAATAAGCAAAACTTTAGTCAATGGACTTTCAGCATAAGAGAAACTTGAGAAGACTAACAACAGTATGACCAAGTTACCAGAAAATATTATTCACCACATACTCTCTTTTCTTCCATTGAAGTGTATAGTGATGACATCAATTCTGCCTAGACAATGGATAAACAAGTGGAAATCCCTATGAATTTACAACACTATTATAGACTTGACAAGGAGTTCACAACAAATTTAAAGAAGGCACATTATGTACAAGTTGCATACCAACTTCTATAGCTCCATACTCTTGACAAGATTAAGACTTTTGTCTCGATGACAGATACTCATCCGATCTCACTGAATGGATTGAATTTGTTAAAGAAGGAATTGGGGATTTTGTGTTTGATTTGAGTGGAAGAGTAAGGCACTCCGACTCAACAGATGATGATGATATCAGGTGGGGGATGAATAAATTCCCTGAACTTAACCTGATGCATGAAGGAGTGTCATTATGATTTCAAGGGACTCAAATCTCTAAAAAATGAAAGTAGTAAACATTGATTATCTTCGCCTGAAAAGATGGAGATAAGTAAGCCGAACCTGAAGAGTCATGAGTAGAAGGGTCGAGTGTCTGACAATCCAATTTTCAAAGACATCCCTCCTTGAATGAAGCTACCGAGATGCTCATTCGTGATCTCGACTTCTTCTTCGATCTATCCAGGGATGTAAACCACTTGAACTCAAGTTTTTCGGATGTAGATCACTTGAACTCAAGTTTTTCAAATTGAATGCTCAATCCAGTCAGGTGCTACCTTGAACCATCACGTTTGTCAAATTGAATGCTCAACCCAACCAGTTCAGCCTCTAGACTGGTTGGGTTGAGCATATCAATTTGAAAAATTGGATAGTTCAACTTGTCAATATCTCAAGTAATAGCGGAGCCTCAGTAAAATTCTTTTCAGGACTCCTTAGTGTTTATCTGTGACAAGCAAGCAGATGAACTTAAATGGAGTTCAAATGATTTAAAAAGCGCCATTAAAGAAAAAAAAAACAAAGAGGCTTCAAATATAGATGGCGAGAGCATCAGAATTGCACATTTTAAATAGATGAATAAATGAGAAAAGGCTTACAAATGGATCGATTGTAGTACTGGAATCCAGTCTCTTAGCCAAAAAAAGGGATCACAACTTTGAACAGCTATGATGTCCCTCTTCTTTATTGCAATTCTCTACAAAAATGCAAAAGAAGAAGAAGATTAAAGGAAAGACAAAACACTCTTGATTCTTTTTCCCCTACTCTCATTGTTCTTAAGTCTCTCCTACTTTATATAACTCTTGTTTACACATTTATGACTATAACAAATAATGTATTCTTTGAATGGGCTCCTAAAATTGGTTGTAACAAACCTGAAAATTAGCTGTAACTTGTAAGACATTAAGAAATTGGTTGTCACAAACCTGACGATGGGGCGCGACAGATGTTGTTGTGTCAACAACCGTTTCTGGATGGAAACAGAAAGTGCCATTAGGCAGACACAGCCATGTGGATCAGTGGTGTCAGAATCGGACCTGACCCATCGGTCCTATCGTAATTGGACCGAGTAAGATTAGGTCTGGTTCAATCCTTACAAATTGATGTGAAATCCCTAAAAAAATTCATCTTTCAAAGACGAACGGTCTAAAAACTCCTTTCTTGTGACAAGCTAATTCTCATAGGAACTAAGTATACGACATACCTTTGAGGCTTCCAAAAAATCATCGACGTCGACAAAGGTCCAAACACACTTCGAATGTTAAACGCTATGAGAGAAGCTTGTTGTTGCCGAACAAATTTCAAGGAGAAAAGTTCGACGTCTGGGCCGAGAAAGTGTCTTGTGTGATTGGCATTTAAGCAATACTTGAAATTACCAGTCAATTATTCTGATCGTTGAGCAAAGCATAAAATTTGAAACCGTTATCTACTTCGGTAGTTCTAGGTTTGGTTTCTACGATTGCCAATGTTTGAATTATTGCAAGACAGCTTTCTTTTCACCTTGTTTGTACTGTTTCTGACCTCTTTGTTTTTCAAAAAACTCTTATCAAAAATTCTTTTTATAGTTTCCTGGATTGTTTCAGCAGATTAGAGTTAAACGATGGACCAATCAATAGTGATTTATATGGTTGCGTAAGGGCACTGTATAATTAAGTTTCATAAGTGGCTATAAGTCGAGTGATGGGGTAAGTGGGGGACTTGCTGCCGGTGTAAACCCGAAAATTTTTTATCCCTCTAGGAAAATTTACTCCACCTGAGAGCTCATTTTTTCTCTGCTGCAGGTTGTGGAAAATGATGAGACCTTCAGGGCACTTGTTGTTCCCGACTAACCCTGCCTGCATCGCTACCTCAAGATGTCCACGTTCATTCAAGCCTTTACGCTTTTCCACATTACAAGGTGCTAAGGATGCACTCCGCAATGACGGACATTTTGCACAGAGAATCATCAGTCTCCTCCAACACAACAATTGGTAGCTTCTCATGACCTCCTCAGACATTCCAAGAAAGTTAAACCCGGAAATGATACAATGTGTCCTTTGCCAAAAATAGGTAAATGACCCAAAACTCCTCTTGAGTTTCTTCCACTGGTCCTAGTCTCAAATGGGTCTCCTGCAAACATTAACTTCTTTTTCAACACTTGTTGTAAATCTATGTAACGCCTGTTTGTTTGGTCCTGTAAATGGTATCTTAGAGCAAATGATTGCCACCCACTTGAGAAATTCACATGTGGATGCTATTGCGAACTCAATCTTATATAGCTATAAAGACTGTAAAGAATCCAACCCTCTTGTGTTTGATATATTGATAGATACATACAAGAAAATTGGTATGCTGGAAGAAGCTACAAACTCAGTGCTAGTAATGGGAAAGAAGGACTCACACCAAGTATAAGGTGTTTAAACTCTCTTCGGGTGCACTAGACCCACTCTCCCCATCACTAGCAGCTCTAAATTGCACTGTGGCCTCTGGTAGGTCATCCAATCTGACAAAGTCAGACTCCTAAGGAGCTACTTTGACAACTATATTGGACTTGTCCTTGTATACAATCTTCTCATTGAAGATCATATTCTTGCATCTTATAATCTTTCTGCTCTTATACCAGTTTTTAGGAAAAAATCGTCGATGATAACAAGACAAGTTACAAGTAATCATGCACGACACAATATTTTACATGGTTCGGCAAATTGCCTACGTCCATTGGAGCTGTATAGGATTTTATAGATCAGTTGATGAATCACAATACAATATGTTTCTCACACCAGAAATACAACCCGAGAGAGTCTTCTCTCTATTTCGTCTCAATGAGTTTCGGTGAGACCGAAGCTTCTCCCCGATTCATCTTCCTGGTGCACACACAGGCACTGATATGAAATCCCGAGGGAGTTCTGTAAACCTCTCAGTTCCAGTAAGTCCTAGACTCTGTTCTTCCAACTACAGCGTCGAATAGCAGCACCGGTAACGGCGACAGCAACGGCAACGAACGGTAACTCCTGCAACAGTGAAGGCAACATCGTCATTCTTCTCGAGTCTCTCTTTATGCCGAGAGACTCTATTTCATACTCTGTTTCTATTTCATAAATAGAGTTGAAGTCCAGCCCTACAGCACCGGCAATGGCGACGCCAGCAACATCGCACAACAGCTCCGACATCGGCGTCCAGCCAACAAAGTACCTGTTAAATCTTGCCTTTTTATACTTTTTTGCCACTTTCCAGTTTCCACCCCAACTCGCAAGTCGCCACGCAATTCATGAAAGAGCACATGCAGTTTGCCAACAATGAGGTGACTTGCCATTCCCGGTCGACTGGCCAAAGTGCGTAACAGACCTACCTTGTTCCCGCCAAAAATCTTTTCAAAATGTATTCTATGTGCCCTTGCCCCCTCTTTGTCTAAGCAAACGAGAAATCACAAAAAATAAAACAAATTATGATTATTCTCAATAGTGAACAAACAATGAAATACGAGACTTTCTACGCATAACGTCCCTATTTCGGCAATAGAGACTAAGTCTTCCGGTTGAGGGACTCTGTTCGTACACCATCTTTGTTTCAGCAACAGAGTTGTGTGCAGTGGACTAGACCCATAGTCCTCAACAAAGACATCTCACTTGAAATTTTTTCACGTCTACCCAAGAAATGACGGCTCAAGTGTGAAGCTATTTTAAAGAAATGACATAATATGATCAAGGAAGTTAGCTTCTTTCACTGCCAAATCAATTGACTTCGGTTTAGTCTATCTCAAATACTACGACTATGGCTTCATACGTGAATGTATGTTTTGTCGCTTGGACGACAAAGGAGCACTCACGCTCCAAGACTCCCTCATCTTCCCTTCACATCAGAACATCAAGAATATCTAGACTAATCTCAAGCTCAGTTACTATCTCTACAATCACATTACCAAGTATCTCATGACTCTTCCTCCACTCCCTCCTTTCAGAATGGCCCATGACCCCTTTGATAGTTGTTTCCCTTTTTTAGGTTTAACCCATTATTAGGTAGTTTCCCATAGATGTAAGGATAGTGAGCCTAAGTTTGGATTATACGTTAAATGGGATTTGGTCTAGAAATAAGCCTGAGTTTTCTCCATCAACGGGTTTCTTTGCAAATTTCTGGTATTTTGTCTTCCATGACTGAAGGTATGCATCTTGGGTTTTTGATTTTCTTTTTACGAATTTTATATTGCTTTAGAAATTCTGATTTTGATTTGGAATCTCTCATCTTGATTACAATTCCATTATTTATTTATTTTTTTAAAATGTTGTCTATGTTTTTATTCTGTCGTAAAAAAAAATAAAAATTTACGTGTCGTTTTAGAGTAGAGGAGGATGTAGCCTTACGATGAGGCCTTATGAGCCCCGCGCTTCTTCGATCGCTAGTGGTGGCAAGTGCGACTGTCAATACATTGTGTGCCTATTGGATCTCAATCACGTTGGTGCTCCCTGGCTAGACAGCGTCCAAGAGAGGCAATGATGTTTCCGAACAGTGTTCCCGGCTAGATAGGATGACTGCACTGGTGCGTCAGAGTAGGTTGCACTTAGTGCGCTGGAGGTGCCGGCATGTTAGTGGGAACAGATGCTCCCGAGGGAAGAAAATGCCCACAGCAAGCCGTTAGCTGTCGTTCGGGTCTGCAGAGGGGATTGTCGACGAGGGGAGTTGAACGACGAGGCTCATTGTGTGCACTGGTGTCGAACCATCAACATTTTGTGTGCATTTTCTTCCCGACTCCCGGTTGGTCCCGTTCCTCACTTCCAGTCACCTAGAGACCGGCGTTGCACACAATTGATTCTCGATCGAGAAACGTTGCTTCGGTGGGTGGCAATGAACACCAAAATTTGCGTCAAAGCGCAGCCAAGAGGAGCAGTCACAAAGCACAAAGAGAGAGAGACGTTGTAATGGAAGCCTGTGTACATCGACGTGTTGCACTCATCGGATGCACACCGGTGACAATAGCACCAGAGGAAGGAGACGGCGGTGTGGGGATGGTGAGTAGAGTCCCGAACAGATGAGACGCCTGGCTATGAGCAGCCGAGAGCAGCACGAACGAACATAGCAGAGACCTGTGCTTTGTGTGCCGGTGTTCCATGCTCTCATTGGAGCACAGCCAAGGCCTGGAGCATGACATCGTGCTCGCCAGTTGTCCTGCACCACTATACGCGCAAGAGCACCAAACGTGCTCATGGCCCATCCAAGCCCAATGTTATCATTGGATACATTTAATTCATATATAAATAACAGGAAAAATAGAATATTTTAGTTTTCATTCTTTTTCATTATAGTACGTATGGATTAAATAATTGGAAATGCATATATGAATGTTTAATATGCATGTGTTAGTTAATTTTTATCTGTATAAAAATTTATTTTGTTTTTATGCATACTTAATCTTCTATGCATATTATGATTGACCTAAATATAAGAAATTAATATTTGGCATAAATTTTAGTCAATTATTTTGATGTAATATTTTGGTTTACATTTGAATAATTAAGTAATAACCACAACATTCTTAATTATGAAAAATGTCTAGTGACATTAAGATTAGTCACATAAAGTTAATGACAAACAAACTTGAGAATAACCATGGAAAGCTTATAATTTAACCTCACGTAGTAATTGTTATATTTAAGTGATTAATTTGGATTGGATAGAAACATTTAAAACAATTGGTTAGTCGCCCACAACAATAGAGAATTCCTTTAGAGATAAATTTATGATGCCATTATAAAGTGATATAAATTGTTTATGTGTTATAATCTAAGCCTAATCACATGTTTATTTATTTGTTTGAATTTATTTACGTGGGTAAATATTCAATTTACTGTTCCATTGCATGTTTTAGTATGCATTATTGTTTATTTTGTTATTCTTCAAACTTTATATGTTCCGAATTTTGATTCCTCCAATATTATTCCTATGAATGGTAATAATTAAGCTCTTTGTTCGTCATTTCTTCTATTAAATAGCACTGACATATATGACTCTTTCATTAGCAAAGTCCTCACATTTTCTCTTGGTTGGTCATATATGACTCTTTCATATCAGCTCCTCATCTCATGTTCTATTTCTTTTTTATAAGATTAATGTATTAGACACTAGTTGATAAAGTACTGATACATTTTTGGTTATTCAATTTGTTGTTCTTTACGAAATCCTCTGGTAATGTCATGAGTTAAATTAGTTCATGTTATGAAGTTATAATTGGATGTCTTATTTTTATACTATGTTTTCTTTGAGTCATTAAAAATATTAGGCATAGGAATTGATTCTTAAAATATTAAGAGAGAAAACAATTAATTGATTGTATAATGAGTACATTGTTTCTCTATTTATAATAGAGAAAACTCACAGAATCAAAATAAAATTAAACCTACCCATGTTCCACTTACAACTTGAATAAAACTCCAAATACGAAACAAAGTAAATCACTATTACAAAAAGTTGATAGAATCGAAAGATTTCTTATGTAAGATTCTTTCCCATGAGACTCAAATAAGACTTTTCCATACTAATTCTTCCACCATGAGACTCCTTTACCATGAAAATCATATTAGACTCTTCCATATTTGCTTCTTCAATACTCCTCTCAAATTGGAGTTCCTAAGCTTCGCATGAAAAGAAATTTTCATCTCTATCCTCCTCCTTACTTAGATGTTCTTTATTTCTAAAAAAAAAATTACCTCCACTACTTCTCAACACCTCTTCTTTTGAACTTCTCCTTCTACTTCTCTCCATTAAGTGACCCTTTCCTTTTAAAGAGGCCCAAATTGTACATAGAAAATATGAGAGAAGAAAGCATCACTCTAGCCAAACAATAAAACTCCATATTCCTTTCAAAATGGTATATGTTTGAAAAAAGACTCCTTTCAATTTCGAAGGCAGACATGCCCAATTTTAGTGCATGAAAAAAAGAAAGAGTATTCACAATTTTAATGGTAGCTCACAAAATATACTACTTTGGTGAATAAAAAAACTTAACTCACTCTGACTGTTGGGTGCACTCTTGTTCTATGTAGGAAATGTAGCCAGTGCTCTGAAGTGATAAAAAAAATACAAGAAATTTCATTACCTATTTCAAAATTCTAGAATTTCTAGAGGACTAACAAAAGTGACCATTGTTTTATACCAAGAAGGTGACAAAAGAAGTAGAATGATAACAAAAAATTAACCAGAATAGTAACTAACAAATGGAGCACAAAATTGACTAAAAATGTTGATCACAAGAGTTTGACTAAACAATTGACCCAAAAAAATTACTAGAATTTTAATAATAAATTAAATACAATGGAGATATACCTTGGAGAAAGGGGGAATGCACCATGGAGTTTAACTAGAAAATTAGTTGGAGTTAATTGCAGTATCATATTCATATGGCCTTCGAGCAAAACAATCTTTCCTCATGGACACTCTTAGAATCCCAACATATGGCCTAACTTACTATGATGAAAGAAGGCTAGTTTGCCTCCCAAATGAAGAAGAAATAACTTTAAAGAACAAAAAAAAGAGCTTTGAAAATAAGGGAAACTTATTTGCACAAAATGAAGATGGTTTACACTTGTGGTTACAAAGCCTACTTATATGCAAACTAGGGATAAGAATCCTTATCCCTTCATCTTACTTGGATCAGTATGATCTTCCCACCTAAGTACGAGGTTTACCCCTTTATTTAAATTCAAACTTGGCATTGTCACAAATGCCTAAATAAGCTCATAAAATATAATTCAAGAGCATTTGAATCGATCTGAGTTAAAATTTAAATTTTAAACGAGACAAAGAAATTGATAGCCAGCCTCTATAGTTTGAATGCATGTGTGCCACTCACCTACACACGTGCCTTGCCTATGTGGCTCACCCACGCACCTCACCTACATCCTCATCCACGCCTAGGTGGGGGGCAAGGCTTGGGTCGGGATTAATTAAATAACACATTTAATGTAATACATAGCTATCTTGATCAGAGCTAATACTAATTAATTAATGACATTATGTATTTACTAATCATATAATTACTAATTAAGTAAGAAATAATTAAATACCCGATGATTTATGCTAATTAATCGGCCAAGTGACCTATTTAATGTAATAAATAATCAATTATTTAATAGAAAAAGTAGTAATAACTTATCTAATTAATTAAACACATTCTAGTTATATAATTAGGATGGGTGACTTCTTGAGAAGTCTTCGTGTCGCACCCATTTTTGCCCTATTTTCCACTGCCACCAGCTAATTTCTCCATCGCATTGTTGCATTTAGGGGGGTGACAAAACACATTTGTATCTATAGTTTATTTTCTTTTTTAACGGTTTGAAACTTTTGGGTAGAAGAGAAGAGGGGAAAAAAAGAAAAAAAGTATGATTTTGTTTAGTTTTTCTTTATTAATACAGTTTGCTACACTTTTGACACGGACGATCAATGTTTTATTCTTTAACCCAACAAAATGGCGCTCCTTTTTTATTTTTTATATCTCGATTTTTGCGTAAGATTATAATTTTTATTTTATTTTATGTAGGGAATGTGGAAAAGACCGACAGAACACGAGGGGGTATAGTGAAGCCGGAGAAGGGATTGGTAGCATGGAGAGGGTAACACAAAAGAGTGAGAATATACTAGCACCAATGCACCAGATCCCATCAAACCTCAGAAGTTAAGTGCGCTTGGATGAGACTAGACCTAGGATGGTTGACCTCCTAGGCAGTCCACGTGTAGCACCCGTTTTTTCCCATTTTTCCTTTGCCACTAGCTAATTTCTCCCTCGTAATGCTAGGGTTAGGGGCGGCAAAACATATTTGTATATATAGTTTGTTTTCTTTTTTAACGATTCAAAACGTTTGGGTAGAAGAGAAGAGGGGGAGAAAAGAAAAAAAGTACTATTGTGTTTTGGTTTCCGTTATTAATGTAGTTTAGTTCAGTTTCAACACGGATGATGAATGTTTAAACGACATAACGCTTTTAATTTTTTATGTCCTGGTTTTTGCTAAAGATTTTAATTTTTTATTATATTTTATGTAGGGAATGTGGAAAAGACCGAAAAAATACGGGGGGAGGGGGAAGCTAGGGAAGGGATTGGTAGGATGGAGAGGGAAACACAAACGGGTGCGATCATACCAACACTAATGCACTGAATCCCATCAAAACTTCGAAGTTAAACGTGTTTTTGTGATTGCAGTACTTGGATGGGTGACCTCCTAAGAAGTCCTCTTGTTACACCCATTTTTGCCCTTTTTTCCTTTGCCACCTGCTAATTTCTCCCTCGTAATGCTGCGGTTAGGGGCAACAAAACGTATTTTTATATATAGTTTGTTTTCTTTTTTAACGGTTCAAAATGTTTGGGTAGAAGAGATGAGGGAAAAAAACTACGATTTTGTTTTGTTTTCCATTATTAATGTAGTTCGGTTAAGTTTTGACACGGCTGAAGAACGTTTTATTTCTTTAATCCAATCACATAGTGCTCCCTTTCAATTTTTTATATCTCCATTTTTTCTTAAGATTTTAATTTTTTATTTTATTTTATGGAAAGAATGTGGAAAAGACCGACAGAACACAGGGGAAGAGGGAAGCCAAGGAAGGGATTGGTAGGATGGAGAGGGTAACACAAACGGGTGCGATCCATAAGATTTGGCATTTTGATAAATGTGGTAGAAAGAAAAAAATTTGAGTAAGATAAGCAAGCTAAATTTTTTTTGCAATTTCAGTTAATGTAATAAGAATCAGTTTCTTTTCTCTTTTTCCAATGAACTAACCCATCAACTCATAAATAGTTTTCAGACATGAAGAAGATTGAATTTTCAGCATATATGATGTTAATGCTGAGTAATTTCAGATCACCTTTGTGCTCACTCTAGGAAAACAACACACAAAGTAATTGACTTTAGTTCTAATAGGAGAGGTTAGTCAACTCACGTAGGTGATGAACTTCAGCCAGCCGCATTACTCAGTTCATCACCTGACATTGTTAGTGGAGCACCAGCGCATGATTCTTGTTAATGAATCAAAAGAACCTAAAAATCATCTCTACAGTTTAATTTTGAGAATCCGGATTCTGCAGTATATTGAGAATCATTTGGATGAAGCTGGCAAGATGCCTCGAACCCTCGTTGAATTTTTTCTTTTCAGTCTCTCTTCTGCACTCTTCCCTCTCTCGGTCTAATTCTTCTCTCGTCTCTTCTTCCTCTGAAATTTTTTTCTTCCCTCTTGTCCTCCTCCTCCCTTCTCCCTTCTCCCTCTCGTTGTGAACGTCCTCTCGGCCTCCTACTCCCTTCTCCCTGTAGCTATTCTCTCTTCGCCCAAAATACCTCCCGATTTCGTTTGATTTCCCCCATTTCAATTTCGATTTTCTTTGATTTTTGACATTTCAACGTCAATTTCTTCAATTCTACTTCAATTCGGCTTCGATTTCACCCTTCGACTATGGTTTTCCTCAAATTTAAGAAGGTATGCCTATACCCTAACTTTGTTTATTATTTTAGTATTGTATTTGATTTAATTTTAAATTTTGTGCGTAATGTGTATTAATTGTTGCTTAATTGTGGGATTTAGGGTTGAGGTTTATGGTTCAATTTTGTCTTCGTAGGGTTTAATTTCGGGATTAGGGTTAGGGTGTTAGGATCCTCACGAGCCATCGATCTTGTCACCCTCATCTCTTCTCTTCCTTCCATTACCTTGCTTGACGTTGAGATGGAATGAGGGATTGATGGGAATTGAATTTCAGAAAGGAGAATTGGGGGAAAAACGGAAGAGAGCTTGAACGAGCTCTTGACCTATTTATCTAAATTAATCTAGCTAAAGTAGACTCAATTCATAATTCTCATTACCCTAGCTATCCCCTTAAATAGGGTTGAGGATGTCCAAAACCCTAAAGACCTCTTGGGTCAATGGTTCAAACCAATAAATGCTAAACCAACCCAAACCAAAGACAAAACCAAACCAAGAAACAATTACATGGAAATTGAAAAATAGATTCATTAATTCCTATGCCTGTTGGTAACTCGTGATGCTATAGAGTCCATAACATCACCCCCCTCCTGGAGAAAGTGCTTGTCCTCAAGCTTGAAGGAAGGATATAAAAGTCGAAATGCTGATAACGGCTCCCATGTGGTGTCACTGGGATCGGCATCTGCCCACTTGACAAGAATTTCCCAATCACCTTGAATGTGGCGTGCGTGTATTACCTGAGCCGGAATAGAAAGGACTCTGCCCTCATGTAGTGGCGGCAGTGGAGTGTGCAGTAGGGGCGAGTCACCCTGGAAGGGCTTCAATTGGGAGACGTGAAAGACATTGTGGATCTTTGATTCCGGTGGTAGCTGCAAGCGGTATGCCATGGGTCCAATCTTGTCCAATATCTGAAATGGACCATAATATTTTGGAGACAGCTTATGGCGCTTTGATGTAGTCAGGGACAGCTGGCGATAGTGTTGAAGCTTTAACCACACATAGTCTCCAGGGAAATAAGATGCCTCCTGGTGCTTCTTATCATAAAAGTGTTTCATAGAGTGATGGGCCTCCTGTAGATGTGTACGTACCTCAGTGACCATAGTGTCTCTTTCAGCTAATGCTTGGTCCAAAGTGACGACTTTGGATGCCCCAGGTTCATATGGTAACAAACGAGGTGGATCTCTGCCATAAACTACCCTGAAAGGAGTAGTGCCCAGTTTTGTGTGGTAAGATGTGTTATAGCAAAATTCTGCCCATGAAAGCCATTTCACCCATCTTCTAGCTGCGTCCCCCACAAAACAACGCAGATAGATTTCAATCGTGCGATTGACAACCTCTGTTTGGCCGTCCGTTTGTGGATGATAGGCAGACGAAAATGCCATTTGGTGCCCTGTAATTTGAATAATTTCTTCCAAAAGATACTGGTAAAAATGGCATCCCTGTCACTGATAATGGATGAGGGAATTCCATGTAATCGGACAATGTTGTCCATAAATAATTGAGCGACCTGAGCAGCAGTATATGGATGTGCCAAAGCAATGAAGTGCCCATACTTTGAAAACCGATCAACGACGACGAATATCACCAATTTACCTGATGAAATGGGAAGTGCAATGAAGTCAATGGAAATATCAGACCAGATTTGAGATGGTAGTTGTAGAGGTTGCAGTAGGCCGGCCGGACTTAAAGATTCGGCCTTGTTTCTTTGACAAATCTGACAAGCAGCTACATAATCAGCAATTGTGCTCTTCATGCCCTTCCAGTAAAAGTCCCGACTGATTCGGAAATATGTTTTCTGTCGACCCTCATGTGTGCTATCATGGATAGAGGACAGGATGGTGTGAAGAAGTGGGGATGTATTATGCAAAAAGATCCTATTTTTGTAGAGAATGAGACGATCCTGAATCGTCCAATGAGGAGCAGCTGTCCCTGTTGAATATCCTGATATAATGACATGAGATTCGGATATTGATGTACTTCCTAATGAATAGAATCTAATACTAGTGCACGTGCGTGACTGATAGCATAAATTTTTGTGGCAGAAATATCCCGACGTGATAAGGCATCATCCCCCAAATTCGAACTACCTGGCTTATAATGAATCGTAAAATCGAAGCCCATGAGTTTAGTTAACCAATGCTGCTGTGGGGATGTGGTGAGGCACCTGTTCAAGAAGATACTTGAGGCTGCAATGATCTGTACGAATGAGAAATGGTCGTCCCCAAAGATAAGGTTGCCAATGTTGGACAGCCTTGGCTAACCCAATCAATTCCCTCTCATATGCAGCTAACTTACGGTGGTGTTGTCCCAACTGATGGCTGAAATAAGCAATGGGGTGTCCCAATTGTTGTAACACTGCCCCTATACCTCCCCCGGAGGCATCACATTCCACCACAAAGTCTCCCTCAAAATCTGGTAATTGTAGGACTGGCGCTGAGGCTAAGGCCTCCTTTAACAGGTTAAAGGCCTGTTCTGCTGAAGAAGACAAGTGGAAGGCATCCTTTTTTAGCAGGTTGTTGAGTGGTGCTGCTATCTGGCCATAAGATTGGATAAATTTTCTATAATATCCCGCTAAGCCCAAAAATCCCTTTAATGCTGTGAGGGAGGTGGGAATCGGCCAATCTGTAACTGCTTGTATCTTGCTCTGGTCAACTTTCACGCCCACAGCTGATATGACGTGGCCCAAATATGCCACCTCAGATGTACCCATAGAACATTTTGATTTATTCAAAATCAAATGATGAGAGCGTAGAATGGTAAATACCTGATGGAGGTGGTGGATATGTTCTTCCCAATTTTTGCTGTAGACCAGAATGTCATAAAAAAAGACTAACACATAGTTGCGTAGAAGTGATGAAAAGACCTCATTCATGAGGGCCTGAAAGGTGGAGGGTGCATTGGAGAGACCGAAGGGCATGACGAGGAACTCGAAATGACCGTGAAGTGTGCGGAAGGCAGTCTTCTCCACATCCGCCGGGTGAACTCGTATTTGATGATAGCCCGATTTCAAATCTAATTTTGTAAAAATTGTAGCACCATGTAACTCATCCAGCAACTCGTCCACGACTGGAATGGGAAACTTGTCTTTAACTGTGTGCAAGTTGAGTTTCCTATAGTCGACACAAAATATCCAAGATTTATCTTTTTTATGTACAAGTAACACTGGTGAGGAGAAAGGAGATCGACTGGGCTGGATCACACCCTGAGCGAGCATATGCATGCACTGTCATTCTATTTCATCTTTCTGGATATGCGGGTAACGATAAGGCCGCACCACTACTGAATCAGTTCCCAACTTTAAACAAATGCGATGATCGCAATGACGCACTGGTGGTAGACCCGTAGGGTCATTAAACAAATCCGTAAATGTTGTAAGTAAAGGAGCTAACTGATCATCACCAGTGTATTGAAGCTGCAAAGTGTGAAGTGCGTTAGGTACCTGTGCCACAATGCCTTGTAATGTGATCTGACCCTGTGGTGCTGAAAATGTCATAGTCCGAGCCTGAAAGTCCCATAATATCGGTCCTAATAACTGGAGCCATTTGACCCCGAGCACCAAATCAAATCCACCCAATGGAATGACTAGTAAATCCGCCTGAAATGAATGCCCTTCAATGGTCAAAGGGGTGTTAGCACATAACCCCACACTAGCAATTTTGGCCCCATTGGCCACATAAACTGAGAGTCCCCTTTGTTGTTGAATGGCCAATCCCAATTGTTGCGCGGCTGGTTCACTGATAAAATTATGTGTGCTGCCCGAATCAACTAAAGCAAGTAGCATGAGATGATGTAACCTGGCCTTTACCTGCATGGTATTAGAAGTACGCAGGCCATGCATGGCATGGAGGGAGAGCTCTGGTTCTTGCTGTACCTCTTCAACAATTTCATTTTCAATAAGCTCTTCTGAATCTTCTTCCAACAGTTCAATACTGAATAAGCATTTACAAGTATGGCCTGGCAGGAATTGTTCGTCACAATTAAAACATAGGCCCTTTGCCTTTCGAGCATCCATGTCCTGTTTAGTCAAAAATTTACGTGGCATAGTCTGTGGAGGCACATTGGTAGCCTGATCTGCTCAAGTTAGGGGTAGAGGACCCAAAACCTGGCCCAAATGCAGTACCCTGTATTCTGTTGTTCCAAAATGGTTTTCGCAGTAAAGACTCTTTTAGAACTCTCTGTTTGTGTTCCACAGCTCTGGCATAATTCATTGCTGAGTCCAAATCTGTCGGACCAAGTAATTCCACTTCCAATCTAATTGCCTCTGTCAATCCAGCATTAAAAATCTGAACATGTAGGTGAGGAGGAACAAATTCACTAGCTCGGGCCAACCTTTCTTGGAACGTTTTTTGGTAAACTTCTAAGGTGCTGGTCTGTTTATAGTTGATCAATTCCCCCACTGGGTTGCTGCTAGCTGGAGGTCCGAAGCTCAACTGGCAAGCATGTTTAAAGTGCAACCAATCCTGAATGGAATGGACATTTCGGTAGTGATGGAACCACATGAGCGCTTCATCGAGCATGTGGTAGGCGGCCAAAGTAACCTTGTCCATTTCCACCGTTTGTTCATGATAGAAGAATTGTTCACATTTCATGAACCACAGTAAAGGATCTTTAGAGCCATCATATGTAGGAAAGTTAAGTTTAAAGTACCTGGGAACTGTTGATTGTCCTTGTGCGTGAGTGGCCATTGAACCCATTGGTTGGCGCAGGGGTGGATTTGGTGGTGGCGTGAATTGTTGGTGGGGAACTGGTTGTGGTTGAAAATTGGTTGCTGGTGGTGGCGTTGGTGTTTGAAGTGCAGCAAGTTGTCGGAGGATGGTTTGTAGAGATGATTCCAGTGTTTGTAAGGTATTATCGATGTGAGAAATTTCAGTACCTTGAAGAGTGGATTGTTGTTGAAGTTCTAAAAGTACTTGACGTATGTCCTCTGGAGAAGAGGAATCACCGAGGGTGGACCTGTCTGATACCACGTTGTTAGGATCCTCACGAGCCATGGATCTTGTCACCCTCCTCTCTTCTCTTCCTTCCATTACCTTTCTTGACATTGAGATGGAATGAGGGATTGATGGGAATTGAATTTCGGAAAGGAGAATTGTGGGAAAAACGAAAGAGAGCTTGAAGGCGCTCTTGACCTGTTTATCTAAATTACTCTAGCTAAAGTAGACTCAATTCATAATTCTCATTACCCTAGTCGTCCCCTTAAATAGGGTTGAGGACGTCCAAAACCCTAAAGACCTCTTGGGTCAATGGTTCAAACCAATAAATGCTAAACCAACCCAAACCAAAGACAAAACCAAACCAAGAAACAATTACATGGAAATTAAAAAACACATTCATTAATTCCTACGCCTGTTGGTAACTCGTGATGCTATAGAGTCCATAACATAGGGTTTATTGTATTTTTAGGGTTTAGGTTTTTTTAAAAAAATTTTAGGGTTCTCAGTTTTTGGGTTTTAGGGCCTTTAGGGTTTTTAAGGTTAGGTTTTAGGGTTTAGGTTATGGTTCTAGAATTAGGGTTTAGGGTCAACAGGGTTTAGGGTTTGGGGTGTTAAGTCCAGTTCAAACAATGCTGAGTCACCTACACAGGCGTCCATAAGCCAACGAAAC
This sequence comes from Aristolochia californica, assembly GCF_029961685.1. Lineage (NCBI taxonomy): Eukaryota > Viridiplantae > Streptophyta > Magnoliopsida > Piperales > Aristolochiaceae > Aristolochia > Aristolochia californica. The sequence goes on from NW_027181771.1 coordinate 24,261,875, forward strand.
CCGACCCCCCATCACTGAGAGGTACAATTTGTAATGATTGTGAAATCATATCGGGCTCTACCAAGGATGTTCGGTGAATTTGGACTTGATATGTGTGTTTTTGCACTATTTAGTTTATCTACAATGGAAATAGTTTGGTTAATCTTGAAATGTTTTTGAATGTTGTTGAAAATATTTGAAGTGATGTAGAATGATTTTGCCATGTGAAGAGGAGATTTAGGTGTTTAAATATCCACCACATGGTATTTTATTTTTTGTGGTTTGATGAGGACCATCTCGGATTTTGATTATAAATGGTTGTAAGAAGACCACAAATTGCTTGATATTATAACATTTGGATCTTCGAAGAAAAAAACAAAATGCTCGATCTCTTGGTCGAACAGGTGAATATAGGGAATAGGTTGCCCAACAGGGTTTGGAAGCATGAGGTATACATGGACTGTAGCCCGAACGTCCCAACCACAATACCCCAGGACTTAGCTTTCCTTGCATTCAATATTTCTTTTTTCTGAGCTTCTTTCATCCCATTGAGATCATATGCTTCCAAGAAGAAAACTTTGAGATATGGATCATATCGAAATGCCCTAATATGGGGGTTTGCTATCATAAATGCCCCTAGATGGAATCTACCATCTGCAACAAATACAAAAACATCAACTGCAACACTATTAGGACATGTAGTAGATGCACTTCCGCTTAAGACAAATGTTTTGACTGTGGACAATGATATCAATACTAGAGTCAGCTAAAACAGATTTAACAGCTCTCACAACTGCTGAGAATTGGATGGTGCATGCCACTACAATCTTTTTGTCACAAAAAAACGCTTTAATTGTATTAATGATATGGTCTACCTCAATTTTTATTTCAATGAAAACATATAAAGCAGGGATTTTGGTGTAATCTGTTGGGACTAAACAGCTATGCCCGTAATGGATCAAAAGATCCAGAAAAATTATCCACACAGCAGCATACCCCATATATGACGCCAACTAGAATAATGCACTCATCAACAGAAGCAAAGGTTTCAAAAATGTTGGAAAGAACAAGTGAGTACAAGAGAAGACCATCGACGAATTGAAGGGCGACCCTTTTGGTGCCGGAAGATACAATTCGCCATATTGATTTATGAATTTCAAAGTTATAATTTGAGGGGAGCAGGGAAACTGCAGTATCAAGGGAAGGATTGTTAAGAATCAAATCAGGGACTTGATTTCTGAAGAAACAAACGCTTAGGTGGGGGTCTCGGGTTTTTGGAGGAAAGAACAGTGTCGGGTTCCATCTGATTAGCAAGCTACGTGAAAGAATATTTCCAAGAAAGTCACGACAGTTATCATTGGTAGACTCACCTTTTCCAGAGAAAACAATGAGAAGCGAATTGGAACAAACAAAATACTTGAAGAGTAAAAAATACAGCATGAACCGATATGCTTTACTTACAGAACTTAGAATTCTTCTATAACACCTTTACTTCACAAAAGTTCTATAAAACCTGTCCTATGTGTGCAAAATTTGGTTTTAATGGGGAAAGGAGGAATTTGGGGTTTTAATGGGGAAAGGAAGAATTTTAGGTTTTAAAGGATGGGCTGGCATGGTGCTATATGGACAAGTTTTACTAACGTGGGAAGTTGACGAATCGCATGAGGATTCTAAAGGTTGAAATCAGATAATTTGGGAAATAAGTTTAAAAAGTCATTATTCAGGTAAATAAAAATTTGAAATCCAATATTCAAGTAAAATTCCTTAAAATATAATAAAAATAATAATAATTTTCCACAAAATCCTTCTTATTACATGAGTTGCTAATTGGGTGTAATTAGATTGGACAACAACAACCTTCATGTAGGGCATATTGAGTGAGAATTTCTTAAAACCACTAAAATTTCAAATTGTGATCAATTCAATTTCCGTAATTTTTGTGAGAAAAGTTTACTTTTGTGCAATGGTACCCCACCTATAAAGTAATATTTAATTAATCTATCTAATAATTACATAAAAATTTTAAAGCTACAACAATTCAAAGTAATATTTAATGAATTTCTTCTTTTGAATGTTGAAGATTAAAATATAATTTTAGTTATTGAGATTTATGTTTCAATTGCATAATTCTAAACTTTTTTCAATCGATCCTTTAACTTTTTCTCCTTAGCACAACAAGGTGCATCAATAGATGACAAAAATTCAAAATACTGGCGCTAGTACTACATCATGACTTAAAAACTATCAACTATGAAATCTCCAGCAAGCGAAATATCAAGGAAGGAAAGTAGAGCTCCATGTTTTGCAAGTATTACGTAAAAGGAAACTCTAGGGAAACAAGGATTCCAAATCAGACTAGAACAGGTAGCCTCTTTGGTTTATATATAATTGAGGTAGAACTAGCTCTCTTCTGCCTCTTAGAATTGTCGGATCATACCATCCTCCTTTAGTCCACGTTTTCCATCTTTGTTGTCGGATCTTGCTCTATTCTTGCTTCTTGGGGATCGACCTACTACTCTTATATTGTTTTAATGGAGGTCAGCTTGCCCAAAAACTGGTAGGGAAAAATCATCGATGATAGACAAGTAACAAGTAATGATGCACGACACAATATTTTATGTGGTTATGCAAATGGCCTACATCCATGGGAGATGTAGAAGATTTTATAGAGAAGTTGAAGAATCACAATACAGTCTGTTTCTCACACTAGAAATACAACCCGAGAGAGTCTTCTCTCTATTTCGTCTCAACGACTTTCGGTGAGACCGAAACTTCTCCCCGCTTCGTCTTCCTGGCACACACAGAGGCACTGATACGAAATCCCAAAGGAGTTCCATAAACCTCTTTGTTCCGGTAAGTCCCAGACTCTGTTCTTCTGACAGCATTGTCGAACAGCTGCACCGGTATCGGCGATGGCAATGGCAACGAACAGTTACTTCTGCTACAACGACTACAACATCGTCGTTCTTCTCGAGTCTCTCTTTCTGTCGAGAGACTCTCTTTCGTACTTTGTTTCTGTTTCATAAACAGAATCGAAGTCCTGTCGTACAGCACCAGCAACGGCGATGGCAGCGGCGTCGTACTGTAGCTCCGACAATGGTGACGGCAACAACGTCAAGCCTCTAACCACTCTTTCTCCTGACCACGACGTCGCCTAAAGGTCTCCCAAAAACCCCTATCTATTTTTACGTGACCTCCTCTATCGCTCTTGGTTTTTCACCCTGACCCTGTTCAAAAACCCTGAGGGTTTTTATTTCCCAAATAGAGTCGTATTTTCCTCCCGAGACTCTCTATGCGTAACGTCTCTGTTTCGGCAACATAGATGAAGTCTTCATGCCAAGGGACTCTATTCGTACACCGTCTCTGATTCGGAAATAGAGTCGTGTGCAGTGGACCAGGCTCCATAGTCCACAACAATTCTCCCACTTGGAGACTTGTACACCAATTGGATCGCCCTCTTCCTCAAACAGGATATCCTCCACCTCTGCAACTCATTGCCCCTATCTTCATATTAGGAGACCAACTGAAGCTGCGCACAACTTCAATTTCTCAGGAGTAACACCCTTTGTCAACATATCAATAGGGTTCTTCCCTAGTGCAGGTTTTGTCAACTCCCATGTCTGATTCCCTAACAAGGAATCCATCTGATCCTTCATGGCCAGCTGCCACTTGCTAGAATATTCATCTTGCAAGGTTTCTTCGTAACTCTGTGGTTCACCACCATCTGTCAACAAAATATAATTCAAAGTAGGTGAGAAACGTTGTGGAGGACAATTAGTCCTTACTGATTTGCGAACTGCAGCTAAAGGAGTGGACAACTCTGAATTTGACTACAGAATAATAGGAGTGGGAGCACTGGACCCACTCTCCTCGTCACTCGCATCTCTGCACTACACTGTGGCCTCTGGTAGGCCATCCAGTCTGACAAAGTCAGACTCCTGAGGAGTTGCTTCAGCAACTGTACTGGACTTGTCCTTGTACACAATCTTCTCATTGAAGATCACATTCTTACTTCTTATAATCTTCCGGCTCTGATACCAATTGTTAGGTAAAAAATCGTTGATGACAACAAGACAAGTAACAAGTAATCATGCACAACACAATATTTTACGTGGTTCAAAAAATTGCCTACGTCCACAGGAGCTTTAGAGGATTTTATAGATAGGTTGAAGAATCACAATACAGATTGTTTCTCACACCAGAAATACAACCCGAGAGAGTCTTCTCTCTTTGTCTTCTCAACGAGTTTCGGCGAGACCGAAACCTCTCCCCGCTTCGTCTTCCTAGTGCACACATAGGTACTGATACAAAATCTCGAGGGAGTGCCATAAACCTCTTTGTTCTGCGAAGTCCCAGACTTTGTTCTTCCGATAGCAACATCGAACAACAGCACCAGTAACGGCGACTGCAATGAATAGTAACTCCAGCAACGATGACGACAACATCATCATTCTTCTTGAGTCTCTCTTCTGCCAAGAGATTCTGTTTCACACTCTATTTCTATTTCGGAAACAGAGTCGAAGTCCTGCCCTACAACACCAGCAACGACGACGGCAGCAGCATCGTACAACAGCTCCAACAGTGGCAACGACAACGGTGTCGAGCCAATAGAGTGCCAGTTAAATCTTGCCTTTTCTATACTTTTTTCAACTTTCCAGTTTCCACCCCCACTCGCAAGTCTCCACGCAATTCACGAAAGAGCACACACGGTTTGCCAACAGTGAGGAGACCTGCCATTCCCTGTCAACCGCCCAATATGAGTAATAGACGTACCTTTTTCCCGTCAAAAATATTTTCACAATGTATAATATGTGCCCTCGCCCCCTATTTGTCTAAGAAAATGAGAGATCACAAAAAATACAACAAATTATGATTGTTCTCAACAGTGAACAAACAATGAAATGCAAGACTCTCTACGCACAATGTCCTTGTTTTGGTAATAGAGACGAAGTCTTCCTGCGAGGGACTCTGTTCACACACCGTCTCTGTTTCGACAACAGAGTCGTGTGCAATGGACCAGGATCCACAGTCCTCAACAAAGACATCTCACTTGAAATTCTTTCACATCTGCCCAAGAAATGACAGCTCAAGTGTGAAGCTATTTTAGAGAAATGGTAGAATATGATCAAGAAAGTTAGCTTCTTTCACTGCCAAATCAATTGACATCGGTTTTGTCTATCAAAAATACTACGACTATGGCTTCATATGTGAATGTATGTTTTGTCGCTTGGACGACAAAGGAGCACTCACGCTCCAAGACTCCCTCTTCTTCCCTTCACATCACAACGTCAAGAATATGGGTTCATGCAATGGGGTCATCTTCTAATGCAAGAAAATCCACACTAATCTTAAGCTCAGTTACTATCTCTACAATCCCATTACCAAGCATCTCATGACTCTTCCTCCTCTTCCTCCTTTCAGAATGGCTCATGACTCCTTTGATAGTTGTTTCCCTTTTTTAAGTTTAACCCATTATTAGGTAGTTTCTCATAGATAAAAGGATAGTGAGCCTGAGTTTGGATTGTACGTTAAATGGGATTTGGACAAGAAATAAGCCTAAGTTTTATCCATCAACGGGAGTTTGGATAAAGAAGATGTTCCTCTGCAAATTTCTGGAATTTTGTCTACCATGATTGAAGCTATGCATCTTGGGTTTTCGATTTTCTTTTTATGAATTTTATATTGTTCTAGAAATTCTGATTTACATTTGGAATCTCTCGTCTTGATTAAAATTCCATTATTTTTTTTGTTAAATGTTGTCTATGTTTTTTTTATGCCATAAAAAAATAAAAATTTACGTGTCATTTTCGAGTACAGGAGGATGTAGACTTAAGATGAGGCCTTATGAGCCCAGAGCTTCTTCGATAGCCAGTGGTGGCACGTGCGACTGACAATAATTTGTGTGCCTAGCGAATCTCAATCACGCTGGCGCTCCCCGGCTAGACAGCGTCCAGGAGAGGCAGTGATGTTTCTGAACAGCGTCCCCGGCCAGACAAGATGACTGCACTGTGCGCCAGAGTAGGTTTCGCTTAGTGCGCTGGAGGTGCCAGCATGTTAGTGGGAACAGATGCGCCTATGGGAAGAAAATGCCCATAGCCAGCCATCAACTGTCTTTCGGGTCTACAGAGGGGATCATCAATGTGGGGAGATGAACGACAGGGCTCGTTGTGTGCATTGGTGTCGAATCATCAAAATTTTGTGTGCATTTTCTTCCTGACTCCCGATTGGTCCCGTTCCTCACTTCCAGTCGCCTGGAGACCGGCATTGCGCACAACTGATTCTTGGTCGAGAGACGTTGCTTCAATGGATGGCAATGAACACCAGACGTTACATCGAAGCGCAGCCGAGAGGAGTAGTCACAGAGCACCGAGAGAGAGACGCTGTAAAGGAAGCCTATGTACTCCGACGTGTTGTGCTCGTCGGACGCACACCGGCGACAATGGCACCAGAGGAAGGAGACGGCGGTGTGGGGATGGTGAGTAGAGTCCCAAACGGACGAGACATCTGGCTGTGAGCAGCTAAGAGCGGTGCAAGCGAACAGAGCAGAGACCCGTGTTGTGTGCGCCGGTGTTCCATGCTCTCATTGGAGTGCAGCCAAGGCCAGGAGCACGACATCGTGCTCTTCGGTTGTCCCGCACCACTGTACGCGCAAGAGCACCAAACATGCTCACGGCCCATCCAAGCCCAATGTTATCGTTGGATACATTTAATTCATATATAAATAACAGGAAAAATAGAATATTTTAGTATTCATTCTTTTTCATTTTAGTGCATATGGATTAAAAAATTGGATATGCATATATGAATGTTTAATATGCAAGTGTTAGTTAATTTTTATCTGTATAAAAATTTATTTTGGATTTATGCATACTTAATCTTCTATGCATATTATGATTGACCTAAATATAAGAATTTAATAATTGGCATAAATTTTAGACAATTATTTTGATGTCATATTTTGGTTTACATTTGAATAATTACGTAATAACCACAACATTCTTAATTATGAAAAATGTCTAGTGACATTAAGTTTAGTCACTTAGAGTTAATGACATACAAATTTGTGAATATCCATGGAAATTGAATAATTTAACCTCACGTGGTAATTGTTATATTTAAGTGGTTAATTTGGATTGGATAGAAACATTTAAAAAAACTTTTTAGTCGTCTACAACAATAGAAAATTCCTTTAGAGATAAATTTATGATGCCATTATAAAGTGATATAAATCATTTATGTGTTACAATCTAAGCCTACTCACATGTTTATTTATTTGTTTAAATTTATTTACGTAGGTAAATATTCAATTTTTGGTTCCATTGCATGTTTTAGTAAGCATTGTTGTTTATTTTGTAATTCTTCAAACTTTATCTGTTCCGAATTTTGATTCCTCCAATATTATTCCTATGAATGGTAATAATTAAGCTCTTTGTAGGTCATTTCTTCTATTAAATAGCACTGACGTATATGACTCTTTCATTAGGAAAGTCATCACATTTTCCCTTGGTTGGTCATATATGACTCTTTCATATCAGCTCTTCATCTCATGTTCTATTTCTTTTTTTTAAGATTAACTTATTAGACTCAAGTTGATAAAGTATTGACACATTTTAGGTTATTCAATTTGTTGTTCTTTATGAAATCCTCTGGTAATGTCATGAGTTACTTTAGCACAAATGAGGAGAACCATGCTTTTAGTTCATGTTATGAAGTTATAATTGGATATCTTATTTTTATGCTATGTTTTATTTTCTATTTGTTTTATTTGAGTAATTAAAAATATTAGGCATAGGAATTGATTCGTAAAATGTTAAGAGAGGAAACAATTAATTGATTGTATAACAAGTACATTGTTTCTCTATTTATAATAGAGAAAACTCACAGAATCAAAATAAAATTAAACCTACCCATGTTCCACTTACAACTTGAATAGAACTCCTAATACGAAAGAAAGTAAATCAATATTACAAAATACTGATAAAATCAATAGATTTCTTCTGTAAGATTCTATCCCATGAGACTCAAATAAGACTTTGTCCTACTAATTCTTCCATCATGAGATTCCTTTACCATGAAAATCATATTAGACTCTTCCATTTTGCGTCTGCAACACTCCCCTCAAATTGGAGTTGCTAACTTTTGCATGAAAAGAAATTTTCATCTCCTATCCTCCTCCATACTTAGATGTTCTTTATTTCTAAAAAACAAATTTACCACCACTACTTCTCAACACCTCTTCTTTTGAACTTCTCCTTCTACTTCTCTCCATTAAGTGACCCTTTCCTTTTAAAGAGGCCCCAATTGTACATAGCAAATATGAGAGAAGGAAGCATCACTCTAGCCAAACGATAAAACTTCATATTCCTTTCAATATGGTCTATGTTTGAAAAAAGACTCCTTTCAATTTCAAAGGCAGACAAACCCAATTTTTGTGCATGAAAAAAAGAAAGTGTATTAACTATTTTAATGGTAGCTCACAAAAATATACTACTTTGGTGAATAAAAAAACTTAACTCACTTTGACTGTTGGGTGCACTCTTGTTCTATGTTGGTAGTGGAAGTATAGCCAGTGCTCTAAAGTGATAAAAAAATATGAAATTAAAAAAATACAAGAAGTTTGAAAAGAACAAAAAAAAAGACCTTCGAAAATAAGGGAATCTTCTTTGCATAAAATGAAGATGGTTTACACTCGTGGGTAAAAAGCCTACTTATATGCAAACTAGGGATAAGAATCCTTATCCCTTCATCTTACATGGATCAGTATGATCTTCCCACCTAAGTACGAGGTTTACCCCTTTATTTAAATTCAAACTTGGCATTATCACAAATGCCTAAATAAGCTCATAAAATATAATTCAGGAGCATTTGAATCGATCCGAGTTAAAATTTTAAATTTTAAATGAGACAAAGAAATTGATAGCAAGCCTCTACAGCTTGAATGCATGCGTGCCACTCACCTACACACGTGCCTTGCCTATGTGGCTCAGCCACGCACCTCACCTACATCCTCACCCACGCCTAGGTGGGGGGCAAGGGTTGGGTTGTGATTAATTAAATAACACATTTAATGTAATACATAACTATCTTGATCATATCTAATACTAATTAATTAATGACATTATGTATTTACTAATCATATAATTACTGATTAAGTAAGAAATAATTAATACCCAATGATTTCTACTAATTAATCGGCCAAGTGACATATTTAATGTAATAGCTAATCAATTATTTAATAGAAAAGTAGTAATAACTTACTTATCTAATTAATTAAACACATTCTAGTTATATAATTAGGATGGGTGACTTCCTGAGAAGTCCTCGTGTTGCACCCCTTTTTGCCCTACTTTCCACTACCACCAGCTAATTTCTCCCTCGCAATGCTGCGGTTACGGGTGACAAAACATATTTGTTTATATATATATTTTTTTGACGGTTTGAAACATTCTGGTAGAAGAGAAGGGGGGAAAAAACAAAAAAAAAGAATGATTTTGTTTAGTTTTCCTTTATTAATGCAGTTCGCTACACTTTCGACATGGACGGTGAATGTTTTATTCTTTAATCCAACAACATAGCGCTCCTTTTTTATTTTTTACATCTCGATTTTTTCATAAGATTATAATTTATATTTTATTTTATGTAGGGAATTTGGAAAAGACCAAAAAAACACGGGGGGATAGTGAAGCCGAGGAAGGGATTGGCAGGATGGAGAGGGTAACAACGACGAGTGCGATCATACTAGCACCCATGCACCAGATCCCATCAGACCTCAGAAGTTAAGCGCGCTTGGATGAGACTAGTACTAGGATGGTTGACCTCTTAGGAAGTCGTCATGTAGCACCCCTTTTTCCACATTTTTCCTTTGCCACCAACTAATTTCTCCCTCGCAATGCTACCGTTAGAGGCGGCAAAACATATTTGTATATATAGTTTGTTTTCTTTTTTAACAATTCGAAACGTTTGGGTAGAAGAGAAGATGGGAAAAAATTAAAAAAAGTACAATTTTATTTTATTTTTCGTTATTAATGTAGTTTTGTTCAGTTTCAACACGGTCGATGAATGCTTTATTCTTTAAGCCAACGACAAAACACTTATAATTTTTTATATCCTGATTTTTGTTGAAGATTTTAATTTTTAATTTTATTTTATGGAGGGAATATGGAAAAGACCAACAAAATACGGGGGGAGAGAGAAGCTGGGGAAGGGATTGGTAGGATGGAGAGGGAAACACAAACGGGTGCGATCATACCAACACTAAATCCCATCAAAACTCCGAAGTTAAACGTGTTTTGGCGATTGTTGTACTTGGATGGGTGACCTCCTAAGAAGTCCTCTTGTTGCACCCCTTTTTACCCTTTTTTCCTTTGCCACCAGTTAATTTCTCCCTCATAATATTGAGGTTAGGGGCAACAAAACGTATTTGTATATATATTTTGTTTTCTTTTTTAATGATTTGAAATGTTCTGGTAGAAGAGAAGAGGGAAAAAACTACGATTTTTTTTTTGTTTTCCATTGTTAATGTAGTTCGGTTAAGTTTTTACATGGCCAGAGAACGTTTTATTTCTTTAATCCAATGACATAGCCTTTTTTTAATTTTTAATATCTTCATTTTCTCTTAAGATTTTAATTTCTTATTTTATTTTATGGAAAGAATGTGGAAAAGACCGATAGAACACAGGGGAAGAGGGAAGCCAAGGGATTGGTAGGATGGAGAGGGTAACACAAACGGGTGCGATCAATAAAATATGGCATTTTGATAAATGTGGTTGAAATAAAAACTTTTGAGTAAGATATGCAAGCTAAAACATTTTTGCAATTTCAGTTAATGTAATAAAAATCAGTTTCTATTCTCTTTCTCCAATGAACTAACCCATCAGCTCAGAAAATAGTTTTTAGATATGAAGAAGATTGAATTTTCAGCATAAATGATGCTAATGCAGACAAATTTCAGATCACCTTTGTGCTCACTCTAGGAAAACAACACACAAATTAATTGACTTAAGTTTTAATAGGAGGGGTTAGTCAACTCACGTAGGAGATGAACTTCAACCACATTACTCAGTTCATTTCCTGACATTGTTAGTGGAACACTAGCGCATGATTCATGTTGATGAATCAGAAGAACCCAAAAATCATCTCTAAGGTTTAATTTCTGGAATTCGGATTCTGTAGAATATTGAGAATCATCCGGATGAAGCAGGTGGGATGCCTTGAACCCTCGTCAAATTTTTTCATTTCAGTCTCTCTTCTGCATTCTTCCCTCTCTCGGTCTAATTCTTCTCTAGTCTCTTCTTCCTCCGAAATTGTTTTCCTCTCTCTCATCCTCCATCTCCCTTCTCCCTTCTCCCTCTCGTTGTGAACGTCCTCCTGGCCTCCCACTCCCTTCTCCTTGTAGCTATTTTCTCTTCGCCCAAAATACCCCCTGATTTCGTTTGATTTCCCCCATTTCAATTTCAATTTTCTTTAATTTTTTATATTTCGCCGTTGATTTCTTCAATTCTACTTCGATTCGACTTCGATTTCACCCTTCAACTACGGTTTTCCAAAAATTTAAGAAGGTATGCCTATACCCTGACTTTTTTTATTATTTTAATGTTGTATTTGATTTAGGGTTTAGGGTTTAGGGTATTAGGGTTTAGGGTATTAATTTTAATTTTTGTGCGTAATGTGTATTAATTGTTGCTTCATTGTGGGATTTAGGGTTGGGGTTTATGGTTCAATTTTGTCTTCATAGGGTTTAATTTCTGGATTAGGGTTAGGGTTTAGTGTATTTAGGGTTTGGTGCTTGGTATTTTAGGGTTTAGGGTTTATTGTATTTTTAGGGTTTACTCTTCTTTTTTTTAAATTTTTTTAGGGTTCTCAGTGTTTGGGTTTTAGTGCTTTTAGGGGTTTTAAGGTTAGGGTTTAGGGTTTAGGTTCTGGTTCTAGAATTAGGGTTTAGGGTTAATAGGGTTTAGGGTGTTGAGTCCAGTTCAAACAATGTTGAGTCGCCTACAAAGGCGTCCATTAGCCAACGAAACCCGACCCCCATCACTGACGAGGTACAGTTTGTTGTGACTGTGAAATCATATGGTGCTCTACTAGGGATGTTCGGTAAACTGGGACTTGATATGTGTGTTTTTGCAATGTTTAGTGGATCTACAATGAAAATAGTTTGGTTAATTTGGAAATGTCTTCGAGTGTTGTTGAAAATTATTGAAGTGCTATAGAATGATTTTACCATGTGGAGAGGAGATTCAGGTGTTATAAATATCCACCACTTGGTATTTTATTTTTTTTGGTTTGATGAGGACCATTTCAGATTTAGATTATAAATGGCTGTAAGAATACCACAAATTGCTCGATATTATGACATTTGGATCTTCGAAGAAGACAACAAAATGTTCAATCTCTTGGTCGAGCAGGTCAATATAGGGAACAAGTTGTCCAACAGGGTTTGGAAGCATGTGGTATATATGGACTGTCACCTGAACGTGCCAACTACAATACCCCAGGACTTAGCTTTCCTTGCATTCAATATAGCTTTTTTCTGAGCTTCTTTCATCCCATTGAGATCATATTCTTCCAAGAAGAAAACTTTGAGATATGGATCATAACGAAATGCCCTAATATGGGGATTTGCTATCATAAATGCCTCTAGATGGAATCTACCATCTGCAACAAATACAACAACATCAACTGCAACACTATTAGGAATTGTAGGAGATGCACTTCCCTTGAAGACAAAGGTTTAGATTGTGGAACAATGATATCAATACCAGAGTCAGCTAAAGCAAATTTAACAGCTCTCACAACTGTTGAGAATTGGATGGTCCCTGCCACTGCAATCTTTTTGTCACAAAAAAATGCTTTTAATTGTATTAATGATATGGTCTACACCAATTTTTATTTCAACGAAAACATATAAAGCAAGGATTTTGGTGTAATCTATTGGGACTAAACAGCTATGCCTGTAATGGATCAAAAGATCCAGAAAAATCATCCACACAGCAGCATGCCCCATATGTGATGTCAACCAGAATAAAGCACTCATCAACAGAAGCAAAGGTTTCAAAAATTTCGGAAAGAACAAGTGAGTACATGAGGAGACCTTCGGGGAATTGAAGGGCGACCCTTTTGGGGGTTTATTTCTCACCCAAATGCCTAACCGACCTACATTTTTTCACGCCAAAAATCTTTTAAAAATGGATTCTCTATGCATGTATAATGTCCCTCACCCCCTCATTGTCAAAGAGATCACAAAAACAGCAACAAATTATGTTTTTTTTTTGTAGTGACTACTTTGCTTCAAAGTAAGATAGTAGTATATTGCCTACATCTACAAAAATCGCCTGATCCCAATTTTTATTGATTTTCAACAAGCCTATTCATAAACTACTTGGCAATCTCACTTGGTTCTACCCATTGTCACTCTCCTTATCAACTCTTTGTTGGTCATCTTCTTCTATGACATAGCACTGACATATATGACTCTTTCATTAGCAAAGTCATAACATTTTCTCTTGGTTGGTCATATATGACTCTTTCATATCTGCTTTTCATCTCATGTTATATTTCTTTTTTATAAGATTAACTTATTAGACTCAAGATGATAAAGTACTGACACGTTTCTGGTTATTGTATTTGTTGTTCTTCATGAAATCCTCTGGTAATGTCATGAGTTACATTAGCACAAATGAGGAGAACCATGCTTTTAGTTCATGTTATGAAGTTATCATTGGATATCTTAGTTTTATACTATGTTTTATTTGCTATTTGTTTTATTTGAGTCATTAAAAATATTCGGCATAGGAATTGATTCTTAAAATATTAAGAGAGAAAAAAATTAATTGATTGTATAATGAGTACATTGTTTCTCTATTTATAATAGAGAAAACTCACAAAATCAAAATAAAATTAAACCTATCCACTTAAAACTTGAATAGAACTCCTAATACGAAACAAAGTAAATCACTATTACAGAGAACTGATAGAATCAAAAGATTTCTTATGAAAGATTTCTTATTTAATGTAATAACTAATCAATTATTTAATCAAATAGGTAGTAATTACTTAATTATTTAATTAAGTGAACACATTCTTATTATATAATTAACTAATTAATTTGTTTTGTAGGATTAATGGAGTCTGTAAGAACCACAATGACATACTATTTGATAATTGCTAATACTAGCTAATTAGAATAATATATTTACTAATTAAATAAGTATTGATTAGGTAAGAAAATAATTAAAAACCCATGATTTGTGGTAGTAAATTGGCCAATTGAGCTATTTAATGTAATAAATAATCAATTATTTAATTGAATAGGAAGTAATTACATAATTATTTAATTAATGGAACACATTCCAATGGAGTTGGTATGAAGAACTAGAATAATTTACTATTTGACTGCAACTAATACTAGTTGATTAATTTATATTTAATATATTTACTGATTAATAATTACTGATTTGGTAAGAAAATAATCAATTACATGATGATATGTGGTAATTAACTAGCCAATTGATATAATTAATTATATAACTAATCAACTATTTAATCACATGCAGGACTTACTTAATTAACTAATTAATATAACCTTTTCTTTTTATATAATTAAATAATTATTTCATTATTAATTGATTCAAATAATTTTTTTAGTTTTATTAGTTATTTTTTATTTTAATGACTAATTACTTTTCTTACCATTATTTTTTTTCTATGTTCACTTTTTATTATTATTTCATTTTTTACTTTTTTTATAATTCCTTATTTTCCCTTTTGTATTTTAAATTTTATTATTTTTTTATTTTTCCTTTAATCTTTTCTTCTTTAGGCTTTTTATATTTGCCCATGTCAATAGAGCTTGTCCAAATGGCGCCACATCAGCATGTCTATTAAGGAAAGAGGAAAGAGGAAAGAGAATGGGGAAAGGAGGAATTTTAGGTTTTAAAGGATGGGCTGGCATGGTGCTATATGGACAAGCTTTACTACGTGGGAAGTTGACGGATCGTATGAGGATTCCAAAGGTTGAAATCAGATAATTTGGGAAAAAGTTTATAAAGTCATTATTCAGGTAAATTAAAATTTTAAATCCAATATTCGAGTACAATTCCTTGAAATATAATAAAAATAATAATAAATTTCCACAAAATCCTTCTTATTACATGAGTTGCTAATTGGGTGTAATTAGATTGGACAACAACAACCTTCATGTAGGGCATATTGAGTGAGAATTTCTTAAAACCACTAAAATTTCAAATTTTGATCAATTCATTTTCTTTAATTTTTGTGAGAAAATTTTACTTTTGTGCAATGGTACCCTACCTATAAAGTAATATTTAATTAATCTATCTAATAATTACATAAAAAATTTAAAGCTACAACAATTCAAAGTAATATTTAATGAATTTCTTCTTTTGAATGTTGTAGATTAAAATATAATTTTATTTATTGAGAATTATGGTTCAATTGCATAATTCTAAACTTTTTTCAATCGATCCTTTAACTTTTTCTACGTAGCACAACAAGGTGCATCTATAGATGACAAAAATTCAAAATATTGGCGCTAGTCCTACATCATGACATAAAAACTATCAACTGTGAAATCTCCAGTCAGCGAAATATCAAGGAAAGTAGAGCTCCATGTTTAGCAAGTATTACATAAAAGGAAACTCTAGGGAAACAAGGATTCCTAATCAGACTAGAAAAGGTAGCCTCTTCGATTTATATATAACTGAGATAGGACTTGCTCTCTTTTGCCTAGTAGCATTGTCGGATCATACCATCTTCCTTTAGTCCACGTTTTCCATCTTTGTTGTCAGATCTTGCTCTATTCTTGCATCTTGGGGATCGACCTACTACTCTTATATTGTTTTAATGGAGGTCAGCTTGCCCGAAGACTGTTAGGGAAAAATCTTCGATGACAACAAGACAAGTAACAAGTAATCATACACGACACAATATTTTACGTGGTTTTTCAAATTGCCTACGGCCATGGGAGATGTAGATGATTTTATAGAAAAATTGAAGAATCACAATACAGTCTGTTTCTCACACAAGATATACAACTCGCAAGAGTCTTCTCTCTATTTCGTGTCAACAACTTTCGGCGAGACCAAAACTTCTCCCTGCTTCGTCTTCCTGGTGCACACACAGGCACTAATATGAAATCTCGAGGGAGTTCTATAAACCTCTTTGTTTCAGTAAGTCCTAGACATTGTTATTCCGACAGCAGTGTCAAACAGCAGCACCAGTAATAGCGATGGCAACGGCAACGAACTGTAACTCCAAAAACAACAACGACAACGTCATCGTTCTTCTCGAGTCTCTCTTTTTGCCGAGAGACTCTATTTCGTACTCTATTTTTGTTTCAGAAATAGAGTCGAAGTCCTGCCGTACACCATCGGCAACGGCGATGGTAGTGACGTCGTACTGCAGCTTCGGCAACGGCGTCGAGCCTCGAAGCACTATTTCTCCTAACCACGGCATCGCCTGAAGGTCTCTCAAAAAACCTCTACTATTTTTTGAGAGCTCCTCTGTCGCTCTCTGCTTTTTGCCCTGACCCTGTTTGGAAACCTAAGGGTTTTTATGTTATGCACGCAATAACATTATTATTTTAGTGTTTTCTTTTATTTACTTTATTTATTTCAGTTTTAGGCCATAGGGGTATTTTTGGAATATTTTATTTATATGGGTATTTTTGTAATATTTTATCTTAAACCCTAACCGGGTGAACCCTATTTAAGGGGTAAGAGTAATGAGAAAAGAAAAGCATTGAAGTATTAAGAATTAGGTTTAATCTAACATAAAGAGGCTTAGAGTTCTCCTCAACGAGCTCTAGGGTATCAAGCTTCCCTTTGGCTTGATCTTCGTTTACGTCTTCCCCATGTCTTCCTACTACCCATATGGTAATGCTTGGAAGACCCGTAACCCGTGGTAGACCCCAAATCCTCCCAAAGAATCCACGTGTCAGATCCGGGACCGTAACAACTGGTATCAGAGCGGGAACACAATGAATTATGGAACACAAGCTCGCATGGAGAAGGTATACAATTCCGCGGACAAACTTTGCAAAGAATTTGGAGAAGCACGAGCATTATATGAAATTTTCATGGAATGCTGGACAAGAGAGCCACGCGCTGCCGCAAAATAGGTCACATGACCTGAATTTGCTGAGCATGACAGCCGCACAGAAGACACAGAAGCTATCTCGGACGGACAGAAGACTGTCTCGAGAAAGCTCTCCAAAAATCCAAAATCCGACGACAGATACACCGGAATTTCAAAAATGGCAAAGGATCACCCTTTCCCAATGGATGCCGTGCGTATCTCCACACCGAAGCTGCAGCGGGGTGGGGATTTCCTAACAGAGGAAATCCTGAAATCGTCGGCACCGGAGGATTTTGGGATGACCGAAAATCTGAAATCGGAGGGGAATAGAAAATTCCGTCGGCGCCATAGGCAAAATTTCCGACGGAATTTCCACTGGGCTCTGTTCCGGGGGGCTGAGAAACAGAGGTTCTCTGTCTCGGCAATGCTCCCAGCGGCGAAGCCCCAATGGGCTTCTCGTCGCCACCGGCGAAGCAGGATAGTTCGTCGGCGCCGTAAGAAACTTTTCCGCAAGGGATCTTGGTTCCGGGAGGCTGAGGAACGACGATTCACAAGTTTTCGAGACCCCTCTATCTCGGAAACTATCCAGGCAGCGAAGCCCCGACGGGCTGTGATTCGCCACCAGAAAATCATGCTATTCCGTCGATGCCGGGAGAGAAGAAGGAGACGCCGGTCGCCGGACTTCGTCGGTGCTGTGAGGAATGGAACTGCCGGCCGTAGAGTTCAGGAGCGGCCGAAGGAAGAAGACGACTCCCGATTAAATTTTCCTAAGTTAGGAAAATTTAATCGGCCCGGTCCGCTGAGTCGCAAGCCAAACCGGGTCAACCCAGGTTAACTCGGACGGGCCCAAAAAAAAAAAGGAAGCGGGCAAAGAGAGGGGGCGTCATAGCTTTCGCGGATGCTACTTCAGCACGGGTGAAGACGTCGGCATACAAACACTACTTCCGAGCTTGAGGACAAGCTCGTTTTCCAAGGGGGGTGTAATGTTATGCACGCAATAACATTATTATTTTAGTGTTTTCTTTAATTTACTTTATTTTATTTTAGTTTTAGGTCATAGGGGTATTTTTGGAATTATTTATTAATAGGGATATTTTTGGAATATTTTATTCATAGGGATATGTCTGTAATATTTTATTAAACCCTAACAGGGTGAACCCTATTTAAGGGGTAAGAGTAATGAGAAAAGGAAGCATTGAAGTATTAAGAATTAGGTTTAATCTAACGTAAAGAGGCTTAGAGTTCTCCTCAACGAGCTCTAGGGTATCAAGCTTCCCTTTGGCTTGATCTTTCGTTTTAGTTCTCCATGTCTTCCTTCAATCCTTACTATCCGTACGGTAATCTGTGGCAAATTGCAGATCCACCCAAAGAATCCTTGTGCCAGATCAGGGACCGTAACAACTTGGTATCAGAGCAGGGTAACCCGACAGAGAGAAGCACCAATGAATACTTTGAATTGCTTGAAAGAAAATTTGATATTGCCCTAGAGAGGTTCTCTAAATTTAATCTCGATATAGAGAGGTTGAATGGGCGGATTAACAACGTAACAAGTTTAACGAGGGGAAGGACCACAACGCCGGCACAAAACGCAGGGGGAGAGTTTGCTGCGAGAGAGAAACTCACTGCAGAAGTCGCTCAAGATGTATCGGAAGGGCAGGAGACGCAAGAAATCAGAGCGCCCCCTGTCTCTCCAGCGGCGGCGAAATCCGAAATTGGGGACACAAATCAAAAATTGGACTCCAAATTTCCAAAATCTGACGGTCGGGACTCAAGAAACCCAAAATCGGAGGGGTTTTCTGCTAATACCTCGTCGGCGTTGGACAAATTGGGTGAGACCTCAAATCCGAATTCACACCAACAAGGCTCACGACAAGCAAAACACCTTGCCGAACAGGAGAAGGTAATATTTCCGGTGCTTCTTCCGATCGGGATGTGTTTCGGAGAGCACTCTGTCTTGGAAAAATTCCAAGCTCCGACGCCTCAGAGGACTTCTCTTCGTCACCGGAGAAGTAGGAGATCCCGTCGGCGAAATAGGTGACAATTCTGCAAGGGGTCTCTGTTCCGGGGGGGCCAACGGGCTGCGATTCACCGCCGGAGCAGCAGGAGACTCCGTCGGCGAAATTTCCGCACTATGCGGTGCCGTGAGGACGGCATATGACCGTCGCCCGCCTTAGTCGGTGCCATGAGGGGAGGAGCCGAGGTTCCCGCAATGTCCGACGGCCGCTCATTTCAGGATCGACATGAGGAGGAAGATTTCCGATTTCCCCAGAAGAGCCGTCAGTGAAATTTCCGTCGAAGGAGGAAGATGACTCCCGATTCAATTTTTCCTAAGTTAGGAAAATTTGATGAGTGCAGGAAACTGAGTCGCGCGCGGGACCAGGGGTCCAATACCGAGTCAACCCAGGCCAACTCGGACCGGGTCAACTCGGGAAAAAAAAAAAAAAATCTTTCGCTGGCTTGAGGCAATCCGATACCGCGGTTGACACGAGCGCAGACACTACTTCCAATCTTGAGGACAAGCTCGTCTTCTAGAGGGGGTGTAATGTTATGCACGCAATAACATTATTATTTTAGTGTTTTCTTTTATTTACTTTATTTATTTCAGTTTTAGGCCATAGGGGTATTTTTGGAATATTTTATTTATAGGGGTATTTTTGTAATATTTTATCTTAAACCCTAACCGGGTGAACCCTATTTAAGGGGTAAGAGTAATGAGAAAAGAAAAGCATTGAAGTATTAAGAATTAGGTTTAATCTAACGTAAAGAGGCTTAGAGTTCTCCTCAACGAGCTCTAGGGTATCAAGCTTCCCTTTGGCTTGATCTTCGTTTACGTCTTCCCCATGTCTTCCTACTACCCATATGGTAATGCTTGGAAGACCCGTAACCCGTGGCAGACCCCAGATCCTCCCAAAGAATCCACGTGTCAGATCCGGGACCGTAACATTTTATTTCACAAACAGAGTCGCAGTTTCCTCTTGAGAGACTCTCTACACGCAACGTCTCTGTTTCGGCAACATAGACGAAGGCTTCATGCTGAGGGACTCTGTTTGCACACCATCTTTGTTTCGGCAACAGAGTCGTGTGCAGTGGACAAGACTCCACAGTCCTCAACATTTCTCCCACTTGGAGACTGGTACACCAACTGCATCGCCCTCTTCCTCAAACATGATATCCTCCATTTTTGCAACTCACTACCCCTGTCTTCTTACTAGAAGACCCACTGAAGCTACGTACAACTTCAGTTTCTCAAGAATAACACCCTTTGTCAACATATTAATAGGGTTCTTCCCTTGTGGAAGTTTTGTTAACTCCCATGTCTGATTCCCTAATAGGGTATCCATCTCATCCTTCATGGCTAGCTCCCAGTTGATAGAATAGTCATCTTTAGAGGTTTCTTCGTAACTTTGCGGTTCTCTACCATCTGTCAAAAAAATATAAATCAAAGTAGGTGAGAAACGCTGTGGAGGATGAATAGTCCTTACTGACATGCGAACTGCAGCTGTAGGAGTGGACGTCTCTAGATCTGACTGTGGAATAATAGGAGGTGGTGCACTGGACCCACTCTCCCTGTCACTCGTATCTCTGCACTACACTATGGCCTCTGGTAGGTCATCCTGTCTAATAAAGTCGCACTCCATAGGAGCTGCTTCAGGAACTATACTGAACCTATCCTTGTACACAATCTTCTTATAATCTTTCGGCTCTGATACCAATTGTTACGGAAAAATCGTCGATGACAATAAGACAAGCAACAAGTAATCATGCACGATACAATATTTTACATGGTTTGGCAAATTGCCTACGTCCATGGGAGCTGTAGAGAATTTTATTGATCAGTTGAAGAATCACAATACAGTCTGTTTCTCACACCAGAAATACAACCCAAAAGAGACTTCTCTCTATTTCGTCCCAATGAGTTTCGACGAGACCGAAACTTCTCCATGCTTCATCTTGCTGGTGGACACATAGGTACCAATACGAAATCCCTAGGGAGCGCCGTAAACATCTATGTTCCGGTAAGTCCTAGACTCTGCTCTTCCCACAAAAGTGTCGAATAGTAGCACGGGTAACGGCAACAGCAATGGCAACGAACAGTAACTCCGGCAACGGCGATGACAACGTCGTCGTTCTTCTCGAGTCTCTCTTTTTGCCAGGAGACTATTTCACACTCTGTTTCTGTTTCAGAAACAGAGTCGAAGTCCCGCCCTACAGCACCGACAACGGCGACGGCAGTGGCATCGTACAGCGGCTCTGACTGTGACGATGGCAACGTTGTCGATCCAACAGAGTGCCAGTCAAATCTTTTTTGCCATTTTCCGGCTTCCACCCCCACTCTCAAGTTGCCACGCAATTCAAGAAAGAGCACACGCGGTTTGCCAACAATGAGGTGACCTGCCATTCCCGGTCGACTGCCCATAGTGCGTAATAGACCTACCTTTTTCCTGCCAAAAATATTTTCAAAATGTATTCTATGTACCCTCACCCCCTCTTTGTCTAAGCAAACGAGAGATCACAAAAAAATGCAACAAATTATGATTATTCTCAATTGTGAACAAACAATGAAATGCAAGACTCTCAACACGCAGCGTCCCTATTTTGGCAATAGAGACAAAGTCTTCCTAACGAGGGACTCTATTTGCAAACCATCTCTATTTCAGCAACAAAGTCATGTGCAGAGGACCAGGCTCCACAGTCCTCAACAAAGACATCTCACTTGAAATTCTTTCATGTCAGCCCAAGAAATGACAACTCAAGTGTGAGGCTATTTTAAAGAAATGACAAAATATGATCAAGAAAGTTAGTTTCTTTCACTGCCAAATCAATTGACTTCGGTTTTGCCTATCTCAAATACAACGACTATGGCTTCATACGTGAATGTATGTTTTGTCGATTTGACGACAAAGGGGCACTCACGCTCCATGAGTCCCTCGTCTTCCCTTCACATTACAACATTAAGAATATGGGTTCATGCAATGGGGTCATCTTCTAGTGCAAGAAAATCCATACTAATCTCAAACTTAGTTACTATCTCTATAATCCCATTACCAAGCATCTCATGACTCTTCCTCCACTCCCTCCTTTCAGAATGGCCCATGACCCCTTTGATAGTTGTTTCCCTTTTTTAGGTTTAACCCTGTAAAATTTAGGATATCATGAACGGAACTTTAGATCAACAAGAAAGAAGAAGAAGAAGAAGAAGAGAGAAGGAGAAGAGAAGAAGAAGAACGAGGAAGGAGAGAGTTTGGATTAAGGGAGAAGAGGGTTGCGTCAAAAAGAAAAATGAGGGCGGGACAAATTTTTGGAAAGAGAGGAGAGTGCTTCAATGCCCTACCTCTTAGCCAATGTCTTTATTTATAGTTTTACAATGCCCTTAGGGCTACAACTTGATAAAACAAAAGACATAAAAGGAACACATATTTACACTTCTATGCCATCTTTATGGAAAGTACCATATTTTACACATATGCCACTCCTTTGACGTGTGGGCTTCTTGTCTTGAGCTCGTGGGCTTGAGCCCATCTTCCAACACTCTTCCTCAAGCTGGAGGAGAAAAGACATCATAAATACCCAACTTGCCACATATAAATGATTGGATTTTAGATGTAATGGTTTAGTGAGAATATTAGCTACTTGCTCTTGAGATGACACATGTTTGAGAGAGATTATTCCTGCTTGAAACCTCTCCCATATAAAATGACAATCCACCTCAATATGTTTATTTATTTCATGAAAAACTGGATTTGAAGTGATATAAATGGCTGCTTGATTATCAAAATGCAGATTCAAGGACCCCATTTTATAAAAATCTAGTTCCGTAAGAAGAATCCTGACCCATAAAATTTCACTAATGGTATGGGCCATAGCTTTGTATTCTGCTTCGGCGCTAGATCTTGCAACCACATTTTGCTTCTTACTTTTCCATGTAACCAAGTTTCCCCCAACCAGAGTACAATATCCTGATGTTGATTTTCTATCATCAGGAGATCTGGCCCA
The DNA here is from genome assembly GCF_029961685.1 of Aristolochia californica. Lineage (NCBI taxonomy): Eukaryota > Viridiplantae > Streptophyta > Magnoliopsida > Piperales > Aristolochiaceae > Aristolochia > Aristolochia californica. The sequence goes on from NW_027181771.1 coordinate 24,284,942, forward strand.
ATCTGCATCTGAGAAGCCTTCTATGTTGAAGTGCCCATGTTTTTTATACAGCAATCCTCTTCCTGGAGCTCCTTTTAGATAACGTAATATTCTCTCTAAAGCCTGTCAATGGGTAATTTGTGGTTTGTGCATGAATTGACTCACCACACTTACATCATATGATATGTCTAGCCTAGTTACCATGAGATAAATCAGTTTTCCCTTGAGTCTTTGATATTTGCCAATATCAATATCTTCTTCGTTTGTGGCACATAATTTTAAATTTGTATCCATAGGTGTGTCAACTGGTCTACAACCCTTCATTCTTATTTCTTCAAGGAGATCCAAGACATATTTCCTTTGAGACAATATTATCCCATGTCTGGATTGAAGAACTTCTATACCCAAAAAATATTTAAGCTTACCAAGGTCTTTAGTCTTGAATTCCTGACATATCATCTGCTTCACCTCTTGCATGCTCAAAGCATCGTCATCGGTTAAGATAATATCATCCACGTATACGGCCAATAATATTTTTCCTTTGACCATATCTTTATAATATACAGAATGATCAACTGAGCACCGATGAAAACCAAACCGAAGGAGTGTTTGACTAAATTTATCAAACCAAGCCCGAGGGGACTACTTAAGCCCATATAAAGACTTTTTAAACTGGCATACTGACTCCCCCTCAACCACATAACCCGGTGGTTGAACCATATAAATTTCCTCACTGATATCACCATTTAAAAAAGCATTTTAACATCCAACTAATAGACGGGCCATGAGGAGTTAGCAGCAATAGATAAGATGATGCGTACCGAATTCAATTTTGCAACATGAGAGAAGGTCTCCTCATAATCTATCCCATAGTACTGCGTATAGCCCTTAGCCACCAGTCAAGCTTTAAAACAAGCAACCGATTCATCTGGATTATGTTTCACCAAAAAAACCCATCGACAACCAACCTATCTTTTACCTTTCGGGAGTGATGTTAAGTACCAGGTTTGGTTTTCGTATAAGGCGTGCATTTCTTTATCCATAGCCGCCTTCCATACTGGATGTCTCAGAGCCTCCTGATACGACTGTGGAATGGAAGTAGAAGAAAGGGACAAAAGAAACTGAAAACACTCGGAAGACAAGTGATGGTGAGACATAAAATTTGAGATAGGATGCGAAGTAGTATAGGAGTGACATTTTTTTCTTAAAGCAATAGGCCGAGCTGTACCTTCAGGCCCATACATAGGAGGAGAAGGACTTACCTCGGGTGGATCCGACAACTCCATAGGTGAAGATACGGCCAATGCATCAGAGAATGGATCCACTTCAAGATTGAACGACATAAGCGGACAAGGAGTAGTAGAAGGACAAGTCCATCCTAGAGGAGCATCATGGGAGGAGTAGAAGGGGGTGTCCTCAAAGAAAGTCACATCCCTAGAGATAAACATCCTCCTAAGGGTAGGATTGTAACAGACATAACCTTTTTGGGTGCGAGAGTACCCCAAAAAAATGCACCTCATAGACCGAGGATCGAGTTTATTTTTATGTGGGGATGCAACATGAACAAAACACGTACATCCAAACACTTTCAAAGGAAGAGAAAGAGGATCTTCACCATTAAATAACACAGAGTAAGAAGTTTTATGATGAAGGACTGATGAAGGTAACCTATTAATGAGAAAGCATGTTGTAAGTATAGCATGAGGCCAATAGAAATAGGGTACCTTCATGGAGTAGAGGAGGCCCCGAGCAACTTCAAGAAGATAACGATTCTTCCTTTCAGCAACACCATTTTTTTGAGGAGTATAGGCACATGATGTTTGATGAATAAGCCCATTACTCTCACAAAATGATTTGAAGTCATGAGACATGTATTCCTTAGCATTATCAGTTCTAAGGGTTTGAATTTTCTTCCCAAATTGTGTTAAGACCATAGCATGAAAATTTTTAAACAAAGGAAAAATTTCGGAACGCTCTTTAAATAAATATAACCAAGTCACTCGAGTAAAATCATCAAAAAAAATGACAAAATATTTAACTTGGGTAATATTTGAGACACATAAAGGGCCCCATACATCAGAATGTATTAGCTCAAATGGAGCAGTACTTGTAGTTGTAAGACGAGGAGAATATGTACTCCTGACATGTTCACTTAATTGACAAACCTCAAAACTGAAATTAGAAAGTCCTTTTAAAGATGGAACCAAAGAATGAAGTGAAGGGATAGATGGATGACCAAGTCGATTGTGCCAAATTTGGGCCTCAGATGTAGTGGACGATAATGCAAATAATGGTGGAAGAGTGAAGTAGTACAAGCCCCCCTTTTCCGGATGATGATTCAGCCTTATCTTCATTTTTCTCAACGTTAACCGAGACTGGGTTAGTTGTGGTCCAATTAGGCTTGCCATGACGTTTCCAGCATGATGCCACTAGGTGGTTTTGACAGCCACAATAAGTGCAAAGTTGAGGCTTAGTACGGAAAGAATTCTGATCCGTTCTACCACCTCTATTTTCAGCCCCTCTCATAGTTCTGCCCCGTCCTCAGGATGGGGAAGATGTTCCCCGATTGCTAGAGAGCATCGCCGATGGAGCATCAATAGGAGAAGGAGGGGATGGATCCGGTATCTGAAGTAATGTGGCACTAATATCATCGAAGGATGGAAGAGCAGAAGAACTTAGAAGCTGAGTTTTGGCCACCTCAAGGTATGGTTTAATATTCAATAAGCAAATGGCTGCTGCCAAAGCTTCTCTTTGTCATTCTTGAATGACAATATCAGTGGAATATGGCTGAGCTAGTTTCCATTCTTGAAGAAGACCTCAAAACTGTACCAAAAATTCATGAATATTATCTCCATGTTTCGTATGCAGCATGTTTTGTAAGACATCATATATTTTTTGTAATGAAGTAGTGCTTGAGTAAAGCTTGGCACAAGTGTCCCATATGTTCTTGGCGGTTTCCAAGTGGACCACATTGTTGGCCACCTGCTCTTCCATCCTATTAATGAGCCAACTTATCACCATGTTATCGTCCTTAACCCACTTGTGGTAGGACGCATCTTCTTCATCAATCGGAGGAGGAAAGTGAGCAACGTGGCTCAAGAGGTCACTAGTAATAAGAACCATCCGAACCGATTGTGACCAGCTCATGTAATTGGAAAGACATCTAAGTGGAATTGTAGTAAGACGGAGTATATCACTCTTATTACTATTGTATCCAATTTCCATGATGAGGTACGTAAAATATGGAGGTCAAGGGAAAAAGTCTTCTTCAAAGAACAACGACTCAATGTAATTTGAAGAACCTGTAGACCAAATCAGTCACCAACAAAAGAGAACAAGAACCAATTTCTTTCACGAGGGCAAGCACCAAATTATCAACAAATTTATACCTTTAGAAAGTGATAATAACATCCAGCCATCACTCAACTTCTCTTGTATTCATAAGAACAAAGAGAAGAATGTAGATGCAACCGATTAGGCTTTAATCCAAACTCCAACACAAATGAACAATAGACAAAAATTTAGAGAAGATTTAACAGCAAACCAAGACACTTGGAAGAGATTTTTCTTCAGCTCATGGGAAACTTCAACGTAAAAAAAATTTCAATTGTTGAAGTTAAAAAAAAAAGGAACTACAAAGGGTAAATGACTGCTGGAATTTCATCAAACATATAATGGGCATCCAACAACATAACACAAACCCATGAGTAACCTTAAGTAGGAGAAGATACAACAACATGTGCTGGAATTCTACCTCAAATGAGATGGATCCAAATTACATAAAGGTAATTGAATTTCACCCATCAATCTTAATAAGATGCAAACAGCAAATGATCTTGATCATTCTTGTAATTGATTTACAAGGAGTCAAAATTATAACATCAATTTAGTTATAGAAATAAATCTTTACAACATATAAAGATTTATCTTGACTTGATGTGACTCAAATTCAAGAAGTATAGAAAAACAGTAAAAAGGAGTATGTAAATAAGAAAAGGAAACCAAAAAAAAACGTAAACAAGAAGAGCATGAACTTATCTCTTCATGATTGAACTCCTTTCACAACTTCTTGAACAAATTTCATAATAACTCCATGAAGAGAGATCCAAAACTCCTTACTCTGATACCATGTAGAATTTAGGATCTCTTGAAAGGAACTTTAGATCAACAAGAAAGAAGAAGAAGAAGAAGAGAGAAGGAACAAAGAAGAAGATTAACGAGGAAGGAGAGAGTTTGGATTAAGGGAGAAGAGGGTTGCGTCAAAAACAAAAATGAGGGCTAGACGAATTTGTGGAAAGAGAGGAGAGTGCTTCAATGCGCTACCTCTTAGCCAATGCCTTTATTCATAGTTTTACAACGCCCTTAGGGCTACAACTTGATAAAACAAAATATATAAAAGGAACACATATATACACTTCTATGCCATATTTATGGAAAGTACCATATTTTACACATATGCTACTCCTTTGATGTGTGGGCTTCTTGTCTTGAGCTTGTGGACTTGAGCCCATCTTCCAACAAACCCATTACTAGGTAGTTTCCCATAGATGTAAGAATACTGAGCCTGAGTTTGGATTATACGTTAAATGGGATTTGGTCTAGAAATAAGCCTGAGTTTTCTCCATCAACAGGTTACTCTCCAAAATTCCTGGAATTTTGTCTACCATGATTGAAGGTATGCATCTTGGGTTTCAGATTTCTTTTTATGAATATTATATTGCCTTAGAATTTCTGATTTTCATTTGGAATCTCTCGTCTTGATTACAATTCCATTAATTTTTTTGTAAAATGTTGTCTATATTTTTATTATACCGTAAATAAAAATAAAAATTATGTGTCATTTTTTAGTAGAGGAGGAGGTAGACTTACGATGAGGCCTTATGAACCCCGCGTTTCTTCGATTGCCAGTGGTGGCACGTGCGACTGTCAATACGTTGTGTGCCTAGAGGATCTCAATCCTGCTAGTGCTCCCCAGCAAGACGGTGTCCAAGAGAGGTAGTGATGCTTCTGAATAGCCTCCCCGACCAGACAGGATGACTGCATTGGTGTGCCAGAGTAGGTTGCTAAGTGTGTTGGAGGTGACATCATGTTAGTGGGATCAGATGCGCCCGTGGGAAGAAAAGGATTACAGCCAGCCATCAGCCGTCGTTCGGGTCTGCAGAGGGGGTCATCGACGACGGGGCTCGTTGTGTGCTCTGGCTTCGAACCATCGATGTTTAGTGTGCATTTTCTTCCTGACTCCCGGTTGGTCTTGTTCCTCACTTCCAGTTGCCTAGAGACTGTCGTTGCACATAACTGATTCTCGTTCGAGAGATGTTGCTTCGGTGGGTGGCAATGAACACTAGACAATGCATCGAAGTGCAGCCGAGAGGAGCAGTCACAGAGCACCGAGAGAGAGAGAGAGAGAGAGAGAGAGAGAGAGAGAGAGAGAGAGAGAGAGAGAGAGAGAGAGAGAGAGAGAGAGAGAGAGAGAGAGAGAGAGAGAGAGAGAGAGAGAGAGAGAGAGAGAGAGAGAGAGAGAGATGTTGTAAAGGAAGCCTGTGTACACCGACGTGCTGCACTCTTCGGACTCACACTGGCGACAATGGCACCCAAGGAAGGAGACGGCAGTGCGGGGAAGTGAGTACAGTCCCAGACGGACGAGACACCTAGCTGTTAGCAGTCGAGAGCGGCACGAGGGAACAGAGTAGAGACCGGTATTGTGTGCGCCGGTGTTCCGTGCTCTCATTGGTAGGGGCAGCAAAACGTATTTGTATATATAGTTTATTTTCTTTTTTAACGGTTTGAAATGTTCGGGTAGAAGTGAAGAGGGAAAAAACTACGATTTTGTTTTGTTTTCCATTATTAATGTAGTGCGGTTAAGTTTTGACTCGGTCGGAGAATGTTTTATTTCTTTAATCCAATGACATAGCGCTCCTTTTTAATTTTTTATATCTCGATTTTTTCTTAATATTTGAATTTTTATTTTATTTTATGGAAAGAATGTGAAAAAGACCGACAGAACACGAGGGAAGAAGGAAGCCAGGAAAGGGATTGGTAGGATGGAGAGAGTTTGGATTAAGGGAGAGGAGGGTTGCGTCAAAAACAAAAATGAGGGCTAGACAAATTTGTGGAAAGAGAGGAGAGTGCTTCAATGCTCTACCTCTTAGCCAATGCCTTTATTTATAGTTTTACAACGCCCTTAGGGCTACAACTTGATAAAACAAAATACATAAAAGGAACACATATATACACTTCTATGCCGTATTTATGGAAAGTACCATATTTTACACATATGCCACTCCTTTGACGTGTGGGCTTCTTGTCTTGAGCTCATGGGCTTGAGCCCATCTTCCAACAAACCCATTACTAGGTAGTTTCCCATAGATGTAAGGATAGTGAGCCTGAGTTTGGATTATACGTTAAATGGGATTTGGTCTAGAAATAAGCCTGAGTTTTCTCCATCAACAGGTTACTTTCCAAAATTCCTGGAATTTTGTCTACCATGACTGAAGGTATGAATCTTGGGTTTCAGATTTCTTTTTATGAATATTATATTGCCTTAGAATTTCTGATTTTCATTTGGAATCTCTCGACTTGATTAAAATTCCATTATTTTTTTTGTAAAATGAGTCTATATTTTTATTATGCCGTAAATAAAAATAAAAATTATGTGTCATTTTTTAGTAGAGGAGGATGTAGACTTACGATGAGGCCTTATGAGCCCCGCGTTTCTTCAATTGCCAGTGGTGGCACATGCGACTGTCAATACGTTGTGTGCCTAGAGGATCTCAATCACGCTGGTGCTCCCCAACAAGATAGTGTCCAAGAGAGGTAGTGATGCTTCCGAATAGCGTCCCCGACCAGACAGGATGACTGCACTGGTGCGCCAGAGTAGGTTGCTAAGTGTGTTGAAGGTGACATCATGTTAGTGGGAACGGATGTGCCCATGGGAAGAAAAGGATTACAACCAGCCATCAGCCGTCGTTCGGGTCTGCAGAGGGGATCGTCGACGACGGGAGTCGAATGACGGGGCTCGTTGTGTGCTCTGGCTTCGAACCATCGATGTTTTGTGCTCATTTTCTTCCCGACTCCCAGTTGGTCTTGTTCCTCACTTCCAGTTGCCTAGAGACTATCATTGCGCATAACTGATTCTCATTCGAGAGACGTTGCTTCGGTGTGTGGCAATGAACACTAGACAATGCGTCGAAGTGCAGCCTAGAGGAGCAGTCATAGAGCACCGAGAGAGAGAGAGAGAGATGTTGTAATGGAAGCCTATGTACACCGACGTGCTGCGCTCGTCTGACGCACACCGGCGACAATGGCACCTGAGGAAGGAGACGGCGGTGAGGGGATGTGAGTAGAGTCCCAAATGGACGAGACGGCTGGCTGTTAGCAGCCGAGAGCGGCACGAGGGAATAGAGTAGAGATTGGTGTTGTGTGCGCCGGTGTTCCGTGCTCTCATTGGTAGGGGCAGCAAAATGTATTTGTATATATAGTTTGTTTTCTTTTTTAACGGTTTGAAATGTTCAGGTAGAAGTGAAGAGGGAAAAACTACGATTTTGTTTTGTTTTCCATTATTAATGTAGTGCGGTTAAGTTTTGACACGGTCGAAGAATGTTTTATTTCTTTAATCCAATGACATAGCGCTCCTTCTTATTTTTTTATATCTCAATTTTTTCTTAAGATTTGAATTTTTTATTTTATTTTATGGAAAGAATGTGGAAAAGACCGACAGAACACGAGGGAAGAAGGAAGCCAGGAAAGGGATTGGTAGGATGGAGAGGGTAACACAAACGGCTACGATCAATAAAATTTTGCATTTTGATAAATGTGGTAGAAAGAAAAAATTTTGAGTAAGATAGGCAAGCTAAAACACTTTTGCAATTTCAGTTATGTAATAAGAATCAGGCTCTATTCTCTTTCTCCAATGAACTAACCCATCAGCTCAGTTTCAATTTTAGTTAATGATGCTAATGCTGACAGATTTCAGATCACCTTTGTGCTCACTCTAGGAAAATAACACACAAAGTAATTGACTTCAGTTCTAATAGGAGGGGTTAGTCAACTCACGCAGGAGATGAACTTCAGCCGCATTACTCGGTTCATCTCCTGACATCGTTAGTGGAGCACCAGTGCATGATTCATGTTGATGAATCAAAAGAACCCAAAAATCATCTCTATAGTTTAATTTCAGGAATCCAGATTCTGTAGTATATTGAGAATCATCTAGATGAAGCGGGCGGGATGCCTCAAACCCTTGTCGAATTTTTTCTTTTCAGTCTCTCTTCTACACTCTTCCCTCTCTCGGTCTAATTCTTCTCTCGTCTCTTCTTCTTCCGAAATTTTTTTACTCCTTTCGTCCTTTGTCTCCCTTCTCCCTTCTCCCTCTCGTTGCGATTGTTTTCTCGGCCTCCCACTCCCTTGTCCCTATAGCTATTCTCTCTTCGCCCAAAATACCTCCTGATTTCGTTTGATTTCCCCCATTTCAATTTCGATTTTCTTTGATTTTTGACATTTCGGCGTCGATTTCTTCAATTCTACTTCGATTCGACTTCGATTTCACCCTTCAACTACAATTTTCCCCAAATTTAAGAAGGTATGCTTAAACCCTGACTTTTTTATTATTTTAGTGTTATATTTGATCTAATTTTATTTTTTGTGCATAATGTGTATTAATTGTTTCTTAATTGTGGGATTTAGGGTTGGGGTTTATGATTCAATTTTGTCTTCATATGGTTTAATTTCGGGATTAGGGTTAGGGCTTAGTGTATTTAGGGTTTGATGCTTGGTATTTTAGGGTTTAGTTTTTATTTTTTATTTTTTTAGGGTTCTCAGTTTTTCAGTTTTTGGGTTTTAGGGCTTTTAGGGGTTTTAAGGTTAGGGTTTAGGGTTTAGGTTCATGTTCAAGAATTAGGGTTTAGGGTTAATAGGGTTTAGGGCTTTGGGTGTTGAGTCCAGTTCAAACAATGCTGAGTAACCTACACAGGCGTCCATTAGCTGACGAAACCCGACCCCCATCACTGACGAGGTACAGTTTGTAGTGACTGCGAAATCATACGGGGCTCTACCAGGGATGTTCGGTGAATTTGGACTTGATATGTGTGTTCTTGCAGTGTTTAGTGTATCTACAATGGAAATAGTTTGGTTAATTTTGAAATGTTTTAGAATATTGTTGAAAATTATTGAAGTGCTGTAGAATGACTTTGCCATGTGGAGAGGCGATTCAGGTGTTATAAATATCCACCACATGGTATTTTATTTTTTTGTGGTTTGATGAGGACCATCTCGGATTTAGATTATAAATGGTTGTAAGAAGACCACAATTGCTCGATATTATAGCATGTGGATCTTCAAAAAAGACAACAAAATGCTCGATCTTTTGGTTGAGCAGGTCAATATAGGGAGCAAGTTGCCCAACAGGGTTTGGAAGCATGAGGTATATATGGACTGTTGCCCGAGCGTCCCATGCACTATACCCCTGGAGTTAGCTTTCCTTGCATTCAATATTTCTTTTTTCTAAGCTTGTTGAATCCCATTGAGATCATATTCTTCCAAGAAAAAAACTTTAAGATATGGATCATATCGAAATGCCTCTAGATGGAATCTACAATCTGCAACAAATTCAATAGCATCAACTACAACACTAATAAGAATTGTAGGAGATGCACTTCCCCTGAGCTTGTTTCATCCCATTGAGATCATATTCTTCCAAGTAGAAAACTTTGAGATATGGATCATATCGAAATGCCCTAATTGTAGGTTTAGACTGTGGAACAATGATATCAATACCATATTGAGGAGACCTTCGGGGAATTGAAGGGCGACACTTACAATTCGCCATATTGATTTATGAATTTCGAAGTTATAATTTGTGGGGAGCAGGGAAACTGCAATATTGAGGGAAGGATTGTTAAGAGTCGAATCAGGGACTTGATTTCTGAAGAAACAAACGCTTAGGAGGGGGTCTCGGGTTTTTGGAGGAAAGAGCAGTGTTGGGTTCCATCTGATTAGCACGCTACGTGAAAGAAGATTTCCAAGAAAGTCACGACAGTTACCAATGGCAGACTCACCTTTTATAGAGAAAACAATGAGAAGCGAATCGGAACAAACAAAATACTTGAAGAGTAAAAAATACAACATGAACCAATATGATTTACTTACAGAACATAGAATTCTTCTATAAAACCTTTACTTCACAAAATTTCTATAAAACCTGTCGTATGTGTGAAAAATTTGGGGATAACCCCTGCTCTCATCCACTTCCATTGAACCCGAACCCATTCATGTTACTGTTCGATAAAATTTGAATCCGAGATCTGTGCTGGAGGAGCTTTGAGTCTTACCCCAAAACAATTGATCAAAAGGAAGACGAAGCTCCGTCTGAGACTGCTGAAATGGATTCATGTAAGAAATTGGAAGATAAGCGATGTTGTTTCCCTGAGATTCCATCTCACAGACGAGCTACAAATTATGCGAGTGATCAACTGTGGGTTGCGTCTCAATTTTTCTGTCTGATGCTCCTTCGCACACCAGTCCCATTCCCTTGGGAAATTCCAATCTCTGTTTCGCTTCTTCCTGTTTGCCAGAAATTTTGTAAGACAAATTCCGCAGAGATTCTTTCGACGAGTTGGCGCTTAAAGTGGTTGGATGCTTACGTATTTTTTCATTGCTTCGATTACTGTACTTTGTGAGAATGCGAAGAACTTCAAGCTTATTTGGAGGCCAGGAATGAGGAGAGAATTTTTTCTCGCTTTGGGGAGGAGAACACAAGAAGAAGACGTCAATGCCGTAGAGCAGAGACAATCGATGGCACTTATTCTTCACCCCTTCGACTCGGTTCTTGAAAACCTTGCAGCGAGCCCTTTCATCACCGATGAACTTCATCTCGAGTTTAGATCTCACCATGGCAACTATGCGAAATCGAGAAGAAATTTGGGAAAACTGTGATAGGAGCATTGAAGTAAGAGAGTGAGTGCCAGTTGTTTTCCAGTTTCCGATTTCCACGTCCACTCACAAGTCACCACGGAAGAGCACACTCCTTATTCCCGGTCGACCACCCAAATGCCTAACCGACCAACCTTTTTCACGCGCAATGTCTCTGTTTTGGCAACATAGACGAAGTCTTCCTGTCGAGGGACTCTGTTCGCACATTGTCTCTGTTTCGGCAATTGAGTCATGTGCAGTGGACTAGGCTCCACAATCCTCAACAATTCTCCCACTAGGAGACTGGTACACCAACTGCATCGCCCTCTTCCTCAAACATGATATCCTCCACCTCTGTAACTCACTGCCCTTGTCATCATACTAGAAGACCAACTGAAGTTGCGCACAACTTCGGTTTCTCAAGAGTAACACCCTTTGTCAACATATCAATATGGTTCTTCCCTTGTGGAAGTTTTGTCAACTCCCATGTCTGATCCCCTAACAGAGAATCCATCTCATCCTTCATGCCCAGCTCCCACTTGCTAGAATATTCATCTTTCAAGATTTCTTCGTAACTCTGTAGTTCTCCACCATATGTCAACAAAATATAATTCAAAGTAGGTGAGAAACGCTGTGGAGGACAAATTGTCCTTACTTATGTGTGAACTGTAGCTGTAGGAATGGAAGGCTCTGGATCTGACTGTGGAATAATAGGAGTTAATAATTTGGTTTGGATGCTTGTTATAAGCTATATATGCATGGCAACAATAATAGTATGCTCAATTTTTTACCATGGAAGTCTTTCCACTTGCATAAAATTAATATAAATTTAGAACGCTTTATAATCTACTATTTAGTACTAGATTTGCACATACCAATCATAACTTGGTAGAAGATTGTAAGTTGATAAGACCAAAAAAGTCTAAGGATGAGTTAGAAAGCATAACTTTTGGCATAGATTGTCGTCACTCCATTGTAGAGTATAAATGGTGGTTGAAGATTACAAGGTATGTTAATATGGTTTTATTTCAACAACATTTAGGGTTGAGAATAGTAATGGGGTAACTTCACTATTTTCTAGGCGTCATGTAGGGGTGGGCACGGGTTGAGTCAAGGTCTAGTTTTTTTAAACCCAAACCATGAACCCAAAACATGACCCAAAAAAAAAAAAAAAAACTTGAAAAAATCCCATCTCCGAAACCTCGACTCCTAACCAAACCCCGTCTCGAAACCCCATTTCTCTCCTTGTTCCGCTCCATCACCATATCTCCAACCCATCCCCATCTTGTCTCTACCTAGTTTTCTAATCCTTGCCCCATCCTCGACCTGAAACCCAACGATTTATTTCCTCTACCCATGCTCATCCCTTGTCTCACGCTAATGTAAAAATATAAATTAATTATTATCGATTGATGATATATATGGATACTTTACCTCTAATAAGTAAATTTATGATTTAATGAAATGTAGAGAGCCTAGAAAATAATTTTGATATTATATAATACAAATACAATAAAAAAGTCGAAATACAACAATAACTCCTTTGTCCCTATTCCTGTCCATTTGAAATTGTGGGGCTCTTCATCTGGCATCTATTGACAAAATTGATACACATATAGATAAAGTATTGTTCGACTTCCATATCACACCAATAGATTAATATTAGTAGCCCTTTAAGTGTCATCTCTCTTGATTTTTAACTTTATTTATATTCTATAGACTATATTGAATCTCATTCTAGGATACAACCACAAAGATAGCAAAGACCACCATTTAGTGCCTATACGTGGCTTGAGGAGTCAAGGCCACAAGCTTGCCAACTCCCTTAATGGTGAAAAGCGAGTCAACATGACACATACATGACTAGTCCACAAAGGAGATTTATGAGAACATGTACTTGAGGCAACACAAATTCTATAGTAGGCCTATGAATACACCACCTAAAGGAGGTAAAATTGTCCAAGGTTGGGGAGAGAAAACAAGGGTGTAACATTCTCTTCTACCCAATCCCTGAACATCACGACCAATGTTAAATTAAGTTGCTAGAGACTCCTTTGCCTTGAGGAGCCTAGGCCATTAGCCAACCCACTCCCTTGATATTATGAAAATTATACTTAAGATAATACAAATTCATTAGTACACTCATTATTAACATGCTACATTAGATAAGACCTCACCTGCCAAGACATGGGAGAAAACAAAGGCTTAAGAATTAGACTCTTGTTCAAAATCAACCACCAACAAATGTGTGAGCAATATTAAGATTCTTTTTAGGTGTATGATATAGAGAGTACTTATGATTTGTTGGATCTCCATAATGAAGAAATAGAGGTTAATTTAATACTTCATATTTTTTAAGTAAAAGTATTAGGTAGTATGGTGAATTCTTTATAAAAATTGCTTATGTAGACCATAAAACTCATAGGAAATTATTTTTACATACATTTTATCCTTTTATAAGAGTTTTTCTTTTATTTCATAGCAATTTCATGGTTAAATGGACTCAAAATGAGAAAAAAACTCTTTATATAATAAACCATTCGCTTATGCTAAATTCTTGAAACTCTATTTAGATTGTTAAATGATCTTAACAACAATCTTATTAACATAACATGACCCTAGGGTAGGTACTTTCTTATAACCTTGTCAAAAGTTGAAAGCATGAGTCAACTTTTAGAACTACTAGAAGGTGCAAGCATTTCATGACAACCATAGCAAAAGTTGCAAGTTGTATGACTCACCTTTAAGAACTACTAGAAGGTGCAACTGATTAAAGAACATTTCGCTTGAACTTGGCCATGAGTTCATCTAGATGTTCATTATGTTGAATCTCGGATTCCAATTCTTCTTCACATTGCTTCCTTTGCTGTTCCTTCATTCTTTGAAAGTGTTTTTCTATAAGTTTTATCTTTTCTCGTTGAAATGTTGCAGCTTTGGTAAGTTGGCTCATAAGGTCTTCTTCATTTGGATGTTCTTGCCTGCAAGATAGAGTAACAAACTTAGGTAACTCATTCACATAAAAAAATGGCTCAGTATATTACGAAATGATGGTTATTGTTTTTAGTTTGTCATTTGTACCTGGAACCATCATCTTGCAAGCCCATTGGTGTTGTTGATTTGAGGAAATCATGATCACGATTACATTTTCTGAAAATTATAAAAGTGGTAGGGAAGAGGTATCACAAAATTTAGCTAAAAGATATTCAAGGAGAACTTTGGCTGAAAATTTGTGTCTTATAAATAGCATAATCATCATGATGAATTATTATTTATTTGTGGAACCAAGGTAATACATAAGCCACGAATAACTTTGTAACTTCTCTTACAATGTGAGAAGGTCTAAAGTTATCTTTGTCACATGCCTAAAAGCATAGAAACCAAAGCATTCTTTCGAATGCTTAAGAGATGTTCTTAACTATCTATGGTGTTTATGACAATACTTGGATTTCAACTTGATAAAAGGGAGGTTATAACTATCAATATAGTTGAATTGTTCCTTAAACTTATGTCTAGTTAATAGATATGAACTAAGATAAATCCATGTGGCCAAGAAGAGTGACATATGCCATCACCTTTATATCTGGTTTGCATGAATTCCTCATATTTATAAAGAGAGAAGGAAACATGTTCTTAAAATCTTAGATTGGCATTAAAATTAAAAATTTAGATTTTAGTTGTATTTTTATTTTATTTTTAAAAGGTAAGATAAACATATTTATGCAATAATGACACTTTAATGAAACTTTAAGGCCCTTTAAAAATAAATAAATGGTATTCAATGATCCTTTCCTTGTAACATTTAATATATAAAAATTAGAAACAATTTGAAAAATTTCATATATAATTTCTTCATCCTGATTGTTAATAAAAGTATTTTGGCATTTTAGTTCATTAAAATAAATAAGAAGCTTACAACTTAGTATTCTATTATGTGAAAGAGGTCAATATGAAATAAGGATTCCTGTAAAATGAAATCTATTATGACATATTTAATAGTTCAAAGCTAGTAAATGGTCTACAAGAAAAGCTCCTCATGCCAACGGATAAGGGAAAGTTTTGTAAAACATATATTTAAGTGAAACCATCTCTTAGTGAGAAAAAGAAAAGGATAAGTTTAAAAATCATTAGTCAGACAAATCAATGCAAAATAATGCAAGCTAAGGCATAAGTTTGAAAAGATGAGGAAAATTGTAACTTCTGTGTGTTAATGTAATAATAGATTTTGAAAAATCTTCATATTGAAACAAGGTACAAAGACTTATAACTCAAAATTGGCCATAGAACATTCACAAAAAAATTCACTTGAAAATAAAATTCTTATTGGCACAACTGTTGAGAGTGATTGTTTACTTCCTATTAGTACCATCATACTTATGCAAAATACTAGGGTTGATTCCACTACATTTTGTAGACAGTAGGAGATATGGGGAACATGAAACTATATATTGTCGAGTTCTCAACACGGAGCTATATTGTCTCCTTTCTCGAGAACATAGAGCTATAATGAAACTGGTGTAAAACTTACACACATTCGTTGTTCTCAATAGAGCTATAACAAAGTTGGTGTACAACTTGCACACATTTGTTGTTCTTAATCCAACAGTAAACCGATCTTCAAAGTCCACATTGGTGTCATAAATCTATGAGGTTTTACACATGTTTATCCATTTATTGATAAAAAATGATGTCCACATTGAAAATATCAAAGGAATAATAGAGAAACATGATGAATAAGATTTTCATTTGTTGAAACTGCATTGAGTGACATTTTATAGTATTTTTATTCCTAACCTTTTTATGTTTTTGCTACACACTACTATTTTTTATTTGGTCTTAACATTATGCTAGTCATAATCATTTTCCTTAGAGAAGAATTTTAAAAACACGTTCATTTTCTACTTACATCAATAGAATCATATTCAGGCTAGAGGTTCTAAAATAAAAAATGTAGATTGGTATTTTTTCTCTTCTTTGCTTAGTTTTCATTTATATCCCCTTTGTAAATTTAAAATTTTGTATATAATCTAAAGTAGCTTGGCATTTCTAATTTATGAGTAAACCTTTCGTAAGAGTAATACCATATATGAACATCATCATTATGCAAAAAGTGCCTTTTAGCACAGTTTTGATGCTAAAAGTAGAAATAAAATAAAAAGTTAACTTAATTTGTAAGATCACTGTGACATGTACAGTCTCCAAGTATCATATATGATACTATCCAATGTCATTACATTTGATGACCATGTTTGGAATTGTATTCAACATATATCATTTCTCAAGGTTGGAGCAACACCCTTGAAACCAGACATGTATGACATGATACATGATATGTCTCTCTTAATAGGTACCACCTCTAGGCAAAGGGACCAAATCAATCCCATAAACATGCCTCAAATATTTTACGAGAGAGAAGATAAAGTTGTCATAAAAGAAAATTTTAAAAGATAAAAAGGCCACCATAGTCTATTGGCAAGAGGAAGTAAACCAATTTGTGGTAGATAAGATCTAGTATAGGATCTAACAGGCTCCTGCAATTGTAAATTTTATTATGCAAAAATCTATACTAACAGGCTCCTGCAATTGTAAATTTTATTATGCAAAAATAAAAATAAAAATGCTAAATTGGTTCAAAATTATAAGCATTATACCTCCTTACTTGGGGCAAGATGGGTGGAACATGATTGATATCATAATTTGACGATAAAATTTGGAATAAATCTTGTCATTGAGAAAAGAAAGAAACTTTAAGTTCATAGCCAATTATAAGCTAAGAAGGGTTTAGCTTGAATTTGGCCTACATGATCATGACAAACTTTAATTTTAAGTGAATTATTGTTTTGATAATCACGTTATGATCTATTTTCTATTTCCTTTTAATGATAACAGGAAACTTAAGCCATTAAATCCTCTTCTTAGTTGTTCTTAAGATATGAATGTGTTCACAACTAGCTTTAGCATATACCAAGTTTATTAGATCTAAAGGGGAATATTTTAGGTAGCTTAGTATGTTTTTATTTTCCATTAAAATAGGTTATGAATAGGATGAAGGGTTTGTCACAATAGATTTTTGGTAAAAGGATCTGCTAGGCATTCATTTAGATCATTTGGGAAAATGTGTGGAGGTGGCACAATTTGTTTGATTTCAACTGTGAATGGAGAGTACATACTAATTCAGCCGGAAGAGCTCTTGCCAGTTGTTATGAGAAACATGTATATGCCTCTAGGTATGAACTTTGCATGTTTGCTCCACTAAAGCTTTCAACAACATCTATAGAAAAGTAACCAATATTGTTATTTGCTTGCTTTTAGGATTCTTTCATAAGATTGAAAATTGAAATAGTATTGTTATTTGCTATCACCTACCAAATGAGTCTCAACCACCATATACTTAATACATTAATTTTCTTCTTGATCTGTCTACACGGTTTATAAAATTTGCATTCGGGTGTCATATATTGTTGAAATAATTTAGAATGTGGAGATGACTAAATATCCCAACCCTGATAGATGAATTTGTAGATTTGAATTGATAGGCCATTTTTTGTTAATTTGATAAAAAAATATGATTTACTCATGCACAGAGTTGTAAGGCACCTTGGACTATTTGTGAGTGACTTAAAAAAATAAATGTTACTCTGGGATTTAGTAGCTTTTATGGGTAACTTTGAAGGATAAATTGCCTCTTGTACCATATCACAAATGGATGTAGCTTAAAGTTATCAGAAGCTTGTGTGTAATGACATTAAGCTATAGAGTCCACAAAGCATATTTGAGCTCTCTTGAATTGCTTGGATTTTTCTTTGTTAGCATGCGACAAGATTTTTGAATGTCAGGGATAGTAGGTTTGTATTATGTTTTTTTGAAAACTAGCTTTTGAATGTTTTGTCAATCCTTTTCTAATAATTGAATGTGGCATCTTTGATACGGCCTTTTTTTGGTGAAGTATGAATTTTTTTTCAAAATGAAAACACCTTCTCAAATTAAAAATGTAATTATCAAGCTTGATTGATTGAGATAAACATACAAGATATATACAACTCTCTTTCCAATGTTCTATAGTGAAATAAGGAAGCTTTTAAAAAGTTTTTTATAAGGTTTAGATGTCTTTCCTCTTGAGTCTAGGCAAGATAGGTAAGACATTGAATTTGAATTATTCTTGACACTTGCTTATAGAATCTAAATTGTGTGATCTCGAGTGAGAGTTTTTAGGTAAGTGTCTGGTTGTGACCATAAGACTTGAATCCATTGACTTCTCCACAATAATAATTTTTGGAAGATAGTTTAACAAAAATGAGTGTTGTAATGGATTTACAGAAATGGGAGATCCAGATGAATTAGAAGAAAAGATGGAATTGTTTATGGTGTTCGAGATGAGAAAATAGTGAACAAAGAGTATGATGATGAATGAGAGGAAGAAGGAGAGGACGTATGTATGCAAGATGGATGTGAGGTTTCCTTCTTTTTCAGTGACTTTTCCTTGGATAAGACTGTCGACTTTGATACCATGTGAAAACCTTTCAAATTTAAAACACCTCAAATTAAACTTGTAACTATCAAACATGATTTATTAATGAGAGAAACATACAAGATACACACAAATTTATTTCCTATGTTCTACAATGAAATAAGGAAGCATTTCAAAATCTTTGGATAAGGTCTAGGTTTCTTTCCATCAGAGTCTAGAGAATTTATGAAAGAATTTAAATTTTAATTATTCTTGACCCTTGTTTATGTGATCTAGATTGAGTATTTTTAGGTAAGTGCCTAGTTGGTGAATATCTCTTCTTCTTGATACGAGGAACGTGCATGAAAGAATTTTTCTGAACCACATGTATTTTTGATACAGCTGGACATGGGTCGTTTGAGTGAGATCTTGTAGCTGGCATGTTTTGTAATTTGTCTTGCATGGAAGAGAGAGAACATGGGTCCCTTGAGTGAGTTCTTGTAGGTGGCATGTCTTGTACTTTATCTTTCATGGGAGATAGAGGAGGTTGATTATTATTTTGCATGAATTCAGGCGTTCTTCTTTGCATGGAGAGAGATGTTTGAGTAACTTTTGTGATCTTGTGTCTTCACACAAAGATGTGATCCATATGGAAATAGAGGAACGACAAAGATTTAAAACAACACATATCACCTTATTTCCTTGTTTCTCGAGATGTTGACTTATTGAAATTTCATCCTTCCATTATTAGTTCAACTACTATTCTTTACATGAGATCTAACTTTTTAGAATTGAGGCTTGTGGCGATGAATCTGCCTTTGAATCAACTTTGTGTTGCCAAATGGAGCCAAAATTTTATTGGGCATTTAAACTAAAATTTCTATAGATTGATTCTAGGTCACCTCCATTGAGTCTTTGGTGGGAGTGGTATTTGAGATAGTGAAGGTAATGCTATAGTCTAAGTGGCCCTGCCATTTAGAGTGACAATGAACAATTGATCACTTTATTCAAAATATTGTTTAAATACCTTACTAGTATGACAAACACAATACTGCATTATTGAGGGTGATGCACCAAAGACTATTAATACCAAGCAAGATCGCTCCTCACTAGCATGTGGACCTCAATTGAGAGTGAGTCTTTCCATGTAGAGCATCTCTAGTTTGGAATCTATTTTGTTTTAGAGTGTCTCTCCTTGTGCCTGACTCTTTTCTATCTTTTCCTTCATTTTGCTTCTATAGGGGTCAACTCCTATGCTAAAGGGCTGACTTTGGATAATGAAGGTCAACTCTTTTTTCTTTCAAAACATTCTATTTTTCATAATTGAATCCTTTTCCTCCTCCCTCTTGATGGAGTCAACTCCTTTACCGAGGGGTTGATTCATTTGATGGGGTTCACTCTGTTTCACCTTCAAAATTCTCTATTTCTTTGCACTCGACTCTCTTTATATGTTTGCCATGATATGGGGTCGGCTCCTTCCACAAGGGTAAACTCTTTTTGCTCATTTTAACCAAATTCTTAATTCATGTTTTTTCTCTTTCAGTTGAGGGCTTTATATTTCTTACTAATGTGCTTGACTTCAATGCATGAGTTTGACTCTTTCAACTCTTGGCACTTCAATTTCTTCAATTTTCTAGCAGAAGTAGCTGATGTCTTGCTATGTGATCGACTCTTCTTGCCTATTTTACTCTTCTTGTCTCTTTTGGTTTCACTGTTTGTGCAAAATAAATCTCCTTTTTTCTTGTTTGGTTAGACATTATTGCTGAGTTGTCTAGATGATGTACTCTCTAGAATGACCTACTTACTTTTCTTTTTGTAAGGACCATTGGGTGGACCATGGCCAGTCGAATGGATATATTGCCAGAAATTTCTTTTCAATGTTTTTTTAACTGCACAAGATACTTAATGCATATCATTAGTAATGTTGGTGTACATTGATCATCAAAATGATCTCAAAGGTTATGTTAGGCCGACATCGAGACCCTTGAAAATTGAAGGAAACTCCATTTTTCAACAAGTCAAGTTCAAAGAAGATATCAATGACAAGAAAACAAACAATTTGACATTCAAAATTTTTCCATCCAACGAATATCATAACCGATCAATTTGGAGTGCCTTATGCTTCCATTCTGATTAAGATCAACCTCCTTGATTTCTTTTATCGAGGCATACAAACTCCGTCCACTCTAAAAGATCGAATGAAAAAAAGGCTAGAAATAACCAAGAAAATATAAAAAAGGTATATCTTATTCAATTATGCCTAATTTTTTATAGAGGCATGTTCAATTTCCGTTTACTACATGAAATATAATGGGATTGAGGAGATTAAATCGGACACTATCTTTTGTCCCTTAAATGAGTTTCATTGAAAAGATAAAATCACTATTTGGTGACACTTAAGGCAGGAGAAGCAAGGGCTGGCATTTCTAATATCACCTTTGTAATTTAAAAGAGATGATTTTCAAGATGAAAACATCTCTATGTGACTTTCTTACGATCACAAAACTACCCAAGTTTGAAACCAAAAGAAATGTAAAGGAATATAAAGAATTTCTACATTGGCAACTCTTATGATTTAGAATATCCAAAAATATTCAAGATATAAAAAATATTAAAAATTGAAATAAATAACGTAGAAACATTGTATAAGATACTTGTATTCAGCTTTATGAATCATTTTCACTTCTATTGCCTTTAGACTAAATTTTTTTACCTAAGGTGTAATTTTGATAAAATTGGAAAAACACCTACAAGATAATAATTGTCACTTCTAATTAATGTTAAAGGATAGCTTTATTATGGGAAAGGTGGTTTTTTAGTTTAATTTTCTACAATTAGGAACCACTTAAAAGTTGACAAGGTGAGTTAGTAATGTGGCACGTATCAACCTCAAGAATCACCATAACAAGTAATGCCCGTATGGTTACTTCTAATGTGCACCATGTGTTGGATTCGATTGGGAATATTTCATCTCTCAAAGATAATATCAACACCCCTAAATTCCAACACATATTACTCACATGATATAAGTGACAATGGTATCCCTTGGTAAGAGAACTAAAGGAATGAAATTCCAAATGATGTTATAAGTATTTGAGGGGAGCGATTACAAAGACATCCCATTAAATTTCGCATATAGGATAGATAATGAAGGTGATTGTGAACTGTCCAAATGATGCAGGCATGTGTAAGACTCTTGTGAAGGGATCTAGGTTGATGACTGGTTCAATCTCAAATTACAACCTTATTAGGGAGCTTTGACTTTATCCATGAGAACTAAAATCTCTCCTACCAGTGTATTAGAACCTTCACATGTATGCATGGTCACATACATGCATGGTGGGGGGGGGGGGGGGGGGGGTGATTATGTATATTATAATGCCAATTGTATAGTTTACATTCATGCACAGTAATGAAGGTACACATGGAAGAAATTATATAAAGAGTACACAATGGATTTTTAGAGGCTTCACAATCCTTATGTGGATCGCTTGTCCACCCCATAAATGTTTTTACACCTTGAAGCTATTCTTGTTAGGAATTAGACACCATAATTCCAAACCAATGAGAGCAATAATAATAAATATAGAACAAAGGAAAAGAAAACACGAAAAATAACAAGATTTATACAGGTTCGCTTCAAGGTGAGACTACGTCCTGCCTTCCACTACTGCAGTAATCCACTAACAAGATGAAGTAGTTTACAAGAGAAATTACACACACTTACAAGTGTTCTCTCTAACCTCTCTCTGGCTACAACTCCAGCTCATTCTTGGTGATGATAAAACCCTAACAACAACGTCTCTCAATTATAAAGAGAAAATTAGGCAACCACGATACAAGAGTAAAATTCCCAAACTGCCCTTAATGAAACAACAGTCAATATATCATGGATCTGTGTACCGACTCAACGTAAGGCACTGATTAGGCTCCATAACTTAACACTTCTAAGCTTGGGTAGTCCTACAACATCTACAACAAATAATCTCTAAGAACAATTATAATGTTATCCACAGTGACTCGCCAACCAACTCGCATACCACACTCTCACTAAGATTTACAATAGTTAATTAAGCACACTAGCCTAGACCCACAAAAGGATCTTCCAGCAACTAAATAGGCTATACAAGAATAGACAAAGGGATTGTCAATACCACTTTCTTATGTCTGACACTCACGCCATAGAAATTACAATTCCACCAATTAGAAAGTACAATTGGGAAAGAAGACTAAAGGGAAAAGTGAGAAATTCCCCTTATTTTCCTTTTCTTTTTTTTCTTCTTCCTCTTCCCTTTCCTCTCCATCTTCTTCTCCTTTTCCATCTCATATCTTTGTCTGCTATGATACCATGTTGATTTCTAGTGCTAATACATTAACACGAGAGATTTCAAGGAGAGGAGAAAAGAGACTCTTGCTCGAGGAAGAGAGGAGAGAAGAAACTAAGGGAGACAAAAGACAAAAAGAGAGAGAGTTATGGCGAATTTGAGCAAAGAGGAAGTGACTTGAATGCTCTACCCTATACCTTGAGGCTATATGTATAGTTGTGAGTGTACAATGACTATAATCCCCTTAGGGCTACATGTTTAAAAAGAAAGAAACATAAGAGGTCATACACCAGCTTGTATATTTACAATTCTCTCTCATCTCTATGGAAGTTCTCCTTATTTACTAGTCATGCCACCCCTACACATGTGGCTGTCATTTTACACAATTTTCTCTTTCCTACCCCATAGGACCATCTCCCTTACCGGTGTTGATATAATTGAACTACTTGGATTGGAGAAAGGAGGAGAATTCATCCACCCAAACTATTTTGAAAATAATGTCGTTGGGCTGCCATGGAAAGATCAATGAAAACTTTGTCTCAACACTATGTCGGTTTTAAATATAATTCTCAACATAAATTTTCAGTCATGTTTGTATAAACCGTTCATAAAGTTGAGGCTTTTTGTTGCTACTTGACCATTTCTGCTTCAAATGTCGATTTCTCTTTCTATAAAAATCTAATTGCAATAATTATTTTTGAATTGGAATCTAGACTCAAAGATATTTCCAAAAGTATATAATTTTCTATATGAAATTCATCGTAAGAAGTGAGAAATCCAATGAAAAAAAAATGGGAAAGAAGACTAAAGGTAAAAATGAGAAACTACTCTTTTTTTCCTTTCCTTTTTCTTTTTCTTCTTCTTCCTCCTTTTATTGTCCATCTTCTTCTCCTTTTCCATGTCAAATCTTTGCCCACTTTAATACCATGTTGATTTCAAAGGACAAAACACTAACACAAGAGATCTCAAAGGAAGGAGAGAAGAGAGGAGAGAAGAAACCAAGGAAGAGAGGAGAGAAGAAACCAAGGAAGAGAAGAGAAAGGAGAGGAGAGAAGAAACCAAGGAAGAGAGGAGAGAAGAAAGGAGAGGAGAGAAGAAACCAAGGAACAAAGGAGAGAAGAAACGAGAGGAGAAAAGAAACCAAGGAAGAGAAAAAAGAGGAAAAAAGATAGATGTGTATGAACGAATTTGAGCCATGAGGAAGATGCTTGAATGCTCTACTCCGTACCTTGATGTTATATTTATAGTTGTGGGGGTGTTTATAATAACTAAAATGCCCTTAGGGCTACATGCTTCAAAAAGAAAAGGACATAAGAGGACATACACCAACTTGCATAATTATTTACTAGCCATGCCACCCCTACACACATGGGTGTCTTTTAACATTTTATAAAGTTTTTCAGTTAAAGCTAAATATTTTAGTGCTTGGATTTTAAAATATGATTCAAATACTTCATTACTTGATTTATGGAATTTTTTCATTTGATTTTCATATCATAGAAGGCTCAACATCTTTGTATTGAGTGATTGATTAGTAGACTTCCTAGCATTACCAGCTTTGCAGCTGTATTTTTAATGTCTTTTAGTTTAATAGATATTCATTAGAGCTCCTAAATTTTTGGTAGATTCACCTTATGATTGAGTGTAATCTTGTTTTGAGTTTCATTATAATATTTGTTTATCAAGAGGCTCAATTGTGCTTTAACTTAGACAAACAACCCTTGCATTTGTAAATCATTAATCAAGACTTGAATAAACTAATCGGTAACTACTGAAAATCCCATAATTAGATATAAATACTAATACCTAATAGCTGTTGAAGGTCTCACCATGAGGGCATGAAGTAGCTTTATGTCCATGACCATTAGCATGATAAGAAGAGGTTTAATCCGACAATAGGATGATAATTAACCAAAGGAAGGAGAAGACTATTGAACATGAACAATGTACAACATGGTTGAGAATGAGACTAACCTGGAGAACCTGGTGAAGAGTGACTAACCTAGACTGGAGCCGAAAGCCATGCAGAAATGGAGAGGAAAGTGGGGCGACTGCTTCTGTGATTATACAGGTTGTAGCGTCTCAGCGGAAGAACCTGTGACCTGGAAAAAGTAAAAGGGGTTCACAACTGTTAAGCTCATCAAAGCTTTCAAAAATGTAACTCCGCCAACCAATCTTAACCTGATCTAGTTGATGCTTTACCATCTCTGCTTGTCTCTACAACTCGTTGAGATCCTCTAACATTTTGATAAATGCAGGACAACCCAAGGTAACTCGTTGTTCATTTAGAAAGCCAATCCCAAATTTATATTGAACTTATATTTTTAAATCATCATTATTAAGTATATTGTCAAATCAAGTCAAATACTATTTTGATTGTTGATTACATTGAGTAGGTATATAGGATTAGAGTACCTGTTTGTTTGTGTTTTGATTATTAAAATCTAATTATTGAGAGGTAATTCACAATGAACTATATTATAAGCAATCATAGCAATTTGGGTCAAGCCTTATGTAGCAAGACCTTGTTCACCCCAAAGTGTTTTGGAGAACCTACTGTGGTTGAGTAGAGGGTAAGAAGTTGTATTTTCTGTTGTGTGAGAATAAGACCTTGTGTAAGTAGGTGGTCCTGAAAATCCCTTAAATCTAGGCTTGTTTAGCCTAAATTAGCTACTGAAAAATCCTTTTGTGGGTCTAGGCCAGTGTACCTAATTAATTGTTGCAAATCTAAGTGAGAGAGTGGTATATTTCAATTAGCCTTAGAGGTGATTTGCTATAGATGTCATAGGACAACCCAAGGTTAGCAGAGCCTTAAGGTGGAAATCATTTTGGATTGTGGACTAGCATTCTACAACGGACTATGAACCCTCTAAAAGTCATGTGTACTTTGTTTGTATTGCTTCCAAATGTACCTGATCACTTTGCTTGAATATTGGTTTAGTACTTGAAATTGAACCAACCCTCCAACCCACCCACTTTAGATTTGTTCTTCATCATACCTATTTGAGTTCTAATACACTTGATAAGAGATTTTGATTGTCTTAGATGAAAACAAAGGTTCCTAATAAGGTTGTAATTTTATATTGAACCAATCATCAACTTAGAAGTTTGAGGAAGAGTAAGCTCAAAGTCTTCTCCATAAATCCATGTTTTGATGATAAAAAATATAGGCTATTGATTTTTTTATGTTAAGTGTGAACAAAGTATGAATTTCTCAAAAAGAGTCAACTCCACAAGAAAGGAGTCAAGAACATGAATGAGTAGAAGGTTATAATATCCATGGAGCTGACTACTGTCAACAAAAAAGTTTAAACATACGTTACAAGCAATGATTTAAAAGTTGATGGATTTGAGCACATGATAGATGGAGTCGAGCACATGTCTCTGGAGCTGAATATAATCCGCAATTGTTAAGAAAGGAGTTCAAAAGTTGTTATAAACAATGGTTGAAAAGAAGAGTCGAGCACATGCACAAACAGCCATACACAAACTCAAAAAAATCAAAATCCAAAAAATATCAATTTAGAAATATGGAGTTGACTGCATAATTAGGGAGTCAAACCCATGCACTCAATAATAAGCTAAAATCAGTCAAATCTTACTTAAAAAAGGTTTTGATTTAATTAAAGAGTTGACCGCTATAGGAGGAACCAAGGTATAGGATTTTATCTCCACTCCAAGGAGTCAACCTCTTGTAGGAAAACATAACATGACTAAACCTGAAAAGGGTCATTGGATCAAACGGGTTCGATCCCAAAACAAAGGACTCGACCCCATGTTCCATAAATGGAATTTCAAGCATATCAACATGCAATATCTTTGGTTGTAGACCTCAAAAATTTGTAAGTGTTATTTTAATTGTTTTTTCATATTTTTAAAATTTTATTTACTAAGTTTTTGGCAAAATCTAGAAACAAGCCAGTAAACAAGTAACAACTACTTTTTTTAATAGAATTTCAATTCTATAAATGCACAAGCCTTCTCTAGCTTTAAAAATCATCTTAGTGTTGGCCCAAGTGGCTTCTCAAGAGGGGGTGAATTGGGAATTGAGAATTAAAATTAAGTTGTGCGTGTAATAAAAAATCATGCATAAAAGCAATTCAATGTAAATCAAACATGCACACACCATAGGAGCTAAAATAATTTTTGTTATCTATGTTCCCCTATCAGTATTCACCTCCCAAGAACCCTTTCTTGGGATATTCCATTATTCAAAATCTCTAATAGCCAGAATTATGTAAAGATATTTTTGTCTCTCTTTAAGCCATGTGAAGCTCAATACACGCTTTTAAAACACCGATCTCCTCAAGAGATTGCTGTTAGATTCTAGCTCTAACTGGCCCTTTCTTTCTAGATTCTATAGGTTCTAGATGAACATTTCAAAAATTTAACAAAAAATAAAAAGAAAAATGTACAGCCTTAGTAGGTGAGATCCTTCTCCTTGAGAGATCCAAACTTCCTCTTCCTTGGCAATACTATGTTAAGTGATTGAAGGAGCTTGACTATATATGAATGCGAAGATGGGATGGAAAGAGATGTGAAATTTCAAAAAATATGGCTCACTCTTTCACTCTAAAACACTTTTTAGAGATTTTACAAGATTGAGAGTAAAGGCTTAATATATTTGCCACTAAATGTTCATTAACTTCTCAATACATGGTTTGGTGGGGTATTTATAACTTCTACAACTCAAACTAGTTATTTTTTGCCTATATACAAAAATTGATACTTTGATTGATCGATCAATCGATCATAACAACTATTTTTCTTTTAGACAGTGACTTATTCATTGATGGACTGATTGATGAATATGTTATCGTTGGTGTAAAAAATTTAAGTTTACCGATCATTGACTAGAAGATGATCGATCAATTAGAATTCCCTCGGGCTGTGCAAAACAAGTACAATCAATCAGTGCATTTCTCATGATCGATCATGCTTTAGGTCCCTGACTAGCAAGATTCTGTTTGATAGATCAATTAGGTGGGATGCTCGATTATTCCATCTAAAATTTGCTTGCCAAGGTAGAATTGATTGATCAATCCAAATGGGATGATCGATCATGCATTATAGCATGGAATGGCCATGTTCTGGATGATGGATCAATCTACTATGGTTGATTAATCATGCTTTATATTTCTGGCCTGCATACTTCTAGATGATCGATCATTGGTAGAGGTTGTTCGATCATTCCAGTGCCAGTTCAACTATGTTGACTTTTTATGCATCAGAATATTTTTCTCTAAGTGCTCTATGATGTTTATGATGTTCCTAAACATGTCTATATGCAATTGATGACCTAAAGCTCAATTTTCACAATTATACTTAAAGAAGGGAGATTAGGAATACTCTCTTACATTGTGACTAAGTTTGGACATTTGACTTTTATATTTGAACTCTAGTCTTCTCGTTGTCTTCTTCCTTGAGAGTGATTCTTCAAGAGATGTCTTTCAATGATGTTTGAGGTTGTTGGAAGATATGATGTAATTAGAGTGTCATTGATGTAATATATTTTTTTGTCTCTTCTTTGACTTTTACTAGGATAATTGTAATATTGTTACTCCATAACCCCATTCTTCCTCCTTTTTTCTCCTCAATGTGTGTTCTCTTCTTTATCCAAGATGGTATCAGAGCAGTGATTGGTTTTCAGGACTCATTGCTATGGACTTCTTTGCTGCTCGGATTATGAGGTATTAAGGCGTTGTTCGGTGTTGAAGACTTCATTGGCGTTCTGTTTGAAGAAGACTGCCCATGTAGATCTGAAGAAGATATGCTCCCTCTATTGACTTCTCTATGAAACAATAGATATATCATGCTGGTCCTTGGCACCTATTTCATGCAAGAAGTATTTGTTTCTTGGTATTTGCTTTAGTAAGATTGGTGTTTCTTATTTTTGGAGAACAAGACTGAAGCAGGAAGACAAATGTGTGATCTTCAGTTGATTATCCGCTACTGGTTGAACGCTAATTTACTCTACTGGTAAAGTTTTTTTTTATTCCAAAACTTTTGTTGTTTCATCCACTCTGAAATTCAGAATGATTAGTTTTCTACTGCTGTAAGAGAAGCAGTATGAGATCCTGGAAAGCTAGTGTGTTTGTTGTTGTAAGATGTTAGATTATTTTGTTGAAAACTACTAATGATCATTATCTGAATTCTTGTGAAGCTTGACAAATTCTGGAAATTTGCTCGAATTGAAGATTCAATTGCATAGCTGGAGCATCTATCTGCTAATCTTGGTTCCACGTATGCTAATAATCGATTGTTTGCAGAATAATCTCTCTGGTTGTTGTTGATTAATTTGCTAATAATCCAAGAAAAAAAAGATTATTGTTTCAGTAACTTGCTCTATTTTGGCCATCGAAAGTCATTACTTACTATGTTTGGTCATCAGTGATTTTGTTGTTGGCAGATTTTAGTATCACGTAGCATGCTAATCATCCTGTTGGCTGGTATTCTACTAGACCTCACTGATTGATCTCTGGATGAGCTAGCATTCTTGTTGGACTTCGCTGATTGTTCTTTGGACAATCTAGCATTCTGTTGGCATCGTAATTATTGAAAAGTTAGTGATTTATCTGAATTAAGGATTGAACAACATTGTTCCTTATCTTGGAAAGCTCTACTTTAAGCTATCTTGGCAAATTGCTGGATTAACGGCATTACGTCACGGTGTTGCTTGGCTTGAATATTTTAAACTAGAAAGTTGTTGTTTTCATATCTTTCTTTGTTTTGCATTGCTATTTTTGGTTGGAACCTTTGTTGATTCTGGCTTGTCTCCTTCACTGGCCTTTCCATTATCTCCTGAGCCACCTTGGAGATTTAATCATTGTTTGGAAAGTTTTTTTTTTACCAGAAGTCCCACTTAATCTTTTGATCTTCTGCCAATTTTTTATCTGGCCCAACACTGGCAGATGGAACCATTCCTTCAGATAAAAAAATCCTGGTCTGTGTTTCTTCATTTAGAAAAGTGTTGAGCTTATGAAGGAAGTCATGGCTGGTTTGGCAACAGAGTGTTTTTTCTCCGATTGATAATTTGATGTCTGAAGTATCTTTATTCTATATCTTTGCTCACTTTAATCCCAGTTGGAACTGAAGATCTCTATTGCAGTTTTGGATGTCTCTGTAATTGGATTAATCCTTATTATTCAGGCTTCATCAAGTTGGCTATGTATTTTGCTGGTTGGTATCTTCATTCAAAAAATTTCTTGATTGGCAGCTTCATTGGCTGGTATATTCATTCAAAAGTGATTTCAATATGAGCTGGAAGTTTATTCCAAGCCATGAATCCCAGCCAATAGTTTTATTCTGAGCCATGAATCTCAATTGGTTTATTTGGCTTCCATCTAACTTCTGAAACCAAGGTTGGGGCACGCCAGGATTGAGCAGTTAAAGGCACGAGTGACACTTCAGAGCCCCTAACATTTGCTTGATAATACCAAATCAAGTTCCAAGCTTGGGTCTCTTGACTCAGCCTAACTCAGACCAGGTTAACTTAGACTCATGAGCCCATTATTCGGACTTTGAGCCCATTATTCTGAATTTTAGCCCATTATTTTGAGTCTTAATTTTTGGTAGAGCCAGATTGGTCTCTTGACTCAACTTCACCAAGAATCTTGACTTGGGCCCTTGACTCGGCATGACTCATTTTATTTTTACTTGGATTATTACCTTGGATTATCATCAACTTATTACTTGGTGTACAACTTCCTTATTCAAGGATGGACTCATTGTAGTTTATTTCATGTGTCCTTATTAAGAACTTTCATTATTCACCAGTTATCCGTTACTATATAACAGCACATTTGGTACGTGTTATTTGGGCATTGGCTCATTACCGCAACTGCTATTGTGTCTTTTTTATTGGGACATTATTATTGAAGAAGAAATCCTTAGTTGCTTGCCTCGGATTCATTATTTGCTAACTATTGTTGGCATTGGTTCGTATGATGATGAATTTGAATTACTTGAAAAAATAAAGCACATGATGACCCCGACTTCTTCATCTTATCTTCCTCATATTACCCATATTATCCTTTATTTGACTCTCACTTATCCCCTTAGCACTAAGGTGAAACGGTTCCCATTTAGGCTTATTGTTCAAGTAGGTCCAATTAAGTCCATGTGGATTAGTTGAAGTGGACAACAGGTTGAAACTATATTCTTGGCATTGAAATAAATTTTGTGTTTCTTTCCTAATTGGCAAGTATCACAAAGACTCTCTCTTACAAAATTTTGATCTGGTAGTCCTCTCACTAGTTTGTTGAAGAAATTTATTCCTATATGTCCTAGTCACTTATGCCATAACCAAGATTTATCCATTTTTGCACCCAAACAGATGGCACTAGTTGAGGGTAAATTGACTATGTTCACTACATAGAGATTTCTATTTCTATGTCTCTCTAGAACTAGTTCATCATTTTCTTTCTTTACTAAGCATTTGTCCTTTTCAAATGAAACTTTGTTTCCTTTATAAAAAAATTGACTAATGTTAAGCAAGTCATGCATCAACCCTTCTACATAATACACATCAGATATGAAAGAGGTTGAGGTACTTATTTTACCAATTCCTTTTATTGTACCTTTGTCATTGTCTCTGAAACTTACATGACCTCCATCTTTGGGATTGAGTTCAATGAACTTCTTCTTATCACTGATCATGTGCCTCGAGCAACCTCTATTAAAAATCCAAAATTTTTTTGGTGCCTTGGCTTGGAGACATACCTACATCACTGTTGAATTTATGGGAAAGATAAAATTTTATTGACTTGTTGTAATCAGTGTACATGAACATCTATTTATAATAGAGGAAGGTAGTAGAATCCAATTACAATAAAACTACCTTTGTCCCAATTACACCCAAACTCTAACACTGAAAGATAAGTCCTAGCATAATTAAATAACTCAATATAGATAAAAGACAAACCTAACTCAGACTAAAACTCTTATAGGACATGACCATTAGATAAAGATACTTTCTTGAGTCCTTCTTGATCTTCCAACTAATGTGATAAGGATGCCAACTCATGGTAATCGTTGTGGGTCCTACTTATTATGGCCTTGGCCCCATCTTGTGACCTTCTTTGGTTATTTGGCCCATCTTATTATACTCTTAGATATGTGGGCCTTCCTTGGTCGTGTGGGCTTGAGCCTTATCTTCCAACAATCATGAAAAGTTTAACCCTTAGAGATCCATTTTAGGTTGGGTCCCTTCGGGATAACATTTGAGGTTCTAGCTTATTTGGGCTTCCAAACTTGTTTGTTCAACTTCTTTTGGGTTACTACAACCTTTTTGGTTGATTTGGGTTTGATGCCTTTTTAATTCTTAACTTCACAAATGTGATCGTAGTGACTCATCTCATTGCAATAGTGGCATCTAATGTGAGGAATGGGAGAAAATTTATTGTTTTGCTTTGTACTATTCTTTCCAACTTTCTTCTTAGGTGTGGATTTGAGAGAGAAGTTTGACTTGATGTTCTAAGTCTAAAGTCTTCTTTTCAAATGCAAGTCAATCGCATGGTAGCTTGTCTATCAATCCATTTAGTCTTGAGGCATTTTCTATATATATTTCATTAGCTTCCTTCATGACAACAAGCTCTTCTTTGAGCCTTGCAATCTCATGTAATTGAGCATTGCATTTTTCTTTATATTTGTTTAGACAATGAATAGAATTTTTTCTTCAATTGCATCCCAAGCTGAGATCAAGACTTTCTTCTTTTTGTTCTTGGGATTTTTGCTTGTAGATGGGGTTCTTTCTTCAAGCTTTGGATACTTGTTCCTTCTATGTCCTAGTTTCCCACACTCAAAACAAACATTAGTTTCCTTATAGAATTTGTCATTTTGAGTTCTATATTGGCCTTTTATGAAATTCTTCTTTTTCCTATAGATTCTTTGAAGATGTCTAGTGATGAAACTTACGTCATCAGAGCTTTCTTCACTAGAGTTACTTTCAACACTTGTCTTGGCCGTAAGAGCAATTTTCTTAGCTTGCTCTTCCTCAACATCTTGAGGTTCCATCTCATAAGTGAGAAGGATTCACAGTAGCTCTTCTGAGCTTATAGTTATAAAGTTATCATTCTCATCCAAGGTTATCTTCCTCGTCTCTCTTGACTTTGGAAGTGCCTTGAGTAGCTTGTCATTTTGTCTATAGAAGGAAGTCTCTTCTCCTAGATTGTTCAACTCATTAATTATATGAGTGAACCTAAAGTTCATCTCAGATATTGACTCACCTAGTTTCAATTTGAATTCATCGTCTTGGGCTAGCAATAAGCTAATTCTAGAGTCTTTTACTCTAGTGATTCCTTCATGTGTGACTTCTAGTTTATCCCAAATTTTCTTGACAATTTTACATGTGGAGACCCTATTGAACTCATTTGGTTCTAGGTTTAAGGCCTTAGAGATTGTCTTGAGCTGGTCTTTGTCTTTCCTAGTTAGCTCATTGAATTCATTTTCAGTTGGAAGGCCATATTCAAGTTTTTGAGGCACAAAAGGACCATTCTTGGTTACATGCTACATTTCCAAATTCATAGATTGAAGAAAGAACTTCATTATTACCATCAAATATCCATAGTTTGTTCCAGTTAACAAAGGTGGATAGTTGGCATATTGTTCTTGGGGAAGGAACAATTTGTCTTGAGATGCCATTTATTTATTTTTTCAAAATCAAGAGGATTTTGATTTCAATTCAGTGTTTGGCCCACTCTGATACCAATTGTTGGCTCAATGGCTTCTCAAGGGGAGGATGAATTGAGAATATCAAATAAAAATTAAGTTTCATGTGTAATAAAAAATCATGCATAAAAGTAAATCAAACCATACATACACCATAGGAGACAATTTTTTTTTTTTTTTTTTTTGTTATTGATGTTCTCCTATGGGTATTCACTACCCAAGAACCATTTCTTAGGAAATTTTACTATTAAAAACCTCTAATAGCCGAAATTACATAAAGAGATTTTGGCTCTCTTTAAGCCACTTGTAGCTCAATACATTTATTTTACAACACCAATCTTCCCAA
Organism: Aristolochia californica; assembly: GCF_029961685.1. NCBI lineage: Eukaryota > Viridiplantae > Streptophyta > Magnoliopsida > Piperales > Aristolochiaceae > Aristolochia > Aristolochia californica. Next base: position 24,318,609 of record NW_027181771.1, read on the forward strand.
GAGATTGCTACAAGATTCTAGCTCTAGGAGGCCCTTTGTATCTAGATTCTATAGGTTCTAGATGAACCTTTCACAAATTTAAGTAAAAATAAAGGAAAAATGTACACCCTTACTTGGAGAGATCATTCTCCTTGAGAGATCCAAGCTTCCTCCTCCTTGACAACACAATGTGAAGTGATTGAAGGAGTTTGACTATATGAAAGCAAGGATGGGATGGAAAGAGACGTGGGATTTGAAAGAATATGACTCACTCTTTCACTCTAAAGCACTTTTAAGAGATTTTGCAAGATTGAGAGTAAAAGCTTAGGATATTTTCCAATAAATGCTCATTAAATTTTCAATACAATGTTTGGTGGGGTATTAAAAACTTTCCCAACTCGAACTAGACATTTTTTGCCCGTTTGCAAAAATCAGTACATTGATTGATCGATCAATTGATCATAACAAGTACTTTTCTATTAGACAGTGACATATTGATCGATGGACTGATTGATCAATATATTACCGTTTTTCCAAAAAAATTAAGTTGCTCAATCATTGACTAGGGTATGATCGATCAATCAGAATTTCCTCTGACTATGCAATACAAGTATGATCGATTCGTGCATTTCCTATGATCAGTCATGCTTTATGTCCCTGACTGGCAAGATTCTGTTTGATTGGCAAGATTCTATCTGATCGATCAATCAGGTGGGGTGATCAATCATTCCATGTAAAATTTTTTTGCTTGGGTAGAATTGATCAATCAACCAAATGGGATGATTGATCATGCTTTATAGCATGAAATGGCCATGTTCTGGATGGTGGATCAATCAACTATGGTTTATCAATCATGCTTTATATTTCCTACCCCTACACTTCTAGATGCTCAATCTTTCCAGTGTCAGTTCAACTATGTTGACATTTAAAACATGAGCATGTTTTTCTCTAAGTTCTCTTACAAGTTCTAAGTGATGTTCATGATGTTCTTAAATATATCTATATGCATTTTATGGCTTAAAACTTCAATTTCACAATTGCACTTAACCAAGGGAGTTTAAGAATACTCTCTTACATTGTGACTGAGTATGGACATTTAACTTTTACATTTGAACTCTTGTTTTCTCATTGTCTTCTTCCTTGTGGGTGCTTCTACTAGTGATGTCCTTTAATTATGCTGGAGATCTTGTGTAGGCTTGATCTTTTTGAAGTTTTAAACCTTGAGATGCATTGACTCTTGATGGTGAAATAGATGAATACTTAGTTTTTCAAATTTTTGGATTAATTAGGTTTTTTATCATAAAAAAATAACATAGGAGTCAACCTATGCTCAACACTTAGCCATGATTGAAAATCAAGAGACCTTTGCTATGTAGTCATTTGTTAACTTGCTAAGAATCTATAATTAGTGTTGTCATAAGTCCCTATGTGGACAAGTGTTGTTCTTGCCTTAAAACTCAATGAGGGAAAGTATTTGCTATTGCCATAAGACCTTGTCTAGGTAGGTGTTTTTGTTTCCGTAAGTCTTTATGTGGGCAAGTGTTGTTGTTGATGTTGTTGTTGTTGCTGTTATTTTAGTAAGTCCTTGTGTGTAAAAAAGTGTTGTTATAGGTTATGTATTTAGAGTTTGCTAACTATAAGCCCCTAACTGTTTGGGGAAGGTGTTGTAATTGAACCTGTGTGGGTCTAATTTGTAGATGTCGTTTGGCTTTACAGAGTAGATCCTTTAACTCCAAGGTAAGAGATCCCTGGGAGTAGACCCACAATCTAAAATAGTGATTGTGAACCACTATAAAAGTTGTTGTGAATGTGATTATGATTGATTATTTTAAAGTTCTTAATTTTTTAGTAAACCTATTCACCCCCTATAGGTTTACTTTGAATGAATCCTTTCCAAACTCTGTCTTAAGTCACATGCCATGTCTTGATACGCTTTTAGCTTTGTGATGAAAAATCCATAGGAATTAGTTATTTGTTGTATTTTTTTCTTGTGAGTGTGGCACACACATGCATGGGAGTGGGATCCCTACTCCAGAGTCTTACACTTGCCCTCTACTACACAACCTAAACCTACACGAAGAAACATGAACATAGAAGACATGCCCAAGGAATGAATCATGAACATAGAAATCAAGCCCAAAGAAAACCTATAAGAAGAGAGGTTCAAACCCATGCAAAGGGGGACGTCTTCATGCATGGATGAATCTCAGCCACCTCAAGGATCTTTTATAATTAGTTATCCTACAATCATCCACACGAGGGACCCACCACAAACATAATTAGCTATTCAAGATTCTCCAACAAATCATACTATTAATAAAAATAAATCAAGGATATTTATCCTCAAAAGTCACGCAATAAATGGGAGATAATCAAGGACAAATGAATCACTGAAGTGAAGAGGATCAAGATCCAAGAATCATAGAAGAAGAATGGAAGGAACAACCCATTGATTTGTACAAATTTTTAAAGACACCTAGTTGACACTAAGACACTTCAACATGTGGAATTCTAGATCTTTGTATTTCTTTTTTTTGGGGTTTTGAAAAACTATGCAAACCCTTGTATACTTAGTCTTCACACTGATTCAATTCAAGCAATTCTTTTTGTTCCTCTGTTGGTGGTTTGAAGACTTGTTCTTGAGCATTGAAGTGTCTGCCCAAATCTTCCTTGATTGCTTAAATTTTCTCACCTTCATCATCTAGTTGCTTCACAATCACCACCTTTATCTATCCTAGACAAGGTTGAGGAAGACCATACATGAAATTTAATGGGATGCCTTTTGTGATTTTCTCTTCTTAAACACTTAAAAACATCATTTTGGATCTCGATCATTTAGTCCTCGTACCAAGGGATGCCCTTGTCACTTATTTCATGCATCGAGTAATATGTGTTGGACTTTGGGTGTGTTGATATTAGCTTTGAAAGATGATACATAACTAATACAATCCAACAAAAGATGCATATTAGATGTAATGATATAGATATTACTAGTTACGCCAATTCTTGTGGTTGATACGTAACACAGTACCCACCTCGTCAACATTTTAGTGTTGCTAATTATAGCAAGTTAAATTAAAAAGATTAAACAAATCTTAGCTAAAGTGTAGTTTTGGATAAAATTGAAAAGTCACCTACACAATAATAATTGTCATTTCTAATTAATGTAAAAGGATATCATTGTTATGGGAAATGAGGTATCCCATAACAATGATATCCTTTCACCATAATTAGAAATGAAAATTATTATTTTGTACGTGACTTTTCAATTTTATCCAAAACTACACCTTAGCTAAGATATTTTGGTCTAAAGGCAATAGAAGTGAAAATTATTCATAAAGATGTTTTTTTCTTGAATAGTTTTGCATATTCTAAATCATTAGAGTTCCCAATGTAGCAATTCAATATCTTCTTTTACATTTCTTTTTGTTTCAAACTAGGAGTAAGTTTGTGAGAGTAAGAAAGTCTCATAGAGATGTTCTCATCTTGAATATCATCTATTTTAAAATCATTGTTGATGAGATTCATCTTGGATATAATAAATGTTTTGGCTGAATTTATTTTAAAATCCATCAATATATATGTGAGATTTTGTGATTTGTTTGCTATGTTGTTTTGAGTCTATAGGGTAAATTAAGGCAATGAATAGTGTGCAAGAAGCATGAATGAAGAAATGAGATAGAACTCATATTATAAAATCAGTAGATCTTTTTTGAGTAGTAAAAGAAGAAGAAAGCAACCTCATAAGGAGTTTGAGATAGAGGCCAGCAAATAAAGAAGCCATGGAAATGAGATAAGTTGAAAACCTAAAATCCCAAAATCCCAAAATCTCATTTGATGTCTACAAATGAAAAACTAAAGGCTCAAAAGGAACTACAGAGTATGGTGAAAGAAATGGAGCCTAGGGCTAGTTTATAGAAGAATTTGGGAGAAATGTGAATGAAACCAAATGAAGGGTCGTACATAAAAGAGATGAAGAAGTCATCTCAAGTTGAGAAAGTTGGTCATGAGACCAAGAGTGTCAAATGAGCATAATTGGTAAGAAAATTGAAAAGGAGAAAGAAGCAGTAGGGTAAAGAATGAGAAACTGTAGCCGAAAAGGAGGTTATACACTCTAGACAAGGGTCTTGAAAATTAGCTTCAAGGGAACCATTTAGTAAATCTAGGTGAAAGTAGAGCCTTGCTAGCTCAGCTTCAGAAGTGAAAATTGACTAACAATTTTGACCAGTGTTTTAGTCATTGTGTATGGTTTTGTGAGTATGAAATGAGACATGTAGTCCCAAGATCCCTAAAAAAAGAGTTGTGTTTTGATTGTGATATTACTTGAGACTACTTCAGAAATCTTGAGCATGAAAATAAAGAGAGGGTAAAATTTAAGGGGGAGTACAATTACAAGCTAATGTACATATCTTAGGGGTAGTAGAATGCAATAGCCAGCGAGAGACCATTGCATGACGTCAGGGGAGAATCACTATAAGGGGAGCATACCTATAGTCTCCATTATAAATTTTGATGATATCAAAAGGAGGATAAAATTTGGAGTGAACGTATAAAAATCCACACAAAGTCAACATAGCATTGAACTTTGGGGAGTTAAGATGAAAGAGTTTGATTTTTGTATTTGGTATTCCTTTTATGCATTCATAACATTTGTATCACTAAAAACTTATGAGTTTCTGCTATAAAAATGTAGGGAATGTTCGTTTTAAGAACCCCATTGAGATAATTTTTATGATAACAAACACTCAAGTTACCAATTATATGGCTTAAGTATGTTATGTAGTTTAAAAATTCCTCAAAGAAAATTTTTGTATTCATTTTATGCACTCATAACATTTGTATTACTATAAACTTATGAATGTTTATCTTCATAAAAATGGAGGGAATGTTGGTCTTAAGATCTCCATTGAGATAATTTTGATGATAAAAAACACTCAAGTTACCTATTATATGCCTTAAGTATGTTCTGTAGTTTAAAAATCCTTCGAAGGAAATTTCTAGTAGCATATCCATTTGATTGGCTATGGTCCACTTCAACTATCCATATAAAATTAGAAATATTATATTCTATGATTCCATTAATTTATCTTGAGTTTTCTCTTCAGGTTGAGTGTAGAAGAAGAAGAAGGAAGGAAATTGAAGAAGAGAGGAGAAAGAAGAGGAAGAAGGAGAGGAAGGAGAAAGCTACACAAGAGAAAGAGAGTTAAGAGGAAAAGAAAGAGAAGTTTAGAGCATGTTCCTCTCTTCTCCCTTGGAAAGACTAAATTTAGACAAAGTTGCCCGTTTATATAAGTGATATAGATGGATAGACATATAACAAAAAAAATTATAATTTAGCCTTTTCCCTTCTCCAATGCTCCCCTCAAGTTGATGCACACACATCATAGACACCCAATTTGGAACAAGTATACAAAAGTGGTCTCATTGCAATCTCTTTAGTGAAGATATCAGTCACCTGGCTTTGGTAAGAAACATATTGAAGGCAGATAATCCCAACTAATTTATTTTTCTCAAATGAAATAATAATCAATCTCATTATGTTTTGTTCCTTTAGAAAAGACTGAATTGTAGATAACTTAAATAGTTGTTTGATTGTCACAGTGAAGTTTCATTAAGGTAGATTCAAAGAGAAGTGACTTCACCCATAATATTTCACTCAATGTATGTGTCATTGCTCTCTATGTTGATTTTGCACTGGATTAGGTAACCACGTTCTATTTCTTATTTCTACAGTCTAGGAACTTATTTATTTTATTGAACTCAAAATTTTTTTTGAAAGAAATATTGAAAAGCAAATGGAAAGAAACTTCATAACTCAAAGAAACCCCAATAAAATAAAACAAAATTTTTTTCACATTACTTTGTAAGCATTGAACCGGACCTAATCTTACTCGGTCCAATAACTATAGGACCAGACAAACGGGCCGGATCTTCCGGTTTTAAGCTAAATCTATTTTCCCTATATAAGAAACAAAAAATCATTGAACCGATGGGTCAGTTTCGGTTCTGACACCACTCATCCATGTGGCAGTTTGCTTAATGGCGCTTTCTGCTTCCATCCTAAAATGGTTACTGACACAGCAACATCTGTCATGCCCCATCGTCAGGTTTGTAACAACCAATTTCCTGGTGTCTTACAAGTTACAACTAATTTTCAGGTTTGTTACAACCAATTTTATGAGTGCATTCAATGATTGCATTGTTTGTTACGACCAGAAATGCATAAACAAGAGTTATATAAAGCAGGAAAGAGTAGGGAAGACCATCGATTTGCTGTTGTCTTACAAGTTACAGCCAACTTTCAGTTTTTTTACAACCAATTTTATGAGTGCATTGAATGTCTGAATTTTTTGTTACAATAAGAAATGTGTAAACAAGAGTTATATAAAGTAGGAGGGAGTTAGAGCAATGAGAGTAGGAGAAAGAGAATCAAGAGTGTTTTGTCTTTCCTTTCATCTTCTTCTTCTTTTGTGTCTTGTAAAGAAATTGCAGCAGAGAAAAGGAACAACGTAGCTGTTCAAAGATGTGATCCTCTTTTTTCTAGGAGAGTGGTTTTTTGTACTGCAATCGATCCATTTGTAAGCCTTTTCTTATTCATTCATCTGTTTAAAATGAGCTAATCTGATGCTCTCTCCATCGCTATTTGAATCCTCTTTGTTTTTTTTATTTAATGGTGCTTTCTTAAATCTTCTCAACTCTATTTAAGTTCGTCTGCTTGCTTATCATAGGTAAACACTACGGAGTCCTGACAAGAATTTTATTGGAGCTCCGCTAGTACCTGAGATATTGACAAGTTGAACAATCCAGTTTTTCAATTTGAAATGCTCAAACCCAACCGTTCTAGATGCTGAACTGGTTGGGTTGAGCATTCAATTTAACAAACGTGATGGTTCAACGTAGCAGCTGGCCGGGTTGAGCATTCAATTTGCAAGTCTCAAGTACAAGTGATCTACATCCCTGGATAGTTCGAAGTAGAAGTCGAGGTCAATGGTGAGCATCTCGGAGGCTTCATTTAGGAGGGGATGTCTTTGAAAGTGGGCTTGTCACAACTCGACCCTTGACCTTGAGACTCTTCAGGTTCGGCTTGCTTATCTCCATCTCTTTAGCCAAAGTTGATCAATCTTCATTACTTTCATTTTTTAGAGATTTGAAACCATTGAAATTGTATGCATTGGGTTAAGTTGAGTGAAGATATCGATGGACAAGAGAACAAACAGTCCACTTTTCTGTAGTTCTTCATCCAACGAATATCGTCAACTTCAAGCTACTTAACTCCACTCTTAATCTCTTCAGTTGAAGATGATAAATCTTCACTGAATTAAGGGAGTTGTAGCAACTCAAAGTCAAGTCCTCGAGAAGAGGGGAACCACTAATTATCTCACCTAATTGATCACCAGTAATTGCCACACGATAGAGAGAAACACTTCTTAGGGTTTTGAAACCCTTGACATCTTGTGGGGGCTACAGTATCTAGCAAGTTAAGTTGAGAGATGATATTGAAAGACAAGAGAACAAAGAGTTTGACATTCTGAATTTATTCATCCCTCACCTGATATCATCATCATCTGTTGAGTCTGAGTGCCTTACACTTCCACTCAAATCAAGCACAAGCTCCCCAAATCCTTCGACTTTGAAAAATTTAATCCATTCTGTGAGATCGGATGAGTATCTGTCACTGAGACAAAAGAATGGGAGAAACTTCTTAATCTTGTCCAGAGTATGTAGTTGTAGAAGTTAGTAAACAGCTTGTACATCCATAATAGTGTCAAGCCTATAATATCTTCTTTAAATTTGTTGTCACCTCCTTGTCAAGCCTATTATAGTGTTGTAAATCCATAGGGTTTCCACATGTTTATCCATTGCCTAGATAGAATTGATGTCATCACTGCACACTTCAATGGAAGAAAAGAGAGTATGTAGTTGAATAATATTTTATAGTAGCTTGCTGATATTGCCAGTCATCTGAGTAAAGGTTCTCTTATGCTTTTTGTTTGTTACACACTGCTATTTGTGATCTGAAATAACAAAAAAAGTATTGTGTTAATCAATCTATTTTCTGGGCAAAAACTTGAGTTCAAGTGATCTATATCCCTGGATAGTTTGAATTAGAATTCGAGGTCAAGGGTGAGAATCTCCATAGCTTCATCCAGGGAGGGTGTTGTTGAAAGTGGGCTTGTTCTAAACTCGACCATCGTACTTAAGACTCTTCAGGTTTGGCTTACTTATCTCCATCTCTTCAGCCGAATATTATCAATCTTCATTGCTTTCATTTTTTAGAGATTTGAGACCATTGCAAATGTAATGAGGCTCCTTTATGCATCAGGTAAAGTCGAGTGAATATTTTGATTGACAAGAGAACAAACAATCCGATTTATGATTTTCATCATCCATCGAATATCATCAAGTTCAAGCTACTGAGCTCCTATTGCAGACAAATCAATCCACAGGGTTCTAAAAACAAATGAATATTCTGTCGGTGTTGTTTGTGATACGAAATCAATATTCTGTAACTCTCCAAATGCTCAATAAAAATGTAAAATCACGTTTTCTATGTATAGTCATGAATCTTCTGAGGGCTGTACATTTATTCCTTAACTTGTTCCCTCAACAGGATTGTTTGCTGCATTGAAGAGATGATTCACTACTTCCTCTCACCCCCTCAACCTCTTAAGCAAAACGAGAGTTGAGTGAAAATCCGAGAGATAACAGAAAATCAGATTGATTTTGGATCTTCAAAGAAATGAATGCGATAATGACAAAATCGCAAAACCCAATTGCGATTTTCGTTTGACAAGTTGGAACCGATTTCAGTTCAACTCAATTAGTTTCGATCTTGACTATGAATCTTTGCCGAAAATCTACCGAGTTAACGTCTTTCTGCTGCTGTAACTCGCTGCTCATCTAATCATCGTCTCTGCACGCACAGCTCTGACTCCCACACATTATTCTCTTTTCTCTTCTCTCTTCTATTTTATTTTCCATTTCAGCTTTTTGTCCCTGTTCTTCTTCTTTCTTTTCCGTTTTAGTTGTGTTTCTCTTCTCTTCCGTATTTTCCACTTCAGAGCAGTTTTTCATCTGCGAACGAGGAAGATAAGCAAGGAGGTGAGGATTTCTCTGTATCTATGATAAATATTGGCATATCAAGAACGTATTGTTTATATGTATGATGCATTAGTTGATGCATATGGTATTTAAACATTAATTTTATTTATTATTTGTATTTAAGGTTTAGGGTTTAGGGTTGTGGTTCAGAATTGGGTTTTTGAAAACATGGCCTTGAACACATAGATCAAGAAACAAGGTTGTGGGAAAAAGAAATGAGCAGGGTTGGGATTGGCCAAGGTGGCATTTAGAGGTCATGTTTGGAGTGAGGGTTAGATTTTGGTTGATAACAAGGTCGAGGAAACAGAAACACATGTGGGTAAGAATCAATTTTCTACTTTTGGAACTTTTACATGCTTGAGTTGTTTTTTGAAAACCTAAATACAGTTTCGAATAAGATGGAGTCGAGGGAAAGGGAGCAACCTCTATCTAAAATCCAAATTTCTTTTGAGCCTTGGCTTGGAGACATACCTACATCACGAAAAGTCTAACCCTTAGAGATCTATTTTAGGTTGGGTCCTTTTGGGATAACATTTGAGGTTCTAGGTGATTTGGGTTTCCAAGCTTGTTATTCCAACTTCTTTTGGGTTACTACAACCTTTCTGGTTGATTTGGGTATCCCATGTTTGTTTGATGCTTTTTTCATTCTTAATTTCATAAATGTGGGAATAGTGACACATCTCATTGCAATAGTGGCATCTAATGTGAGGAATGGGAGAAATTTTCTTATTTTGCTTTGTACTCTTCTTTCCAACTTTCTTCTTAGATGTGGATTTGAGAGATGGAAGTTTGACTTGATGTTCTAAGTCTAAACTCTTCTTTTAAAATGCAAGCCAATCACATGATAGCTTGTCTATCAATTCATTTTGTCTTGAGGCATTTGCTATATATCTTTCGTTAGCCTCCAACAAGCTCTTCCTTGAGCCTTACAATCTTATGTAATTGAGCATTGCATTTTTCTTTATATTTGTTTAGACAATGAATAGACTCTTTTCTTCAATTGTATCCCAAACTGAGATCAAGACTTTCTTCTTTTTGTTCTTGGGATCTTTGCTTGTAGATGGAGTTCTTTCTTCAAGCTTTGGATATTTGTTCCTTCTATATCCTAGTTTCCCACACTCAAAACAAACATCAGTTTCCTTATAGAATTTGTCATTTTGAGTTGTACATTGGCCTTTTATGAAATTCTTCATTTTCCTATAGATTCTTTGAAGAAGTCTAGTGATAAAACTTACGCCATCAGAGCTTTCTTCACTAGAGTTACTTTCAACTCTCGTCTTGGGCTTAAGAGCTATTTTTTTAGCTTGCTCTTCCTCAACATCTTGAGGTTCCATCTCATAAGTGAGAAGGATTCATAGTAGCTATTCTGAGCTTATAGTTCTAAAGTTATCATTCTCATGCACGGTTATCTTCCTTGCCTCTCAAAAATTTGGAAGTGCCTTGAGTAGCTTGTCATTTTGTCTATACAAGGAAATCTCTTCTCCTAGAATGTTCAACTCATTAATTATATGAGTAAACCTAGAGTTCATCTCAGCTATTGATTCACCTAGTTTCTTTTTGAATTCATCTTCTTGGACTAGCAATAAGCTAATTCTAGAGTCTTTTACTCTAGTGATTCCTTCATGTGTGACCTTTAGTTTTTGCCAAATTTCCTTGACAATTTTACATGTGGGGACCCTATTGAACTCATTTGGTTCTAGGTGGAAGGCCTTAGAGTTTGTCTTGAGCTGCTCTTTCTCTTTCCTAGTTAGCTTATTGAATTCAATTTCAATCGGAAGGCCATATTCAAGTTTTTGTGGCTCAAAAGGACCATTCTCTGTTACATGCTATATGTCCAAATTCATAGATTGTAGGAAGAATTCCATTCTTACCTTCGAATATCCATATTTTTTTCCATTGAACAAAGGTGGATAGTTGGCATATTTTTCTTTGGGGAAGAGCAATTTTTCTTGAGATGCCATTTATTATTTTTTCAAAATCATGAGGATTTTGATTTCAATTAAGTGTTTGGCCCACTCTAATAGCAATTGTTGGCCCAATGGCTTCTCAAGGGGAGGATGAATTGAGAATATTGAATTAACATTAAGTTGCACTTGTAATAAAAATCATGCATAAAAGTAATTCGATGTAAAACAAAACATGCATACACCATAGGAGACAAAAAAAAATTTGTTATTGATGTTCCCCTATTGGTATTCACTGCGAGAAAACCATTGCTTGGGAAATTCCACTATTCAAAAGCTCTAATAGCCGAAATTACATAAAGAGATTTCAGTTTTCTTTAAACCACGTGTAGCTTAATACATGTATTTTATAAAACCAATCTTCCCAAGAGATTGCTACTAGATTCTAGCTCTAGCTGGCCCTTTGTATCTAGATTCTATAGGTTCTAGATGTACCTTTCATAAATTTAAGTAAATATATAGGAAAAATGTACACCCTTACTTGGAGAGATCATTCTCCTTGAGAGATCCAAGCTTCCTCTTCCTTGGCAACACAATGTGAAGTGATTGAAGGAGTTTGACTAAATGAAAGCAAGGATGGGATGGAAAGAGACTTGAAATTTCAAAGAATATGACTCACTCCTCCACTCTAAAGCATTTTTCAGAGATTTTGCATGATTGAGAGTAAATGCTTAGGATATTTGAAAATAAATGCTCATTAAAATTTTCAATACAATGTTTGGTGGGGTATTAAAAACTTTCCCGTTAGCAAAAATCAATACTTTTATTGATTGATCATTGTTATGTGACTAATCGATCAATTGATCATAACAACTACTTTTCTATTAGACAATGACATATTGATCGATGGACTGATTGATCAATATGTTATAGTTGGTCTAGAAAAGTTGAGTTACTCATTCATTGACTACGGGCTGATCGATCAATCAGAATTCCCTCTGACTATGCAATACAAATATGATTGATTAGTGCATTTCCTATGATCAATCATGTTTTATGCCTCAGACTTGCAAGATTCTGTTTGATTTCCAAGATTATGTCTGATCAATCAATCAGGTGGGGTGATCAATCATTCCATGTAAAATTTGTTTTCCTGGGTAGAATTGATCAATCAATCCAAATGGGATGATTGATCAGGCTCCATAGCATGAAATAGTCATGTTCTGGATGATGGATCTATCGACTAGTGTTTCTCAATCATGCTTTATATTTCTGGCCCCTGCACTTCTAGATGATTGATCACTCCAGTGTCAGTTCAACTATGTTGACATTTAAAATATGAGAATATTTTTTGTCTCTAAGTTCTCTAACAAGTTCTAAGTGATGTTCTTAAACATATCTATATGCATTTTGTGACTTAAAGCTCCAATTTCACAATTGTACTTAACGAAGGGAGTTTAGGAATACTCTCTTACATTGTGACTGAGTATGGACATTTAATTTTTACATTTGAACTCTAGTCTTCTCGTTGTCTTCTTCCTCGTCTGTGCTTCTTCTAGTGTTGTCCTTCATTGATGCTCGAGATATTGTGTAGGCTTGATCGTTTTGAAGTTTTAAACCTTGAGATGCATTGACTCTTGAAAGTGAAAGATCTGAATACTTAGTTTTTCAAATGTTTAGATCAATGTAGTTATGTTATCATAAAAAAATATCATAGGAGTCAACCTATGCTCAACACTTAGCCATGAATTTGAAGTGCCTCACATTCGTACTCTGTGATCCACTTGTCCCATACTCTGAAATTAGAAGAATGGAGGTCTTCAACTTGAGTTTTTCAAGCATGCTAAGTATTTGCTTTTACATTCATAGTTATTTTAGTACTTTGTTTGGTTGATTTGAGTTTTGATAAATTACTTTATCTGAGTTTTGAATTTTGATATCAAAACTCTTTGAAGAGATTATTGTATACTTTTAATTTTTATACATAGTGGGGCCAATCATATTGGTAGAACCACTTAAGTATTTTTTATATTATATTATGTTGTTCCATTGATCTATCTGTCTATCAAGAGGCATATTGTGCTTGATTGAAAAGCAAGAGACCTTTGTTATGTAGTCATTTATTAACTTGCTAAGCATCTATACTTAGTGTTGTCGTAAGTCCCTATGTGGACAAGTGTTGTTCTTGCCATAATATCTATGTGGGTTAGTATTTTCTATTGCCATAAGACCATGTCCGGGCAGGTGTTGTTGTTTCCATAAGTCCATATGTGGGCAAGTGTTGTTGTTGATGTTGCTATTGTTGTTGTTGTTGTTATTATTGTTATTGTTATTGTTGTTTTAGTAAGTCCTTGTGTGAAAAAAAGTGTTGTTATAGGTTTTTTATTTAGAGTTTGTTAACTATAAGCCCCTAACTGTTAGGGGAAGGTGTTGCAATTGAATTTGTGTGGTTCTAATTTGTAGATGTCGTTTGGCTTTACATAGTGGATCCTTTAACTCCAAGGTAAGAGATCCTTGGGAGTAGAGCCACAATCTAAGATAGTGATTGTGAACCACTTCAAATATTGGTGTTGTGGATGTGATTATGCTAGATTGATTTAAAGTTCATAATTTTTTAGTAAACCTATTCACCCCCTATAAGTTTACTTCGAACGAATCCTTTACAAACTCTGTCTTAAGTCTCATGCCAAGTGTTGATAGCATTGTGATGCAAAATCCATAGGAACTAGTTCTTAGTTGTGTTTGTTTTCTTGTGAGTGTGGCACACACATGTATGGAAGGGGATCTTTACTCCTGAGTCTTACTCTTCCCCTCTGCTACACAACCTAAAGCTACACGAAGAAACATGAACATAGAAGACATGCCCAAGGAATGAATCATTAACATAGAAATCATGCCCATGGAAAACCTACAAGAAGATAGATTCACACCCATGGAAAGGAGACATTATTCTCAGTCATGCAAGCCATGCAAAGGGGGAAGTCTTCAAGCACGGATGAATCTCAGCCACCTCAAGCATCTTCTATAATTAGTTATCCTACAATCACCCACATGAGGGTCCTACCACAAGCAAAATTAGCTATTCAAGATTCTCCTACAAATCATACTCAATTAATCAAAATCAATCAAGGATAATCATCCTAAAAAATCAGTCAATAAAAGGGAGAATCAAGGACAAATGAATCACTGAAGTGAAGAGTATCAAGATCCAATAATCGTAGAAGAAGAATGAAAGGAACAACCCATTGATTTGTCCAAATTTGCAAAGACACCTAGATGAAACTAAGACACTTCAATGTGAGGAATTCAGACCTTTGTATTCCCATTTTGTGAGGTTTTGGAAAACTATGTAAACCCTTGTATACTTATGTCTTCACACTGATTCAATTCAAGCAATTCTTTTTGTTCCTCTGTTGGTGGTTCAAAGACTTGTTCTTGTGCATTGAAGCGCCTTCTCAAATCTTCCATGATTGCTTGAATTTTCTCACCTTCATCATGATGAATTTATGAAAAAGAGAAATACTTCATTAACTTATTATAACCGGAGTACATTAACCTCTATTTATAATAGAGGAAGGTAGTAGAGTCCAATTACAATAAAATTACCTTTGTCCCAATTACACTCAAACTCTAACTCTTAAAGATAAGTCCTAGTATAATTAAATAACTCAATATAGGTAAAAGACAAACATTACTCAAACTAGAACTCTTCTAGGACGTGACCATAAGATAAAGATGCCTTTGTGAGTCCTTATTGATCTTCCAACTAATGTGATAAGGATGTCAGCTTGTGGTAATCATGGTTGGTGGTCCTTTGGCCCATCTTGTGGGCCTTTCTTGGTCAGGTGGCCCATGTTATAATACTCTTAGATATGTGGGCCTTCCTTGGTCGTGTGGGCTGGTGCCCATATTCCAACACATCATTTGGCTGCTTCACAATCACCTCCTTTATCTATCCTATACAAGGATGAGGAAGACCATACATGAAATTTAATGGGATGCCTTTCGTGATTTTCTCTTCTGAAACACTTAAAAAACATCATTGTGGAACTGGAGCTTTTAGTCCTCTTACCAAGGGATACGTTTGTTACTTATATCATGTATCGAGTAATATGTGTTGGACTTTGGGTGTGTTGATTAGCTTTGAAAGATGATACATAATTAATACAATCCAAAAAATGATGCATATTAGATGTAATGATACAGATATTATCAGTTACGTCAATTCTTGAGGTTGATACTTAACACATTACCCACCTCTTCTACTTTTTAGTGCTGCTAATTATAGCAAGTTAAACTACAAAGACTAAAAAAATCTTAACTAAGGTATAGTTTTGGATAAAATTGAAAAGTCACCTACAAAATAATAAGTGTCATTTCTAATTAATGTGAAAGGATATCATTTTTATGGGATACCACATTTCCCAAAACTACACCTTAGCTAAGATTTGTCAGTCTAAAGGCAATAGAAGTTAAAATTATTCATAAAGCTGTTTCATTTCTTGAATATTTTTGGATATTATAAATCATTAGAGTTCACGATGTAGCAATTCAATATCTTCTTTTACATTTTTTTGATTTCAAACTAGGAGTAAGTTTGTGAGAGTAAGAAAGTCACATAGAGATGTTCTCATCTTGAATATCATAAATTTTAAAATCATTGATGATGAGATTCATCTTGGATATAATAAATGTTTTGGCTGTATTTATTTTAAAATCCATTAATATATTTGTGTGATTTTGTGATTTGTTTGCTATGTTGTTTTGAATCTATAGGGTAAATTCAGGCAATGAATAGTGTGCAAGAAGCATGAATGAAGAAATGAGATAGAACTCGTATTCTAAAATCAGCATATCTTTTTTGAAGTAGTAAAAGAAGAAGAAAGCAACCTCATAAGGAGTTTGAGATAGAGGCTAGCAAATAAAGAAGCCAAAAAAATGAGATAAGTTGAAAAGCTAAAATCCCAAAATTTCATTTGATGACTGCAAATGAAAAACTAAAGGCACAAAAGGAACTATAGAGTATGGTGAAAGAAATGGAGCATTGGGCTAGTTTAAAGAAGAATTAGGGAGAAATGTGCATGAAACCAAATGAAGGGTGGTGCATAAAAGAGATGATGAAGTCGCCTGAAGTTGAGAAAGTTGGTCATGAGACCAAGAGTGTCCATTGAGCATAGTTGGTAAGAAAATTGAAAAGGAGAAAGAACCAGTAGGGGAAAGAACGAGAAAATGTAGCCCAAAAGGAGGTTATATACTCTAGACAAGGGTCTTGAAAATTAGCTTCTAGGGAACCACTTAGTAAATCTAGGTGAAAGTAGAGCCATGCTAGCTCAACTTTAGAAGTGAAAATTGACTAACAATTTTGACCAGTGTTTTAGTCATTGTATATGGTTTTGTGAGTATGAAATGAGACATGTAGTTCCAAGATCCCTAAAAAAAGAGTTATGTTTTTATTGTGATATTACTTGAGACTACTTAAGGATGCTTGAATGCTTGAAAATAAAGGGAGTGTAAAATTTAGGGGGAGTACAATTACAAGCTAATGTACATATCTTAGGGGTAGTAGAATGCAATAGCAAAAGAGAGAGCATCACATGACGTCGGGGGAGCATCACTATAAGGGAAGCATACCTATAGTCCCCATTATAAATTTTGATGATATCAAAAGGGGGAGAAAATTTGGAGTGAGCGTAAAAAAATCCACACAAAGTCAACATAGCATTGAACTTTGGGGAGTCACGATGAAAGAGTTTGATTTTTGTATTTGGTATTCGTTTTATGCATTCATAACATTTGTATCACTAAAAACTTATGAGTGTCTGCTATAAAAATGGAGGGAATGTTGGTTTTAAGAACCCCATTGAGATAATTTTTATAATAACAAACAATGAAGTTACCAATTATATGGCATAAGTTTGTTATGTAGTTTAAAAATTCCTCACAGAAAATTTTTGTATTCATTTTATGCACTCGTAACATATGTATCACTATAAACTTATGAGTGTTTGTCATCATAAAAATGGAGGGAATGTTGATCTTAAGACCTCCATTGAGGTAATTTTGATGATAACAAACACTCAAGTTACCAATTATATGCTTTAATTATGTTGTGTAGTTTAAAAATCCTTCAAAGGAAATTTCTAGTAGTATATCCATTTGATTAGCTATGGTCCACTTTAACTATTCATATAAAATTAGAAATATTATATTCTAGGATTCCATTAATTTATCTTAAGTTTTCTCTTAAGGTTGAGTGTAGAAGAAGAAGAACGAAGGAAATTGAAGAAGAGAGGAGAAAGAAGAGGAAGAAGAAGAGGAAGGAGAAAGCTACACAAGAGAGAGAGAATTAAGAGGAAAAGAAAGAGAAGCTTAGAGCATGTTCCTTTATTCTCCCCTGGAAAGACTAAATTTAGACAAAGTTGCCCTTTTATATAAGTGAAATAGATGGATAGACATATAACAAAAAAATCAAGAAAAAAAATTACGATTTAGTCTTTTCACTTCTGCACTACTCCCCCTCAAGTTGGTGCATACACATCATAGACACCCAACTTGGAACAAGTATACAAAAGTGGTCTCATTGGAATCTCTTTAGTGAAGATATCGGTCACCTAGCTTTGGGAAGAGACATATTCAAGAGATATAATCCCACCTGATTTATTTTTCTCAAAAAAAATGATAATCAATTTCAAAATGTTTTGTTCCTTTAGAAAATTCTGAATGCTAGATAATTGTTTGATTGTCACAATGAAGTTTCATCAAGGTATATTCAAAGAGAAGTGACTTTACCAATAATATTTCACTCAATGTATGTGTCATTGCACTGGATCAGGTAACCACATTCTATTTCTTATTTCTATAGTCTAGGAACTCATTTAGTTTATTGAATTCAGAAAATTATTTGAAAGAAATCTCGAAAATCATGTGGAAAGAAACTTCATAACTCAACGAAACCCCATTAAGGTATAATTGATTTTTTTCACATTACTTGGTAAGCATTGAACCAGGCGTAATCTTACTCGGTCCAATTACGATAGGACTAGACTAACGGGCCAGATCTTCCGGTTTTAAGCTAAATCTATTTTCCCTATATAAGAAACAAAAAATCATTAAACCGATGGGTCAGTTTCGGTTCTGACACCACTCATCCATGTGGCTGTTGGCACTTTCTACTTCCATCCTAAAATGGTTGCTAACACAGCAACATCTGTCACGCCCCATCATCATGTTTCTAACAACCTATTTCCTAGTGTCTTACAAGTTACAATTAATTTTCAGGTTTTTAGCAACCAATTTTATGAGTGCAATCAATGACTGCATTGTTTGTTAGAGCCAAAGATGCATTAACAAGAGTTATATAAAGCAGGAAAGAGTAGGGGAGACCACCGATTTGCTGGTGTCCTACAAGTTACAGCCAACTTTTAGGTTTGTTACAACCAATTTTATGAGTGCATTGAATGTCTGAATTGTTTGTTACAGTCAGAAATACATAAACAAGAGTTATATAAAGCAGGAGAGAGTTAGAGCAATGAGAGTAAGGGAAAGAGAATAAAGAGTGTTTTGTCTTTCCTTACATCTCCTTCTTCTTTTGCATTCTATAAAGAAATTTCAGAAAAGAAAAGGAACTACATAGCTGTTCAAACTTGTGATCCTCTTTCTTCTAGGAGACTGGATTCCTATACTGCAATCGATGCATTTGTAAGCCTTTTCTCATTCATTCATCTGTTTAAAATGTGCAATTCTGGTGCTCTCTCCATTGCTATTTGAATCCTCTTTGTTTTTTTTCTTTAATGGTGCTTTATTAAATATTCTCAACTCCATTTAAGTTCGCCTGCTTGCTTATAGGTAAACATTGCTGGAGCTCCGCCAGTACTAGAGATATTGACAAGTTGAACAATCCAGTTTTCAAATTGAAATGCTCAACCCAACCGGTCTAGATGCTGAACTGGTTGGGTTGAGCATTCAATTTGACAAACGTGATGGTTCAAAGTAGCAGCTGGCTGGGTTGAGCATTCAATTTGAAAGTCTCGAGTACAAGTGGTCTACATCCCTGGATAGTTCGAACTAGAAGTCGAGGTCAATGGTGAGCATCTCAGAAGCTTCATTTAGGGAGGGGATGTCTTTCAAAGTGGGCTTGTCACAACTCAACCCTTGACCTTGAGATTCTTCAGGTTCGGCTTGCTTATCTCCATCTCTTTAGCCAAAGTTGATCAATCTTCATTACTTTCATTTTTTAGAGATTTGAAACCATTGAAATTGTATTCATCAGGTTAAGTTGAGTGAAGATATCGATGGACAAGAGAAAAAATAGTCCATTTTTCTATAGTTCTTCATCCAACGAATATCATCAAGTTCAAGCTACTTAACTCCACTCTTAATCTTTTCAGTTGACGATGATCAATCTTCACTAACTTCAGGGAGTTGTAGCAACTCAAAGTCAAGTCCTCGAGAAGAGGGGACCCACTAATTATCTCACCTAATTGATCACCAGTAATGACCACACGATAGAGAGCAACACTTCTTAGGGTTTTGAAACCCTTGACATCTTGTGGTTGTTCCAGTATCCAGCAAGTTAAGTTGAGAGATGATATTGATAGACAAGAGAACAAAGAGTTTGACATTCTGAATTTATTCACCCCCACCTGATATCATCATCATCTGTTGAGTTTGAGTGCCTTACACTTTCACTCAAATCAAGCACAAGCTCCCCAAATTTTTTGACTTTGACATTATTAATCCATTCTGTGAGATCGGATGAGTATTTGTCACTGACACAAAAGAACGGGAGAAACTTCTTAATCTTGTCCAGAGTATGGAGTTGTAGAAGTTGGTAAACAACTTGTACATCCATAATAGTGTCAAGCCTATAATAGCTTCTTTAAATTTGTTGTGAACTCCTTGTCAAGCCTATAAGCTTCTTTAATTTTTTTTGTGAACTTCTTGTCAAGCCTATAATAGTGTTGTAAATCCATAGGGATTTCCACATGTTTATCCATTGCCTAGACAGAATTGATGTCATCACTGCACACTTCAATGGAAGAAAAGAGAGTATCTAGTGAATAATATTTTCTAGTAGCTTGCTGATATTGTCAGTTTTCTAAGTAAAGGTTCTGTTATGCAGAAAGTCCATTGACTGGCTTTTTGTTTGTTACACACTGCTATTTGTGATCTGAAATAACAAAAAAAAGTATTGTGTTAATCAATCTATTTTTTGGGCAAAAACTTGATTTGATCTATATCCCTGGATAGTTCAAATTAGAATTCGAGGTCAAGGGTGAGAATCTCCGTAGCGTCATCCTGGGAGGTTGTTGTTGAAAGTGGGCTTGTTCCAAATTCGACCATTGTACTTAAGACTCTTTAGGTTCGGCTTACTTATCTCCATCTCTTCAGCCGAAGATTATCAATCTTCATTGCTTTCATTTTTTAGAGATTTGAGACCATTGAAAATGTAATGAGGCTCCTTTATGCATCAGGTAAAGTCGAGTTAATATATCGATGGACAAGAGAACAAATAATCCGATTTTCTGAATTTCTTCATCCATCGAATATCATCAAGTTCAAGCTACTGAGCTCCTATTGAAGATAATTCAATCCACCTCGTGAGATCAAATGAGTAGCTCTCACAGGGTTCAAAAAACAAATGAATATTCTGTTGGTGTTGTTTGTGATACGATATCAATATTTTGTAACTCTCCAAATTCTCAATAAAATTGTAAATACACGTTTTCTGTGTATAGTAATGAATCTTCTCAGGGCTGTACATTTATTCCATAACTTGTCCCCTCAACAGGATTGTTTGCTGCATTGAAGAGATGATTCACGACTTCCTCTCACCCCCTCAACCTCTTAAGCAAAACAAGAGTTGAGTGAAAATCCGAGAGATAACAGAAAATCAGATTGATTTTGGATCTTCAAAGAAACGAAAGAGGTAATGACAAAATCGCAGAACCCAATTGCGATTTCCGTTTGATGAGTTGGAACCGATTTCAGTTAAACTCAATTAGTTTCGATCTTGACTATGACTCTTTGCCGAAAATCTTCCGAGAGAACGAATTTCTGCTACTGTAAGTCACTGCTCATCTTATCATCATCTCTGCACGCTCAACTCTGACTCCCACATGTGAGTCTCTTTGCTCTTGTCTCTTCTATTTTATTTTCCGTTTCAGCTTTTTCCCCCTGTTCTTCTTCTTTCTTTTCCATTTCAGCAGTGTTTCTCTTCTCTTCCGTATTTTCCACTTCAGAGCAGTTTTTCATCTGTGAATGAAAAAGATAAGCCAGCGAGCCATCATTGGATCATACTGGCCTTTTTTTTTGTTTCACCTTCTTAATGTTGACTATTTATTAAAAATTATACATTGTTTTTGTTTATTCATAATGGGAACTTTTTTAATGCCCAATACTGTTTTTGTTCCTACCATTATGTTGGGATTAAGATTTTGAATTTCGGCAGAATTAATTAAGAATGGAATGGATGAGCAAGGAGGAGAGGATTTCTCTGTATCTATGATAAAAACTGGCATATCAAGAACGTATTGTTTATATGTATGATGCATTAGTTGATGCAAATTGTATTTAAGCATTAATTTTATTTATTATTTGTATTTAAGGTTTAGGGTTTAGGGTTGCGGCTCATAATTGGGTTTTTGAAACCATGGCCTTGAACACACTGGTCAAGGAACAAGGTTGTGGGAAAAAGAAATGAGCAAGGTTGGAATTGGCCAAGGTGGGGTTTAGAGGTCATGTTTGGAGTGAGGGTTAGATTTTGGTTGCGAACAAGGTCAAGGAAACATAAACACATGTGGGTAAGAATCAATTTTCCACTTTTGGAACTTTTACAAGCTTGAGTTGTTTTTTGAAAACCTAAATACAGTTTCGAATAAGATGGAGTCGAGGGAAAGGGAGCAACCTCTATCAAAAATCCAAAATTTTTTTGAGCCATGGCTTGGTGACATACCTACATCACGAAAAGTCTAACCCTTAGAGATCTATTTTAGGTTGGGTCCTTTTGGGATAACATTTGAGGTTCTGGTTGATTTGGGTTTCCAAGCTTGTTATTCCAACTTCTTTTGGGTTACTACAACCTTTCCGGCTGATTTGGGTATCCCAAGTTTGTTTGATGCCTTTTTCATTCTTAATTTCATAAATGTGGGCATAGTGACTCCTCTCATTGCAATAGTGGCATCTAATGTGAGGAATGGGAGAAAATTTCTTGTTTTTCTTTGTATTCTTCTTTCCAACTTTTCTTCTTAGATGTGGATTTGAGAGATAAAAGTTTGACTTGATGTTCTAAGTCTAAACTCTTCTTTTCAAATGCAAGTCAATCACATGATAGCTTGTCTATCAATTCATTTTGTCTTGAGGCATTTGCTATATAACTTTCATTAGCCTCCAACAAGCTCTTCTTTGAGCCTGGCAATCTTATGTAATTGAGCATTGCATTTTTCTTTATATTTGTTTAGACAATGAATAGACTTTTTTCTTCAATTGCATCCAAAACTGAGATCAAGACTTTCTTCTTTTTGTTCTTGGGATCTTTTCTTGTAGAAGGGGTTCTTTCTTCAAGCTTTGGATATTTGTTTTTTCTGTGTCCTAGTTTCCCACACTCAAAACAAACATCAGTTTCCTTATAGAATTTGTCATTTTGAGTTCTATATTGGCCTTTTATGAAATTCTTATTTTTTTTCAATAGATTATTTGAAGATGTCTGGTGATAAAACTTACGTCATCAGAGCTTTCTTCACTAGAGTTACTTTCAACACTCGTCTTGGTCTTAAGAGAAATTTTCTTAGCTTGCTCTTCCTCAACATCTTGAGGTTCCATCTCATAAGTGAGAAGGATTCATAGTAGCTACTCTGAGCTTATAGTTCTAAAGCTATCATTCTCATGCACGGTTATCTTCCTTCCCTCTCATAACTTTGGAAGTGCCTTGAGTAGCTTGTCATTTTGTCTATATAAGGAAATCTCTTCTCCTAGAATGTTCAACTCATAAATTATATGAGTGAACCTAGAGTTTATCTCAGCTATTGACTCACCTAGTTTCATTTTGAATTCATCTTCTTGGGCTAGCAATAAACTAATTCTAGAGTCTTTTACTCTAGTGATTCCTTCATGTGTAACCTTAGTTTTTCCCAAATTTTCTTGACAATTTTACATGTGGGGACCCTATTGAACTCATTTGGTTCTAGGTTTAAGGCCTTAAAGTTTGTCTTGAGCTGCTCTTTCTCTTTCCTAGTTAGCTCATTGAATTCATTTTCAATCGGAAGGCCATATACAAGTTTTTGTGGCTCAAAAGGACCATTCTTGGTTACATGCTATATGTCCAAATTCATAGATTGAAGGAAGAATTCCATTCTTACCTTCTAATATCCACATTTTTTTCCATTGAACAAAGGTAGATAGTTGGCATATTGTTCTTCGGGAAGGAGCAATTTGTTTTGAGATGCCATTTATTCTTTTTTCAAAATCACGAGGATTTTGATTTCAATTAAGTGTTTGGCCCACTATGATACCAATTGTTGGCCCAATGGCTTCTCAAGGGGAGGATGAATTGAGAATATTGAATTAAAATTAAGTTGCACGTGTAGTAAAAATCATGCATAAAAGTAATTCGATGTAAAACAAAACATGCACACACCATAGGAGATAAAAAAAATTTGTTATTGAAGTTCCCCTATTGGTATTCACTACGAGAGAACCATTGCTTGGGAAATTCCACTATTCAAAAGTTCTAATAGCCAAAATTACATAAAGAGATATCCGTTTTCTTTAAACCATGCGTAGCTCAATACATGTATTTTACAACACCAATCTTCCCAAGAGATTGCTACTAGATTCTAGCTCTAGCTGGCCCTTTGTATCTAGATTCTATAGGTTCTAGATGTACCTTTCATAAATTTAAGTAAATATAAAGGAAAAATGTACACCCTTACTTGGAGAGATCATTCTCCTTGAGAGATCCAAGCTTCCTCTTCCTTGGCAACACAATATGAAGTGATTGAAGGAGCTTGACTATATGAAAGCAAGGACGGGATGGAAAGTGATGTGAAATTTCAAAGACTATGACTCCTTCCTTCACTCTAAAGCATTTTTAAGAAATTTTGCAAGATTGAGAGTAAATGCTTAGGATATTTGCAAATAAATTCTCACTAAAATTTTCAATACAATGTTTGGTGGGGTATTAAAAACATCCCCAACTCGAACTAGTCATTTTTTGCCCGTTAGCAAAAATCAGTACTTTGATTGATCGATCATTGTTATGTGACTAATCGATCAATTGATCATAACAACTACTTTTCTATTAGACAATGACATATTGATTGATGGACAGATTGATCAATTTGTTACAGTTGGTCTAGAAAAGTTAAGTTACTCATTCATTGACTAGGGGATGATCGATCAATCAGAATTCCCTCTGACTGTGCGATACAAATATGATCGATTAGTGCATTTCCTATGTTCAATCATGCTTTATGCCCCTGACTTGCAAGATTCTGTTTGATTGGTAAGATTCTATCTGATCAATCAATCAGGTGGGGTAATCAATCATTCCATGTAAAATTTGTTTGCCTGGGTAGAATTGATCAATCAATCCAAATGGGATGATTAATCAGACTCTATAGCATGAAATATTCATGTTCTGGATGATGGATCAATCGACTATGGTTTCTCAATCATGCTTTATATTTCTGGCCCCTGCAGTTCAAGATGATCGATCACTCCAGTGTCAGTTCAACTATGTTGACATTTAAAATATGAGAATGTTTTTTTCTCTAAGTTCTCTAACAAGTTCTAATTGATGTTCTTAAACATATCTATATGCATTTTGTGACTTAAAGCTCCAATTTCACAATTGTACTTAATGAAGGGAGTTTAGGAATACTCTCTTAGATTGCGACTGAGTATGGACATTTAACTTTTATATTTGAACTCTAGTCTTCTCGTTGTCTTCTTCCTTGTGGGTGCTTCTTCTAGTGATGTACTTCAATGATGCTTGAGATCTTGTGTAGGCCTGATCGTTGTGAAGTTTTAAACCTTGAGATGCATTGACTCTTGAAGGTGAAATATCTGAATACTTAGTTTTTCAAATTGTTAGATCAATTTAGTTTTGTTATCATAAAAAATAACATAGGAGTCAACCTATGCTCAACACTTAGCCATGAATTTGAAGTGTCTCACATTCATACTCTGTGATCCACTTGTCCCATACTCTGAAATTAGAAGAATGGTGGTCTTCAAATTGAGCTTTTCAAGCAAGCTAAGTATTTGCTTTTACATTCATAGTTATTTTAGTACTTTGTTTGGTTGATTTGAGTTTTGATAAATTACTTTATTTGAGTTCTGAATTTTGATATCAAAACTTTTTGAAGAGATTATCGTATACTTTTAATTTTTATACATAGTGGTGCCAATCTTATTGGTAGAACCACTTAAGTATTTTGTATATTATATTATGTTATTCCATTGATCTATCTGTCTATCAAGAGGCGTATTGTGCTTGATTGAAATGCAAGAGATTTATGTAGTCTTAACTTGCTAAGCATCTATACTTAGTGTTGTCGTAAGTCTCTATGTGAAAAAGTGTTGTTCTTGCCATAAGATCTATGTGGGCTAGTATTTTCTATTGCCATAAGACCCTGTCTAGGCAGGTGTTGTTGTTTCCATAAGTCCATGTGGGCAAGTATTGTTGTTGATATTGCTATCGTTGTTGTTGTTGTTATTGTTGTTGTTGTTGTTGTTGTTGTTGTTGTTGTTGTTGTTGTTGTTGTTGTTGTTGTTTTAGTAAGTCCTTGTGTGAAAAAAAGTGTTGTTATAGGTTTTTTATTTAGAGTTTGTTAACTATAAGCCCCTAACTGTTAGGGGAAGGTGTTGTAATTGAACCTATGTGGTTCTAATTTGTAGATGTCGTTTGGCTTTACATAGTGGATCTTTTAACTCCAAGGTAAGAGATCCATGGGTGTCGAGCCACAATCTAAAATAGTGATTGTGAACCACTTTAAATATTGGTGTTGTGGATGAGATTATGCTAGATTGTTTTAAAGTTCATAATTTTTTAGTAAACCTATTCACCCCTATAAGTTTACTTTGAACGAATCCTTTTCAAACTCTGTCTTAAGTCTCATGCAAAGTGTTGATAGCCTTGTGATAAAAAATCCATAGGAACTAATTCTTAGTTGTGTTTGTTTTCATGTGAGTGTGGCACACACATGCATGGGAAGGGGATCTCTACTCCTGGGTCATACACTTCCCCTCTGCTGCACAACCTAAAGTTACACGAAGAAATATGAACATAGAAGACATGCCCAAGGAATGAATCATGAACATAGAAACCATGCCCATGGAAAACCTATAAGAAGAGAGGTTCACACCCATGCGAAGGAGACATTATTCTCAGTCATGCAAGTCATGCAAGCCATGCAAAGGGGGACGTCTTCATGCATGGATGAATCTCAGCCACTTCAAGGATCTCCTATAATTTGTCATCCTACAATCACCCCATGAGGGACCCACCACAAGCAAAATTAGCTATTCAAGATTCTCCTAAAAATCATACTCAATTAATCAAAATCAATCAAGAATATTTATCCCTACAAATCACTCAATAAAAGGGAGATAATCAAGGACAAATGAATCACTGAAGTGAAGAAGATCAAGATCCAATAATCGTAGAAGAAGAATGAAAGGAACAACCCATTGATTTGTCCAAATTTGTAAAGACACCTAGATGACACTAACACACTTAATTGAGTGGAATTCTAGACCTTTGTATTTCCTTTTTGTGGGAATTTGAAAAACTATGTAAACCCTTGTATACTTGAGTCTTCACATTGATTCAGTTCAAGCAATTCTTTTTGTTCCTCTGTTGGTGGTTCGATGACTTGTTCTTGTGCATTGAAGTGCCCTATCAAATCTTCCATGATTGATTAAATTTTCTCACCTTCATCATGTTGAATTTATAGAAAAGAAAAATACTTCATTGACTTATTATAACCAGAGTACATGAACCTCTATTTATAATAGAGGAATGTAGTAGAGTCCAATTATAATAAAATTACCTTTGTCCCAACTACACCGAAACTCTAACTCTTAAAGATAAGTCCTAGTATAATTAAATAACTCAATATAGGTAAAAGGCAAACATTACTCAAACTAGAACTCTTCTAGGATGTGACCATAAGATAATGATGCCTTTGTGAGTCCGTATTGATCTTCCAACTAATGTGATAAGGATGCCAGCATGTGGTAATCATGGTTGGTGGTCCTTGGGCCCACCTGGTGGGCCTTTCTTGGTCAGGTGGCCTATGTTTTAATACTCTTAGATATGTGGGCCTTCCTTGGTCGTGTGGGCTGGAGCCCATCTTCCAACACATCATTTGGCTGCTTCACAATCACCTCCTTTATCTATCCTAGACAAGGTTGAGGAAGACCATACATGAAATTTAATGGGATGCCTTTCATGATTTTCTCTTCTGAAACACTTAAAAAACATCATTTATGATCTGGAGCTTTTAGTCCTCTTACCAAGGGGCGTTTGTCACTTATATCATGTATCGAGTAATATGTGTTGGACTTTGGGTGTGTTGATTAGCTTTGAAAGATGATACATAACTAATACAATCCAAAAAATGATGCATATTAGATGTAATGATACAGATATTATTAGTTACGTCAATTCTTGAGGTTGATACTTAACACATTACCCACCTTGTCAACTTTTTAGTGTTGCTAATTATAGCAAGTTAAACTACAAAGACTAAAAAAATCTTAACTAAGGTGTAGTTTTGGATAAAATTGAAAGTCACCTAAAAAATAATAACTGTCATTTCTAATTAATGTGAAAGGATATCATTTTTATGGGATACCAGATTTCCCAAAACTACACCTTAGCTAAGATTTTTCAGTCTAAAGGAAATAGAAGTTAAAAATATTCATAAAGCTATTTTATTTCTTGAATATTTTTGGAAATTATAAATCATTAGAGTTCACGATGTAGCAATTCAATATCTTCTTTTACATTTCTTTTGATTTCAAACTAGGAGTAAGTTTGTGAGAGTAAGAAAGTCACATAGAGATGTTCTCATCTTGAATATCATAAATTTTAAAATCATTGATGATGAGATTCATCTTGGATATAATAAATGTTTTGGCTGTATTTATTTTAGAATCCGTTAATATATTTGTGTGATTTTGTGATTTGTTTGCTATGTTGTTTTGAGTCTATAGGGTAAACTCTGGCAATGAATAGTGTGCAAGAAGCCTGAATGAAGAAATGAGATAGAACTCATATTCTAAAATCAGCAGATCTTTTTTGAAGAAGTAAAAGAAGAAGAAAGCAACCTCATAAGGAGTTTGAGATAGAGGCTAGCAAATAAAGAAGCCACAAAAATGAGATAAGTTGAAAAGCTAAAATCCCAAAATCTCATCTGATGTCTGCAAATGAAAAACTAAAGGCTCAAAAGGAACTATAGAGTATGGTGAAAGAAATGGAGCATTGGGCTAGTTTAAAGAAGAATTAGGGAGAAATGTGCATGAAACCAAATGAAGGGTGGTGCATAAAAGAGATGATGAAGTCACCTTAAGTTGAGAAAGTTGGTCAAGAGACCAAGAGTGTCAATTGAGCATAGTTCGTAAGAAAATTGAAAAGGAGAATGAAGCAGTAGGGGAAAGAACGAGAAAATGTAGCCCAAAAGGAGGTTATATACTCTAGACAAGGGTCTTGAAAATTAGCTTCTAGGGAACCACTTAGTAAATCTAGGTGAAAGTAGAGCCATGCTAGCTCAACTTTAGAAGTGAAAATTGATTAACAATTTTGACCAGTGTTTTAGTCATTGTATATGGTTTTGTGAGTATGAAATGAGACATGTAGTCCCAAGATCCCTAAAAAAAGAGTTGTGTTTTGATTGTGATATTACTTGAGACTACTTAAGGATGCTTGAATGCATGAAAATAAAGCGAGTATAAAATTTAAGGGGGAGTACAATTACAAGCTAAAGTACATATCAAAAGGGAGAGCATCGCATGACGTCAGGGGAGCATCACTATAAGGGGAGCATACCTATAGTCCCCATTATAAATTTTGATGATATCAAAAGGGGGAGAAAATTTGGAGTGAACGTATAAAAATCCACACAAAGTCAACATAGCATTGAACTTTGGGGAGTCACGATGAAAGAGTTTGATTTTTGTATTTGGTATTCCTTTTATGCATTCATAACATTTGTATCACTAAAAACTCATGAGTGTCTGCTATAAAAATGTAGGGAATGTTGGTTTTAAGAAGCCCATTGAGATAATTTTTATGATAACAAACACTGAAGTTACCAATTATATGGCTTAAGTTTGTTATGTAGTTTAAAAATTCTTCAAAGAAAATTTTTGTATTCATTTTATGCACTCGTAACATATGTATGACTATAAACTTATGAGTGTTTGTCATCATAAAAATTGATGGAATGTTGATCTTAAGACCTCCATTGAGATAATTTTGATGATAACAAACACTCAAGTTACCAATTATAAGCTTTAAGTATGTTGTGTAGTTTAAAAATCCTTCAAAGGAAATTTCTAGTAGTATATCCATTTGATTGGCTATGGTCCACTTTAACTATTCATATAAAATTAGAAATATTATGTTCTAGGATTCCATTAATTTATCTTGAGTTTTCTCTTAAGGTTGAGTGTAGAAGAAGAAGAAGGAAGGAAATTGAAGAAGAGAGGAGAAAGAAGAGGAAGAAGAAGAGGAAGGAGAAAGCTACACAACAGAGAGAGAATTAAGAGGAAAAGAAAGAGAAGCTTAGAGCATGTTCCTTTCTTCTCCCCTAGAAAGACTGAATTTAGACAAAGTTGCCCTTTTATATAAGTGAAATAGATGGATAGACATATAACAAAACAATTAAGAAAAAAATTACGATTTAGTCTTTTCACTTCTCCACTACTCCCCCTCAAGTTGGTGCATACACATCATAGACACCGAACTTGGAACAAGTATACAAAAGTGGTCTCATTTGAATCTCTTTAGTGAAGATATCGGTCACCTGGCTTTGGGAAGAGCCATATTCAAGGGATATAATCCCAGCAGATTTATTTTTCTCAAACAAAATGATGATCAATCTCAAAATGTTTTGTTCCTCTAGAAAAGTCTGAATTGTAGATAATTGTTTGATTGTCACAATGAAGTTTAATCAAGGTATATTCAAAGAGAAGTGACTTTACCCATAATATTTCACTCAATGTATGTGTCATTGCACTGGATCAGGTAACCACATTCTATTTCTTATTTCTATAGTCTAGGAACTCATTTAGTTTATTGAACTCAGAAAATTATTTCAAAGAAATCTCGAAAATCATGTGGAAAGAAACTTCATAACTCAACGAAACCCCATTAAGGTATAACTGAATTTTTTCACATTACTTTGTAACCATTGAACCAGGCGTAATCTTACTCGGTCCAATTACGATAGGACCAGACTAACGGGCCAGATCTTCCGGCTTTAAGCTAAATCTATTTTCCCTATATAAGAAACAAAAAAACATTAAACCGATGGGTCAGTTTTGGTTCTGACACCACTCATCCATGTGGCTGTTGGCACTTTCTGTTTCCATCCTAAAATGGTTGCTAACACAGCAACATCTGTCACGCCCCATCATCAGGTTTGTAACAACCTATTTCCTAGTGTCTTACAAGTTACAATTAATTTTCAGGTTTGTAACAACCAATTTTATGAGTGCAATCAATGGCTGCATTGTTTGTTAGAGCCAAAAATGCATTAACAAGAGTTATATCAAGCAGGAAAGAGTAGGGGAGACCACCGATTTTCTGGTGTCCTACAAGTTACAGCCAACTTTTAGGTTTGTTACAACCAATTTTATGAGTGCATTGAATGTCTGAATTGTTTGTTACAATAAAAAATACATAAACAAGAGTTATATAAAGCAGGAGAGAGTTAGAGTAATGAGAGTAGGGGAAAGAGAATAAAGAGTGTTTTGTCTTTCCTTTCATCTTCTTTTTCTTTTGCATTCTGTAAATAAATTGCAGCAAAGAAGAGGAACAACATAGGTGTTCAAACTTGTGATCCTCTTTCTTCTAAGGGACTGGATTCCTATACTGCAATAGATCCATTTGTAAGCCTTTTCTCATTCATTCATCTGTTTAAAATGTGCAATTCTGGTGCTCTCTCCATTGCTATTTGAATCCTCTTTGTTTTTTGTCTTTAATGGTGCTTTCTTAAATATTCTCAACTCCATTTAAGTTCGCCTGCTTGCTTATCACAGGTAAACACTGCTGGAGCTTCGCCAGTACTTGAGATATTGACAAGTTGAACAATCCAGTTTTCAAATTGAAATGCTCAACCCAACCGGTCTAGATGCTGAACTGGTTGGGTTGAGCATTCAATTTGACAAACGTGATGGTTCAAAGTAGCAGCTGGCTGGGTTGAGCATTCAATTGAAAGGCTTGAGTTCAAGTGGTCTACATCCCTGGATAGTTCAAAGTAGAAGTCGAGGTCAATGGTTAGCATCTCGATAGATTCATTTAGGGAGGGGATGTCTTTGAAAGTGGGTATGTCACAACTCGACCCTTGACCTCGAGACTCTTCAGGTTCGGCTTGCTTATCTCTATCTCTTCAGCCAAAGTTGATCAATCTTCATTACTTTTATTTTTTAGAGATTTGAAACCTTTGAAATTGTAATGAGGCTCCTTGATGCATCAGGTTAAGTTGAGTTAATATATCAATGGACAAGAGAACAAACAGTAAAATTTTCTGAATTTCTTCATCCATCGAATATCATCAAGTTCAAGCAACTTACTCCACTATTATTCTCTTCAGTTGAAGATGATCAATTTTCATTGACTTCAGGGAGTCGTAGTTACTCAAACTCAAGTCCTCGAGCCACAAATTATCTCACCTACTTGATCACCAGTAATGGTCATGCGATAGAGAGCAACACTTCTTAGGGTTTTGAAACCCTTGACATCTTCTGGAGGCTCTAGTATGCAGCAAGTTAAGTTGAGAGATGATATTGATAGACAAGATAACAAAGAGTTTGACATTCTGAATTTATTCATCCCCCACCTGATATCATCATCATCTGTTGAGTCTGAGTGCCTTACACTTCCACTCAAATCAAGCACAAGCTCCCCAAATCCTTCGACTTTGACAAATTTAATCCATTCTGTGAGATTGGATGAGTATCTGTCACTGGGACAAAAGAATGGGCGAAACTTCATAATCTTGTCCAGAGTATGGAGTTGGAGAAGTTGGTAGAAAACTTGTACATAATATGCCTTCTTTAAATTTGTTGTGAACTCCTTGTCAAGCCTATAACAGTGTTGTAAATCCATAGGGGTTTCCACATGTTTATCCATTTCCTAGACAAAATTGATGTCATCACTGTACACTTCAATGGAAGAAAAGAGAGTATGTGGTGAATAATATTTTTTGGTAGCTTGCAGATATTGTCAGTCTTCTCAGTAAAGGTTCTCTTATGTAGAAAGTCCATTGACTGTTTTTTTTTTTTGTTACATACTACTATTTGTGATCTGAAATAACAAAAAAATTATTGTGTTAATCAATCTATTTTCTGGGCAAAAACTTGAGTTCAAGTAATCTATATCCCTGGATAGTTCAAATTAGAATTCGAGGTCAAGGGTGAGCATCTCCGTAGCTTCATCCAGGGAGGGTGTTGTTGAAAGTGGGCTTGTTCCGAACTCCACCATTGTACTTAAGACTCTTCAGGTTCCATCTCTTCAGCTGAAAATTATTAATCTTCATTTCTTTCTTTTTTTAGGGATTTGAGACCATTGAAAACGTAATGAGGCTCCTTTATGCATCAGGTAAACTCGAGTGAAGATATTGATGGACAAGAGAACAAACAATCCGGTTTTCTGAATTTCTTCATCCATCGAATATCATCAAGTTCAAGCTACTGAACTCCTATTGCAGACAATTCAATCCACCTTGAGAGATCAAATGAGTAGCTCTCACAGGGTTAAAAAAAAAGGAATATTCTATTGGTGTTGTTTGTGATACGAAATCAATATTCTAGAACTCTCCAAATCCTCAATAAAATTGTAAAGATATGTTTTCTGTGTATAGTAATGAATCTTCTCAGGGCTGTACATGTATTCCATAACTTGTTCCCTCAATAGGATTGTTTGCTGCATTGAAGAGATAATTCGCTACTTCCTCTCACCCCCTCAACCTCTTAAGCAAAACGAGAGTTGAGTGAAAATCCGAGAAATAACAGAAAATCAGATTGATTTTGGATCTTCAAAGAAACGAAAGCGATAATGAAAAAATCGCAGAACCCAATTGCGGTTTCCGTTTGACTAGTTGGAACCGATTTCGGTTAAACTCAATTAGTTTCGATCTTGACTATGACTCTTTGTGAAAATCTATCGAGCGAACGTCTTTCTGCTGCTGTAAGTCACTACTCATCTAATCATCTTCTCGGCATGCTCAGATCTGACTCCCACACGTTAGTCTCTTTGCTCTTCTCACGTCTATTTATTTTCCATTTCATCTTTTTTTCCGCGTTCTTCTTCTTTCTTTTCCGTTTCAGCAGTGTTTCTCCTCTCTTCCATATTTTCCACTGCAGGGCAATTTTTCATCTGCGAATGAGGAAGATAAACCAGCGTGCCTTCATTGGATCATGCTGGCATTTGTTTTTTGTTTCACCTTCTTAATGGGACGCATGCGATAGATCATTAAAACATTTAAATTCAAATTGTTGACTATTTATTAAAAATTATACATTGTTTTTGTTTATTCATAATGGGAGCTTTGTTAATGCCCAATATTGTTGTAGTTTCTACCATTATGTTGGGATTAAGATTTTGAATTTCGGCAAAATTAATTCAGAATGGAATGGATGAGCAAGGAGGAGAGGATTTCTCTATATTCATGATACAAATTGTCATATCATGAACGTATTTTTTATATGTATAATGTATTAGTTGATGCATATTGTATTTACGCATTAAATTTATTTATTATTTGTATTTAAGGTTTGGGGTTTAGGGTTGCGGCTCAGAATTGGGCTTTTGAAAAACATGGCCTTGACCACACAAGGCAAGAAACATGGTTGTGGGTAAACGAAATGAGCAGGGTTGGAATTGACCAAGGTGGGGTTTAGAGGTCATGTTTGGAGTGAGGGTTAGATTTTGGTTGAGAACAAGGTCAAGGAAATAGAAACACATGTGGGTAAAAGTCAATTTTCTACTTTTGGAACTTTTGCAAGCTTGAGTTGGTTTTTGGAAACCTTAATATTGTTTTGAATAAGATGGAGTCGAGGGAAACGGAAGGAAGATGAAAGTGGGATTAGATTTCTAACCTCATTTTTTTTATAAGGTTGGGATTGTTCAATTTCTGGAAAAGAGAAAAATTCACTAACTTGTTGTAATTTGAGTATAATGAGCATCTATTTATGTTGGAAGATATGATGTAATTGTGGTGGCACTGATGTGATTAGTTTATTTTTTTTTGTCTCTTTTTCACTCTTTTAGGGTGAAGGGCATAATTATATTATTATACTTTTATTCATTTGTAAATAGAGCTTCAAGGGGAGGATTTGGACACAAGTCCATAATCTCATTCTCCTCCTATTTTCTCCCCAACATTCCTTCTCTCCTTTTGTCCATAGCGTAATCCATGGAGTCTTGAAAATCAACATGGTATCAATGCATTGATTTTCAAGACTCACGGCTATGGTTTTCAGGATTCTAGAAACCCATTATTTTTTGTTGCTCATAATGCTGCTTCATTTCTCATCGTTGCTGGAATTTCGTTTCGATATTGTTGATCATCTCTGTTGTTGTTGTTGAAAACTTCATTTTTTTATGTTACTAGTTCCAATGCTAGTGGACAAACTGTTGGAACCATGGTTTCCTCCTAATTGGCTCGTCTTCCTTCCAGCACTGCTCATTTTCTCCTGCTGCCTAGCATTACTATGCCATTACCAATCCTCTCTATTTGGCTTGGATGGTGCCTTTTTTTTTCATTGGAGAGACTACCTATTTCTTCTGCACTACTCGTTGATACGCAGAAAGCATAGATGTTGATAACAGAGGAGAAATTATTTTTGGAGAAGCTGCTATCTCAACGTTATAGGCAGTTGTTTTTCTTCTTCTCTTGATCGTTATCTTTTGGAGAAGAAGATTGTCTTCCATTATCTGTCATAGCATCGGTGTCTGATCTCTGAATCTCGTACCTCCATTGCTCATCCTTTGATCGGTGTTTAAAGAGAAGTCTTTGCTCCTCCATTGCTCGGCAGTTGATCACTTCCAAAAAAACTTCCATCACTCGGTAAATCGACTATTGGCTTCTGATATCTCTACCAAACTCGTTGGACAAAAGTTGTTGTCATCTTCTGTCAACATCTGTTGATCATTGGAGGCTGGCTTCTTTGCTCGGTTGGACATTACCTGGCAAAGCGTGGTTGGTTTTATCAATGCCATCTTCAATATTAATTCTGGAAACTTACTATTCTTCATATGAGAACGACCAATTGTCTAGTAATGTTATTCGAGCACTGGCATTTCATATTCCATTCCAATAATTGCTTCACCAGATAGTCAGGCACTGGTGTGTCAGTCTGAAAACGTTGTTGCTTCAAAGGAAGATATCTTCGTTCAACAAGACTTGCTGAAATGTTTTTGGATCCGTTTTTGGCTGAAAAATATTGCTTGATTCATCGTTTCTTCTCTTATGAGATCACATGGAAAATGATATTCCTTCCTGGCTTTGTTGTTCATGCTCAAAATTGATCTTTTGGTATCTTCGGATCTTCGTTATTGATCTTACGATTCATTCCATTTTTACTTTGATTGCTGAGAATATATTTGCTCTATTCGGGAAGATATCTAGTTGTTTCCAAAAATATTTGATCTTCCTCTGTTCGGAAAGATCACGACAATGTGCCAATCTGTTTTCTCTCATTTTTTCTTTATGATCTCTCTGACAGCATTGCTTTGTTTGGAAATATTTCATATGACTCAGCTGATTGTTATTTGGTTATTGCTGCCTACCGAGTGATATGCGTGATTTACTCATTTCAAGTTGGTTATTTCTCGAGTGTCAACTCCATCGCTATTACATGAGACGACAACACCAGACTCTGCCGAGTTAATCTAATTAATCTATCAGGTTTGCATACTGATTCTGTTCATGGGTTATTTCCTGAGCACCGGCTCTGTTGCTGTTGTCGGAAATGATGACACCAAACTTGGACCAGGTTAACTCGAACACGAGCCAACCTGACTCGGTCTACTTGCTCTCTTACTGTGTTATACTAGTCTAGGTTCATATCTTTCTTATTCAAGGATGAACTCGCTATGAATTATTTCAGGTGTCCTTATTACTCTTAAGGACTTCCATTATTTACCGGTTATTTGGGCATTGGCCCATTTGTCTCGCTACTATTGTGTCTCTTTGATTGAGACATTCTTATTGAAGAAAAACTCCTCAATTGCTTGCCTTGGGTTCATTATTTACTGATTGTTGTCGTCATTGGTTATTCTAATGAAGATTTGAATTTCTTAAAAAAATAAAACACATAGTGAACCCAACTTCCACACCCTATCTTCCTCATTACCCATTAGCCTTTGGCACTCTTTTCTCCTATCGTCATTTATTTGACTCTCACTTACCCTTTTGGCCAAACCTTTCAGCATTGCTTTGGTTGTTTCTTTTATTTATATGGGTGTTTGAAATCTTTTTGAGACTTTTTATTAGTACCCTTGGTTCTTGAAAACAATAATATGGCAATTCCTACTTCAATTCAGACTCAAATACATCAAATAAAAAACTAGAGATTATATCAAATAAGAATTATGAAACGCCTAATAAGAAATTAAGACTGACCCCCTAAAACTCCTACATTAACCAACCTTTTGGCTTTTCTTAAAAAACCTTTTCCCATTTAACCTGAAGGTGGCACCCCCCTCCCTTTCTCATCCTTGGCATCCAAATGCCAAAAATGACCCTATTAAACTTTACTTACCCCTAGTAATCTCCTTGCTCATCTTATAATACAAACATTAAGGATTACATTGTATACACTAATGCCTTGGAGTCATTTGTATGTCTTTCAAAGAAGCTCCATTGGGAAGTTATACTTTTTATTAGGTGTAAAATAGTATTTTATAATTTTAATTAGGGTATTACATTTTGATGTAAGGGTACGTTGGATATATATGGTTAGGAGTTTTTGCTAATAGCTTGTGAGATTTGTTAGTACATATGTACTAGCAATGGGTTGGTTCCCCTCCCATGGACAAACCATTCTTCCATGTAGACCAATTTTATTTGTCCTTTTCATGTTATTAGAGGGGACTAATATCACTAACAAATTTGAAATCCCAATTTACACGTTTACTCCTCTCCTCACTATATCGAATCCTAGGGGTGGGCACAAGTAGGATTTGTAGAGTTCTTGAAAACCTAAATTCCGATACTAAAGCTTGACCCTGAAACCCAACCATTCCCCTTTCTCTAAACCTTGTCTCCACTTCATTTCCTTTTCTCTCAACCTCGTCCTCATTTCAAGTGAGAAAGAGAAAATATAACTATTACGTTACAAGCATAATTCTAGGAAAAGAGATCAAAATGACAAGGAAAAGAGGAAGGGGAGAGAAAAATAAAAGAGGGTTATGAAAGAGACTTACAATTACTTCAATCAAAGGGACGATAGATAAAATTAATTAACAAGAGAAAAATTAGTAAATTAACTAGAAGAAAATTAAAAAGGAAATAAATTAAACAAACAAAATTCAATGCAGCAAACAATCCTATTGAGGGGAGAAGTTATGGAACAAATATTAACCCCAGAGAAGATTCATTATTATACATTGAAAACTTGTCTTTACAATTTATTTGAGAATTAGGGGAGTTACAAAATATTGACTTTGTATGATAAACAACACCAACAAGATCAACAACCTGTGAGACAATATTATTCATTTGTTCTTTGATCCCGATGAGAGCTACTCATTTAATCTCTCAATGTGGATTGATTTGTTTACAATAGGAGTTGAGGAGCTTGAACTTGATTTGAGTGGGGTTAAGTAGTTTGAACTTGATGATTATCAGAGGATGAAGAAATTAAAAAAACTAGACTGTTTGTTCTCTTGTCCATCAATATCTTCACTCAACTTAACCTGATGCAAAAAAGGAGCCTCATTATGATTTCAAGGGACTCAAATCTCGAACTGAAAGGAGTTGGAGAGCTTGTGCTTGATTTGAGTGGAAGTGTAAGGCACTCCGACACGACAGATGATGATGATATCAGGTGGGGGATGAATAAATGAGGAATGCCAAACTCTTTGTTCTCTTGTCCATCAATATTATCTCTCGACTTAACTTGGTGCATAGTCGAGCCTCTCCGCATGATTTCAAAGGTTTCCAAGCCCTAAGAAGTGTTGTTCTCTATGGTATGACCCTTAATGGTGTTCAATTAGGTGAGATAATTTGACTTGACTTTAAGTTACCGCAACTCCCTGAAGTTGCTGAAGAGATTAATAGTGGAGTCATGTTTCGATGTCATCACATACTCTTATTTATTGTCCATCAATATCTGCATTCAACTTTACCTGATGGATAAAGGAGCCTCATTACGATTTCAAGGGAGTGAAATCTCTAAAAAGTGAAAGTAGTGAAGATTGATCATCTTCAACCCAAGAGATGAAAATAAGTAAGCCAAACTTGAAGAGTCTTGAGTAGAAGGGTAGATTTTTTGACAAGCCAATTTTCAAAGACATCCCCTCCCTGAATGAAATTACTAAGATGCTCATCCTTGACCTCGATTTCTTCTTTGATCTATCCATGGATGTAAACCACTAGAACTCAAGTTTTTCAAAATGAATGCTCAACCCAGCCAGCTGCTACCTTGAACCATCACATTTGTCAAATTGAATGTTCAACCCAACCACTTCAACCTCTATACCGGTTGGGTTGAGCATTTCAATTTGAAAAATTGGATAGTTGAACTTGTCAATATCTTAGGTAATAGCGGAGCTCCAATAAAATTCTTGTCAAGAGCCCGTCATGTTTACCTGTTATAAGCAAGAAAACGAACATAAATAGAGTTCATATGATTTAAGAAAGCACCATTAAAGAAAAAAAAGCAAAGAGGATTCAAATAGCGATAGTGAGAGCATCAGAATTGCACATTTTAAATAGATGAATGAATGAGAAAAAGGCTTACAAATGGATCGATTGCAGTACAGTAATCCAATCTCCTAGAAAAAAAGAGGATCACAACTTTGAATAGCTATGTTGTTCCTCTTCTTTGCTGCAATTTCTTTACAAAACGCAAAAGAAGAAAAAGATGAAAGGAAAGATAAAACACTCTTGATTCTCTTTCCCTCTACTCTCATTATTCTTATGTCTCTCCTGCTTTATATAACTCTTGTTTACACATTTCTGATGGTAACAAACAATGCAAACCTGACGACGGGGCGTGACAGATGTTGCTGTGTCAGCAACCGTTTCAGGATAGAAGCAGAAAGTGCCATTAGGCAAATAGCCACATGGACGAGTGCTGTTAGAACCTAACTTGACCCATTGGTCCGATCATAATTGAACTGGGTAAGATTAGGTCCGATTCAATGCTTACAAAAGTTATGTGAAAAAATGCAGTTATAGCAGTCAATCAAACTGCTGACGTATATCTAATGAAACGATCGAGTGCGCTACATCTCCCATTACCGTTCGATCACAATTAACTTCATCCAAAGGTTGTTTCTTATTAGAAATATTTTTACAAAATTGCAACGGAATATAAAAGCTAAAGTAAACCCTAACACTCGTAACCCTCGTGGCTCTTTCCCTCTCAGAACTACATCAGAATTTTACTGCTCTCTTAGTATCACATGATTACATAGCTTAGGCCTAACAAAACCCTTGTATGGCTTTTTCTATTTCTCTATAAAAATAAATATGACAAATCGCAGTCCGAAAGTTCATACAAAGGATTTATTCTTCTTCTTTTTTTAACTTTTCACTATTAAATAGTGTCCATAAATCGCGAAACGTTCCTGAGGATTATTAATAATAACCAAATTTTTAATTTATTTATTTTAATAATTACCTAAAAATATTTTCTGTAACATTGGGATAAGAATAAATCATCTATGAGATAATAATGTAATTATATAATAAATTATATTTAATAATTGACACTAACTAATTACTTGATCAATAACTCAATTAGTTACTTCACAAGTCATATTACATTAACATGACTTGATCAATTTATAATGTGCATCAATATGATCAAGCAAATTATTATACTCTCATTAATTAATAATTTAAATCGCGAACCAAATAGTTATATTTAGTTTATAGTTTACTTTTTCTAACTTTGAAAGTATTTCCATCAATATACAAAGAATTTATGTGTATCTCACTAATTAATTTCTATTTTCCATTTTAAGAAAATCTATAGAAAAGGTTTTTATCAAAATGATTATATATAATGATAATTGAAATTTTTTAATAATATCAAATAAATTACTTAATTAAAATATATTAATTAATTTTTATATTATGTTAACCAAATTAAGTTGATTGATCATTTAATTTTTTTAATTTAACTTTAATATTTTAATTAAATATTTTCTTAAAATACAACAAATAAATTATAATAATATTTAATGAAAATTTAAATTCTAATTTTAATTGTTTTATTTATTCCATTGATAAAAATATTATCTCATTTCACATAAAAGCACTTTTATACTTGATTAATGACTTACATAGCACTATGTTGGTAGTAAGAGGAAATGTTAAATATAACTATATGTGAGAATAGGTGATTAATTATTTGTGATTATATTTTTTCCTACTTATTCTCGATAAAATTATTCTATCTAGAATAATATATATTTCTTAATGATTTTGGAAATTTGCTGAGAATAAGTGAATATTTCTCTGTAATGTTTTTGCTTTTCTACTTATTTTCAATGAAATTGTTTTATCGAGAATAGCATATATTTACCAGAATTTTTTAATTTTATCAAGAATAAGTTGATATTTCTCAATTAATTTTTTTTGTTAATGTTTCCTACTTATTCTTGGAAATATTATTTCGGTGAGAAAAAATATATTTCTCAATGATTTTTTATTTCATAGAGAAAAGTGGTTATTTTTTATTTTTTCCTAACTATTTCTTAGAGAAATTACTTCTCTAAGAATAGTATATATTTCACAAAGATTTTTAATTTCACCAATAATAAGTGATTTTTTATTTTTATTATCCCTTCTTTTTTGGGGGAAATTATTTGATCGAGAATAGCATATATTTCTAAGAGATTTTTAAAATTTTCCAATAATTAGTTTATATTTTTGTTTTGTCTTTCTCTAACTTATTCTCGAGGTTTTTTTTTGTCAAGAATAGTATATATTTCTCGGTGATTTTTTAATTACTTTGAGAATAAGTGAATATTTTTATTTTTAATTTCCCCTCTTATTCTTGTCAAAATAATTTTTCAAAAATAATATTTTTTTTGTTAATCTTTGAATTTATTTGAGCGTAAGTGAATTATTTTTCTTTCTTTTCCTAGCTTATTATTGACAGGATAGTTTCGACTAGAATATCTTGGTGATTTTTTAATTTCATCGAGAATAATTGGTTCTCTCCATTTAGTGGGAATCTTTTTCTCGACGACATTCAAATTTCATCGAGAAATATACACTTA
Organism: Aristolochia californica; assembly: GCF_029961685.1. Lineage (NCBI taxonomy): Eukaryota > Viridiplantae > Streptophyta > Magnoliopsida > Piperales > Aristolochiaceae > Aristolochia > Aristolochia californica. The sequence continues at coordinate 24,360,285 of NW_027181771.1, forward strand.
TCTCAAAAAAAATTCATGGAGAAGAAAAAAATTTGAGAAACATTAATTTTCCTATAGCATAAGAAGTTAGAGCAACCCAATTGAAGATGGCTATGAACTACTTCCGACAAGCACACTCCTACTTAGGTTGTTTGATTTGAATGTAAGTTGAATTATGTCTAAACTTGTAGCCTTTGCATGAAGTCTTGTTTACTTGAATGGGACACAATCATGTTCAAGCTAGGGAGTAAAAAGTATATAATCAGAAAAGAGTAAATGATTTTATATATTGCGTTGGCCCCAAGATCCCTATTAAGATAATATTACTAATGATATATGTTAAGTATGAGGCGCATAAAAAAAGCCCTTTAAAAAAATTTCTAACAGCATATTCGTTCGATCCACCATGACCCATTTCAATGATCCATAGAAAAGGGAAGAAATTTGCTCATACTAGAAAGCGCACCATCAACATCTAGTAGCACCATTTGACTTAAAAGACAAAAGGAAGAATCATTCTTTTCGGAAACAACCGGTCCAAAAAAGGCAGGAAGAATAAAATGAGCAAAAGGAGATGACCATATAGGAAGAAATAAATATTGAAGTGCCAATAGTCGAAGCAGTCAAACCCATCTATAAAAATCAAGCATAATCAGTGAAAAAATGAAAGCCTAAAATGAAAAGACGAAATTAAGGAGTCAAGCATGTGGTAAAATCGGAGCAAGAAGAGTTGACCCCTATGGAAGGAATCGACCTCATGTCATGATGGAGTGAGCATGTTACTGTCCCGGGTCATGGATCGAGTAGCACGGCGTGGGATTTGTGAGTCCAGCACTGTTACTGAGTTGCCGGACTTGGTAAGGAGGGTTAAAGATCCCTTCTTTGGCTAATTTTCCACCAGTGATCAATCTCCCTTTTTATGAACTCATTCTAATGTTAAAGTTGTAGCTAGAATGGAATTAATTCAGGTGGAGAGATAAAGGAAGAATAGCTATTCTTGCTCACGTAAATCAGGATTTCGACCCTGATTTGATGCAGCTCGTGCTAGGATTTGAAGGCCTAGCTTAGGGGGCAGCCTTGGCTCACGTTGATGGCTGTTCTTGCTCTGTTTCCGTGATGATTCCCCAACAAGAGGAGTTGTTTTAATCCTTCATGTGGAAGAACCAGAACTCTTCCCTTTTTGCTGCTCGTCAAGAGGGAATTGAACCCTACTTGTTGTTGACGCTGATGAGGAGGGAAGACCCTCTCTTTGGGCTCGGGAAAGGGGCAAGAAGCTCCACATCTTAGTATGGATGAAGTTGGGTGAAGACGGATGGCAATGGAGGGTGAAGGTTAGGTTGGATTTTTGGAGTAAACCATAAACTCGATATCAAGAGGTGATCTGAACCAGTTACACTAGGTTATTCTAAAATCTCAAAGCTTACCTATTTCATTCATTCATTTCCCTTAAATAGATCACATCATGGGGTTTTAGGGTTAGGGTTACAATAATTCCCCATAATGCCCCTACATATAAAAGTAATTAGAAATAACTTCTACTTAAAACAATATAAGAAATAAGTCCTACTCAAAGTAATATAAGAAATAAATCCTATTGAGTGAGTTGTTGTTGCCTCCTTCGTTGTGGGACTCGGTGTGCTATTGAGTCCACAACATCTGCCTGCCCATGGAGAAAGAGCTTTTCCTCAAGCTCAAAAGGTGGGTAGACCAGTTTGAGGATGTCAACACGTTCCCATGTGGCAGCGTTGGGGTCAGTGTCCGTTCACTGAACAAGAATCTCCCGATGGTCATTGGCCAACCGCGTGCGTAACATCGTGGCTGGGTTAAGAATAACCTTGCCATGATCAACCGGTGGTAGGAATGGAGCGGATGTAGGCTGCGCCTCAGAATGTGGCTTCAAAAGAGAGAAATGAAACACATCATTAATTTTGGCCATGTCCGGTAATTTGAGTTGATAGGCGACTGGTCCCACGTGTCGAAGAATGAGAAATAGTCAAAAAAATTGGGGAGAGAGCTCATGACGTGGAGGTCCCACAAGAGACTGTTGACGGTAGGGCTGGAGCCGTAGCCACACATACTCCCCAATCTCAAAAGAGACCTCACGTTGGCCTTTGTCGGAGACATCCTTCATCTGAGCTTGGGCACGTCAAAGCCGTCTTGTGATATTCTGTAGCAGTAGATCCCTGTCCATCAGCACCTGATCAATCACGTCCACGCAGGTGGACCCTAGGTTGTACGAGAGAAGGCGAGGTGGACCCCGGCCATATATAACCTAGAAAGGAGTGGCTTGCAAGGCATAGTGGAATGAAGTGTTGTAACAGTTTTCGGCCCATGAAAGCCATTGAACCAATTGCCGCAGACGATCACCCACCAAGCATCGTAGATACATCTCGATGGTGCAGTTCACCACCTCTGTCTGTCTGTCTATCTGTTTGTGGATGATAGGCGGAGGAGAACTTCAATTTAGTCCCACTCAAGCGAAAAAGTTCTTGCCAAAAGGTGCTCGTGAAAATTGCATCTCTGTCACTCACAATGGATTCTAGAATGCCATGTAAGCGGACTATCTACTCCAGGAAAGTCTGAGCAACCCGTGTTGCTGTATAAAGATGAGCCAGCGGTATAAAATGTCCGTACTTGGAGAATCTATCAACCACCACGAAAAGTATGGATTTGCCAGAGGACAGGGGGTAGACCTTCCACAAATTCCATCAAAATGTCGGCCCAAACCTGGTTAGGAAGGGCCAGAGGCTGGAGAAGACCTGCTGGACTCAAGTGCTCGACTTTGTTGTGCTGGCAGACCTGACAGTCGCCCACATAAGTCGCAATAGAGGGTTTCATGGCTTGCTAGTAAAAATTAGCTCGAATTCTGTGCAAGGTCTTTTGTATCCCCTCGTGTGTACTATCATGGTAGGCCAAGAGAATAGCTGAAATCAACTCGGACTCAGGTGGAAGGCAAAGCCGCTACTCATAATAAATAAGTGAATCCTGGATGGACCACTTTGAATTCATTGTCCCTTCCAAAATCTTCTGATGCAGTCCCTGCAGTGTAGGGTCAGTGGCATGTGCGTCTCTCACCAAGTCCACAATGAGAAATCTCGGTTGCCTGATCGAATAGACCGACTGTTGATCCTAAAAACACCGTGACAAGGTGTCTGCCACCTTATTTAATCTCTCTGCACGATATTCCACCTAAAAGTCAAATTCCAACAACTTACTGATCCAGTGTTGTTGTGGCGACGTTGTCAAATGCTGTTCTAGTAGGAATTTAAGGCTGTAGTGATCAGTGCGTATGAGAAAAGCCCAGCCCCAGAGATAAGGCCTCCAATGTTGGACCACCTTGGCCAACCCAATCAATTTGTGCTCATAGGCTACCAGCCTGTGATGACGAACAGCCAATTGTCTACTAAAATACGCAATAGGATGGCCCAGCTGCTGTAAAATGACCCCAATACCCATGCCCGAAGCGTCGCACTCTACCACGAACAATTTGTCAAAGTTGGGAAGTTGTAATACTGGTGCGGATGCGAGGGCAGCTTTGAGTGCCACAAACAACTTGGTGGCCTCCTCATTCCAAATAATGGAATTTTTCTTGAGTAGATTGGTCAATGGTGCTGCCACTGGCTCATAGTTCTGAATTAATTTGCTGTAGTAGCCCGCAAGACCCAAAAAACCCTGTAATGCGGAACACGACTGTGGCTGCGGCCACTTGTGAATAGCTCGGATCTTCTCAGGATCCACCGTAACCCCCTCATGTGAGATAATATGTCCCAGATACCCCACATGTGAAGCCGCAAAAGAACACTTGGAATGTTTCAAATAGAGCTGATGTGCTTGTAACAAGTCGAAAACAATCCTCAAGTGTGCCAAGTGCTCCTCAACCGACTTGCTATATATCAAAATATCATCGAAAAATACAAGAACAAATTTTTGAAGATAGGGGCTAAATACCTCGTTCATCAAAGCTTGAAAAGTGGAGGGTGCATTGGATAACCCGAACTGCTTGACGACGAACTCAAAGTGGCCATAGTGCGTGTGGAACGCCGTCTTTTTGATATCAGAGGGGTGCATCCGGACCTGACTGTATCCCAAACGGAGGTCGAGTTTAGTGAATAACCACGATCCATGTAACTCATCTAGAAGCTCATCCACTACAGGAATCGGAAAATTGTCTTTTACTATCTGCACATTCAACTCCTGGTAATCCACGCAGAACCACCATCTCCCATCATGTTTCTTCACAAGTAAGACGGGTGAAGAGAACGGAGAGCGACTGGGATGAATAAGACCCTGTTTCAACATATCCAGGCACTGACGCTCTATCTCGTCCTTCTGAAGGTGTGGGTAACGGTATGGTCGCATGACCACTACCTCAGATCCTGGTTTCAGATAGATCTTGTGGTCACCGTGCCTCATGGGAGGCAAACCCGAAGGCTCCTGGAAGAGGTCACAGAACTCCTCAACCAGACCCTCATTAGTACTGTCATGTTGTTCATGTGTTTGTAAAGTGTGCATGCGGTGGGCCCTGTGCACCTGACAGCCCTGTAAGAGCACCCGACTCCCGGCCAAATCAAAGGTCATGGTTAAAGCCGAAAAGTCCCACAGAATGGGCCCCAATGTTTGTAACCATTTAATGCCTAATACCATATCAAATCCCTCTAGGGGAATAACAAAAAACTCAGCATTAAACTAAGTAGAGCCAATGGAAAAATTTGTTGCCTTACTAATCTCATAGCTGGGGACCTTCTCGCCATTGGCCACTGAGACGGTGGCTGTCGGATGAGTGTGTATTTGGAGCTGGAGATGCGATGCGGCTGTCAAACTCAAAAAATTGTGTGTACTCCCTGAGTCGACTAGTCCAACCAGTTCTCGGTCGATGACATGAGCTCAAACTTGCATTGTATTAGGTGATTTCTGGCCAGTAATAGCATGCAAGGATATCTCCGTTGGTTCCTCCTCAATAATATCCTCTGGCTCCTCTGGATCCTCTGGATCCTCTGAATCCTCCACCTCGAGCCAAAATAATCGTTGACATTGGTGTCCTACCCGATACTGCTCATCACAGTAATAATATAAATTTTTGGACCGCCTTTCTGCCATCTCCGCACTCATTAATTTTTTTATAAAGCTTGGTAGGGGATTACCTAGGCGGGGATCGGCTACCCGAGTCGTAGTCGGAGTGTGTCTCGATGGGGCTACCCAGAGATGCTCCCTGAGATGAATTATAGGGGCTCCCTGCCCACGTGGAGGAAGTTTTCCTCTCACCTGACCAACCCGGCTTACGTTGCTGCAACTGTTGTCGTTGTTCCATTACATAAGCTAAATCCGTAGGCATAAGGAGTTCTACCTCTAGCCGTAAATACTCATTGAGACCCGCTGTGAATAGGGAGACCTGCTGGTCAACCAATACCCTCTCACCAGCATGAACCAACCTTTCCTGGAATAGTTTTTGATATTGTTCCACTGAACCAATTTGTCGCAATAGGAGTAACTCTCCTAGGGGGTTGCTGTTGGCGGAAGGGCCAAATCTAACTGTGCATAGATTTTTAAATTCTCTCCAAGTCATCCCTGGTCTCTCTTTCTCTACTTGAGTAACCCATAACATGGCTTCATCTGTCATATGGAACGAGGCTAGTTGCACCTTATTCCATTCAATAGTCCCTTAGTACAAATTTTTTTTTCACATCTATGCAACCAAATTAAGGGATCAACTGAACCATTGAAAGAGGGAAACTCTAACTTAGTCTACCTTGGAATTGTGCCTCCATGCTGGGGTCCTCAGACAGCAGTGCGCCCAGGCCACTGTTCCCCTCTTCTGTGATATGGTTGAGCAACCTCTCTCACCTCTGGACTCTGATGTCTCTCTGCCCTCAACTCCGTTAGCATGCTGATGACTCGGCTCATCTCTTCTTCCAAACCACAAACCTTCCCCAACACTGATTGTACTATTTCAAGGCTATCTTCTATCTTTTGTATCCAGATTTGGATTTCTTCATTGCTGATATTATCCCCCATGTTACCCTACTCTGATACCAAGTTGTTATGGTCCCGGGTCATGGTTCGAGTAACACGGCGTGGGATCTATGAATCCAGCACTGGTACTGAGTTGGTGGACTCGGTAAGGAGGCTTAAAGATCCCTTCTTTGGCTAATCTTCCACCAGTGATCAGTCTCCCTTTTTACGAACTCATTCTAGTGGTAAAGTTATAGCTAGAATGGAATTAATTCAGGTGGAGAGATAATGGAAGAATACCTGTTCTTGCTCAATTAAATTAGGGTTTCAACCTTAATTTGATGCAACTCGTGCTAGGATTTGAAGGCCTAGCTTAGGGAGCAACCTTGGCTCACGTTGATGGTTGTTCTTGGTCTATTTCCGTGATGATTCCCCAACAAGAAGAGTTGCTTTAATCCTTGACGTGAAAGAACTAGGACTCTTCCCTTTTTGCAGCTTGTCAAGAGGGAATTGAACCCTACTTGTTGTTGACGTTGATGAGGAGGGAAGACCCTCTCTTTGGGCTCAAAAAAGGGGCAGGAAGTTCCTATTCTTAGTATGGATGATGATAGATGAAGTTGGGTGAAGATGGATGACAATGGACGGTGAAGGATAGGTTGGATTTTTGGAGTAAACCCTAAACTCGAGATCAAGAGGTGATCTCAACCTGTTTACACTAGGTTATTCTAAAATCTCAAAGCTTACCTATTTCATTCATTCCATTCCCTTAAACAGATCACGTCATGGAGTTTTAGGGTTAGGGTTACAATCATTCCCCATAATGCCCCTACATATAAAAGTAATTAGAAGTAACTCCTACTTAAAATAATATAAGAAATAAATCCTACTCAAAGTAATATACGAAATAAATCCTATTGAGTGAGTCGTTGTTGCCTCCTTCGTTGTGTGACTTGGTGTGCTATTGAGTCCACAACAGAGGAAAACAATAGTGGGAGGAGTTGATTATTGTACTAAAGTGCATATAGTAAGAGTTGACAACATCAAAGGAGTTGACCACATCTGAGTGAAAAACAACAAAAAGGATTTGACTCTATGCACTAAAAAGTTCTGAAATAAAAAAAAATCAGTCGACCCTTATAGGGTGCAAAAGCAAGAGGAGTTGAACTCTGAGGCGGAGAGGATTCAAACTTTGGGGAGGATTCAACTACAAAATCAAGCTATTAGAAGAAAACATTGTGGAAGCCATGTCATAGCAATTATATTTCCTGAATATCGGTCCAAATCCAAAAATTATATGTTTCCAAATTATGTAAGTAACCTATAATATGTTCGGTAGTAAAAATAGGAACTATTGATTTTTTTCATAAATTTTAGACCTTTGTTTTCACCTTTTTTTGGTAAATGTTGGAGAATTTTCTCTTTAACCCAAACTCGCCTCTAATGAAATTTTCTCTTCTCACAATGAAAACCAAGCCTCCTAAGCTCTTGCACATGATTTAAGAAGTTTTTGCCTCCTTCAAAGCTAGCTTAAAAGGTTGATAGTTTTCTTTATTGAGCTAAGAAATTATGTGTTGTTTGTTTTAATACTTAAATCTCAGTTAGTTAAACATGTGCTAAGGGATTTTAAGACCATATTTGATTCAACCATTGCATTGTGAGTAGTTGTGTTATTGACAACCATTTGAAATTAGTTTTACAACCTCCTCTATTTTCATATCATATTAATGCATGCCTATATGTTATTTTTATTGGGGCATTTGAAATGGCTTTTACTAAGTATTGAAACTTTGGGATAGAATTTCAAATCCAAGTATTTACAGTTATATACTTTGAGATATATCAATGATAATTGGTCGAGTACAATGAACTGGTGCTAAGTACACTTTGAAAAATCATTCACTATAATTTATAATGCTACTTATGGGTTATAGTTTGAAATTTATTATTTTTGAGTTAAATTGTTTACATCCCCCGACTTGAAAAGCCAATCCCATATTTAAATTGAGCCGATATTTTCAAATCAACACATCTTTTGCTGCCTATATTTTCAAATCAAATCATAAATGACTACTATGAGTTGTCTTCATTTTAAAATCAAGTCACTAAGGACTATTTTAAACTACTAATTACATTGGATAGATGTACCTATTTGTTTATACCAAGATTAATAAAATTTTCCTATTGAGAGATAATTAATATTGCGTTACATTGTAAAAAAGTAATACTTACAATTGGGTCAAACCTTCCTTAGGTAAGACCAGTTTTGAGTGGTAACCATTCAAACAATCAATCGAGTATTGATTTAAATATGATCTTTGAATCAATAGGTTCACATTCAACAATCATAGTTCTAAGTATTTAAACAATATTTAAAAGAAAAAACATTGATACTATTATCTTTAGGAGGAAATACTCAAGTTCAGGTTTTGACTTCCTTTGAGAGGTTGAGATGGTTAAGTATTCTCAACCAAATACAATTTAAGATTTAAATGTAAATGCATGTATATACTTGGATTTTGAAATTCTACCCCAAACTTCTAATACTATGTAAAAACCATTTTAAATACCCTAATAAATCGACACACAAGAATGTATAATGTGATTAGAAAATAAGAAGCTCAAACAAGGGGCTGCAAAACTAGTTTTGAGTGGTAGCCATTCAAACAATCAATCAAGTATTGATTCAAATATGATCTTTGAATCAATAGGCTCACATTCAACAATCATAGTTCCAAGTATTTAAACAATATTTGGAAGAAAAAACATTGATACTATTATCTCTAGGAGGAAATACTCAAGTTCAGGTTTTGACTTCCTTTAAGAGTTTGAGATGGTTAAAACCTCAAATTTGAGTCTAGGAGCATGAGCACTTCAAAACTTTTCTTTGGTAGCATGTTGAAAACAAGTTTGTGAGAGATCTTCTTAAATAGAAATCTCTCCAACATTAAAAAAAACCCAATAGAGTTAGAAAATGATATTTTGTCGCTTAGAAAAACAAAGTAAAAAATAAGTCCAAAAAATCTAATCAAATATATATTAAATCCTTTTTTATTACCAAACATATTGGTACGTCACTTATTGATCATTTGGGAGTGCTGAAACATCCAAATCTGGGCCTACCTTTTTGAAAAATTGAATTTTTGAAATAAGGGTCGTCTCTTGTTTTGGGGCCGAAATCTTGTTTTGAAAATTTGGCTTGTTTGAGCAACACATGTTGTTGATCCCTTGCATGGGGTCGTCTGCTTTCTTCTTAATTCACTCATAAGTAACTTGATTTTATATTGTCATAAAAATTATATCCATGAGGATCTTGAGACCGACACATTCATCCAATTGCTCATGTGAAATGATTCCTCTTAAGTAAATTATTTTGGTCGGTACTAATTAATTTAGCCCCAAAGGTTCAAGCTAACTACTCTATGAAACATAAATATGCCTAAAGGTATTTATTTATCATGCGTTGTCTCAAGTATATCTAGTTGACCTTTCTTACCTACATTATTTTGGAGAGTACTAACTAATTTAGCCTCAAGGATATTGGCTAACTACTATAAGAAACATTCATAAGCCAAAAGGTATTTATTTTGAATGCTTTCTCACAAGTAAAGTATAGCTAGCTTTAAAACTGATTTGGTAACATAGAGTTCATTTCTTCCTAAACTATGATCGCTTGGAAGACTTGTGCATGTAACGACCCCCGAAGGAGGAACCTCAACCACCGCATAATCATTTGATTTTTTTATCTTACTTTGACAAAAAATTAGTGGATTAAAATTTGATTTGGAAGGGTTAGTATTTAAGTGTCACTCAAAAAGTTTTGAATATAGAGTACCACAATTTCCATATCGTAAAGATTGATTTGGAGATTTGATTCAAAAATTAAATATATTGTTAGATCGGTGGTACACATGATTTACTTGCATAGGGACTTAGATGGTTAATTAAGAAAATTAGATACTTCCTTGTATTTAGTAGTTTTTATGGCCAACTCAGAAGCATGAATTGCCTTTGACACTTTATCCAAAAATCTACAAAGTATATGTATGCAAATTTTCTTTTGCCTTATTCAGTACGCATTTCTATCTCAATATGCATGGTCTAAGATGTGTACTACATGTTGAGTACGGTGAGTCTTGTCTTGAATTTTTCGAGAAAACAACTTTAAATGGTTTTATCAATCAATTTAAACCAAGAGGATGTAAGCCATCTGTTGTGCCCTTTTGGAATTGATAATATGGGTCAACAAAAAGGGGGCAATTCAATGAAAATTAGCAAAATAGTAGGTATTATATTATTTCCATATATCTTGCATTAAAGGCCAGATTGAGCTACCGTATTGCAAGTTTTTCAAGATTGTGCTTGCTTTGTTGAGCGTATGCCATTTGAAAAGATATTTGATCAACGTTGCCAATGTTAGAGGTGGACGACACATTGACTTTACTTTAAGCGAAATTGACTGAATTGCCTTGTTATGTGAAATAGATAATTTTTTCTCTCGAGTATTTGCTTTCTCCATCGAGATACTCAAAATGGAGTTGTATTTTCTATGTAAGCTACTAGATTGCAGCCGCCTAGGAGTGTGATTGTCTTGTCGAGGTCATTGATTTTTTCTGTATCGGCTGCAAGTAACTTCAAGATTTTGAACCATTGTGGAGATTGAAACTTCTTTGCTTCAAAAAATTTTTAGAATTTTGGTGATGATCCGGTTCCTCTTGTTAGGAAACTCAAGAGTTTTATCTTCCACTCAACTTTTGCTAGAAAAAATATTCCTTTGTGACTAAGAAGAGAAAAATGCAATGACAAGAACACAAAGTTTGCATTGTCCTTCTTTTGACCATTGCGTTGGATCGAATGACTCTGATACCAATTATTTTGGAAACATAGATTAGGCTCAGACCCTTATAAATAAATCCTAATTTTATACATAATAGGCTAGTATTTTAGTGCCAAATACAGAAAACAAAAGCAACAATTTTGGGGTTTTAAAATTAATTTACCGTCCCGTTGCATATTGCTCCACTTAAAAAACATAAATTGAAGAATCCAAAAAAGGGTTAAACAACCCTAAGACAACGAACCCTAGCTAGTAATAAAGCCATTGACATTGTTAGAAGAGAGGAACGTAGGGTGTAAAGTGGAGTAAAAGAATCAAAAAGGAATTGAGTGTGGTACACATGATTTTGGTGTAAGAAGAGATTGAGATAGAGATTGAGAAATAGTAGGAGAAAAGAGAGGGAAAAGGTTGGATAACTATTTTAGGATAGGAATTCGTGTTGAATTTTTATTATTAATCCTTGCCTTTCTAAGTACATTACAACTGAGAGAAAATGACTCGCACACTGAAGTAGTTAGATATTTTAGCTTATGTCCAAAACTTGTTATGTTTGGTCTAGTACTTCATGGAAGAAATACTTACCTTCACTCCAATTTCATGATAAAAAATCCACTAAAATGAAAGATGCAACCCAATGATATTTTTGTCATCTCTAAATTTGTATGTAGTTTTAGTCAATCAATTAGGGCAAGTCCAATTTCATGAATCAATTGGAGAAGGTCCAAATTAATTTAGAGATTTGCTTTATTGGACTTGCTCTTATTGATTCACTTCATTGGACTAAGTTTCTATATTGGACTTTTCTAAGTGATTCAATTTGAAAAATCTACAAGGATTTTTTTTTCGAATTTATGAGTCACATAAGACGTATAAATGCCTTGATAGTTTTGCTCCTCAATGAGAGACCATGTTTACATATCCAACAAAAAAATGGCCTTCCACTTCTAATGATCACTTAAATTGTGAGGTCAATCCAATGGTGCTCACATCTGTAGGAGCAATGGAAATGTCACTTCAATTGCTTAAGGTGGATCTATAACTATTGGTCAAATTTGTAGCTATAGGAATCAGGCTGCAATATACTTCCATTATTCTAGTTATCCTTTGATGAAAGATATTGCATCTTCATCTTGGCCTTCATGATTGGAACACCTATCATTCACAGTGGCAAATTGAGAGTGTAAGTCCTAGTATACAAAATGGCTTGACTTTGTATTAACTTTTATAAACGGAGAGAATATAACCTATTTAGTCCCAAATGGTTGAGCTCACTTCAAGAATGAATAGTCTCGTTAGTTTAATGAGGATCCCAATATTGATTTGGCTTATTCGTTTGATCAATATTCTGACTCTTACCAAACCATGAAAGAGTAGAAGACATAAGAGATATGTTTTTTGATTGGTTTTAAGGTAGAGTTTGCCTCATGATCAAAGGTATACTAAGGAGAATAGGCTGATGAATCCCAAGTGATTTTATGGATTAAGTCATTTGGCGCCTCAATGTTGACTCATTACATCATGTGGTTGAAGTAGGTCTCAAGGTGTTTTTGTATGCTGACTCAAGTGGTATATCGGTTTGGTTTAGAATATTATGAAATATTTTTGTTCCTATCTACCATTGGTGTTAAAGGGAGAACTATGAGGAACCAACCTGCATACGAGAGGACTAGGTTATTCCTATCTATCATTTGGCGACTAAGTTAGTATGGAAGAACTACAAACTATAGGGAAATCCTCCTGTATACAAGTTATAGTACAAGGTTTCTAAACAAAGTGAGATGGAGAAGCATCACTAGGTATGAAGGAATCACATAATTTTTTCAAGCATAAAATACTATTCGTTGCCATTTAGCGAGCAGACATGAATGATTATATTATAAAAACCTAAATTGCCACGGATCCGACATTTATACTTTAGTTTATTATATTAGTGCACATTGAAGGGGAAGAAGAGATTAATTGAAACCCAAAAATTATTTGTTTGCCTATTTTCTCTGTTTAGAAAGTGAAGAAAGGAGAAGAGAGTGGAGAGGAGTTGAGCAGAAAGGTTAAGGGGGATAGCAGTAAAGACTAAGAAGAAAGTGGGGCTGGTCATCAATGAGACCTCGTATAAAATCTCTTATTGAATGACCGTTTTATTTTATTTCCACGCCAGAGCTATTATTGATTTTGTTAAGCCAGCCAATCTTAAGTCTTTCAATTTATTAGCTTGAATGTAAAATTACTGCTTCTTCTAAAAGCCCCCCCTCCCCCCTCTCTGTTTTTTCTCTCTCTCTCTATGGAAAAACTTCCACTAATAGTCAAAGGTTTTTTATTCAAGAAGATAAAAACTTAGTAAAAAAGAAAAATAAAAAATCCAAAATTTAGCTAAATTACAAATGCCCTTAGATTCTGATTACATCATTATTGAAACTGATGGTAGCAACATTGGATGGGGCCGTGTACTTATTGCCGAACCTCACAAATATAGTATTAAAGAAGAAGAACGCATCTGTAGTTATGCTAGTGGAAAAGTAAAATAAAAAGGAAATATGAGTAGCATAGATGCAGAAATTTTAGCAATTATTTACTCCTTAGAAGCTTTTCGGCTTTTCATTATTAGTAAAAATGAATTTACATTAAGAACTGATTGTGAAGCAATAGTAAGTAGAAGAAGATGGCTAAATCTTGTAGATATAATTACAGGAAATGGATACAAGATAGAATTTGAACATATCAAAGGTAAAAAGAATAGTCTTGTAGATATATTAAGTAGGAGATTTTTTTATTCATCCTTGGTTAATTGAATAGATGGATACTCCAGACCAGATGTCCTCATGATCTTCTTCTTCATGATTCAATAATTATGGACAAGAATTTTTAAATTTTTGTAATAAAAAATTAGTAGTTTTTCCTAAATCTAATATTACATTTAAGACTTTACCCCATATTTCTGTTGGCGAAGAAGAACAATGCTTATTAGACAACTTATCGCTTTCTTAACAAAGAATTCCTAAAGGCAGTATTAATAGTTTATCAGATTATTTTTGTCAGAAAAAGAAAATTTTTAATTTTTATGTAGTTTTTAAAGGTAAAACTCTGAGAGTTTTTCATTCCAGGACTGAAGTAATAGAAAGTATTCAAGATTTTCAAAGACCTATTTATAAAGGATTTAATAATTTACAAGAAGCCTTAGAAGCTACTAAGCACAGTATCAGAACTAATTATTATATAGCCTCATCCTTAATATTTATGAGAGAAGACTTAGTATCTTATGGGATTGCCAAAGATACTAGAAAAATTGTTTTTTGTGATCATTGTGAAACCCTATCCAAGACCATACGAAGACTCAATGAAAGAGAAGGTTAACCCTAGGAAAAGAATAATTTTAATAAAGAATACAAAAACACCATTAAAGAAGAAAACAAACAACTCAAAGCAAGATTAACAAGTACTTTTTCTAACCAGATACCTACTAGTGAGGGTAATTCACTAGCTAGTCCAGCTCAAAAGGTAGATGGTAAAGACACATCAAATCCATTGACGGCTAGACATTTGCCAAAAATATCAGAAGAAAAGAAGAAAAACCAACAACAAACAGATCCAGAAGATATTGAAAAGATGATGAAAGAATATTTTCAAGAATATCTTAAAAACCAAGGTTATGAGAAACAAGACTCAGAAATATCCAGCAAATCTAGATCTACTGCTACTCAGACTCTTCCGTGTTATTCTCAAGAAGAAGATGAAGACTATGGCTTTGACTCAGAAGCTATACACAATTTGACCACTTTAGATGGGAAATAGCAAGACAAAAGTACTAAGAAGATTATCTACAAAAGAAAAAGATAATGGATATTTAGACTATTATTCAAGATAATGGATACTTAGACTATTATTCAAGATAATGGATACTGAGAAGATTATCTAGAAAAGACATCAGTAAAGACTATCATTGATTTAGAATAAAGATAGATATGATCCTGTTTGAGAAGACAAAAAATTCAGCCCACGGTTTCAGCACATGGTTTTCCAGCCCATGGTTTCATCATATGGTTTGAGATAAAAGTTTCCAACGCACTATTTTAGCACATGGTTTGAGACGATAAGCTTTCCAGCTCATAGTGGTTTGAAGATGCCCCTGGTTTCCTAGCACCTTGTTTTTGACTTTGTAAAAAGTTTGTATTTTTCCTTTTTGGGTTTTGGTTAACCTTAGCCGCACACTTGTAATGATTATGAGATAAGTCATTGACGATGGGGCCAAATGAGCACCCGTATGACAATCTCTATCTAATCTGTGTCGGTAAAGGTTTGTCTATAAATACCCAGTTGTAAGTGATAGAAGATATGAATGAAAAAACCCAGTTTTTGCACACCTTGCTCTCTAAACCCATGACTTCTTTCTCTTCCTCTGAATCCCCTTCATAATTTCTACATCAACTGTGTTTCCATGTAAGTTCTTATTTTTAAAAAAGTAATATTATTTACTTAGGGATTTTCTTAAAGGGAACTCCTAAACTTCTGTCTGTTTGAATCCATAATTTTTTTCTCTAATCTGGAGCCAATCCCCTGCATGACGTAAAAGCATTATGGTGATCCTTTGATGTTTCATGGTCATATGTCCCATATGTTCACCCGTTTAGGCAAAGGAGGCATTTGGGCTTTGTTGTTGGGAAAAAAAAAGAGGAGCCCGTGGAAGAAGCAAAATTGCTAGGAAGCCATACAAGTCGTCATGTCTTGGGTTCTCTATACCTGAAGGAAGAAAGATAAGGATTCAAACTATAAAGGTTTAGGATGTACCTTTAGAAAATTCACATCCACGATTTTTCCTCTCTGGTTTTATCTTTATTTATGACAATACTTTGTGTTGTTATAATATTTATTGTTAGTCTTTTAATTCTAACGACAATTAAAGTTTTTTTTTAAAAAAAACTTCTTTTCATATGTATCTGGATTTAATGTCTTATTTTGTATTACTAATCTTCTTATGCAAAGTATTATGTTCTAGTGTTATACCTAAAATCTTTAGGCAGGGCATACAAGCTTCTATAAAACATAAATTACATTTTGCTCTATTTTTACTTGTTAGGGTACCAATTGCATTTAAAACAGTATCTTATGGGATTGCCAAAGATACTAGAAGAATTGTTTTTTATGATCACTGTTAAACCCTATCCAAGACCATACAAAGATTCAATGAAAAGAGAAGGTTACTCCAGGTGAAGAAAGATTTTCAGAAAGAATACATAAACACCATTGAAGAAGAAAACAGACAACTCAAGGCAAGACTAACAAGTACTTTTTCAACCTAGATACCTACTAGTGAAGGTAATTCACTAGCTAGTCCAACTCAAACGGTAGCTGGTAAAGACACATAAAATCTGTTGATGGGTGGACATTTGTCAAAAAGGTCAGAAAAAAAGAAGAAAGATAAACAGCAGCTAGATCCAGACGATATGAAAAAGATGATGAAAGAATATTTTCAAGAATATCTTAAAGAACAAGGTTATGAGAAACAAGACTCAGAAATATCCTGTAAATATGGATCTACTGGTACTTAGACTCTTCCGTGTTATTCTTAAGAAGAAGAAGAAAACTATGACTTTGACTTTGAAGCTATACACAATTTGACCACTTTAGATGGGAAATAGGGAGACAAAAGTACTAACAAGATTATCTAAAAAAGAAAAAGATAATGGACACATAGACTATTATTCAAGATAATGGATACCGAGAAGATTATCTAGAAAAGACATCTGAAAAGACAATCATTGACTCAGAATAAAGATAAACATGATCCTATTTTAGAAGACAAAAAATTCAGTGCGCGGTTTCAGCACATGGTTTTCCAGCCCATGGTTTCATCATATGGTTTAAGATAAAAGTTTCCAACCCATTGTTTTAGCACATGGTTTGAGAAGATAAGTTTTCCAGCTCATGGTGGTTTGAAGATGCCCCTGGTTTCCTAGCACCATGTTTTTGACTTTGTTGCACCATGCTTTTTACTTTGTAAAAAGTTTGTATTTTTTCTTTTTGGGTTTTGTTTAACCTTTGCCACACACTTGTAAATATTATGAGATAATTCATTGACGATGGGGCCCAATGAGCACCCGTATGACAATTTCTATCTATTCCGTGTTGGCAAAGGTTTGTTTATAAATACCCAATTGTAAGTTATAAAAGATATGAATGAAAAAACCCAGTTATTGCACACCTTGCTCTCTAAACCCATGACTTCTTTCTCTTCCTCTGAATCCCTTGCATAATTCCTACATCAACTGTGTTTCCAAGAAAGGTCTTATTTTTAAAAAATATTTTTGTTTACTTAGTGGTTTTCCTAAAGGGAACTCCTAAACCTCTATCTGTTTGAATCCATAATTTCTTTCTCTAATCTGGAGTCAATCCCCTGCATGACGTAAAAAAATTATGGTGATCCTTTGATGTTTCACGATCCTATGTCCCATATGCTCGCCCGTTTAGCCAAAGAAGGCGTCTGGGTTTTGTTGTTGGAAAAAAGGAGGAGCTCGTGGCAGAAGCAAAATTGCTAGGAAGCCATACAAGTCGTCACATCTTGGGTTCTCTATACCTGAAGGAAGAAAGATAAGGATTCAAATAGTAAAGGTTTAGGATGTACCTTTAGAAAATTTCACATCTATAGTTTTTCGTCTCTAGTTTTATCTTTATTTATGATACTACTTTGTGTTGTTATAATCATTATTGTTAGTCTTTTAATTCTTACGGTTTATACAGTTTTGTTTTTAAAAAGTTCTTTTCTTATGTATCTGGATATAATTTCTACTTTTGTATTACAGATCTTGTTATGCAAAGTATTATCTTTTGTTGGGGAAAAAAAGGAGCCCGTGGCGGAAGCAAAATTGCTAGGGAGCCATACATGTCGTCATGTCTTGAGTTGTCTATACCTGAAGGAAGAA
The DNA here is from genome assembly GCF_029961685.1 of Aristolochia californica. NCBI lineage: Eukaryota > Viridiplantae > Streptophyta > Magnoliopsida > Piperales > Aristolochiaceae > Aristolochia > Aristolochia californica. The sequence continues at coordinate 24,377,958 of NW_027181771.1, forward strand.
AGGTAAGGATTCAAACTGTAAAGGTTTAGGATGTACCTTTAGAAAATTCACATCTACTATTTTTCCTCTCTGGTTTTATCTTTATTTATGACAATACTTTGTGTTGTTATAATCTTTATTGTTAGTCTTTTAATTCTAACGACAATTAAAGTTTTTTTTTTTTAAAAAAAGTTCTTTTCATATGTATCTAGATTTAATTTCTTATTTGTATTACTGATCTTCTTATGCAAAGTATTATCTTTAGGCAGGGTATACAAGCTTCTATAAAACATAAATTACATTTTGCTCTATTTTTACTTGTTAGGGTACCAATTGCATTTAAAACAATATCTTATGGGAATGCCAAAAAGACTAGAAGAATTTTTTTTTGTGATCACTGTGAAACCCTATCCAAGACCATACAAAGCCTCAGTAAAAAGAGAAGGTTACTCTAGGAAAAGAATGATTTTCAAAAAGAATACATAAACACCATGAAGAAGAAAACAAACAACTCAAGGCAAGATTAACATGTACTTTTCCTACCTAGATACCTACTAGTGAAGGTAATTCACTAGCTAGTCCAACTCAAACGGTTGCTGGTAAAGTCACATCAAGTCCATTGATGGCTGGACATTTGCCAAAAAGGTCAGAAGAAAAGAAGAAAGACAAACAACTGACAGATCCAGAAGATATTAAAAAGTCGAGAAAGAATATTTTCAAGAAAATCTTAAAGAACAAGTCTATGAGAAACAAGACTCAAAAATATCCTATAAATCTAGATCTACTGGTACTCAGACTCTTTAGTGTTATTCTCAAAAAGAAGATGAAGACTATGACTTTGACTGTGAAGCTATGCACAATTTCACCACTTTAGATGGGAAATAGATAGACAAAAGTTCTAAGAAGATTATCTAGAAAAGAAAAAGATAATGGATACTTAGACTATTATTCAAGATAATGGATACTGGGAAGATTATCTAGAAAAGACAAATGAAAAGACTATGCTTGACTCAGAATAAAGATAGACATGATCCTATTTGAGAAGACAAAAAATTCAGCCCACAGTTTCAGCACATGGTTTTCCAGCCCATGGTTTCACCATATGGTTTGACATAAAAGTTTCCAGCCCACTATTTTAGCACATGGTTTGAGAAGATAAGGTTACCAGCTCATGGTGGTTTGAAGATGCCCCTGGTTTCCTAGCACCTAGTTTTTGAGTTTGTTGCACCATGTTTTTTACAATAGAAAAAGTTTGTATTTTTTTTTTTTTTTGGGGGGGTTTTGTTTTACCTTAGCCGCACACTTGTAAAGATTATGAGATAAATCATTGGCGATGGGGCCTAATGAGCACCAGTATGACAATCTCTATCGATTCCGTGTCGGCAAAGGTTTGTCTATAAATACCAAGTAGTAAGTTATAGAAAATATGAATGAAAAAAACCCAGTTCTTGCACACCTTGCTGTCTAAACCCATGACTTCTTTCTCTTGCTCTGAATCCTCTGCATAATTCCTACACCAACTATGTTTCCAAGTTAGTTCTTATTTTTTAAAAAGTAATTTTATTTACTTAGGGGTTTTCCTAAAGGGAACTCCTAAACCTCTGTCTATTTGAATCCATAATTTATTTCTCTAATCTGGAGTCAATCCCTGCATGACGTAAAAGTATTATGGTGATCCTTTGATGTTTCACGATTCTATGTCCCATATGTTCGCCCGTTTAGCCAACGAAGGCGTCATGGCTTTGAAGTTAGGAAAAAAGAGGGGCGCATGGCAGAAGAAAAATTGCTAGGAAGCCTTACAAGTTGTCATGTCTTGGGTTCTATACCTGAAGGAAGAAAGATAAGGATTCAAACAATAAAGGTTTAGGATGTACCTTTAGAAAATTTCACATCTACTATTTTTCGTCTCTGGTTTTATCTTTATTTATGATACTACTTTGTGGTTTTATATTCATTATTGTTAGTCTTTTAATTCTTACGGCAATTATAGTTTTTTTTAAAAGTTCTTTTCATATGTATCTGGATTTAATTTCTAATTTTGTATTACTAATCTTGTTATGCAAAGTATTATCTTCTGGTGTTACACCTAAAATCTTTAGGTTTGGTATACAAGCTTCTATAAAAGCTAAATTACATTTTGCTCTATTTTTCTTGCTAGGGTACCAATTGCATTTAAAATAGTATCTTATGGGATTGCCAAAGAAACTAGAAGAATTATTTTTTGTGATCACTGTGAAACCCTATCCAAGATCATACAAAGACTCAATGAAAAGAGAAGGTTACTCCAGGAAAAGAATGACTTTCCGAAAGAATACATAAACACCATTGAAGAAGAAAATAGACAACTGAAGGCAAGATTAACAGGTACTTTTTCTACCTAGATACCTACTAGTGAGGCTAATTCACTAGCTAGTCCAGCTCAAACGGTAGCTGGTAAAGACACATCAAAACGGTTGACGACAGGGCATTTGCCAAAAATGTCTGAAGGAAAGAAGAAAGACAAGTAGTAGACAGATCCAGAGGATATTAAAAAGATGATGAAAGAATATTTTCAAGAATATCTTAAAGAATAAGGTTATGAGAAACAAGACTCAGAAATATCCAGTAAATCTAGATCTACTAGTAATCAGACTCTTCAGTGTTATTCACAAGAAGAAGACGAAGACTATGACTTTGACTAAGAAGCTATACACAATTTGACCACCTTAGATGCGAAATAGCAAGACAAAAGTACTAAGAAGATTATCTAGAAAAGAAAAAGATAATGGATACTTAGACTATTATTCAAGATAATGGATACTAAGAAGATTATCTACAAAAGACATCTAAAAAGACTATCATTGACTCATAATAAAGATAGACATGATCCAATTTGAAAAGACAAAAAATTCAGCCCACAGTTTCTAGCTCATGGTTTCATTATATGGTTTGAGATAAAAAGTTTCCAACCCACTGTTTTAGCACATGGTTTGAGAAGATAAGCTTTTCTGCTCGTGGTGGTTTGAAGATGCCCTTGGTTTCCTAGCACCTTGTTTTTGACTTTGAAAAATGCTTGTATTTCTCCTTTTTGGGTTTTGTTTAACCTTAGGCGCACACTTGTAAAGATTATGAGATCAATCATTGTCGATGGGGCCCAATGAGCACCCGTATGACAATCTCTACCTATTCCATGTCTACAAAGGTTTGTCTATAGATACCCAGTTGTAAGTTATAGAAGATATGAATGAAAAAACCCAGTTCTTGCACACCTCGCTCTCTTAACCCATGACTTCTTTCTCTTCCTCTGAATCCCCTGCATAATTCCTACATCAATTGTGTTTCCAAGTAAGTTCTTATTTTTAAAATAGTAATTTTATTTACTTAGGGGTTATCCTAAAGGGAACTCCTAAACCTCTGTCTGTTTGAATCCATAATTTCTTTCTCTAATCAGGAGTCAATCCCCTACATGACGTAAAAGCATTATGGTGATTCCTTGATGTTTCATGGTCCAATGTCCATTAGGTTTCACGTTTAGCCAAAGGAGGGGTCAGGGCTGTGTTGTTGGGAAAAAAAAGGAGCCCACGGCAGAAGCAAAATTGCTAGGAAGCCTTACAAGTCGTCATATCTTGGGTTCTCTATACCTAAAGAAAGAAAGATAAGGATTCAAATAGTAAAGGTTTAGGATGTACCTTACTTTGCCTATTTTCTCTGTTTAGAAAGCGAAGAAAGGAGAACAGAGTGGAGCGGAGTTGAGTAGAGAGGTTCAGGGGGATAGCAGTAAAGACTGAGAAGAAAGTGGGGCCGGTCATCAATGAGACCTCGTATAAAATCTCTTAGTGAACGACCATTTTGTTTTATTTCCACGCCAGAGCTTTTATTGATTTTGTTAAGCCAGCCAATCTCGAGTCTTTCAATTTATTAGCTTGAATGCGAAATTACTGCTTCTTCTAAAAGCCCCCCTCCCCCGTCTCTGTTTTTTTTCTCTCTCTCTATTGAAAAACTTCCACTAGTAGACAAAGGTTTTTTAATCAAGAAGATAAAAACTTCGTAAAAAAAGAAAAAGAAAAAATCCAAAATTTAGCTAAATTACAAATGCCCTTAGATTCTGATTAGATCATTATTGAAATTGATGGTAGCAACATTGGATGGGGCGGTGTACTTATTGCCGAACCTCACAAATATAGTATTATAGAATAAGAACGTATCTGTAGTTATGCTAGTGGAAAAGTAAAATAAAAAGGAAATATGAGTAGCATAGATGCAGAAATTTTAGCAATTATTTACTCCTTATAAGCTTTTCGGCTTTTCATTATTAGTAAAAATGAATTTACATTAAGAACTGATTGTGAAACATTAGTAAAATATTTCCAAAGAAGCAAAGAAAATAAGATAAGTAGAAGAATATGGCTAAATCTTGTAGATATAATTACAGGAAATGGATACAAGATAGAATTTGAACATATCAAAGGTAAAAATAATAGTCTTGCAGATATATTAAGTAGGAGATTTTTTTATTCGTCCTTGGTTAATTGAACAGATAGATCCTCCAGACCAGATGTCCTCAAGATCTTCTTCTTCAAGATTCAATAATTATGGACAAGAATTTTTAAAATTTTGTAATAGAAAATTAGTAGTTTTTCCTAAATCTAATATTACATTTAAGACTTTACCCCATATTTCTATTGGCAAAGAAGAACAATGCTTATTAGACAACTTATGGCTTTCTTAACAAAGAATTCCTAAAGATCAAAAATACTTTTTAGCCAGTACTAATAGTTTATTAGAATATTTTTGTTAGAAAAAGAAAAGTTTTAATTTTTATGTAGTTTTTAAAGGTAAAACTCTGGGAGTTTTTCATTCCAGGACTGAAGTAATAGAAAGTATTCAAGATTTTCAAAGACCTATTTATAAAGGATTTAATAATATACAAGAAGCCTTAGAAGCTACTAAGCACAGTATCGGAACTAATTATTATATTTCCCCGTTCTTAAGATTTATGAGAGAAGACCAAGTATCTTATGGGATTGCCAAAGATACTAGAAGAATTATTTTTTTGATCATTGTGAAACCCTATCCAAGACCATACAAAGACTCAATGAAAAGAGAAGGTTACTCCAGGTGAAGAAAGATTTTTAGAAAGAATACATAAACACCATTGAAGATGAAAACAGACAACTCAAGGCAAGACTAACAGGTACTTTTTCAACCTAGATACCTACTAGTGATGGTAATTCACTAGCTAGTCCAGTGATGGTAATTCACTAGCTAGTCCAGCTCAAATGGTAGCTGGTAAAGACACATAAAATCCATTGATGGGTGGACATTTGTCAAAAAGGTTAGAAAAAAAGAAGAAAGATAAACAACAGACAGATCCTAACGATATGAAAAAGATGATGAAAGAATATTTTCAAGAATATCTTAAAGAACAAGGTTATGAGAAACAAGACTCAGAAATATCCTGTAAATCTGGATCTACTTGTACTCAGACTCTTCAGTATTATTCTCAAAAAGAAGACGAAGACTATGACTTTGACTCTGAAGCTATACACAATTTGACCACTTTAGATGGGAAATAGGGAGACAAAAGTACTAAGAAGATTATCCAAAAAAGAAAAAGATAATGGATACTTAGACTATTATTCAAGATAATGGATACTGAGAAGATTATCTAGAAAAGACATCTGAAAAGACTATCATTGACTCAAAATAAAGATAAACATGATCCTATTTTAGAAGACAAAAAATTCAGCGCACGGTTTCAGCACATGGTTTCCCAGCCCATGGTTTCATCATATGGTTTAAGATAAAAGTTTCCAACCCACTATTTTAGCACATGGTTTGAGAAGATAAGCTTTCCAGCTCATGGTGGTTTGAAGATGCCCCTGGTATCCTAGCACCATGTTTTTTACTTTGTAAAATTTTTTATTTTTCCTTTTTGGGTTTTGTTTAACCATTGCCACACACTTGTAAAGATTATGAGATAATTCATTGACGATGGGGCCCAATGAGCACCTGTATGACAATTTCTATCTATTCAGTGTCGGCAAAGGTTTCTCTATAAATACCCAGTTGTAAGTTATAGAAGATATGAATGAAAAAACCCAATTCTTCTACACCTTGCTCTCTAAACCCATGACTTCTTTCTCTTCCTCCGAATCCCTTGCATAATTCCTACATCAACTGTGTTTCCAAGAAAGGTCTTATTTTTAAAAAATATTTTTGTTTACTTAGTGGTTTTCCTAAAGGGAACTCCTAAACCTCTGTCTGTTTGAATCCATAATTTCTTTCTCTAATCTGGAGTCAATCCCCTGCATGACGTAAAGGAATTATGGTGATCCTTTGATGTTTCACTGTCCTATGTCCCATATGTTCGCCCGTTTAGCCAAAGAAGGCGTCTGGACTTTGTTGTTGGAAAAAAAGAGGAGCTCGTGGCAGAAGCAAAATTGCTAGGAAGCCATACAAGTCGTCATGTCTTGGATTCTCTATACCTGAAGGAAGAAAGATAAGGATTCAAATAATAAAGGTTTAGGATGTACCTTTAGAAAATTTCACATCTATAGTTTTTCGTCTCTAGTTTTATCTTTTTTTATGATACTACTTTGTTTTGTTATAATCATTATTGTTAGTCTTTTAATTCTTACTGTTTAAACAATTTTTTTTTTAAAGTTCTTTTCTTATGTTTCTGGATTTAATTTCTAATTTCGTATTTCAGATCTTGTTATGCAAAGTATTATCTTCTGTTGGGAAAAAAAGGAGCCTGTGGCAAAAGCAAAATTGCTAGGGAGCCATACATGTCGTCATGTCTTGAGTTCTCTATACCTGAAGGAAGAAAGATAAGGATTCAAACTGAAAAGGTTTAGTATGTACCTTTAGGAAATTCACATCTACTATTTTTCCTATTTGGTTTTATCTTTATTTATGACAATACTTTGTGTTGTTATAATCTTTATTGTTAGTCTTTTAATTCTAACGACAATTAAAGTTTTTTTTTAAAAAAAAAAGTTCTATTCGTATGTATCTGGATTTAATTTCTTATTTGTATTATTGATCTTCTTATGCAAAGTATTATCTTCTGGTGTTAGACCAAAAATCTTTAGGCAGGGTATACAAGCTTCTATAAAACATAGATTACATTTTGCTCTATTTTTACATGTTAGGGTACCAATTGCATTTAAAACAGTATCTTATGGGAATGCCAAAGAGACTAGAAATTTTTTTTTTTGTGATCACTGTGAAACCCTATCCAAGACCATACAAAGCCTCAATAAAAAGAGAAGGTTACTCTAGGAAAAGAATGATTTTCAGAAAGAATACATAAATACCATGAAGAAGAAAACAAGCAACTCAAGGCAAGATTAACATGTACTTTTTCTACCCAGATACCTACTAGTGAGGGTAATTCACTAGCTAGTCCAACTCAAACGGTTGCTAGTAAAGTCACATCAAATCCGTTGATGGCTGGACATTTGCCCAAAATTTCAGAAGAAAAGAAGAAAAGACAAACAACTGATAGATCCAGAAGATATTAAAAAGATGATGAAAGAATATTTTCAAGAAAATCTTAAAGAACAATTCTATGAGAAATAAGACTCAGAAATATCCTATGGATCTACTGGTACTCAGACTCTTCAGTGTTATTCTCAAGAAGAAGATGAAGACTATGACTTTGACTCTGAATCTATGCACAATTTCACCACTTTAGATTGGAAATAGCAAGACAAAAGTTCTAAGAAGATTATCTAGAAAAGAAAAAGATAATGGATACTTAGAATATTATTCAAGATAATGGATACTGAGAAGATTATCTAGAAAAGACAAATGAAAAGACTATCATTGACTCAGAATAAAGATAGACATGATCCTATTTGAGAAGACAAAAAATTAAACCCACGGTTTCAGCACATGGTTTTCCAGCCCATTGTTTCACCATATGGTTTGACATAAAAGTTTCCAACCCACTATTTTAGCACATGGTTTGAGAAGATAAGGTTACCAGCTCATGGTGGTTTGAAGATGCCCCTGGTTTCCTAGCACCTAGTTTTTGACTTTGTTGCACCATGTTTTTGACTATAGAAAAAGTTTGTATTTTTTTTTTTTTTGGGTTTAGTTTGACATTAGCTGCACACTTGTAAAGATTATGAGATAAATCATTGGCGATGGGGCCCAATGAGCACCAGTATGACAATCTCTATCTATTCCGTGTCGGGAAAGGTTTGTCTATAAATACCCAGTTGTAAGTTATAGAAAATATGAATGAAAAAAACTCAGTTCTTGCACACCTTGCTGTCTAAACCCATGACTTCTTTCTCTTGCTTTGAATCCCCTGCATAATTCCTACATCAACTGTGTTCCCAAGTTAGTTCTTATTTTTAAAAAAGTAATTTTATTTACTTAGGGGTTTTCCTAAAGGGAACTCCTAAACCTCTATCTATTTGAGTCCATAATTTCTTTCTCTAATCTGGAGTCAATCCCTGCATGACGTAAAAGCATTATGGTGATCCTTTGATGTTTCACGATTCTATGTCCCATATGTTCGCCTGTTTAGCCAATAGAGGCGTCATGGCTTTGAAGTTGAGAAAAAAGAGGGGCCCATAGCAGAAGCAAAATTGGTAGGAGGCCATACAAGTCGTCATATCTTGGGTTATCTATACCTGAAGGAAGAAAGATAAGGATTCAAACAGTAAACATTTAGGATGTACCTTTAGAAAATTTCACATCTACTATTTTTCCTCTTTGGTTTTATCTTTATTTATGATACTACTTTGTGTTGTTATATTCATTATTTCTAGTCTTTTAATTCTTACAGCAATTATAATTTTTTTTAAAAGTTCTTTTCATATGTATCTGGATTTAATTTCTAATTTTGTATTACTAATCTTGTTATGCAAAGTATTATCTTCTGGTGTTACACCTAAAATCTTTAGGTTTGGTATACAAGCTTCTATAAAAGCTAAATTACATTTTGCTCTATTTTTCTTGCTAGGGTACCAATTGCATTTAAAATAGTATCTTATGGGATTGCCAAAGAAACTAGAAGAATTGTTTTTTGTGATCACTGTGAAACCCTATCCAAGATCATACAAAGACTCAATGAAAAGAGAAGGTTACTCCAGGAAAAGAATGATTTTCCGAAAGAATACATAAACACCATTGAAGAAGAAAATAGACAACTGAAGGCAAGATTAACAGGTACTTTTTCTATCCAGATACCTACTAGTGAGGCTAATTCACTAGCTTGTCCAACTCAAACGGTAGCTGGTAAAGACACATCAAAACCGTTGATGACTGGACATTTGCCAAAAATGTCTAAAGAAAAGAAGAAAGACAAGTAGCAGACAGATCCAGAAGATATTAAAAATATGATGAAAGAATATTTTCAAGAATATCGTAAAGAACAAGGTTATGAGAAACAAGACTCAAAAATATACAGTAAATCTAGATCTACTAGTACTCAGACTCTTCAGTGTTATTCTCAAGAAGAAGACGAAGACTATGGCTTTGACTAAGAAGCTATACACAATTTGACCACTTTAGATGGGAAATAGACAGACAAAAGTACTAAGAAGATTATCTAGAAAAGAAAAAGATAATGGATACTTAGACTATTATTCAAGATAATGGATACAGAGAAGATTATCTACAAAAGACATTAGAAAAGACTATCATTGACTCATAATAAAGATAGACATGATCCTATTTGAGAAGACAAAAAATTCAGCCCACAATTTCAGCACATGGTCTTCTAGCTCATGGTTTCATTATATGGTTTGAGATAAAAGTTTCCAACCCACTGTTTTAGCACATGGTTTGAGAAGATAAGCTTTCCTGCTCATGGTGGTTTGAAGATGCCCCTGGTTTCCTAGCACCTTGTTTTTGACTTTGAAAAAAGTTTGTATTTTTCCTTTTTGGGTTTTATTTAACCTTAGCCGCACTCTTGTAAAAATTATGAGATCAGTCATTGACGATGGGGCCCAATGAGCAGCCGTATGACAATCTCTACCTATTCTGTGTCTGCAAAGGTTTGTCTATAGATACCCAGTTGTAAGTTATAGAAGATATGAATGAAAAAACCCAATTCTTGCACTCCTCGCTTTCTTTACCCATGACTTCTTTCTCTTCCTCTTAATCCCCTGCATAATTCCTACATCAATTGTGTTTCCATGTAAGTTCTTATTTTTAATATAGTAATTTTATTTACTTAGGAGTTATCCTAAAGGGAACTCCTAAACCTTTGTCTGTTTGAATCCATAATTTCTTTCTCTAATCAGGAGTCAATCCCCTGCATTACGTAAAAGCATTATGGTGATCCCTTGATGTTTCACGGTCCAATGTCCATTAGGTTGCCCGTTTAGCCAAAGGAGGGGTCAGGGCTGTGTTGTTGGGAAAAAAAAGAGGAGCACGTGGCAGAAGCAAAATTGCTAGGAAGCCATACAAGTCGTCATATCTTGGGTCCTCTATACCTGAAGAAAGAAAGATAAGGATTCAAATAGTAAAGGTTTAGGATGTACCTTGAGAAAATTTCACATCTACTATTTTTCCTCTCTGGTTTTATCTTTATTTATGATACTACTTTGTGTTGTTATAATCATTATTGTTAGTCTTTTAATTCTTACAGCTTTTATAGTTTTTTTTTTAAAGTTCTTGTCGTATGTATCTGGATTTTATTTCTAATTTTGTATTACTGATCTTGTTATGCAAATTATTATCTTCTGGTGTGATACCTACAATCTTTAGGCAGGGTATACAAGCTTCTATAAAACATAAATTACATTTTGCTCTATTTTACTTGCTAGGGTACCAATTGCATTTAAAACAATATCTTATGGGATTGCCAAAGATACTAGAAGAATTGTTTTTTTGTGATCACTGTGAAACCTATCTAAGACCATACAAAGACTCAATGAAAAGAGAAGGTTACTCCAGGAAAAGAATGATTTACAGAAAAAATACATATACACCATTGAAGAAGAAAACAAACAACTCAAGGCAAGATTAACAGGTACTTTTTTTACCCAGATACCTACTAGTGAGTATAATTCACTAGCTAGTCCAGCTCAAACGGTAGTTGGTTAAGACACATCAAATTTGTTGACGGCTGAACATTTGCCCAAAACGTCAGAAGAAAAGAAGAAAGACAAGCAGTAGACAAATCCAAAAGATATTAAAAGATAATAAAAGAATATTTTCAAGAATATCTTAAAGAACAAGGTTATGAGAAACAAGAATCATAAATATCCAGTAAATCTAGATCTACTGGTACTCAGATTTTTCAGTGTTATTCTCATGAAGAAGACGAAGACTATGACTTTGAATAAGAAGCTATACACAATTTGACCACTTTAGATGGGAAATAGCAAGACAAAAGTACTAAGAAGATTATCTACAAAAGAAAAAGATAATGGATACTTAGACTATTATTCAAGATAATGGATATTGAGAAGATTATCTAGAAAAGACAAATGAAAAGACTATCATTGACACAGAATAAAGATAGACATGATCCTATTTGAGAAGAAAAAAAATTCAGCCCACGGTTTCAGCACATGGTTTTCCAGCCCATGGTTTCATCATATGGTTTGAGATAAAAGTTTCCAACCCACTGTTTTAGCACATGGTTTGAGAAGATAAGTTTTCCAGCTCATGGTGGTTTGAAGATGCCCCTGGTTTCCTAGCACCTTGTTTTTGACTTTGTAAAAAGGTTGAATTTTTCCTTTTTGGGTTTTGTTTAACCTTAGCCGCACACTTGTAAAGATTATGAGAGAAGTCATTGACGATGGGGCCCAATGAGCACCCGGATGACAATCTCTATATATTCTGTGTCGGCAAAGGTTTGTCTATAAATACCCAGTTTTAAGTTATAGAAGATATGAATGAAAAACCCCAGTTCTTGCACACCTTGCTCTCTAAACCCATGACTTCTTTCTCTTCCTCTAAATCCCCTGCATAATTCCTACATCAACTGTGTTTCCAAGTAAGTTCTTATTTTTAAAATAGTAATTTTATTTACTTAGGGGTTTTCCTAAAGGGAACTCCTCAACCTCTGTCTATTTGAATCCATAATTTCTTTCTCTAATCTGGAGTCAATCCCCTACATGACGTAAAAGCATTATGGTGAGCCTTTGATGTTTCATGGTCCTATGTCCCATATGTTCGCCCGTTTAGCCAAAGGAGGCGTCAGGGCATTGTTGTTGGGAAAAAAATGTGGAGCTCGTGGCAGAAGCAAAATTGCTAGGAAACCATACAAGTCGTCACGTCTTGGGTTCTCTATACCTAAAAAAAGAAAGATAAGTTTTCAAACAGTAAAGGTATAGCATGTACCTTTAGGAAATTTCACATCTACAGTTTTTCCTCTCTGGTTTTATTTTTATTTATGATACTACTTTTTGTTGTTTAATCATTATTGTTAGTCTTTTAATTCTTACGGCTTTGATAGTTTGTTAAAAGAAAAAAATATTTTGTTAGGCTAGAAACTACTGGGTGAGGGCTAGTAGCTCTGACAGATCCCGCTCCATTGAAAGACAAGGACCGTTCCTGATTGTCACAACGCCACGAACTTCCTTTATATTTTGTATGCTTATTCTGTTTATAGTTTGATTTATAATTTTGTGTGCAAAAATTTATCTATTTTTAGCAATTCTGTATAAGATTTTTTATATAGGAAAAGCCTTCAGAATATAGCCTGTTTTCTTATGTTAGTTATTTCATTTACTTTAGCCATAGTTATAATCAATCTTTCATTAATAAACCCCTTCTTAATACCAGTTTATGTTATTCCTTTCTTTTGCTTTAGCCATAGTTATAATCAACTTGTCCCTATTTTTCTATATTTGTATTATATTGTCAACCTATTCCTATAGAAGAATTATAGTACCCCCCAGACAAATTGGTATCAGAGTTATTAGAAATTATATCAATAATACAAAAACAATTCTCTCTCTCTCTCTCTTTATATATATATATATATATACACTCCAAAAAGAATCTCTCTCTCTCTCTCTCTCCTTCTTTCTCTTCGATATGGTATTGGGAGGGTATAGGGATTTTACCTAGGGAAGGACAGCCTTGCCCCTTGTTATTCACGCAATAACAATATTATTTTAATTATTTTTATTTAATTTACTTTATTTTATGCTAGTTAAAAAATTAATAGGCCACATGGGTATTTTTGGAATATTTTATTTATAGGGGTATTTTTGTAGTATTTTATCTTAAACCTTGTAAGGGTGAACCCTATTTAAGGGGAAGAGTAATGAGAAAGGTAAGCATTGATTTAGAGTAAACAAGGGTTTTGAGTTCTCCTCAACGACCTCAGGGTGTGTGTTCTCCTGAAAGAACTTAGGGTTTTCAAGATTCTCTTTGCCTTGATCTTCATTTTTCTCTTCTTCCTCCCTACGAATCCATGTGTCAGATCCGGGACCGTAACACCCCCTCTTCTGAATGGAGATATGACTTCCAAGACTTGGGAGGGGGACACATTTCCTTGGTCTATTTTTTTGTTTACTTTGATTTTTGTTTTTGTAGATTTTTATTATTTTGATAGTGTAGAAAAACTTATGTTGGTGATTTTGAGAAACATATATATATTATTTCACATTATTATAGTTTTTAATGAACAACCCATTTTTTGAGTTTTTTCTTTTCTATATTTTTTTTTTTTTTTTTTTTTTTTGCTATGCTTAATTCACTCTTCGCGGGCATTAAAACTGCAAGTAAAATCTTAGGCTCTTGCTTGTTACTTTTCTTGGACATGATATCTAAACATTTTTAAAAGTTTTTTCTATATGTTGATTTCTTTTCATCAATTGACTAGGTAGACAAGCACATAGATTTTCAACAACTCACTAGGCACACCAATCTAGACCCACAAAGATTTTCAGCATCACCTACCTACACGGGCTTTTATGACTCGAACAACTGAAAACACAACTTCCCACCTTGAATTCTTCAGCCACAATTTTTTTTCCTGAATAAATTTGGGGTGAGGATGGTCTTAACTAAGGAAGGTTTGACCCAATTGTAAGTATTACTTTGTTACAATGTAACACGATATTAATTATCTACCAATAGAAATTTTTTATTAATCTTGGTACAAACAAATATGTAAATCTATCCAATGTAATTAGTAGCTTAAAATAGTCCTTAGTAACTTGATTTTAAAATGAAAACAACTCGTAGTAGTCATTTATGATTTGATTTGAAAATATAGGCAGCAAAAGATGTGTTCATTTGAAAGATTGGCTCAATTTAAATATGGGATTGGCTTTTCAAGTTGCAGGACGTAAACAATTCAACTCAAAAATAATAAATTTCAAACAATAGCCCATAAGTAGCATTATAAATTATAGTGAATGATTTTTTAAAGTGTACTTAGCACTAGTTCATTGTACTCGACTAATTATCATTGATATATCTCAAAGTATATAAATGTAAATACTTGGATTTGAAATTCAATTCCAAAGTTTCAATACTTAGTAAAAGCTATTTCAAAAACCCCAACAAAATAATATATAAGCATGCATTAATATGATATGAAAATCGAGGAGGTTGTAAAACTAATTTCAAATGGTTGTCAATAACAAAACTACTCACAATGCAATGGTTGAATCAAATATGGTCTTAAAATCCCTTAGCACATGTTTAACTAACTGAGATTTAAGTATTTAATCGAACAACATATAATTTCTTAGCTCAATAAAGAAAACTATCAACCTTTTAAGCTTTGGAGGAGGTAAAAACTTCTTAAATCATGTGCAAGAGATTAGGAGGTTTGGTTTTCACTGTGAGAAGAGAGAATTTCATTAGAGGAGAGTTTGGGTTAAAGAAAAAATTCTTCAACATTTAGCAAAAGAAGGTGAAAACAAAGGTCTAAAAATTATGAAAAAAAATTAATAGCTCCTATTTTTACTACCGAACATATTATAGGTTACTTACATAATTTGGAAACCTAATTTTTTTTTATTTGGACCCGATATTCAGGAAATGGAATTGCTAGAACATGGCCTCCACGACTTTTCTTCTAATAGCTTGATTCTGTAGTCGAATCCTCCACATTTTGAATCCTCTCCACCCCATAGTTCAACTCCTCTTTCTTTTGCACACTATAAGGGTCCATTGAATTTTTTTTTTTTTGTATTTCAGAACTTTTTATTGCATAGAGTCAAATCCTTTTTGGCATTTTTTACTTAGAAGGGGTCAACTCCTTCCATGTTGTCAACTCTTGCTATATGAACTTCATTACAATGATCAACTTCTCCCACTATGGTTTTGCTCACTCCATCATGACATGAGGTCAGCTCCTTCCATAGGGGTCAACTCTTCGTGCTCCGATTCATCACATGCTTGACTGCTTAATTTTGTATTTTCACTCTAGGCTTTCATCTTTTTCACTTATTATGCTTGACTTTTATAGATGGGTTTGACTCCAACTGTTGACACTTCAATTTTTATTTCTTCCTATATGGTCATCTCCTTTTGCTCATGCTATTCTTCTTGCCTTTTTTTGGGACTGGTTGTGTCCAAAAAAAAAAAAATGATTCTTCCTTTGTTTTTTAGTCAAATGGTGCTACTAGATGTTGATGGTGTGCTTTCTAGTATGAGGAAATTTCTTCCCTTTTCTATGGATCGTTGAAATAGGCCATGGTGGATCGAACGAATATGCTGCTAGAAATTTTTTCTAAAGGGTTTTTTTTATGCGCCTCATACTTGACACACATCATTAGTAATTCAATTGTTTATTATCATCAAAATTATCTTAATGGGGATCTTGGGACCAACACAATATATAAAATGATTTATTCTTTTCTGATTATATACTTTTTACTCCCATCGCTTGAACATGATTGTGTCCCATTCAAGTAAACAAGACTTCATGCAAAAGCTACAAGTTTAGACATAATTCAACTTACATTCAAATCATGAAATCTAAGTAGGAGTGTGCTTGAGTGTGCTTGTCAGAAGTAGTTCATAGCCATCTTCAATTGAGTTGCTCTAACTTCTTATGCTACAAGAAAATTGATGTCTCTCAATGTTTTTTCTTCTCCATGAATTTTTTTTTTAAGATAAATATATATTTCTCGATGAAATTTGAATGTCGTGGAGAAAAATATTCCCACTAAATGGCGAGAACCAATAATTCTCGATGAAATTTAAAAACTCACCAAGATATTCTAGTCGAAACTATCCCGTCAACAATAAGTTAGGAAAAAAAGAAAAATAATTCACTTACTCTCGAATAAATTCTAATTATAATAAAAAATATTTACTATTTTTGGAAAAATTATTTCGTCAAGAATAAGAGGGGAGATTAAAAATAAAAATATTCACTTACTCTCAAAGTAATTAAAAAATCAACGAGAAATATATACTATTCTCAACAAAATAATTCCTCAAAAATAAGTTAGAGAAAACAAATATAAACTTATTATTTGAAAATTATAAAAATCTCTTAAAAATATATGCTATTCTTGGTGAAATAATTTCAACAAGAAAAAGTAGGGGAAATTAAAATAAAAAAATCACTTATTACTGGTGAAATTAAAAATCTTTGTGAAATATATACTATTCTCAATGAAGTAATTTATCTAAGAAATATTTAGGAAAAAATAAAAAAATATCCACTATTCTCAATTTTTATATTTAACATTTCCTCTTATTACCTACATAGTGCTATATAAGTCTTTAATAAACTATAATAGTGCTTTTATGTGAAACAAGATAAGATTTTTATCAAAGAAATAGATAAAACAAAAAGCATTAGAATTATAAATTTTCAATAATTATTATTATAATTTATTTTTAGTATTATAAATTTTTTATTTAATTGAAATATTTAATTTAAATTAAATAAAAATAATTAACTGATCAATCAACTTAATTTAGTTAACTTAATATAAAAATTAATTAATATAGTTAAATTAAGTTATTTATTTGATATTATTAAAAAATTTCAATTATCCTTATATATAATAATTTTGATAAAAAATTTTGCTATAGATTTTCTTAAAATCGAAAATAAAATTAATTAGTGAAATACACATAAATTCTATGTATATTTATGGAAATACGTTAAAAATTAGAAAAATTAAAATATAAACTAAACATAACTAATTGGTTCAAGATTTAAATTATTAATTAGTGAAATTATAATAATTTGGATGATCATATTGATGCACATTATAAATTGATCAAGTCATGTTAATGTAATATGACTTGCGTAGTAACTAGTTGAGTTATCAATCAAGTAATTAGTTGATATCAATTATTAACTATAATTTATTATATAATTACATTATTATCTGATAGATGAGTTATTCTTATCTCAATGTTACAAAAAATATTTTTAGGTAATTATTAAAATATATAAATTAAAGACTTGGTTATTATTAAATGATCATTAATAGGATTCAAAAACCACAAACGTTATATGTATTTAAGCTATAACTTATCATATAACAATAGAATACTATAACTTGATTAATTAATTTATAATAATCCTTGGGAACCTATCATTCGGACCACAATTGGTCATATTAATTTTTATAGAGAAATAGAAATAGCCATCAAGTGTTTTGTTGGGAAAGAGCTAGGAGAGTTACAAGTGTCAGGGTTTATCTTAACTTTTATATTCCGTGGAAATTTTGTAACGGAAATGTTAAAATATTTCTAATAAGAAACAACCGTTGGAGGAAGTTAGTTGTGATCGAACGGTAATGGGCGATGCAATGCACGATAGCGTACTTGATTGTCTCATTAGATATAAATCGACAATTTGTTTAACTGCTATAATTGAGTTTTTTCACATCACTTTGTAAGCATTGAACCAGACCTAATCTTACCCAGTCCAATTACGATAGGATAAAAGGGTCAGGTTTGGTTCTATGCCATTAAATTTTTGCTTCCTTCCTGAAATGGTTATTTCATCTCAACGACTTTCGGCGAGACCGAAACTTCTCCCAGCTTCGTCTTCCTGGCACACACACATGCACTGATACGAAATCCCGAAGGAGTTTCGTAAACCTCTTTGTTCCGGTAAGTCCCAGACTCTATTCTTCTGACAGCAGTGTCGAACAGCTGCATCGATACCCGCGATGGCAATGGCAACGAACAGTTACTCCTGCTACGGCGACTACAACATCGTCGTTCTTCTCGAGTCTCTCTTTCTGCCGAGAGACTCTCTCTCGTACTTTGTTTCTGTTTCATAAATAGAATCGAAGTCTTGTCGTACAGCACCGGCAATGGCAACGGCAGCGGCGTCGTACTGCAGCTCCGACAATGGTGATGGCAACGGCGTCAAGCCTCTAACCACTCTTTCTCCTGACCACAGCGTCGCGTGAAGGTCTCCCAAAAACATCTCTTTTTCCGTGAGCTCCTCTATCACTCTTGGTTTTTCGCCCTTACCCTGTTCAAAAACCCTGAGGGTTTTTATTTCCCAAACAGAGTCGCATTTTCCTCCAGAGACTCTCTATGCGCAACGTCTCTGTTTCGGCAACATAGATGAAGTCTTCATGCCGAGGGACTCTATTCGCACACCGTCTCTGATTTGGTAACAGAGTCGTGTGCAGTGGACCAGGCTCCACAGTCCTCAACAATTCGCCCACTTGGAGACCGGTACACCAACTGGATCGCCCTCTTCCTCAAACATGATATCCTCCACCTCTGCAACTCGTTGCCCTTGTCTTCATACTAGAAGACCAACTGAAGCTGCGCACAACTTCAATTTCTCAGGAGTAACACCCTTTGTCAATATATCAATAGGGTTCTTCCCTAGTGCAGGTTTTGTCAACTCCCATGTCTGATTCCCTAACAAGGAATCCATCTGATCTTTCATGGCCAGCTCCCACTTGCTAGAATATTCACCTTGCAAGGTTTCTTCGTAACTCTATGGTTCTCCACCATCTGTCAAAAAAATATAATTCAAAGTAGGTGAGAAACGTTGTGGAGGATGATTAGTCCTTACTGATTTGCGAATTGTAGCTACAGGAGTGGACGACTCTGGATTTGACTGTAGAATAATAGGAGTGGGAGCACTAGACCCACTCTCCTTGTCACTCGCATCTCTGCACTACACTGTGGCCTCTGGTAGGCCATCTAGTCTGACAAAGTCAGACTCCTAAGGATTTGCTTCAGCAACTATACTGGACTTGTCCTTGTACACAATCTTCTCATTGAAGATCACATTCTTACTTCTTATAATCTTCCGACTCTGATACCAATTGTTAGGAAAAAATCATCGATGACAACAAGACAAGTAACAAGTAGTCATGCACAAAACAATATACGTGGTTCAAAAAATTGCCTACATCCACGGGAGCTTTAGAGGATTTTATAGATCAGTTGACGAATCACAATACAGTTTGTTTCTCACACCAGAAATACAACCCGAGAGAGTCTTCTCTCTTTGTCATCTCAACGAGTTTCAGCGAGACCGAAACCTCTCCCCGCTTCGTCTTCCTAGTGCATACACAAATACCGATACAAAATCCTGAGGGAGTGCCGTAAACCTCTTTGTTCCAGTAAGTCCCAGACTTTGTTCTTCCGACAACAACATCAAACAGCAGTACCAGTAATGGCAACTGCAACAAATAGTAACTCCAGCAATGATGACGACAACATCGTCATTCTTCTTGAGTCTCTCTTCTACCGAGAGATTCTATTTCATACTCTATTTCTATTTCGGAAACAGAGTCAAAGTCCTGCCCTACAATACCAGCAATGACGATGGCAGCAGCATCGTACAACAGCTCCGGCAGTGGCAACGACAACGGTGTCGAGCCAATAGAGTGCCAGTTAAATCTTGCCTTTTCTATACGTTTTTGCAACTTTCCAGTTTCCACCCCCACTCGCAACTCTCCACGCAATTCATGAAAGCGCACACGTGGTTTGCCAACAGTGAGGAGACCTGCCATTCCCGGTCGACTGCCCAAAGTGCTTAATAGATGTACCTTTTTCCTGCCAAAAATCTTTTCACAATGTCTACTATGTGTCCTCACCCCCTCTTTGTCTACGCAAATGAGAGATCACAAAAAATACGAAAAATTATGATTGTTCTCAATAGTGAACAAACAATGAAATGCAAGACTCTCTACGCGCAATGTCCTTGTTTTGGCAATAGAGACGAAGTCTTCCTGTGAGGGACTTTGTTCACACATCGTCTATGTTTCGACAACAGAGTCGTGTGCAATGGACCAGGCCCCACAGTCCTCAACAAAGACATCTCACTTGAAATTCTTTCACATCTGCCCAAGAAATGATAGCTCAAGTGTGAAGCTATTTTAGAGAAATGGCAGAATATGATCAAGAAAGTTAGCTTCTTTCACTGCCAAATCAATTGACATCGGCTTGTCTATCGAAAATACTACGACTATGGCTTCATATGTGAATGTATGTTTTGTCGCTTGGACGACAAAGGAGCACTCACGCTCCAAGACTCCCTCGTCTTCCCTTCACATCACAACGTCAAGAATATGGGTTCATGTAATGGGGTCATCTTCTAGTGCAAGAAAATCCACACTAATCTCAAGCTCAATTACTATCTCTACAATCTCATTACCAAGCATCTCATGACTCTTCCTCCACTTCCTCCTTTCAGAATGGCCCATGACTCCTTTGATAGTTGTTTCCCTTTTATAGGTTTAACCCATTATTAGGTAGTTTCCCATAGATAAAAGGATAGTGAGCCTGTGTTTGGATTGTACGTTAAATGGGATTTGGACAAGAAATAAGCCTGAGTTTTATCCATCAATGAGAGTTTGGATAAACAAGACGTTCCTCCGCAAAATTCCTGGAATTTTGTCTACCATGATTGAAGGTATGCATCTTGGGTTTCCGATTTTCTTTTTATGAATTTTATATTGTTTTAGAAATTCCGATTTACATTTGGAATCTTTCGTCTTGATTAAAATTCCATTACTTTTTTTGTTAAATGTTGTCTATGTTTTTATTCTGCCATAAAAAAAATAAAAATTTACGTGTCGTTTTTGAGTACAGGAGGATGTAGACTTAAGATGAGGCCTTATGAGCCCTACACTTCTTTGATAGCCAGTGGTGGCACGTGCGACTGACAATACGTTGTGTGCCTAGCGAATCTCAATCACGCTGGAGCTCCCCAGCTAGACAGCATCCAGGAGAGGCAGTGATGTTTTTGAACAGCGTCCCCGGCCAAACAAGATGACTGCACTGGTGTGCCAGAGTAGGTTTCGCTTAGTGCACTGGAGGTGCCAGCATGTTAGTGGGAACAGATGAACTCGTGGGAAGAAAATGCCCATAGCCAGCCATCAACTATCGTTCGGGTCTATAGAGGGGATCATCAACGTGGGGAGACGAACGACGGGGCTCGTTGTGTGCATTGGTGTCGAATCATCGAAATTTTGTGTGCATTTTCTTCCCGACTCCCGATTGGTCCCGTTCCTCACTTCCAATCGCCTAGAGACCGGCATTGCGCACAATTGATTCTTGGTCGAGAGACGTTGCTTCGGTGGGTGGCAATGAACACCAGACATTACGTCGAAGTGCAGCCGAGAGGAGTAGTCACAGAGCACCGAGAGAGAGATGCTGTAAAGGAAGCCTGTGTACACCGATGTGTTGTGCTCGTCGGACGCACACCAGTCACAATGGCACCAGAGGAAGGAGACGGCGGTGCGGGGATGGTGAGTAGAGTCCCAAACGGACGGGACGTCTAGCTATGAGCAGTCGAGAGCGGCGCGAGCGAACAGAGCAGAGACCCGTGTTGTGTGCGCCGGTGTTTCGTGCTCTCATTGGAGTGCAGCCAAGGCCAGGAGCACGACATCGTGCTCTCCGGTTGTCCCACACCACTGTACGCACAAGAGCACCAAACATGCTCACGGCCCATCCAAGCCCAATGTTATCGTTGGATACATTTAATTCATATATAAATAACAGGAAAAATAGAATATTTTAGTTTTCATTCTTTTTCATTTTAGCGCATATGGATTAAAAAATTGGATATGCATATATGAATGTTTAATATACAAGTGTTAGTTAATTTTTATCTGTATAAAAATTTATTTTGGGTTTATGCATACTTAATCTTCTATGCATATTATGATTGACCTAAATATAAGAAATTAATAATTGGCATAAATTTTAGTCAATTATTTTGATGTCATATTTTTGTTTACATTTGAATAATAAAGTAATAACCACAACATTCTTAATTATGAAAAATGTCTAGTGACATTAAGTTTAGTCACATAAAGTTAATGACATACGAATTTGTGAATATCCATGGAAATCTAATAATTTAACCTCACGTGGTAATTGTTATATTTAAGGGGTTAATTTGGATTGGATAGAAACATTTAAAAAAAAATTTTAGTCGCCTGCAACAATAGAAAATTCCTTTAGAGATAAATTTATGATGCCATTATAAAGTGATATAAATAATTTATGTGTTATAATCTAAGCCTACTCATATGTTGATTTATTTTTTTAAATTTATTTACGTGGGTAAATATTCAATTTTTGGTTCCATTGCATGTTTTAGTAAGCATTGTTGTTTATTTTGTAATTCTTCAAACTTTATCTGTTCCAAATTTTGATTCCTCCAATATTATTCCTCTGAATGGTAATAATTAAGTTCTTTGTTGGTCATTTCTTCTATTAAATAGCACTGACATATATGACTCTTTCATTAGGAAAGTCATCACATTTTCTCTTGGTTGGTCATCTATGACTCTTTCATATCGGCTCTTCATCTCATGTTCTATTTCTTTTTTATAAGATTAACTTATTAGACTCAAGTTGATAAAGTACTGACACATTTTAGGTTTTTCAATTTGTTGTTCTTTATGAAATCCTCTGGTAATGTCATGAGTTACTTTAGCACAAATGAGGAGAACCATGCTTTTAGTTCATGTTATGAAGTTATAATTGGATATCTTATTTTTATGCTATGTTTTATTTTCTATTTGTTTTATTTGAGTAATTAAAAATATTAGGCATAGGAATTGATTCGTAAAATATTAAGAGAGAAAACATTAAATTGATTGTATAATGAGTACATTGTTTCTCTATTTATAATAGAGAAAACTCACAGAATCAAAATAAAATTAAACCTACCTATGTTCCACTTACAACTTGAATAGAACTCCTAATACGAAACAAAGTAAATCAATATTACAGAATACTGATAAAATCAATAGATTTCTTATGTAAGATTCTATCCCATGTGTTGCGGACTCAATAGCACACCGAGTCACACAACAAAGAAGACAACAACAACTCACTCAATAGGATTTAATTCTTATATTTCTTTGAGTAGGATTTATTTCTTATATTGTTTTAAGTAGGATTTATTTCTTATATTGTTTTAAGTAGGAGTTATTTCTAATTACTTTATATGTAAGGGCATTATGGGGAATTATTGTAACCCTAACCCTAAAACTCCCTATTTAAGGGATAGGTATGAATGAAATAGGGAAGCTTTGAGATTTTAGAATAACCTAGTCTAAATAGGTTGAGATCACCTCTTGATCTCTAGTTTAGGGGTTACTCCAAAAATCCAACCTATCCTTCACCCTTCATTGCCATCCATCTTCACCCAAATTCATCCACCATCATCCCTACTAAGAAAAGGAGCTTCCTGCCCCTTTTCCAAGCCCAAAGAGGAGGTCTATCCTCCCTCTAGGCAGCAGCAGCAAGAGAGGCCCAATTCCTCCCTTACCAAGCAGCAAAGTGAGGATTTTTATCCTCAAATCTTGAGCAAATCCTGGTGCAACATGGGAGCTGATCATAGCATCAAAGAAGAGGTATTAATCTATCCCAAATTCGTGTTTCAAGTTATTTAAGAAAGAAGGATTGCATTCTTAGCTAGAGCAGCAACAAAGAGGGCCAAACCCTCTTTGCCGTGACCAAGAAAAGAGAGTACCTTGCTCTAGCAAGGTCAGCATTGCTGTGGGGTCTTCTACCTAGCACAACAACTCGGTAGGACCCTGAAAAGAGGATCTTTCCTCCTGGCCAAGCACTGGTTAAGGAGAAATACTCATACACAGACCCTTGACGTGAAGTGAGTAAATTCTGAGTGCTGGATTCACAAATCCCATGCCGTGTTACTCGATCCGTGACCCGGGACCGTAACAACTTGGTATCAGAGCAGGGTAACATGGGGGATCATATCAGCAATGAAGAAATCCAAATCAGGATACAAAAGATAGAAGATAGCCTTGAAACAGCACAACCAGTGTTGGGAAAGGTTTGTGGTTTGGAAGAAGAGATGAGCCGAATCATTAGCATGCTACAGGAGTTGAGGATAGAGAGACATCAGAGTCCAGAGGTGCGAGAGGTTGCTCAACCATATCACAAAAGAGGGGAGCAGTGACCTGGGCGCACTATTGTCCAAGCACCTCAGCATGGAGGCACAATCCCAAGGTACACCAAGTTAGAGTTTCCTTCTTTCAATGGTTCTGTGGATCCCGTAATTTGGTTGCATAGATGTGAAATTTTTTTTTTGAACCAAGGGACTACTGAATGGGATAAGGTGCAACTAGCCTCTTTCCATATGACAGATGAAGTCATGTTATGGATGACTCAAGTAGAGAAAGAGAGACCGGGAATGACTTGGGGCGAATTTAAAAATCTATGCACAGTTAGATTTGGGCCTCCCGCCAATAGCAACCCCTTGGGAGAGTTAGTCCTATTGAGACAAATGGGTTCGGTGGAACACTATCAAAAACTCGTCCAGGAAAAGTTGGCTCGTGCTGGAGAGAGGGTATTGGTTGACCAGTAGGTCTCCTTATTCACAGCAGGTCTCAATGAGTATTTACAGCTAGAGGTAGAACTCCTTATGCCCATGGATCTAGCTCATGCCATGAATATGGCCCGAGCAATGGAACAATGACAACAGTTGTAGAAACGTAAGCCGGGTTGGTCGAGTGAGAGGAACACTTCCTCCACGTGGCAAGGGTGCCGCTATAATTCATCTTAGGGAGCATCTACAGCAGTACCATCCAGACACACTCCGACTACGACTCAGGTAGCTGATCCCCGCCCTGGTAATTCCCTACCGAGCTTTATAAAAAAATTGACGAGTGCGGAGATGGCAGAAAGGTGGTCCAAAAATCTCTGTTATAACTGTGATGAGCAGTATCGGGTCGGACACCAATGTAAACGATTATTTTGGCTCGAGATGGAGGATTTAGAGGATCCAGAGGATATTATCGAGGAGGAACCACCAGAGATATCCTTGCATGCTATTACTGGGCAGAAATCGCCTACTACAATGCAAGTCCGAGCTCATGTCATCGACCGAGAACTGGTGGGACTAGTCGACTCGGGGAGTACACACAATTTTCTGAGTTTGACAGCCGCACAATATCTCCAGCTTCAGATACACACTCATCCGACAGCCATCGTCTCAGTAGCCAATGGCGAGAAGGTCCCTAGCTATGGGATTAGTAAGGTGGTAACTTTTTCCATTGGATTTACTTCATTTAATGCGGAATTTTTTGTTATTCCCCTAGTGGGATTTGATATGGCTTTAGGCATTAAATGGTTACAAACATTGGGGCCCATTCTGTGGGACTTTTCGGCTTTAACCATGAGCTTTGATTTGGCCGGAAGTCAGGTGCTCTTACAGGGCTGTCAGGTGGATAGGGCCCACCGCATACACACTTTGCAAACACAGGATCAGCCTGACAGTACTAGTGATGGTTTGGTTGAGGAGTTCTATGACCTCTTCCAAGAGCCTTCGGGTTTGCCTCCCATGAGGCACTGTGACCACTGGATCTGTCTGAAACCAGGTTCTGAGGTAGTGGTCGTGCGACCATACCGTTACCCACACCTTCAGAAGGACGAGATAGAGC
The DNA here is from genome assembly GCF_029961685.1 of Aristolochia californica. Classification (NCBI taxonomy): domain Eukaryota; kingdom Viridiplantae; phylum Streptophyta; class Magnoliopsida; order Piperales; family Aristolochiaceae; genus Aristolochia; species Aristolochia californica. The sequence goes on from NW_027181771.1 coordinate 24,403,733, forward strand.
GTCAGTGCCATGAGATGTTGAAATAGGGTCTTATTAGTCCCAGCCGCTCCCTGTTCTCTTCACCCATCTTACTTTTGAAGAAACATGATGGGACATGGAGGTTCTCCATGGATTATCGGGAGTTGAACGTGCAGACAGTAAAAGACAAGTTCCCGATTCCGGTAGTGGATGAGCTTCTGGATGAGTTACATGGGTCATGGTTATTCACTAAACTCGACCTCTGTTCGGGATACCATCAGGTCCGGATGCACCCCTCTGATATCGAGAAGACGACGCTCCACACGCACCATGGCCACTTTGAGTTCGTCGTCATGCCGTTCGGGTTATCCAATGCACCCTCCACTTTTCAAGCTTTGATGAACGAGGTATTTAGCCCCTATCTTCAAAAATTTGTTCTTGTATTTTTTGATGATATTTTGATATATAGCAAGTCGGTTGAGGAGCACTTGGCACACTTGACGATTGTTTTCGACTTGTTAAGAGCACATCAGCTCTATTTGAAACACTCCAAGTGTTCTTTTGCGGCTTCACATGTGGGATATCTGGGACACATTATCTCACATGAGGGGTTACGGTGGATCCTGAGAAGATCCGAGCTATTCATGAGTGGCCGCAACCACAGTCGTGTTCTGCATTACGGGGATTTTTGGGTCTTGCGGGCTACTACTGCAAATTGATTCAGAACTATGGGCCAGTGGCAGCACCATTGACGAGTTTACTCAAGAAAAATTCCTTTATTTGAAATGAGGGGGCCACCACATCATTTGTGGCACTCAAAGCTGCCCTCACATCCGCGCCAGTATTACAACTTCCCAACTTCGATGAATTGTTCATGGTAGAGTGCGACGCTTCGGGCGTGGGCATGGGGGCCATTTTACAGCAGCTGGGCCATCCTATTGCTTATTTTAGCAGACAGTTGGCAGTCCACCATCACAAACTGGCAGCCTATGAGTACAAATTGATTGGGTTGGCCAAAGTGGTCCAACATTGGAGGCCTTATCTCTGGGGCCGGGCTTTTCTCATACGCATGGATCACTACAGCCTTAAATTCTTACTAGAACAGCGTTTGACGACGTCGCCATAGCAGCACTGGATCAGTAAGTTGTTGGGGTTTGACTTCTCGGTGGATTATCGTGTGGGGAGATTAAATACGGTAGCAGATGCCTTGTCACGGTGTTTTGAAGATCAGCAGTCCGTCTATTCTATCAGCCAGCTGATATTTCTCATTATGGACTTGGTGCGAGAAGCACATGCTACTAACCCCGCACTACAGGAACTGCATCAGCAGATCTCAGAAGGGACAATGAATGTAAAGTGGTCCATCCAGGATTCACTTATTTATTACAAGCATCGGATTTTCCTTCCACCTGAGTCCGATTTGATTCCAGCTATTCTCTCGGCCTACCACGACAGTACACACGAGGGGATCCAGAAGACCTTGCACAGAATTCGAGCTAATTTTTACTGTCAAGCCATGAAACCCTCTATTGCGATTTATGTGGGCGACTGTCAGGTATGCCTACGCAACAAAGCCAAGCACTTGAGTCCAGCCAGTCTTCTCCAGCCTCTGGCCCTTCCTACGTAGGTTTGGGCCGACATTTCAATGGATTTTGTGGAAGGCCTACCCCTGTCAGCTGGCAAATCCGTACTTTTCCTAGTGGTTGATCGATTCTCCAAGTAAGGGAATTTTATACCAATGGCTCATCCATATACAGCAACACGGGTTGCTTAGACTTTCCTGGAGCAGATAGTCCGCTTACATGGCATTCCAGAATCCATTGTGAGTGACAGAGATGCAGTTTTCACGAGCACCTTTTGGTGGGAATTGTTTCGCTTGAGTGGGACGAAATTGAAGTTCCCCTCCGCCTATCATCCACAGACAGACGGGCAGACTGAGGTGGTGAACCGCACCATCGAGATGTATCTACGGTGCTTGGTGGGGGGATCATCTGCGGCAATGGGTTCAATGGATTCCGTGGGCCGAATACTATTACAACACTTTGTTCCACTCTGCATTGCAATCCACTCCTTTTCAGGTTATATATGGCCGGGATTCCCCTCGCCTCCTCTTGTACAACCCAAGGTCCACCCGCGTGGACACGATTGATCATGCACTCATAGACAGGGATCTACTACTACAGAATATCACAAAACGGCTATGACGTGCCCAAGCTCGGATGAAGGATGTATACGACAGAGGCCACCGTGAGGTCTCTTTTGAGGTTGGAAAGTATGTGTGGCTATGGCTCCAGCCCTACCGTCAGCAGTCTCTAGCGGGACCTTCACGTCATAAGCTCTCACCCAGATTTTTTGGGCCGTTTCCCATTCTTCGATCCGTGGGACCAGTCGCCTATCAACTCAAATTACCGGACACAGCCAGAATTCACGATGTGTTTCATGTCTCTCTTTTAAAGCAGCATTCCGGAGCACAGCCTACATCCACTCCATTCCTACCACCGGTTGATCATGGCGAGGTTATTCTTAACCCAGCTGCGGTGTTACGTGCACGGCTGACCAATGATCATTGGGAGATTCTCGTTCAGTGGACGGACACTGACCCCGACGCTGCAACATGGGAACGTGTGGACATCTTCAAACAAGTCTACCCAACTTTCGGGCTTGAGGACAAGCTCTTTCTCCATGGGGAGGCAGATGTTGTGGACTCAATAGCACACCGAGTCACACAACGAAGAAGACAACAACAACTCACTCAATAGGATTTAATTCTTATATTTCTTTGAGTAGGATTTATTTCTTATATTGTTTTAAGTAGGATTTATTTCTTATATTGTTTTAAGTAGGAGTTATTTCTAATTACTTTATATGTAAGGGCATTATGGGGAATTATTGTAACCCTAACCCTAAAACTCCCTATTTAAGGGATAGGTATGAATGAAATAGGGAAGCTTTGAGATTTTAGAATAACCTAGTCTAAATAGGTTGAGATCACCTCTTGATCTCTAGTTTAGGGGTTACTCCAAAAATCCAACCTATCCTTCACCCTCCATTGCCATCCATCTTCACCCAAATTCATCCACCATCATCCCTACTAATAAAAGTAGCTTCCTGCCCCTTTTCCAAGCCCAAAGAGGAGGTCTATTCTCCCTCTTGGCAGCAGCAGCAAGAGAGGCCCAATTCCTCCCTTACCAAGCAGCAAAGTGAGGATTTTTATCCTCAAATCTTGAGCAAATCCTGGTGCAACGTGGGAGCTGATCATAGCATCAAAGAAGAGGTATTAATCTATCCCAAACTCGTGTTTCAAGTTATTTAAGAAAGAAGGATTGCATTCTTAGCTAGAGCAGCAACAAAGAGGACCAAACCCTCTTTGCCATGACCAAGAAAAGAGAGCACCTTGCTCCAGCAAGGTCAGCATTGCTGTGGGGTCTTCTACCTAGTACAACAACTCGGTAGGACCCTGAAAAGAGGATCTTTCCTCCTGGCCAAGCACTGGTTAAGGAGAAATACTCATACACAGACCCTTGACGTGAAGTGAGTAAATTCTGAGTGCTGGATTCACAAATCCCACGCCGTGTTACTCGATCCATGACCCGGGACCGTAACACCATGAGACTCAAATAAGACTTTGTCCTACTAATTCTTCTACCATGAGATTCCTTTACCATGAAAATCATATTGGACTCTTCCATTTTGCTTCTGGAACATTCCCCTCAAATTGGAGCTGCTAACTTTTGCATGAAAAGAAATTTTCATCTACTATGCTCCTCCTTACTTAGATGTTCTTTATTTTTAAAAAAACAAATTTACCACCACTACTTCTCAACACCTCTTCTTTTGAACTTCTCCTTCTACTTCTCTCCATTAAGTGACCCTTTCCGTTTAAAGAGGCCCCAATTGTACATAGCAAATATGAGAGAAGGAAGCATCACTCTAGCCAAACGATAAAACTTCATATTCCTTTCAAAATGGTCTATGTTTGAAAAAAGACTCCTTTCAATTTCAAAGGTAGACAAGCACAATTTTTGTGCATGAAAAAAAGAAAGTGTATTAACTATTTTAATGGTAGCTCACAAAAATATACTACTTTGGTGAATAAAAAAACTTAACTCACTCTGACTGTTGGGTGCACTCTTGTTCTATGTAGGTAGTGGAAGTATAGCCAGTGCTCTAAAGTGATAAAAAAATATGAAATTAAAAAAATACAAGAAGTTTGAAAAGAACAAAAAAAAGACCTTTGAAAATAAGGGAAACTTCTTTGCATAAAATGAAGATGGTTTACACTCGTGGGTACAAAGCCTACTTATATGCAAACTAGGGATAAGAATCCTTGTCCCTTCATCTTTCATGGATCAGTATGTGTTATGGACTCAATAAGACTGAGTCATCTACTTTACTTTTATTATTATGTTGCCTTTAATTTCGAATTTTATATATTTGTAATAAGACTTAAAGGTAGGGGTAGAATTGGGTTTTAATAACCCTAACCTATGTTGATTTTAATTACCCTATTTAAGGGGTAAGGATGGAGAAATAAAGCAAGTTCGGAATTAGCATAAACTAGGGTAATTTAGGTTCCTTCTAGGCTCTCTATTCTAGGGTTCTTGGTGTGAACTCTCTTGGGGGTTTGCTGCATCCATTGGGGAGTCTTTGAGGAGATCTTGGATGGAAAAGGAAGAGGAATTACCTTTCTCTTTCGAGCTACAAGAGAGGTCATGTCTTTCACAAAAATTCTGGTTGCTGAATTGGTGTTGACGTCAAGAGGTATTTGGAGAAGGGTTGGCGTGAGCTAACCAGGAAGGAGGACGAATTCTAGTTGCTGGATTGGTGTTGATGTCAAGAGGTATTTGCTAATCTTATTCCAAACATTAAGATTAGATTTATGTTTCTCTTTTACGTAAGGAACCAGTGCTGCATAAAATTGGAAACCCAACCTTGACGTGATCCATAAGAAAGGGGGTTCCACGTTGGGGCCTCAAGGAGCTTCCTTGACTAGCTGGGTTCATTCATAATTAAGAAAAGGAAACTCCTTTTCAAGGGGAATGAATTCAGTAAAGGGAAAGGGGTTGTTCTTGAGTCATTACAGCAAGTAAAACCCTCTTGTCTTGAATCATAAAAGAGGGGTTTCATATCTGAGTGCTTAAACAGTCCTTTAACTTGCTTGTTGCATCTATAATTGAGAAAAGGAAAATCCTTTTCAATCCTAACGTGAAAGGAGAAGTATAACAGAGTTCTTTTCACAAAAATGTGATAAGAAACCCTCAAACAGTACTGGATTCATATTCAACTCGCCGAGTTACTAGATCCATGGCTAGGGACCGTAACAGTATGATCTTCCCACCTAAGTACGAGGTTTACCCCTTTATTTAAATTCAAACTTCGCATTATCACAAATGCCTAAATAAGCTCCTAAGATATAATTCAAGAGCATTTGAATCGATCCGAGTTAAAATTTTAGATTTTAAATGAGACAAAGAAATTGATAGCCAGCCTCTACAGCTTGAATGCACGCGCGCCACTCACCTACACACGTGCCTTGCCTATGTGGCTCACCCACGCACCTCACCCACGCCTAGGTGGGGGACAAGGGTTGGGTTGTGATTAATTAAATAACACATTTAATGTAATACATAACTATCTTGATCATATCTAATACTAATTAATTAATGACATTATGTATTTACTAATCATATAATTACTGATTAAGTAAGAAATAATTAAATACCCAATGATTTCTGCTAATTAATCGGCCAAGTGACATATTTAATGTAATAACTAATCGATTATTTAATAGAAAAGTAGTAATAACTTACTTATCTAATTAATTAAACATATTCTAGTTATATAATTAGGATGGGTGACTTCCTGAGAAGTCCTCGTGTTGCACCCCTTTTTGCCCTATTTTCCACTGCCACCAGCTAATTTCTCCCTCACAATGCTGCGGTTAGGGGTGACAAAACATATTTGTATATATATATATATATATATATATATATACACATATATTTGATGGTTTGAAACTTTCGGGTAGAAGAGAAGGAGGGAAAAAAATAAAAAAAAAGAATAATTTTGTTTAGTTTTCCTTTATTAATGCAATTCGCTACACTTTTGACACGGACGGTGAATGGTTTATTCTTTAATCCAACAACATAGCTCTCCTATTTTATTTTTTATATCTCGATTTTTGCATAAGATTATAATTTATATTTTATTTTATGTAGGGTATGTGGAAAAGACCGACAGAACACGGGGGGATAGTGAAGCCGAGGAAGGGATTGGCAGGATGGACAGGGTAACAACAACGAGTGCGATCATACTAGCACCAATGCACTAGATCCCATCAGACCTCAGAAGTTAAGCATGCTTGGATGAGACTAGTACTAGGATGGTTGATATCTTAGGAAGTCCTCGTGTAGCACCCCTTTTTCCCCATTTTTCCTTTGTCACCAACTAATTTCTCCCTCGCAATGCTACTGTTAGGAGCGGCAAAACATATTTGTATATATAGTTTGTTTTCTTTTTTAACAATTCGAAACGTTTGGGTAGAAGAGAAGATGGGAAAAAAAAAAAAAAAGTACGATTTTGTTTTATTTTCCGTTATTAATATAGTTTTGTTCAGTTTCAACACGGTCGATGAATGCTTTATTCTTTAAGCCAATGACAAAACACTTATCATTTTTTATATCCTGATTCTTGTTGAAGATTTTAATTTTTAATTTTATTTTATGAAGGGAATATGGAAAAGACCAACAAAATACGGGGGGAGAGGGAAGCTGGGGAAGGGATTGGTAGGATGGAGAAGGAAACACAAACGGGTGCGATCATACCAACACTAATGCATTGAATCCCATCAAAACTCCAAAGTTAAACGTGTTTTGGCGATTGTTGTACTTGGATGGGTGACCTCCTAAGAAGTCTTCTTGTTGCACCCCTTTTTACCCTTTTTTCCTTTGCCACCAGTTAATTTCTCCCTCATAATATTGAGGTTAGGGGCAACAAAACGTATTTGTATATATAGTTTGTCTTCTTTTTTAACAGTTTGAAATGTTCTGGTAGAAGAGAAGAGGGAAAAAACTACGATTTTGTTTTGCTTTCCATTGTTAATGTAGTTCGGTTAAGTTTTGACATGGCCAGAGAAAATTTTATTTCTTTAATCCAATGACATAGTGTTTTTTTAATTTTTAATATTTTGATTTTTTCTTAAGATTTTAATTTTTAATTTTATTTTATGGAAAGAATGTGGAAAAGACCGACAAAACACGGGGGAAGAGGGAAGCCAAGGGATTGGTAGGATGGAGATACAAACGGGTGCGATCAATAAAATTTGGCATTTTGATAAATGTGGTTGAAAGAAAAACTTCTGAGTAAGATATGCAAGCTAAAACATTTTGCAATTTCAGTTAATGTAATAAAAATCAGTTTCTATTCTCTTTCTCCAATGAACTAACCCATCAGCTCAGAAAATAGTTTTTAGATATGAAGAAGATTGAATTTTCAGCATAAATGATGCTAATGCTGACAAATTTCAGATCACCTTTGTGCTCACTCTAGGAAAACAACACACAAAGTAATTGACTTCAGTTCTAATAGGAGGGGTTAGTCAACTCACGCAGGAGATGAACTTCAACCACATTACTCAGTTCATCTCCTGACATTGTTAGTGGAACACTAGCGCATGATTCATGTTGATGAATCAGAAGAACCCAAAAATCATCTCTACGGTTTAATTTTGGGAATTCAGATTCTGTAGAATATTGAGAATCGTCCGGATGAAGAGAGTGAGATGCCTTGAACCCTCGTCGAATTTTTTCATTTCAGTCTCTCTTCTGCACTCTTCCCTCCCTCGGTCTAATTCTTCTCTAGTCTCTTCTTCCTCCGAAATTGTTTTCCTCTCTCTCATCCTCCATCTCCCTTCTCCCTTCTCCCTCTCGTTGTGAACGTCCTCTCAGCCTCCCACTCCCTTCTCCATGTAGCTATTCTCTCTTCGCCCAAAATACCTCCAGATTTCATTTGATTTTCCCCCATTTCAATTTCAATTTTCTTTGATTTTTTATATTTCGCCATTGGTTTCTTCAATTCTACTTCGATTTCACCCTTCGACTACGGTTTTCCCCAAATTTAAGAAGGTATGCCTATACCCTGACTTTTTTTATTATTTTAGTGTTGTATTTGATTTAATTTTAATTTTTGTGCGTAATGTGTATTAATTGTTGCTTAATTGTGAGATTTAGGTTGAGGTTTATGGTTCAATTTTGTCTTCATAGGGTTTAATTTCGGGATTAGGGTTAGGGTTTAGAGTATTTAGGTTTTGGTGCTTGGTATTTTAGGGTTTAGGTTTAGGGTTTATTGTATTTTTAGGGTTTAGTCTTTTTTTTTTTAATTTTTTAGGGTTCTCAATGTTTGGGTTTTAGTGCTTTTAGGGGTTTTAAGGTTAGGGTTTAGGGTTAATAGGGTTTAGGTGTTGAGTCCAGTTCAAACAATGTTGAGTCGCCTACAAAGGCGTCCATTAGCCAACGAAACCCGACCCCCATCTCTGACGAGGTACTATTTGTAGTGACTGTGAAATCATATGGTGCTCTACTAGGGATGTTCAGTAAATTTGGACTTGATATGTGTGTTTTTGCAGTGTTTACTGTATCTACAATGGAAATAGTTTGGTTAATTTTGAAATGTCTTAGAATGTTGTTGAAAATTATTGAAGTGCTATAGAATGATTTTACCATGTGGAGAGGAGATTCAGGTGTTATAAATATCCACCACTTGGTATTTTATTTTTTTTGGTTTGATGAGGACCATCTCGGATTTAGATTATAAATGGCTATAAGAAGACCACAAATTGCTCATTATTATGACATTTGGATCTTCGAAGAAGACAACAAAATGTTCAATCTCTTGGTCGAACAGGTCAATATAGGGAAAAAGTTGCCCAACAGGGTTTGGAAGCATGAGGTATATATGGACCGTCGCCTGAATGTCCCAACTACAATACCCCACGACTTAGCTTTCCTTGCATTCAATATAGCTTTTTTTTTAGCTTCTTTCATCCCATTGAGATCATATTCTTCCAAGAAGAAAACTTTGAGATATAGATCGTAACGAAATGCCCTAATATGGGGATTTGTTATCATAAATGCATCTAGATGGAATCTACCATCTGCAACAAATACAACAACATCAACTGCACCACTATTAGGAATTGTAGGAGATGCACTTCCCTTGAAGACAAAGGTTTAGATTGTGGAACAATGATATCAATACCAGAGTCAGCTAAACAAGATTTAACAGCTCTCACAACTGCTAAGAATTGGATGGTCCCTGCCACAGCAATCTTTTTGTCACAAAAAATGCTTTAATTGTATTAATGATATGGTCTACACCAATTTTTATTTCAACGAAAACATATAAAGCAAGGATTTTGGTGTAATCTATTGGGACTAAACAGCTATGCCCGTAATGGATCAAAAGATCTAGAAAAATCATCCACATAGCAGCATGCCCCATATGTGATGTCAACCAGAATAAAGCACTCATCAACAGAAGCAAAGGTTTCAAAAATGTCAGAAAGAACAAGTGAGTACATGAGGAGACCTTCGGGGAATTGAATGGCGACCCTTTTGGGGGTTTATTTCTCACCCAAATGCCTAACTGACCTACATTTTTTCACGCCAAAAATCTTTTAAAAATGGATTCTCTATGCATGTATAATGTCCCTCTCCCACTCATTGTCAAAGAGATCACAAAAAAAGCAACAAATTATGATTTTTTTTGTAGTGACTACTTTGCTTCAAAGTGAGATAGTAGTATATTGCCTACATCTTCAAAAATCGCATGAGCCCAATGTTTATTGATTTTCAACAAGCCTATTCATAAACTACTTGGCAATCTCTCTTGGTTCTACCCATTGTCACTATCCTTATCAGCTCTTTGTTGGTCATCTTCTTCTATGACATAGCACTGACATATATGAATCTTTCATTAGCAAAGTCATAACATTTTCTCTTGGTTGGTCATATATGACTCTTTCATATCTGCTTTTCATCTCATGTTATATTTCTTTTTTATAAGATTAACTTATTAGACTCAAGATGATAAAGTACTGACACGTTTTTGGTTATTCTATTTGTTGTTCTTCATGAAATCCTCTGGTAATGTCATGAGTTACATTAGCACAAATGAGGAGAACCATGCTTTTAGTTCATGTTATGAAGTTATAATTAGATATCTTAGTTTTATACTATTTTTTATTTGCAATTTGTTTTATTTGAGTCATTAAAAATACTAGGCATAGGAATTGATTCTTAAAATAGTAAGAGAGAAAAAAAATTAATTGATTGTATAATGAGTACATTGTTTCTCTATTTATAATAGAGACAACTCACAAAATCAAAATAAAAGTAAACCTATCCACTTAAAACTTGAATAGAACTCCTAATACGAAACAAAGTAAATCACTATTACAGAAAACTAATAGAATCAAAAGATTTCTTATGTAAGATTTCTTATTTAATGTAATAACTAATCAATTATTTAATCGAATAGGTAGTAATTACTTAATTATCTAATTAAGTGAACACATTCTTATTATATAATTAACTAATTAATTTGTTTTGTAGGATTAATGGAGTCTGTAAGAACCACAATGACATACTATTTGATGATTGCTAATACTAGTTAATTAGAATAATATATTTACTAATTAAATAAGTATTGATTAGATAAGAAAATAATTAAAAACCCATGATTTGTGGTAGTAAATTGGCCAATTGACCTATTTAATGTAATAAATAATCAATTATTTAATTTAATAGGAAGTAATTACATAATTATTTAATTAATGGAACACATTCCAATGGAGTTGGTATGAAAAACTAGAATAATTTACTATTTGACTGCAACTAATACTAGTTGATTAATTTATATTTAATACATTTACTGATTGAATAATTACTGATTTGGTAAGAAAATAATCAATTACATGATGATTTGTGGTAATTAACTAGCCAATTGATATAATTAATTATATAACTAATCAACTATTTAATCAAACATGCAGGACTTACTTAATTAACTAATTAATATAAAATTTTCTATTTATATAATTAAATAATTATTTCATGATTAATTGATTCAAATAATTTTTTTAGTTTTATTAGTTGTTTTTTATTTTAATGACTAATTACTTTTCCTACCATTATTATTTTTTTCTATGTTCACTTTTTATTATTATTTCATTTTTTAATTTTTTTAAATCCTTACTTTCACTTTTGTATTTTAAATTTTTTTTATTTTTTATTTTTCCTTTAATCTTTTCTTCTTTAGTTTTTTTATATTTGCCCATGTCAACAGAACTTGTCCAAATGGCGCCACATCAGCATGTCCATTAAGGAAAGAGGAAAGAGGAATGATAATGGGGAAAGGAGGAGTTTTAGGTTTTAAAGGATGGGCTGGCATGGTGCTATATGGACAAGCTTTATTACATGGGAAGTTGACAGATCATATGAGGATTCCAAAGGTTGAAATCAGATAATTTGGGAAAAAGTTTAAAAAATCATTATTCAGGTAAATAAAAATTTTAAATCCAATATTCAAGTACAATTCCTTGAAATATAATAAAAATAATAATAATTTTCCACAAAATTCTACTTATTACATGAGTTGCTAATTGGGTGTAATTAGATTGGACAACAACAACCTTCATGTACGGTATATTGAGTGAGAATTTTTTAAAACCACTAAAATTTCAAATTTTGATCAATTCATTTTCTATAATTTTGGTGAGAAAATTTTACTTTTGTGCAATGGTACCCCACCTAAAAAGTAATATTTAATTAATCTATCTAATAATTACATAAAAAAATTAAAGATACAACAATTCAAAGTAATATTTAATGAATTTCTTCTTTTGAATGTTGTAGATTAAAATATAATTTTATTTATTGAGAATTATGGTTCAATTGCATAATTCTAAACTTTTTTCAATCGATCCTTTTACTTTTTCTACGTAGCACAACAAGGTGCATCTATAGATGACAAAAATTCAAAATACTGGCGCTAGTCCTACATCATGACTTAAAAACTATCAACTGTGAAATCTCCAATCAGGGAAATATCAAGGAAAGTAGAGCTCCATGTTTAGCAAGTATTACGTAAAAGGAAACTCTAGGGAAACAAGGATTCCTAATCAGACTAGAAAAGGTAGCCTCTTCGATTTATATATAACTGAGATAGGACTTGCTCTCTTTTGCCTTGTAGCATTGCCGGATCATACCATCTTCCTTTAGTCCACATTTTCCATCTTTGTTGTCAGATCTTGCTCTATTCTTGCATCTTGGGGATCGACCTACCACTCTTATATTGTTTTAATGGAGGTCAGCTTGCCCGAAGACTGTTAGGGAAAAATCTTCGATGACAACAAGACAAGTAACAAGTAATCATACACGACACAATATTTTATGTGGTTCTGCAAATTGCCTACGACTATGGGAGATGTAGATGATTTTATAGAAAAATTGAAGAATCACAATACAGTCTGTTTCTCACACAACAAATACAACCCGCAAGAGTCTTCTCTCTATTTCATCTCAACGACTTTCAGCGAGACCAAAACTTCTCCCCGCTTCGTCTTCCTGGTGCACACACAGGCACTGATATGAAATCCCGAGGGAGTTCTGTAAACCTCTTTGTTTTAGTAAGTCCCAGACTTTGTTATTCCGACAGCAGTGTCAAACAGCAGCACCAGTAACGGCGACGGCAACGGCAACGAACAGTAACTCCAACAACAACGACGACAATGTCGTCGTTCTTCTCGAGTCTCTCTTTTTGCCAAGAGACTCTATTTCTTACTCTGTTTCTGTTTCAGAAATAGAGTCGAAGTCCCGCCGTACAACATCGGCAACGGCGACGGCAGCGACATCGTACTGCAGCTTCGGCAACGGTGTCGAGCCTCTGAGCACTCTTTCTCCTAACCACGGCATCGCCTGAAGGTCTCTCAAAAAATCCCTACTATTTTTGAGAGAGCTCCTCTGTCGCTCTCTGTTTTTTACTCTGACCTGCTCAGAAACCTGAGGGTTTTTATTTCACAAACAGAGTCGCAGTTTCCTCCTGAGAGACTCTCTACATGCAACGTCTCTGTTTCGGCAACATAGACGAAGTCTTCATGCCGAGGGACTCTGTTCGCACACCGTCTCTGTTTTAGGAATAGAGTCATGTGCAGTGGACAAGGCTCCACAGTCCTCAACAATTCTCCCACTTGGAGATTGGTACACCAACTGCATCGCTCTCTTCCTCAAACATGATATCTTCCATCTCTGCAACTCACTACCCCTGTCTTCATACTAGAAGACCAACTGAAGCTGCGCACAACTTCAGTTTCTCAAGAATAACACCCTTTGTTAACATATTAATAGGGTTCTTCCCTAGTGGAAGTTTTGTCAACTCCCATGTCTGATTCCCTAATAGGGTATCCATCTCATCCTTCATGGCTAGCTCCCACTTGCTAGAATAGTCATCTTGAGAGGTTTCTTCGTAACTTTGCGGTTCTTTACCATCTGTCAACAAAATATAAATCAAGGTAGGTGAGAAATGCTGTGGAGGATGAATAGTCCTTACTGACATGCGAACTACAGTTGTAGGAGTGGACGTCTCTAGATCTGACTGTGGAATAATAGGAGGTGGTGCACTGGACCTACTCTCCCTGTCACTCGTATCTCTGCACTGCACTGTGGCCTCTGGCAGGTCATCCAATCTAATAAAGTCGCACTCCATAGGAGCTACTTCAGCAACTGTACTGGACTTGTCCTTGTACACAATCTTCTTATAATTTTTTTGGCTCTAATACCAATTGTTAAGGAAAAATCGTCGATGACAACATGACAAGCAACAAGTAATCATGCACGATACAATATTTTACGTGGTTCGGAAAATTGCCTACGTCCACGGGAGCTGTAGAGAATTTTATTGATCAGTTGAAGAATCACAATACAGTCTGTTTCTCACACCAGAAATACAACCCAAGAGAGTCTTCTCTCTATTTCGTCTCAACGAGTTTCGACGAGACTGAAACTTCTCCATGCTTCATCTCGCTGGTGCACACACAGGTACCGATACCAAATCCTAAGGGAGCGCCGTAAACTTCTCTGTTCCAGTAAGTCCTAGACTCTGTTCTTCCCACAAAAGTGTCGAATAGTAGCACGGGTAACGGTGACAGCAATGGCAATGAACAGTAACTCTGGCAATGGCAATGACAACGTCGTCGTTCTGCTCGAGTCTCTCTTTCTACCGAGAGACTCTATTTCTCACTCTGTTTCTATTTCAGAAATAGAGTCGAAGTCCCACCTTACAAAATCGGCAACGGCGACGACAGTGGCGTTGTACAACAGCTTCGACTGCGACGATGGCAACGTTGTCGATCCAACAAAGTGCCAGTTAAATCTTGCCTTTTCTATAATTTTTTGCCATTTTTCGGCTTCCACCCCCACTCGCAAGTCGCCACACAATTCAAGAAAGAGCACACGCAGTTTCCTAACAGTGAGGTGACCTGCCATTCCCGGTCGACCACCCAATGTGCGTAACAGACCTACCTTTTTTTCGCCAAAAATCTTTTCAAAATGTATTCTATGTGCCCTCACCCCCTCTTTGTCTAAGCAAACGAGAGATCACAAAAAAATGCAACAAATTATGATTATTCTCAATAGTGAACAAACAATGAAATGCAAGACTCTCTACATGCAACGTCCCTGTTTCGGCAATAGAGACAAAGTTTTCCTAACGAGGAACTCTATTCGCAAACCGTCCCTATTTCAGCAACAGAGTCATGTGCAGAGGACCAGGCTCCACAGTCCTCAACAAAGACATCTCACTTGAAATTCTTTCACGTCTGCCCAAAAAATGACAACTCAAGTGTGAGGCTATTTTAAAGAAATGCCAAAATATGATCAAGAAATTTAGTTTCTTTCACTGCCAAATCAATTGACTTCGATTTTGTCTATCTCAAATACAACGACTATGGCTTCATACGTGAATATAAGTTTTGTCGCTTTGACGACAAAGGGGCACTCACGCTCCATGAGGCCCTCGTCTTCCTTCACTTTACAACATCAAGAATATAGGTTCATGCAATGGGGTCATCTTCTAGTGCAAGAAAATCCATACTAATCTCAAACTCAGTTACTATCTCTATAATCCCATTACCAAGCATCTCATGACTCTTCCTCCTCTCCCTCCTTTCAGAATGGCCCATGACCCCTTTGATAGTTGTTTCCCTTTTTCAGGTTTAACCCTGTAAAATTTAGGATATCATGAACAGAACTTTAGGTCAACAAGAAAGAAGAAGAAGAAGAAGAAGAGAGAAGGAGAACAGAAAAAGAAGAACGAGGAAGGAGAGAGTTTGGATTAAGGGAGAAGAGGGTTGCGTGAAAAAGAAAAATGAGGGTTGGACGAATTTGTGGAAAGAGAGGAGAGTGCTTCAATGCCCTACCTCTTAGCCAATGCCTTTATTTATAGTTTTACAATGCCCTTAGGGCTACAACTTGATAAAACAAAAGACATAAAAGGAACACATATTTACACTTCTATGCCATCTTT
The DNA here is from genome assembly GCF_029961685.1 of Aristolochia californica. NCBI lineage: Eukaryota > Viridiplantae > Streptophyta > Magnoliopsida > Piperales > Aristolochiaceae > Aristolochia > Aristolochia californica. The sequence continues at coordinate 24,419,270 of NW_027181771.1, forward strand.
ATGGAAAGTACCATATTTTACACATATGCCACTCCTTTGACGTGTGGGCTTCTTGTCTTGAGCTCGTGGGCTTGAGCCCATCTTCCAACACTCTTCCTCAAGCTGGAGGAGAAATGACATCATAAATACCCAGCTTGCCACATATAAATGATAGGATTTTAGATGTAATGGGTTTAGTGAGAAAATTAGCTACTTGCCCTTGAGATGACACATGTTTGAGAGAGATTATTCTTGCTTGAAACTTCTCCCGTATAAAATGACAATCCACCTCAATATGTTTAGTTATTTCATGAAAAACTGGATTTGAAGTGATATGAATGGCTACTTGATTATCAAAATGCAGATTCAAGGACACCTTTTTATAAAAATCTAGTTCGGTAAGAAGAAGCCTGACCCATAAAAGTTCACTAACGGTATAGGCCATAGCTTTGTATTCTGCTTCGGCTCTAGATCTTGCAACCACATTTTGCTTCTTACTTTTCCATGTAACCAAGTTTTCCCCAACCAGAGTACAATATCCTAATGTTGATTTTCTATCATCAGGAGATCCAGCCCAATCTGCATCTGAGAAGCCTTCTATGTTGAAGTGCCCATGTTTTTTATACAGCAATCCTATTCCTGGAGCTCCTTTTAGATAACGTAATATTCTCTCTAGCCTAGTTACTGTGAGATAAATCAGTTTTCCCTTGAGTCTTTGATATTTGCCAATATCAATATCTTCTTCATTTGTGGCACATAATTTTACATTTGTATCCATAAGTGTGTCAACTGGTCTACAACCCTTCATTCGTATTTCTTCAAGTAGATCCAAGACATATTTCCTTTGAGACAATATTATCCCATGTTTGGATTGAAGAACTTCTATACCCAAAAAATATTTAAGCTTACCAAGGTCTTTAGTCTTGAATTCCTGACATATCATCTGCTTCACCTCTTGTATGCTCAAAGCATCGTCATCGGTTAAGATAATATCATCCATGTATACGGCCAAAAATATTTTTCCTTTGACCGTATCTTTATAATGTACAAAATGATCAACTGAGCACCAATGAAAACCAAACCGAAGGAGTTTTTGACTAAATTTATAAAACCAAGCCCAAGGGGACTGCTTAACCCCATATAAAGACTTTTTTAATCGGCATACTGACTCCCCCTCAACCACATAACCACGTGGTTGAACCATATAAATTTCCTCATAGATATCACCATTTAAAAAAGCATTTTAACATCCAACTGATAGACGGGCCATGAGAAGTTAGCAGCAATAGATAAGATGATGCGTACCGAATTCAATTTTGCAACAGGAGAGAAGGTCTCCTCATAATCTATCCCATAGTACTGCGTATAGCCCTTAGCAACCAGTCGAGCTTTAAGACAAGCAACCGATTCATCCGGATTATGTTTCACCAAAAAAACCCATCGACAACCAACCGGTCTTTTACCTTTTGGGAGTGATGTTAAGTACCAGGTTTCGTTTTCGTATAAGGCGTGCATTTCTTCATCCATAGCCGCCTTCCATCCTAGATGTCTCAGGGCCTCCTGATACGGCTACGGAAGGGAAGTAGAAGAAAGGGACGCAAGAAACTGAAAACACTCGAAAGACAAGCGATGGTGAGACATAAAATTTGAGATAGGATGTGAAGTAGTACAGGAGCGACGTTCTTTTTTTAAAGCAATAGGCCGAGTATCAAATTCAGGCCTATACATAGGAGGAGAAGGACTTACCTCGGGTGGATCCGACAACTCCATAGGTGAAGGTACGGCCGGTGCATCAGGGGATGGATCCACTTCAAGATTGAACGGCATAAGCGGACAAGGAGTAGCAGAAGGACAAGTCCATCCTGGAGGAGCATCATGGGAGTAGAAGGGGGTGTCCTCGAAGAAACTCACATCCCTAGAGATAAACATCCTCCTAAAGGTAGGATTGTAACAGACATAACCTTTCTGGGTGCGAGAGTACCCCAAAAAAATGTACCTCATAGATCGAGGATCAAGTTTATTTTTATGTGGGGATGCAACATGAACAAAACACGTACATCCAAACACTTTCAAAGGAAGAGAAAAATGATTTTCACCGTTAAATAACACAGAGTAAGAAGTTTTATGATGAAGGACTGATGAAGGTAACCTATTAATGAGAAAGCATGTTGTAAGTATAGCATGGGGCCAATAGAAATAGGGTACCTTCATGGAGTAGAGGAGGCCCCGAGCAACATCAAGAAGATAACGATTCTTCCTTTCAGCAACACCATTTGTTGAGGAGTATAGGCACATGACGTTTGATGAATAAGCCCATTACTCTCACAAAATGATTTGAAGTCATGAGACATGTATTCCTTAGCATTATCAGATCTAAGGGTTTGAATTTTCTTCCCAAATTGTGTTAAGACCATAGCATGAAAATTTTTAAACAAAGGAAAAATTTTGGAACACTCTTTAAATAGATATAACCAAGTCACTCGAGTAAAATCATCAACAAAAATGACAAAATATTTAACTTGGGAAATATTTGAGACACATAAAGGGCCCCATACATTAGAATGTATTAGCTCAAACGGAGCAGTACTTGTAGTTGTAAGACGAGGAGAATATGTACTCCTAACATGTTCACTTAATTGACAAACCTCACAACTGAAATTAGAATGTCCTTTTAAAGATGGAACCAAAGAACGAAGTGAAGGGGTAGGTGGATGACCAAGTCGATTGTGCCAAAGTTGGGCCTCAGATGTAGTGGACGATAATACAAATAATGGTGGAAGAGTGAAGTAGTACAAACCCCCCTTTTCATGGCCGCCACCAATCACCCGCTTCGTAGTAATATCCTGAAAGACACAAGAAGACGGTGAGAAGGTGATAGAGCAATTTAATTGTTTGGTCAATTGACTAACCGGGAGCAAATTTAAAGGAAATTGAGGAACAAACAAAACATCTTGAAGGGGATAGATGAAGTAAGAGAGGAGGAACCTTTGCCAAGGACCTTGGTTTGGGTACCATAAAAAATACTAACAAATTTATGAGGATAACAAAGAGATAAGGACCGCAACAAGTGTTTGTTACCTGATAGATGTTCGGAGGCCCCGGAGTCGATGATCCAAGAGAAAGAGGAAGAAGAGGAAGAAAGCATACTTGAGGCAATAGTAGTGGCAGCAGTAGATGATGTAGGAATAGATGATTCCATGAAGGACTTCATTTTCTGAAATGCAGCATAGTCCTCAGCCGTAAGAGTCACATTTTCGGATGATGATTCAACCTTATCTTCATTTTTTTCAACGTTAACCGAGACTGGGTTAGCTGTGGTTCAATTAGGCTTGCCATGAAGTTTCCAGCATGATGCCACTAGGTGGTTCTGACGGCCACAATAAGTGCAAAGTTGAGGCTCGGTACAGAAAGAATTCTGACCCGTTCTACCACCTCTATTTTCAGCCCCTCTCATAGTTCAAACCCCTCTCATATTTCTGCCCCATCCTCAGGATGAGGAAGATGTTCCCCGCTTGCCAGAGAGCATTGCCGATGGAGCATCAATAGGAGAAGGAGGGGATGGATCTGGTATCTGAAGTAATGTAGCACTAATATCATCGAAGGATGGAAGAGCAGAAGAACTTAGAAGCTGAGTTTTGGCCACCTCAAGGTATGGTTTAATATTCGATAAGCAAATGGCTGCTGCCAAAGCTTCTCTTTGTCATTCTTGAACGACAATATCAGTGGAATATGGCTGAGCTAGTTTCCATTCTTGAAGAAGACCTCAAAACCGTGCCAAAAATTCGTGAATATTATCTCCATGTTTCGTATGCAGCATGTTTTGTAAGACATCATATATTTTTTGTACTGAAGCAATGCTTGAGTAAAGCTTGGCACAAGTGTCCCATATGTTCTTGGCGGTTTCCAAGTGGACCACATTGTTGGCCACTGCTCTTCCATGCTATTAATGAGCCAACTTATCACCATGTTATTGTCCTTAACCCACTTGTGGTAGGACACATCTTCTTCATCAATCGGAGGAGGAAAGTTAACAACGTGGCTCAAGAGGTCACGAGTAATAAGAACCCTCCGAACCGATTGTGACCAGCTCATGTAATTGGAGAGACCTCTAAGTGGAATTGTAGTAATACGGAGTATATCACTCTTATTACTATTGTATCCAATTTCTATGATGAGGTAAGTAAAATATGGAGGTCAAGGGAAAAAGCCTTCTTCAAAGAACAATGACTCAATGTAATTTGAAGAGCCCGTAGACCAAATCAGTCACCAAAAAAAGAGAACAAGAACCAATTTCTTTCACGAGGGCAAGCACCAAATTATCAACAAATTTGTACCTTTAGAAAGTGATAATAATATCCAGCCATCACTCAACTTCTCTTGTATTCATAAGAACAAAGAGAAGAAAGTAGATGCAACCGATTAGGCTTTAATCCAAACTCCAACACAAACGAACAATAGACAAAAATTTAGAGAAGATTTAACGGCAAACCAAGACACTTGGAAGAGATTTTTCTTCAGCTCATGGGAGACTTCAACGTAAAAAAAAAAAATCAATTGTTGAAGTTAAAAAAAAAATGAACTACAAAGGGTAAATGACTGCTGGAATTTCATCAAACATATAATGGGCATCCAACAACATAACACAAACCCATGAGGAACCTTAAGTAGGAGAAGATACAACAACATGTGCTGTAATTCTACCTCAAATGAGATGGATCCAAATTACATAAAGGTAATTGAATTTCACCCATCAATCTTAATAAGATGCAAACAGAAAATGATCTTGATCATTCTTGTAATTGATTTACAAAGAATCAAAATTATAACATCAATTTAGTTATAGAAATAAATCTTTACAACATATAAAGATTTATCTTGACTTGATGTGACTCAAATTCAAGAAGTATAGAAAAACAGTAAAAAGGAGTATGTAAATAAGAAAAGGAAACAAAAAAAAAAGTAAATAAGAAGAGCATGAACTTATCTCTTCATGACTGAACTCCTTTTACAACTTCTTGAACAAATTTCATAATAACTCCATGAAGAGAGATCCTAAACTCCTTGCTCTGATACCATGTAGAATTTAGGATCTCATGAAAGGAACTTTAGATCAAAAAGAAAGAAGAAGAAGAGAAGAAGATTAATGAGGAAGGAGAGAGTTTGGATTAAGGGAGAAGAGGGTTGCGTCAAAAACAAAAATGAGGGCTAGACGAATTTGTGGAAAGAGAGGAGAGTGCTTCAATGCTCTACCTCTTAGCCAATGCCTTTATTTATAGTTTTACAACGCCCTTAGGGCTACAACTTGATAAAACAAAATACATAAAAGGAACACATATATACACTTCTATGCCATATTTATGGAAAGTACCATATTTTACACATATGCCACTCCTTTGACGTGTGGGCTTCTTGTCTTGAGCTCGTGGGCTTGAGCCCATCTTCCAACAAACCCATTACTAGGTAGTTTCCCATAGATGTAAGGATAGTGAGCCTGAGTTTGGATTATACGTTAAATGGGATTTGGTCTAGAAATAAGCCTGAGTTTTCTCCATCAACAGGTTACTTTCCAAAATTCCTGGAATTTTGTCTACCATGACTAAAGGTATGCATCTTGGGTTTCAGATTTCTTTTTATGAATATTATATTGCCTTAGAATTTCTGATTTACATTTGGAATCTCTCGTCTTGATTAAAATTCCATTATTTTTTTTGTAAAATTTTGTCTATATTTTTATTATGCCATAAATAAAAATAAAAATTATGTGTCGTTTTTTAGTAGAGGAGGATGTAGACTTATGATGAGGCCTTATGAGCCCTGAGTTTCTTCGATTGCCAGTGGTGGCACGTGCGACTGTCAATACGTTGTGTGCCTAGAGGATCTCAATCACGTTGGTGCTCCCTAGCAAGACAGCGTCCAAGAGAGGTAGTGATGCTTCCGAATAGCGTCCCCGACCAGACAGGATGACTGCACTGGTGCGCCAGAGTAGGTTGTTAAGTGTGTTGGAGGTGACATCATGTTAGTGGGAACAGATGTGCCCGTGGGAAGAAAAGGATTACAACCAGCCATCAGCTGCCGTTCGGGTCTGCAGAGGGGATCGTATACGACGGGAGTCGAACGACGGGGCTCCTTGTGTGCTCTGGCTTCGAACCATCGTTGTTTTGAGCGCATTTTCTTCCCGACTCCCGGTTGGTCTTGTTCCTCACTTCCAGTTGCCTAGAGACTGTTGTTGCGCATAACTGATTCTCGTTTGAGAGACGTTGCTTCGGTGGGTGGCAATGAACACAGGACAATGCGTTGAAGTGCAGCCGAGAGGAGCAGTCATAGAGCACCGAGAGAGAGAGAGAGAGAGAGAGAGAGAGAGAGAGAGAGAGAGAGAGAGAGAGAGAGAGAGAGAGAGAGAGAGAGAGAGAGAGAGAGAGAGAGAGAGAGAGAGAGAGAGAGAGAGAGAGATGTTGTAATGGAAGCCTATGTACACCAATGTGCTGCGCTCGTCGGATGCACACTGGCGACAATGGCACCTGAGGAAGGAGACGGCGGTGCGGGGATGTGAGTAGAGTCCCAGACGGACAAGACGCCTAGCTGTTAGCAGCCGAGAGCGGCACGAGGGAACAGAGTAGAGACCGGTGTTGTGTGCACTGGTGTTCCATGCTCTCATTGGTAGGGGCAGCAAAATGTATTTGTATATATAGTTTGTTTTCTTTTTTAACGGTTAGAAATGTTCAGGTAGAAGTGAAGAGGGAAAAAACTACGATTTTGTTTTGTTTTCCATTATTAATGTAGTGCGGTTAAGTTGTGACACGGTCGGAGAATGTTTTATTTCTTTAATCCAATGACATAGCGCTCCTTTTTAATTTTTTATATCTCGATTTTTTCTTAAGATTTGAATTTTTTATTTTATTTTATGGAAAGAATGTGGAAAAGACCGACAGAACACGAGAGAAGAAGGAAGCCAGGAAAGGGATAGGTAGGATGGAGAGGGTAACACAAACGGCTGCGATCAATAAAATTTTGCATTTTGATAAATGTGGTAGAAAGAAAATTTTTTGAGTAAGATAGGCAAGCTAAAACACTTTTGCAATTTCAGTTAATGTAATAAGAATCAGTTTCTATTCTCTTTCTCCAACGAACTAACCCATCAGCTCAGTTTCAATTTTAGTTAATGATGCTAATGCTGACAGATTTCAGATCACCTTTGTGCTCACTCTAGGAAAATAACACACAAAGTAATTGACTTCAATTCTAATAGGAGGGGTTAGTCAACTCACGCAGGAGATGAACTTCAGCCGCATTACTCGGTTCATCTCCTGACATCGTTAGTGGAGCACCAGTGCATGATTCATGTTGATGAATCAGAAGAACCCAAAAATCATCTCTACAGTTTAATTTCAGGAATCCATATTCTGTAGTATGTTGAGAATCATCTAGATTAAGTGGGCGGGATGCCTAAAAACCCTCATCGAATTTTTTCTTTTCAGTCTCTCTTCTGTACTCTTCCCTCTCTCAGTCTAATTCTTCTCTCGTCTCTTCTTCCTCCGAAATTTTTTTCCTCCTTTCGTCCTTTGTCTCCCTTCTCCCTTCTCCCTCTCGTTGCAAATGTTTTCTCGGCCTCCCACTCCCTTGTCCCTATAGCTATTCTCTCTTCGCCCAAAATACCTCCTGATTTCATTTGATTTCCCTCATTTCAATTTCAATTTTCTTTGATTTTTGACATTTCGGCGTCAAGTTCTTCAATTCTACTTCGATTCGACTTCGATTTCACCCTTCGACTACGATTTTCCCCAAATTTAAGAAGATATGCTTAAACCCTGACGTTTTTTATTATTTTAGTGTTATATTTGAGCAGGTCAATATATGCTTAAACCACAAATTGCTCGATATTATAACATGTGGATCTTCAAAAAAGACAACAAATTGCTCGATCTCTTGGTTGTGCAGGTCAATATAGGGAACAAGTTGCCCAACAGGGTTTGGAAGCATGAGGTATATATGGACTGTCGCCCGAGCGTCCCATGCACTATACCCCAGGAGTTAGCTTTCCTTGCATTCAATATTTCTTTTTTCTGAGCTTGTTGAATCCCATTGAGATCATATTCTTCTAAGAAGAAAACTTTAAGATATGGATCATATCGAAATGCCCTAATATGGGGGTTTGCTATCATAAATGGCTCTAGATGGAATCTACCATCTGCAACAAATACAATAGCATCAACTACAACACTAATAAGAATTGTAGGAGATGCACTTCCCTTGAGTTTGTTTCATCCCATTGAGATCATATTCTTCCAAGAAGAAAACTTTGAGATATGGATCATATCGAAATGCCCTAATTGTACGTTTAGAATGTGGAACAATGATATCAATACCAGACTGAGGAGACCTTCGGGGAATTGAAGGGCGACACTTACAATTCGCCATATTGATTTATGAATTTCGAAGTTATAATTTGAGGGGAGTAGGGAAACTGCAGTATTGAGGGAAGGATTGTTAAGAAACGAATTAGGGACTTGATTTCTGAAGAAACAAACGCTTAGGAGGGGGTCTCGGGTTTTTGGAGGAAAGAGCGTGTTGGGTTCCATCTGATTAGCAAGCTACGTGAAAGAAGATTTCCAAGAAAGTCACGACAGTTACCAATGGCAGACTCACCTTTTATAGAGAAAACAATGAGAAGTGAATCGGAACAAACAAAATACTTGAAGAGTGAAAAATACAGCATGAACCAATATGCTTTACTTACAGATCATAGAATTCTTCTATAAAACCTTTACTTCACAAAATTTCTGTAAAACCTGTCGTATGTGTGAAAAATTTGGGGATAACCTCTGCTCTCATCCACTTCCATTGAACCCGAACCCATTCATGTTACCGTTCGATAAAATTTGAATCTGAGATCTGTGCTGGAGGAGCTCTGAGTCTTACCCCAAAACAATTGATCGGAAGGAAGACCAAGCCCCGTTTGAGACTGCTGAAACGGATTCATGTAAGAAATTGGAAGATAAGCGTTGTTGCTTCCCTGAGATTCCATCTCACAGACGAGCCACAGATTATGCGAGTGATCAACTGTGGGTTGCGTCTCAATTTTTCTGTCTGATGCTCCTTTGCACACCAGTCCCATTCCCTTCGGAAATTCCAATCTCTGTTTCGCTTCTTCCCGTTTGCCAGAAATTTTGTAAGACAAATTCCGCAGAGATTCTTTCGACGAGTTGGCGCTTAAAGTGGTTGGATGTTTACGTATTTCTTCATTGCTTCGATTACTGTACTTTGTGAGGATGCAAAGAACTTCAGGCTTATTTGGAGGCCAGGAATGAGGAGAGAATTTTTTCTCGCTTTCGGGAGGAGAACACAAGAAGAAGACGTCAATGCCGTAGAGCAGAGACAATCGATGGCACTTCTTCTTCACCCCTTCGACTCGGTTCTTGAAAACCTTGCAGCGAGCCCTTTCGTCGTCGATGAACTTCATCTCGAGTTTAGATCTCACCATGGCAACTATGCGAAATCGAGAAGAAATTTGGGGAAACTGTGATAGGAGCGTTGAAGTAGGAGAGTGAGTGCCAATTGTTTTACAGTTTCCGGTTACCACGCCCACTCACAAGTCACCACGGAAGAGCACACGCCGTATTCCCGGTCGACCACCCAAATGTCTAAATGACCAACCTTTTTCACGCTGGATTCTCCATGCACGTATAATGTCCCTCGCCCCCTCATTGTCAAAGCAAACCAGAGATCACAAAAAATATAATAAATTATAATTTTTTTGTAGTGACTACTTTGCTTCAAAGTGAGATAGTAGTATATTGCCTACATCTTCCAGAATCGCCTAATCCCCATGTTTATTGATTTTCAACAATCCTATTCATAAACTACTTGGCAATCTCTCTTGGTTGTACCCATTGTCACTCTCCATATCAGCTCTTTGATGATGAACTTCTTCTATGACAAAGCACTGACATATATGACTCATTCATTAGCAAAGTTATAACATTTTCTCTTGGTTGATCATATATGACTCTTTCATATATGCTCTTCATCTCATGTTCTTTTTTTTTTTATAAGATTAACTTATTAGACTCAAGTTTATAATGTACTGACACATTTTTTGTTATTCAATTTGTTGTTCTTTAAGAAATGCTCTGGTAATGTCATGAGTTACATTAGCACAAATGAGGAGAACCATGCTTTTTGTTCATGTTATGAAGTTATAATTGGATATCTTATTTTTATACTATGTTTTATTTGAGTCATTACAAATATTAGTCTTAGGAATTGATTCTTAAAATATTAAGAGAGAAAGCAATTAATTGATTGTATAATGAGTACATTGTTTCTCTATTTATAATAGAGAAAACTCACAAAATCAAAATAAAACTAAAATGGGGAAAGGAGGAATTTTAGGTTTTAAAGGATGGGCTGACATGGTGCTATATGGACAAGCTTTACTGACGTGGGAAGTTGACGGATTGTATGAGGATTCCAAAGGTTGAAATCAAATAATTTCGGAAATAAGTTTAAAAAGTCATTATTCAGGTAAATTAAAATTTTAAATCCAATATTTGGGTACAATTCCTTGAAATATAATAATAATAATAATAATTTTCCACAAAACACTTCTTATTACATGAGTTGGTAATTGGGTGTAATTAGATTGGACAACAACAACCTTCATGTAGGGCATATTGAGTGAAAAATTCTTAAAACCACTAAAAATTCAAATTTTGATCAATTCATTTTCTATAATTTTTGTGAGAAAATTTTACTTTTGTGCAATGGCACCCCACCTATAAAGTAATATTTAATTAATCTATCTAATAATTACATAAAAATTTAAAGCTACAACAATGCAAAGTAATATTTAATGAACTTCTTCTTTTAAATGTTGAAGATTAAAATATAATTTTAGTTATTGAGATTTATGTTTCAATTGCATAATTCTAAACTTTTTTCAATCGATCCTTTTACTTTTTCTCCATAGCACAAAAAGGTGCATCTATAGATGACAAAATTCAATATATTGGCGCTAGTACTACATCATGACTTAAAAACTATCAACTGTGAAATTTCCAGTCAACGAAATATCAAGGAAGGAAAGTAGAGCTCCATGTTTAGCAAGTATTGCATAAAAGGAAACTCTAGGGAAACAAGGATTCCAAATCAGACTAGAATAGGTAGCCTCTTCGGTTTATATATAACTGAGTTAGGACTTGCTCTCTTCTGCCTTGTAGCATTGCTGGATCATACCATCTTCCTTTCGTCCACGTTTTCCATCTTTATTGTCGGATCTTGCTCTATTCTTGCATCTTGGGGATCGACCTACTACTCTAATATTGTTTTAATGGAGGTCAGCTTGCCTGAAGACTGTTAGGGAAAAATCGTCGATGACAACAAGACAAGTAACAAGTAATCAGGCACGTCACAATATTTTACATGGTTCTGAAAATTGCCTACGTCCACCGGAGATGTAGAAGATTTTATAGATAAATTGAAGAATCACAATACAGTCTGTTTCTCACACCAAAAATACAACCCGAGAGAGTCTTCTCTCTATTTCTTTTCAACGGGTTTCGGCGAGACCAAAAATTCTCCCCGCTTCGCCTTCTTGCCGCACACACAGGCACCGATACGAAATCCCGAGGGAGTTCCATAAACTTCTTTGTTTCAATAAGTCCCAGACTCTGTTCTTCCGACAGCAGTGTCAAACAGCAGCACTAGCAACGGCAATGGTAACAGCAACGTCGACGCCAATATCATCATTCTTCTTGAGTCTCTCTTTATGCAAAGAGACTCTGTTTCGTACTCTGTTTTTGTTTCAGAAATAGAGCCGAAGTCCCACTGTACAGCATCGGCAACGACGACGACAGCGACTTCGTACTACAGCTCCGACAGTGGCATCGAGCCTCTGAGCACTCTTTCTCTTGACCACGGCGTTGCCTGAAGGTCTCTGAAAATACCCCTCTATTTTTCCGAGAGCTCCTCTGTCACTCTTTGTTTTTTGCCCTGACCTTGTTTGGAAACCCTGAGGGTTTTTATTTCGTCAATAGAGTCGCAGTTTTCTCCCGAGAGACTCTCAACGCGCAACGTCTTTGTTTTGGCAACATAGAGGAAGTCTTTCAGTTGAGGGACTCTGTTCGCACACCGTCTCTGTTTTTGCAACAGAGTCATGTGCAGTGGACCAAGCTCCACAGTCCTCAACAATTCTCCAACTTGGAGACTGGTACACCAACTGCATCGCCCTCTTCCTCAAACATGATTTCCTCCACCTCTGTAACTCACTGCCCCTGCCATCATACTAGAAAACCAACTGTATTTGCGCACAACTTCAGTTTCTCAAGAGTAACACCCTTTGTCAACATATCAATACGGTTCTTTCCTTGTGGAAGTTTTGTCAACTCCCATGTCTGATCCCCTAACAGGGAATCCATCTCATCCTTCATGCCCAATTCCCACTTGCTAGAATATTCATCTTTCAAGATTTCTTCATAACTCTGCAGTTCTCCACCATCTGTCAACAAAATATAATTCAAAGTAGGTGAGAAACGCTATGGAGGATGAATTGTCCTTACTTATATGTGAACTGCAGCTGCAGGAGTGGAAGGCTCTGGATCTGACTGTGGAATAATAGGAGTTAATAATTTGGTTGGGATGCTTGTTATAAGCTATATATGCATGGCAACAATAATAGTACGCTCAATTTTTTACCATGGAAAACTTTCCACTTGCATAAAAGAACCCTTTTTAATCTACTGTTTAGTACTAGATTTGCACATACCAATCATAACTTTGTAGAAGATTGTAAGTTGATAAGACCAAAAAAATCTAAGGATGCGTTAGAAAGCATAACTTTTAGCATAGATTGTCGTCACTCCATTGTAGAGTATAAATGGTGATTGAAGATTACAAGGTATGTTAATATGGTTTTATTTCAACAATATTTAGGGTTGAGAATAGTAATGGGGTAACTTCACTAGTTTTCTAGCCCTCATGTAGGGGTGGACACAGGTTGAGTCAAGCTCTAGTTTTTTAAACCCAAACCATGAACCGAAAACATGACCCAAAAAAAAAACTTCGAAAAAATCACTTCCCTGAAACCTCGACTCCTAACCAAACCCCGTCTCGAAACCCCATTTCTCGCCTTGTTCAGCTCCATTACCATATCTCCAACCCATCCCCATCTCGTCTCTACCTATTTTTCTAATCCTTGCCCCATCCTCGACCTGAAACCCAACGATTTATTTTCCTATACCCAGTCCTCGATCTATGGGTTTTTTGGTCTAGTCCTGTTGGGTTACCTACAACTCGACCCGATGCTCATCCCTTGCTCACGCTAATGTAAAAATATAAATTAATTATTATCGATTGATGATATATATGGATACTTTACCTTTAATAAGTAAATTTATGATTTAATAAAATGTAGAGAGCCTAGAAAATAATTTTGATATTATATAGTTCAAATACAATTAAAAAAGTTGAAATATAACAATAACTCCTTTGTACCTATTCCTGTCCAATTGAAATTGTGGGGCTCTTCATCTGGCATCTATTGACAAAATTGATACACATATAGATAAAGTATTGTTCGACTTCCATATCACACCAATAGATTAATATTAGTAGCCCTTTAAGTGTCATCTCTCTTGATTTTTAACTTTATTTATATTCTAGAGACTATATTGAATCTCATTCTAGGATACAACCACAAAGATAGCAAAGACCACCATTTAGTGCCTATACATGGCTTGAGGAGTCAAGGCCACAAGCTTGCCAACTCCCTTAATGGTGAAAAACGAGTCAACATGACACATACATGACTAGTCCACAAAGGAGATTTATGAGAACATGTACTTGAGGCAACACAAATTCTATAGTAGGCCTATGTATACACCACCTAAAGGAGGTAAAATTGTCCAAGGTTGGGAAGAGAAAACAAGGGTGTAACATTCTCTTCTATCTAATCCTTGAACATCTTCATCACAACCATAGCAAAAGTTGCAAGTTGCATATACGTAGACCATTTAGTGCCTATACGTGGTTTATATAATAAACCATTCGCTTATGTTAAATTCTTGAAACTCTATTTAGATTGTTAAATGATCTTAACAACAATCATATTAACATAACATGACCCTAGGGTAGGTACTTTCTTATAACCTTGTCAAAAGTTGAAAGCATGAGTCAACTTTTAGAACTACTAGAAGGTGCAAGCACTTCATCACAACCATAGCAAATGTTGCAAGTTGGATGACTCACCTTTAAGAACTACTAGAAGGTGCAACTGATTGAAGAACATTTCGCTTGAACTTGGCCATGAGTTCATCTAGATGTTCATTATGTTGAATCTCGGATTCCAATTCTTCTTCATATTGCTTCCTTTTCAGTTCCTTCATTCTTTGAAAGTGTTTTTCTATAAGTTTTATCTTTTCTCGTTGATATGCTACAGCTTTGGTAAGTTGGCTCATGAGGTCTTCTTCATTTGGATGTTCTTGCCTGCAAGATAGGTAACAAACTTAGGTAACTCATTCACATAAAAAAAATGACTCAGTAGATTACGAAATGATGGTATTTGTTTTTAGTCTGTCATTTGTACCTGGAACCATCATCTTGCGAGCCCATTGGTGTTGTTCTTGGAGTGAAAGTGTCACCTAATATGATGAAGCCATTAATTGTCAAAGAGGAGGACGTGACAAATTTATAAATATATGACTAGTTAGGTGAATGCAAACAAAATAATAATTTTTGTTACAAAAAAATAATAAGCCAAAGATGGGGGTATGAATTATATCTCATATCATAACATACCATGATTTGAGGAAATCATGATCACGATTACATTTTCTGAAAATTATAAAAGTGGTAGGGAAGAGGTATCACAAAATTTAGCTAAAAGATATTCAAGGAGAAATTTGGCTGAAAAATTGTGTCTTATAAATAGCATAATCATCATGAAGAATTATTATTTATTTGTGGAACCAAGGTAATACATAAGCCACAGATAACTTTATAACTTCTCTTACAATGTGAGAAGCTCTAAAGTTATCTTTGTCACATGCCTAAAAGCATAGAAACCAAAGCATTCTTTCGAATGCTTAATAGATGTTCTTAACTACCTATGGTGTTTATGACAATACTTGGATTTCAACTTGATAAAAGGGAGGTTATAACTATATATATAGTTGAATTGTTCCTTAAACTTATGTCTAGTTAATAGATATGAACTAAGATAAATCCATGTGGCCTAGAAGAGTGACATATGCCATCACCTTTATATCTGGTTTGCATGAATTCCTCATATTTATAAAAAGAGAAGGAAACATGTTCTTAAAATCTTAGATTGGCATTAAAATTAAAAATTTAGATTTTAGTTGTATTTTTATTTTATTTTTAAAAGGTAAGATAAACATATTTATGCAATAATGACACTTTAATGAAACTTAAGGGCCCTTTAAAAATACATAAATGGTATTCAATGATCCTTTCCTTGTAACATTTAATATATAAGAATTAGAAACAATTTGAAACTTTTCATAGAAAATTTCTTCATTTTGATTGTTCATAAAAGTATTTTGGCATTTTCGTTCATTAAAATAAATAAGAAGCTTACAACTTACTATTCTATTATGTGAAAGAGGTCAATATCAAATAAGGATTCCTGTAAAATGAAATCTAATATGACATATTTAATAGTTCAAAGCTAGTAGATGGTCTACAAGAAAAGCTCCTTATGCCAACGGATAAGGGAAAGTTTTGTAAAATATATATTTAATTGAAACCATCTCTTAGTGAGAAAAATAAAAGGATAAGTTTAAAAATCATTAGTCAGACAAATCAATGCAAAATAATGCAAGCTAATGCATAAGTTTGAAAAGATGAGGAAAATTGTGACTTCTGTGTGTTAATGTAATAATAGATTTTGAAAAATCTTCGTATTGAAACAAGGTACAAAGACTTATAACTCAAAATTGGCCATAGAACATTCACCAAAAAATTCACTTGAAATAAAATTCTCATTGGCACAACTATTGAGAGTGAATGTTTACTTCCTATTAGCACCATCATACTTATGCAAAATACTAGAATTGATTCCACTACGTTTTGTAGACAGTAGGAGATATGGGGAACATGAAACTATATATTGTCTAGTTCTCAACATGGAGCCATATTGTCTCCTTTCTCGAGAACATAGAGCTATAATGAAGCTGGTGTACAACTTACACACATTCATTGTTCTCAATAGAGCTATAACGAAGCTGGTGTACAACTTACACACATTTGTTGTTCTTAATCCAATAGTAAACCGATCTTCAAAGTCCACATTGGTGTCATAAATCTATGAGGTTTTACACATGTTTATCCATTTATTGATAAAAATTGATGTCCACATTGAAAATATCAGTGCAATAATAGAGAAAATGAATAAGATTTTCATTTGTTGAAACTGCATTGAGTGACATTTTATAGTATTTTTATTCTTAACCTTTTTATGTTTTTGCTACACACTACTATTTTTTATTTGGTCTTAACATTATGCTAGTCATAATCATTTTCCTTACAGAAGAATTTTAAAAACACATTCATTTTCTATTTACATCAATAGAATAGTATTTAGGCTAGAGATTCTAAAATAAAAAAATGTAGATTGGTATTTTTTTTCACTTATTTTCTTAGTTTTCATTTATATCCCCTTTGTAAATTTAAATTTTTGTATATAATCTAAAGTAGCTTCCCATTTCTAATTTATGAGTAAACCTTTCGTAAGAGTAATACCATATATGAACATCATCATTATGCAAAAAGTGCCCTTTTAGCACAGTTGTGATGCTAAAAGTAGAAATAAAACAAAAAGTTGACTCAGTTTGTAAGATCACTGTGACATGTACAATCTCCAAGTATCATATACAATAATATCCAATGTCATTACATTTGATGACCATGTTTGGAATTGTATTCAGCATATATCATTTCTCAAGGTTGGAGCAACAGCCTTGAAACCAGACATGTATGACATGATACATGATATGTCTCTCTTAATTGGTACCACCTCTAGGCAAAGGGACCAAATCAATCCCATAAACATGCCTCAAATTTTTTACGAGAGAGAACATAAAGTTGTCATAAAATAAAGTTTTAAAAGATAAAAAAGGCCACCATAGTCTATTGGCAAGAGGAAGTAAACCAATTTGTGGTAGATAAGATCTAGTATAGGCTCTAACAGGCTCTTGCAATTGTAAATTTTATTATGCAAAAAAAAAATGCTAAATTGGTTCAAAATTATAATGACCAAAATTTGGCATTATACCTCCTTACTTGGGGCAAGATGGGTAGAACATGATTGATATCATAATTTGACGATAAAATTTGGAAAAAATCTTGTCATTGAGACAAGAAAGAAACTTTATGTTCATAGCCAATTATAAGCTAAGAAGAGGTTTAGCTTGAAATTGGCCTACATGATCATGACAAATTTCAATTTTAAGTGAATTATTTTTTTGATAATCACATTATGATCTATTTTCTGTTTCCTTTTAATGATAACATGAAACTTAAGCCATTAAATCCTCTTCTTAGTTGTTCTTAAGATATGAATGTGTTCACAACTAGCTTTAGCATATACCAAGTTTATTAGATCTAAAGGGGAATATTTTAAGTTGCTTAGTATGTTTTTATTTTCCGTTAAAATAGGTTATGAATAGGATGAAGGGTTTGTCTCAATAGATTTTTTGGTAAAAGGATCAGCTAGGCATTCATTTAGATCATTTGGGAAAATGTGTGGAGGTGGCACAATTTGTTTGATTTCAACTGTGAATGGAGAGTACATACTAACTCAGCCAGAAGAGCTCTTGCCCGTTGTTATGAGAAACATGTATATGCCTCTAGGCATGAACTTTGCATGTTTGCTCCACTAATGTTTTCAACATCATCTATAGAAACGTAACCAATATTGTTATTTACTTGCTTTTAGGACTCTTTCATAAGATTGAAAATGGAAATAGTATTGTTATTTGCTATCACCCACCAAATGAAACTCAACCACCATATACTTAATACATAAGTTTTCTTCTTGATTTGTCTACACGGTTTATAAAATTCGCATTCGGGTGTTTTGGCCTTCATGTATTGTTGAAATAATTTAGAATGTGGAGATGACTAAATATCCCTACCTTGATAGACAATTTTGTAGATTTGAATTGATAGGACATTTTTTTTTAATTTGATAAAAAAATATGATTTACTCATGCACAAAGTTGTAAGGTACCTTGGACAATTTGTCAGTGACTTAAAAAAAAAATGTTACTCTGAGATTTAGTAGCTTTTATGGCTAGCTTTGAAGGATAAATTGCCTCTTGTACCATATCACAAATGGATGTAGCTTAAAGTTATCAGAAGCTTGTGTGTGATGACATTAAGCTATAGAGTCCACAAAGCATATTTGAGCTCTCTTGAATTGCTTGGCTTTTTCTTTGTTAGCATGTGACAAGATTTTTGCGTGTCAGGGATAGTAGGTTTGTACTATGTTTTTTTGAAAACTAGCTTTTGAATGTTTTGTCAATCCTTTTCTAATAATTAAATGTGGCAGCTTTGATATGCCCTTTTTTTGGCGAAGTATGAATTTTTTTTCAAAATGAAAACACCTTCTCAAATTAAAAATGCAATTATCAAGCTTGATTGATTGAGATAAACATACAAGATATATACAACTCTCTTTCCAATGTTCTATAGTGAAATAAGGAAGCTTTTAAAAAGTTTTTTATAAGGTCTAGATGTCTTTCATCTTGAGTCTAGCAAGATAGGTAAGACATTGAATTTGAGTTATTCTTGACACTTGCTTATAGAATCTAAATTGTGTGATCTCGAGTGAGAGTTTTTAGGTAGGTGTCTGGTTCTGACCATAAGACATGAATCCATTGACTTCTCCACAATAATAATTTTTGGAAGATAGTATAACAAAAATGAGTGTTGTAATGGATTTATAGAAATGGGAGATCCAAATGAATTAGAAGAAAAGATGGAGGTGTTTATGGTGTTCGAGACGAGAAAATAGTGAACAAGGAGAATGATGATGAATGAGAGGAAGAAGGAGAGGACGTATGTATGCAAGAGGGATGTGAGGCTTCCTTCTTTTTTAGAATTGAATGACTTTTCCTTGGATCAGACTGTTGACTTTGATACCATGTGAAAACCTTTCAAATTTAAAACACCTCAAATTAAACTTGTAACTATCAAACATGATTTATTAATAAGAGAAACATACAAGATACACACAAATTTCTTTCCTACGTTCTACAATGAAATAAGGAAGCATTTCAAAATCTTTGGATAAGGTCTAGGTTTCTTTCCATCAGAGTCTAGAGAATTTATGTAAGAATTTTAATTTTAATTATTCTTGACCCTTGTTTATGTGATCTAGATTGTGTGATCTTGATAGAGTGTTTTTAGGTAAGTGCCTAGTTGGTGAATATCTCTTCTTCTTGATACGAGGAACGTGCATGAAAGAATTTTCTAAACCACATGTATTTTTGATACAGCTGGACATGGGTCGCTTGAGTGAGATCTTGTAGCTGGCATGTTTTGTAATTTGTCTTGCATGGAAGAGAGAGAACATGGGTCCCTTGAGTGAGCTCTTGTAGGTGGCATGTGATTGATGCCATATTCTGACATGAGAACTAGGTTAATTATAATAGAATAACCTTTATAATTGTGTTATAGGTGGTTATTTATCAGTTTTCAAATGTAACGTGCATTTATTGAATTTGGCATTAATCACTGTCTATATTGCATATTTTTCTCTCCTGAATTATATTTCATTGCTTTTAGGGTTTATTTATTCCTAAAATATTTTTTATGGATTTAATTATGAAATTTCAGGAGAATTTTGGTGGAGAAGAAGATATTTACCAAAATGCCCTTAGTGAAATGGAGGTGATTTTTAGGGAAAAATCGTTTTAAAACAAAGAAAAAGGGTATTAAAGAAAGGGAGGAGCGTTGACGAAAAGGAGAGGGGGAGATCGAACAAAACAGAGGTCCTTGGAATGGAAACAGGGGAAGACCCGAGAGGAGTTTCCCTCCGTCTTCCGTTGCGCCACCGCCTTCCACCGCCATCTACCGCCATCTGGAAATCGAGAACAAACCCAAGGAGAGCTCGAGAGAGTCTCCGTCGAGGTGAGTTCGACAGTTTCTGCTCGCCAGACCAAGAAGTGATTCGAGAGGGTTTCTCCGGTGCCAATTCCGCTTTTCGACCATTCTCTGGCGTCGATTACGTATTTCTAACAATTCCCGGAGCTATTCCGACTCCGACCGAGACTCGAGAGAGCCGGTTAGAGGAATTCAGCTTTGTTTCTTTCTTCGCCGGACGTCACCTCCATCCGTCGCCTTCTATCCTTCGTCGCCGGCGACGTCTCTACCTCCAGCCACTCACTCTTGCTACCCGAAGCCATCAATTTTGGGAAATTGCAGCACCCGTGAGAACGAGTTGCTGCCCGAGCGAGAGGAAGGAGAAGGGGAGTAATTCGTCATTTTTGAATTTAATTTTTTATATAGTTTGAACTTAGGTTTTGGATGTTTATTGAATCTGATTTGATAATTAATGTTTATTGAATATTTGTTTTTGGGATATTTTATTAAATTAGCTAATTAGGGTAGGATTATGATTGAGGTTGGATTTTGGTATTTTAATCCAATTTCTGTCTTTCACTCTATGCGCCCTGTTGGAATGACTTTTCTTTAATATGCATGTTGCGCCTTCGCCAAAGACCGGTCTTTTGGCGCAATGGTAAGTAACATGGTATCAGAGCAGGTCGGTCATGAGCTCGAATCCCGCTCCCCCCGAATTTGTCCCTTGTATGTTGGGACCGAATGTACACAGGTTGTCCCTGTGCGGGGGAGTGTTGAGATATCGACCGGGCCAGTCCTTGTATAAGGTCTTGTTGCGCCTCTCACTAAAACCTCGAGGTTTTAGCACAACTGGTTTCAACATGGTATCAGAGCAGGTTGGTCCCAAGTTCAAATCCCGCTCCCATCGAATTTTGTCCCAGGTATTTCTGGTGAATTTGTCCTGGGTTTTTCCAGGAGTTTGTCCCGGGTTTTTCCGGTGAATTTGTCCACGGGTTTTCCCCGTACGGGGGAGTGTTGGAATTTGTGTTTGTATCGACCGGGCCAGTCCTTGTATAAGATCCGTGGGGTTGCTTTCCTAAAAGGTTCGAGCCTTTTAGCCCAATGGTTTCAACATGGTATCAGAGCATGTCGGTCATGAGTTCGAATCCCGCTCCCCCCGAATTTGTCACGGGAAACACCCGTGTACAAATACAAATTCCAACACGCCTAAAAGGGGCTAGACATAAGGATTGAGAAATCGGATCCGTGGTTACGTTGCACTCGAGAGAGGCACGAATCACCGTAAAATCCAGAGTTGACGTTTCCTACTGTGCAAGTAGTTAACCAGATGATTGCTTGATAATTTAGGATATAATTAGTGTTTAGTTCATATTAATTCATCATATTTGGTTAGGCTAGTTGACTGAAGAATACACAAAATTCAGTCCTCCCTGTGGATATGACTCTCGCTTCCCGCTAAATTACACGAACTATTCGTACGCTTGCGAGGTATTAAAGCCGATGTAACTGAATTACTACATCAGGTTTTTGGCGCCGTTGTCGGGGAGGCACGTATTAAGTGTATCTCTTTGTTCTCCATGGTCTTGGGTTAGATTTATTTTTCTTTTATTTTATTTTATTTTTTGTTGCTTTCATAATTTTAGCTTGGTGATTTTGTACAGAATTATTTTTATTTCTTCTAGTTAGTTCATATTTTTAGTAGTGAGTTTGTTAGCTTAATTTGATAGTTCGTTTTGTTTCTTTTTGTGTTTTTATGCACGGGCGCCGCTCCCTAGGTGGACCATTAGCTCCCTTTGTTGAAGAGGTAGAACATATTTGTAGGAAAACGCCCGAAGTCAAGTTAGGAGCTACCATGGCCAATCAGGGTGAACCATTACAGTTACTTGCAACAGGTGACCGTAGAGCCCTGAGGGATTATTCTATCCCATCCCACTTCACATCACCTTCTTGCATTATATTGCCACCCACTACTGCCGCCAATTATGAGTTGAAACCGGGTGTGATCCAACTCCTCCCTACATTCTATGGGTTGGACAAGGATGACCCATATTACCACATCAAGGCATTCTTAGATATTTGTGCAACTTTCAAATTCCAGAATTTCTCAGATGACTCTATCCGGTTAAGACTTTTTCCATTTTCACTTAAGGATAAGGCCAAGTCTTGGCTTAATTCCTTGGAGGTGGGCAGCATTACTTCATGGGACACATTAGTCACAAATTTTTTATCCAAGTACTTTCCCATTCAGAGAACTATAGCCCTCAGGAGAGAAATCTCCAACTTTATGCAGTAGGAGGGTGAACACTTTTATGAGGCTTGGGAGAAATGGTAGGATTTGATCCGTAGGTGTCCGCATCATGAGTTTGAGAAATGGCATTTAGTGCAATACTTTTATCAAGGTCTTACACCCCAGGTTAGATCCATGGTAGATGCAATGAGTGGTGGGAGTTTGATGGGTAAGAGTGCTAGTGAGGCATGGGACTTCTTTGAAACGTTGAGTGATCAATCTCAGCAATGGGGTTCGTCATTTAATGTTGATAGGAGATCCCACGAAGCCAAAAGAGGGGGTCTATACGAGGTTAGTGAAACACCCATGCTCATGGCCAAGATTGAGGGGTTGACTAGAAAAATTGATGCCCTTATGGTATCCAAGAGTTCACCTGCTCCTAACCCTTCTATTGTATGTGCCATATGCTCTGGTTCATCTCATCCCACACAAATGTGTCCATCTAGTTCATCCTACCCAGAGCTCATTGAGGACTTGAATGTAGTCCAGAATTTTCATAAACCAAACCGGAATGATCCTTTTTCGGAAACATATAATCCGGGTTGGGCTAGGCACCCAAATTTCTCATGGTCCAAGGGCCCACAGGTTGGGGGTCCTCCAGGGTTTACTCAACCCCAAGCTCCTCGCCCACACTTCACTCAACAGCCATTGATTCCACAAAAACCTTCACTTGAGGATACACTTCAATTATTCATGCAGAATACACAGTCCTCCATTGCTAAACTTGAAATGCAAATGAGTCAGTTGGCCAGCCACATGAGTGAACAAGCACAAAATAGACTCCCAAGTCAAACCATTCCTAACCCCAAAAGCACACATGAGAGTGGGTTGAGTTCCAAACCCCACCATGAGCAAGCCAAAGCCATAACCACCCTTAGGAGTGGTCGTGAGTTGAACAATGGGGTAGGGACCACTATGTCTAAGCAGTCAAAGGATGACAATGGGGACACATCATTGAGTGAAGAACCTCCAAGTTCTCCACCAACAGCCAAGCAGACCCTAACCAAGTCCCACTAGCTCCTTATCCGCAGAGGTTATTGGGCCCACCTAGGAAAGGAGATAGCATGCATGAAACGTTGGAACTGTTTAGTAAGGTTCACATTAACATTCCACTTCCTGATGCTATTAGGCAAGTCCCTGCCTATGCCCGATTTTTGAAAGACCTTTGTACACAGAAGAGAAAACAACATGTTAACAAAAAGGTCTTTCTTACTGAGAATGTAAGCTCAATTCTGAAGCACAACACTCCTCCTAAAGTTAAAGATCCTGGATGTCCCACAATTTCATGTGTCATTGGTGAACATACCATCCAGAGAGCTCTTCTTGACTTAGGGGCAAGTGTGAATTTGCTTCCTTTCTTTGTGTACCAGCAATTAGGTTTGGGGGAATTGAAGCCTACTCCCATCACACTTCAACTAGCTGACCGTTCTGTCAAGATACCACAAGGAATAGTTGAAGATGTTTTGATAAAAGTGGACAAATTTCTATTCCCGGTTGATTTCATTGTTCTTGATATAGAACCAGTAGTCAATGTGACCAATCAAATTCCTATCATCCTAGGACGTCCCTTCTTAGCCACATCTAATGCTATCATTCATTGTAAAAGTGGTGAGTTGGAGTTGTCTTTTGGAAATTTTAGGGTCTCATTGAATGTATTTAATGCCGGGCCCCACCCACTTGAGTCTGATGATCTGAGTCCTGCATTTAAGATAGAAACTATTATGCTTGATGACGAATCCACTCTTGAATCTTTTGAGTCTTCCATAACATCTTTGGACATGGACTATTTTGATGAGGAAACATATTTCCGAGAGGATGATTCTTTACTCAATTCTGTACCTCTGTTGGAAGAAGCTTATGAAGTTATCACAACTGATCATCCACAAGATCTTCATCTTGACTTGGACAACCCTCTTGAAACTTCCAATCTAGATCTTAAGCCACTTCCTCCCACGTTGAAGTATGCATTTTTGGGGCCCATGAACTCATTACCAGTCATTATTTCCTCTGATTTGAGTATTGAGCAGGAGGAACAATTGACTGAAGTTTTACAAGCACACAGAGAGGCATTGGGGTGGACTCTTGATGCCTTAAAAGGGATTAGCCCCTCCATATGCATGCATCATATTCATTTGAAGGAGGGGACTAAAGCCTCACGTGAGATGCAACGTAGGTTAAATCCCCATATGCTGGAAGTTGTGAGAGAAGAAGTCATCAGGTTGCTTGTGACAGGAATTATTTACCCTATTTTCGATAGCACTTGGGTGAGTCCAATTCAAGTTGTCCCTAAGAAAGGGGGGATAACGATAATGAAAAATGAGAGTGGTAAATTGATTCCCACAAGAACTACCACCAAGTGGCGTGTCTGCGTTGACTATAGAAAACTTAATTCCGCCACTAGGAAGGATCACTTCCCACTATCTTTCATTGATCAGGTACTAGAGCGATTGGCTGGCCACAATTTTTATTGCTTCTTAGATGGATACTCCGGCTACAATCAAATTCCCATTGCTCCAGAAGACCAGGAAAAGACCACACTCACGTGTCCGTTTGGCACCTATGCTTACAAACGCATGCCTTTTGGTTTATGTAATGCGCCCACCACTTTCCAACGGTGCATGATGAGTATCTTTTCTGACATGATTGGTGAATTTTTAGAGGTCTTTATGGTTGACTTTTTTGTGTTTGGCTCTAGTTTTGATACATGTCTGCACAATCTTTCACTTGTATTGTCCCGTTGCATTAAGTCCAATTTAGTCTTGAATTGGGAGAAATGCCACTTCATGGTAAAAGAAGGAATTGTTTTAGGACATGTAGTGTCTGAGCGGGGTGTAGAAGTGGACAAAGCCAAGGTTGACCTAATTTCCAATCTGCCACCACCTACTTCTGTGAAGGGGAGCCGTTCTTTCCTTGGCCATGCTGGGTTCTATCGGCGTTTCATTAAAGGCTTTAGCAAAATTTCTCATCCTTTGACGAATTTGCTTGCTCAAGATGTTGCTTTTGCCTTTGATGATGCCTGTATTCATGCTTTTGAGACATTGAAGAAATGTTTGTCCACTGCACCATTGTCCAACCCCCTACTTGGTCGTTGCCTTTTGAGTTGATGTGTGATGCCTCTGACTATGCATTGGTGGCTGTTTTGGGGCAAAAGACGGATAAAATGCCCTGTGTCATTCAGTATGCTAGCCACACTCTTTATGATGCTCAATTGAATTACACTACCACTGAGAAGGAGTTGCTAGCTGTTGTGTTTGCCTTGAACAAATTCAGATCATATCTATTAGGGTCAAAGGTTATAGTGTTCACTGATCATTCTGCTTTGAAGTACTTATTATCCATCAAGGACACTAAACCTCGCTTGATTAGATGGATCTTGCAATTGCAAGAATTTGACCTTGAGATTCGAGATAAGAAGGGTTGTGAGAATGTCTTGTACTTTATCTTTCATGGGAGATAGAGGAGGTTGATTATTATTTTGCATGAATTCAGATGTTCTTCTTTGCATGGAGAGAGATGTTTGAATAACTTTTGTGATCTTGTGTCTTCACACAAAGATGTGATCCATATGGAAATAGTGGAACGACAAAGATTTAAAACAACACATATCACCTTATTTCCTTGTTTCTCGAGATGTTGACTTATTGAAATTTCATCCTTCCATTGTCAATTCAACTACTATTCTTTACATGAGCTCTAACTTTTTAGAATTGAGGCTTGTGATGATGAATCTGCCTTTGAATCAACTTTGTGTTGCTAAATGGAGCAAAAAATTTATTGGGCATTTAAACTAAAATTTCTATAGATTGATTCTTGGTCACCTACATGGAGTCTTTGGTGGGAGTGGTATTTGAGATAGTGAAGATAATGCTATAGTCTAAGTGGCCCTGCCATTTAGAGTGACAATGAACAATTGATCACTTTATTCAAAATTTTGTTTAAATACCTTACTAGTATGACAAACGCAATATTGCATTATTGAGGGTGATGCACCAAAGACTAGTAATACCAAGCAAGATCGCTCCTCACTAGCATGTGTACCTCAATTGAGAGTGAGTCTTTCCATGTAGAGAATCTCTAGTTTGGAATCTATTTTGTTTTAGAGTGTCTCTCTTTGTGGACGACTCTTTTCCATCTTTTCCTTCATTTTGCTTCTATAGGGTTCAACTCCTATGCTAAAGGGCTGACTTTGGATAATGAAGGTCGATTCTTTTTTCTTTCAAAACATTCTATTTTTCATAATTGAATCCTTTTCCTCCTCCTTCTTGATGGAGTCAACTCCTTTATTGAGGGGTTGATTCCTTTGATGGGGTCCACTCTGCTTCACCTTCAAAATTCTCAATTTCTTTGCACTCGACTCTCTTTATATGTTTTCCATGATATGGGGTCGGCTCCCTCCATAGGGGTAAACTCTTTTTGCTCATTTTCACCAAATGCTTAATTCGTGTTTTTTCTCTTTCAGATGAGGGCTTCATATTTCTTACTAATGTGTTTGACTTCTATGCGTGAGCTTGACTCTTTCAACTCTTGGCACTTCAATTTCTTCAATTTTCTAGCAGAAGTAGCTGATGTCTTGCTATGTGATCAACTCTTCTTGCCCATTTAACTCTTCTTGTCTCTTTTGGGTTCATTGTTTGCGCAAAATAAATCTCCATTTTTCTTGCTTGGTTAGACATTGTTGCTGAGTTGTCTAGATGATGTACTTTCTAGAATGCGCTACTTACTTTTCTTTTTGTAAGGACCATTGGGTGGACCATGGCCTGTCGAATGGATATATTGTCAGAAATTTCTTTTCAGGGTTTTTTTAACTACACAAGACACTTAATGCATATCATTAGTAATGTTGGTGTACATTGATCATCAAAATGATCTCAAAGGTTTTCTTAGGCCGACATCGAGACCCTTGAAAATTGAAGGAAACTCCATTTTTCAACAAGTCAAGTTGAAAGAAGATATCAATGACAAGAAAACAAACAATCTGATATTCAAAATTTTTCCATCCAACAAATATCATAACCAATCAATTTGGAGTGCCTTATGCTTCCATTCAGATTAAGATCAACCTCCTTGATTTCTTTTATCGAGGCATACAAACTCCGTCCACTCTAAAAGATCGAATGAAAAAAATTCAAGAAATAACCAAGAAAATATAAAAAAAGGTATGTCTTATTCAATTATGCCTAATTTTTTATAGAGGCATGTTCAATTTCTGTTTTCTACATGAAATATAATGGGATTGAGGAGATTAAATCAGAGGCTGTCTTTTGTCCCTTAAATGAGTTTCATTGAAGAGATAAAATCACTATTTGGTGACACTTATGGCAGGAGAAGCAAGGGCTGGCATTTCTAATATCACCTTTGTAATTTAAAAGAGATGATTTTCAAGATGAAAACATCTCTATGTGACTTTCTTACGATCACAAACTTACCCAAGTTTGAAACCAAAAGAAATGTAAAGGAATATAAAGAATTTCTACATTGGGAACCTTATCGTTTAGAATATCCAAAAATATTCAAGATATACAAAATATTAAAAATTGAAAGAAATAAACTAGAAACATTATATAAGATACTTGTATTCAGCTTTATGAATCATTTCGCTTCTATTGCCTTTAGACTAAATTTTTTTACCTTAGGTGTAATTTTGATAAAATTGGAAAAACACCTACAAGATAATAATTGTCACTTCTAATTAATGTTAAAGGATAGATTTATTATGGGAAAGGTGGTTTTTTAGTTTAATTTTCTACAATTAGGAACCACTTAAAAGTTGACAAGGTGAGTTAGAGTAATGTGGCACGTATCAACCTCAAGAATCACCATAACAGGTAAGGCCGGTATGGTTATTTCTAATATGCACCAGGTGTTGGATTTGATTGGGTATATTTCATCCCTTAAAGCTAATATCAACACCTCTAAAGTCCAGCACATATTACTCACACGATATAAGTGACAATGGTATCCCTTGGTAAGAGAGCTAAAGGAATGAAATTCCAAATGATGCTATAAATATTTGAGGGGAGCGATTACAAAGACATCCCATTAAATTTCGCATATAGGATAGATAATGAAGGTGATTGTGAAGTGTCCAAATGATGCAGGCATGTGTAAGACTCTTGTGAAGGGATCTAGGTTGATGACTGGTTTTTACACCTTGAAGCTATTCTTGTTAGGAATTAGACACCATAATTCCAAACCAATGAAAGTAATAATAATAAATGTAGAACAAAGGAAAAGAAAACAAAAAAACTAATAAGATTTATACAGGTTCGCCTCAAGGTGAGACTACGTCCTGCCTTCCACTGCTGCAGTAATCCACTAGCAAGATGAAATAGTTTACAAGAGAAATCACACACACATACAAGTGTTCTCTCTAACCTCTCTTAGGCTACAACTCAAGCTCATTCTTGGTGATGATAAAACCCTAACAACAACGTCTCTCAATTATAAAGAGAAAATTAGGGCAACCACGATACAAGGGCAAAATTCCCAAACTGCCCTTAATGAAACAACAGTTAATATATCATGGATCTATGTACTGACTCAACATTGATTAGGCTCCATAACTTAACACTTCTAAGTTTGGGTAGTCCTACAACATCTACAACAAATAATCTCTAAGAACAATTATAATGTTATCCACAGTGACTCGCCAACCAACTCGCATACCACACTCTCACTAAGATTTACAATAGTTAATTAAGCACACTAGCCTAGACCCACAAAAGGATCTTCCAGCAACTAAATAGGCTATACGAGAATAGACCAAAGGGATTGTCAATACCTCTTGCTTATGTCTGACACTCACGCCATAGAAATTACATTTCCACCAATCAGAAAGTACAATTGGGAAAGAAGACTAATGGGAAAAGCAAGAAATTCCCCTTATTTTCCTTTTCGTTTTTTTTCTTCTTCCTCCTCCCTTTCCTCTCCATCTTCTTCTCCTTTTCCATCTCAGATCTATGTTCTCTATGATACCATGTTGATTTCTAGTGCCAATACATTAACCCAAGAGATTTCAAGGAGAGGAGAGAAGAGACTCTAGCTCCAGGAAGAGAAAAGAGAAGAAACTAAGGGAGACAGAAGACAGAAAGAGAGAGAGGAATGGCGAATTTGAGCGAAGTGGAAGTGACTTGAATGCTCTACCCCATACCTTGAGGCTATATTTATAGTTGTGAGAATGTGTTTACAATGACTATAATCCCCTTAGGGCTACATGTTTAAAAAGGAAAGAAACATAAGAGGTCATACACCAGCTTGTATATTTGCAATTCTCTCTCATCTCCATGGAAGTTCTCCTTATTTACTAGTCATGCCACCCCTACACATGTGGCTGTCTTTTTACACAATTTTCTCTTTCCTACCCCACAGGACCATCTCCCTTACCGGTGTTGATATAATTGAACTACTTGGATTGGAGAAAGGAGGAGAATTCCTCCACCCAAACTATTTTACAAATAATGTCGTTGGGCTGCCATGGCAAGATCAATGAAACTTGGTCTCAACACTATGTCGGTTTTAAATATAATTCTCAACGTAATTTTTCAGTCATGTTGGTATAAACCGTTCAGAAAGTTGAGGCTTTTTGCTACTACTTGACCGTTTCTACTTCAGATGTCGATTTCTCTTTCTATAAAAATCTAATTGCAATAATTCTTTTTGAATTGGATTCTAGACTCAAAGATATTTCCAAAAGTATATAATTTTCTATGTGAAAATCATCGTAAGAGAGTGAGAAATCCAATGAAAAATAAATTTGGGAAAGAAGACTAAAGGTAAAAATGAGAAACTACTCTTTTTTTCCTTTCCTTTTTCTTTTTCTTCTTCTTCCTCATTTTATTCTCCATCATCTTCTCCTTTTCCATGTCAAATCTTTGCCACTTTAATACCATGTTGATTTCAAGGGAAAACACACTAACACAAGAGATCTCAAGGGAAGGAGAGAAGAGAGGAGAGAAGAAACCAAGGAACAAAGGAGAGAAGAAAAGAGAGGAGAGAAGAAACCAAGTAAGAGAAAGAAGAGGAAAAAAGATAGATGTGTATGAACGAATTTGAGCCAAGACGAAGATGCTTGAATGCTCTACTCCGTACCTTGATGTTATATTTATAGTTGTGGGGGTGTTTATAAGAACAAAAATGCCCTTGGGGCTACATGCTTCAAAAGGAAAAGGACATAAGAGGACATACACCAACTTTACATAATTATTTACTAGCCATGCCACCCCTACACACATGGGTGTTTTTTAACATTTTATAAAGTTTTTCAGTTAAACCTAAATATTTTAGTGCTTGGATTATAAAATATGATTCAAATACTTCATTACTTGATTTATGGGAGTTTTTCATTTGATTTTCATATCATAGAAGGCTCAACATCTTTGTATTGAGTGATTGATTAGTAGACTTCCTAGCAATACCAGCTTTGCAGCTGTATTTTTAATGTCTTTTAGTTTAATAGTTATTCATTAGAGCTCCTAAATTTTTGGTAGATTCACCTTATGATTGAGTGTAATCTTGTTTTGAGTTTCATTATAATATTTGTTTATCAAGAGGCTCAATTGTGCTTTAACTTAGACAAACAATCCTTGCATTTGTAAATCATTAATCAAGACTTGAATATACTAATCGGTAACTACTGAAAATCCCATAATTAGATATAAGTACTTATTCCTAATAGCTGTTGAAGGTCTCATCATGAGGGCATGAAGTAGCTTTATGTCCATGACCATTAGCATGATAAGAAGAGGTTTAATCCGACAATAGGATGATAAATAACCAAAGGAAGGAGAAGACTATTGAACATGAACAATGTACAGCATGGTTGAGAATGAGACTAACCTGGAGAACCTGGTGAAGAGAGACTAACCTGGACTGGAGCCGAAAGCCATGCAGAAATGGAGAGGAAAGTGGGGCGACTGCTTATGTGATTATACAGGTTGTAGCGTCTCAGCGGAAGAACCTGTGACCTGGAAAAAGTAAAAGGGGTTCACAACTGTTAAGCTCGTCAAAGCTTTCAAAAATGTAACTCCGCCAACCAATCGTAACCTGCTCTAGTTGATGCTTTACTATCTCTGCTTGTCTCTTCAACTCGTTGAGATCCTCTAACATTTTGATAAATGCAGAAAGTGCTTGCTTAAACAAAATAAAACATTACCTGCCTAAACCAATAGAAAGGACCTACTTCCTTCCTTCCCAAACTCCATGAGAAGTCTCCACAGTAGCCTGTAATATACAGAAACCTTTAAAAATGGGAAG
Organism: Aristolochia californica; assembly: GCF_029961685.1. Lineage (NCBI taxonomy): Eukaryota > Viridiplantae > Streptophyta > Magnoliopsida > Piperales > Aristolochiaceae > Aristolochia > Aristolochia californica. Next base: position 24,450,888 of record NW_027181771.1, read on the forward strand.
AAGAGCAGACGGGCAAGGATATAAGGGTAAATATTCGTCCTTATTATGTGGTTACATCCTCCCAATTGCTGGTGGGCCTCGTCCTTCTCATCCCTCGGGAACTCCGCTTCCAATCCTCACTACTTATCGCACCAATCTGAAGTTACCATTCTTCATTACGCCTGCTAATTATTGCCCAGAATTGTTAATCTGAAGTGGGAAATGGGCCTACTCAATTCATTCTGGTTTTTGAACGATTTCTTTTATTTCCTCGTTAAAGCCATTACATTTTTAACTAGTTGTATGATTGAGTTCCACTTGAAATCAATATTAGTGGACTCTTTTACTCTCAAATCGTATCTTACATGCTAGTATGTTTATTTATGGAGCATTTGAAAGGACTTGCAAAGTATTGAAATGTGATGATAAGATTTCAAATTTAAGTATTTATATGCATGTACTTTGAGATATATCAATGATAATTGGTCAACTACGGTGAACTAGTAATAGTACACAGTGGGATTGGCTTAGCGTGATTTGAAAGCCAATCCCAAATTTATATTGAACTTATATTTTTAAATCATCATTATTAAGTATATTGTCAAATCAAGTCAAATACTATTTTGAATTGTTGATTACATTAAGTAGGTATATAGGATTAGAGTACCTGTTTGTTTGTGTTTTGATTATTAAAATCTACTTATTGAGAGGTAATTCACAATGAACTATATTATAAGCAATCATAGCAATTTGAGTCAAGCCTTATGTTGCAAGACCTTGTTCACCCCAAAGTGTTTGGGAGAACCTATTGTGGTTGAGTAGAAGATAGGAAGTTGTATTTTCTGTTGTGTGAGAATAAGACCTTGTGTAAGTACGTGGTGCTGAAAATCCCTTAAATCTAGGCTTGTGTAGCCTAAGTTAGCTACTAAAAAATCCTTTTGTGGGTCTAGGCCAGTGTACCTAATTAATTGTTGCAAATCTAAGTGAGAGAGTGGTATGTAAGTTAATTGTTGTGGTCAATTAATTTGTGTCCCTATGTGGGCAATATTTCAATTAGCCTTAGAGATGATTTGCTATAGATGTCATAGGACAACCCAAGATTAGTAGAGCCTCAAGGTGGAAATCATTTTGGATTGTGGACTAGCATTCTACAGAAGGACTATGAAACCTCTAAATTTCATGTGTGTATTGTTTCCACATGTACCTTGATCACTTTGCTTGAATATTGGTGTTGTACTTTAAATTGAATAAACTCTCCAACCCACCCATTTTAGGTTTGTTCTTCATCATACCTATTCGAGTTCTAATACACTTGATAAGAGATTTTGATTGTCTTAGATGAAAACAAAGGTCCCTAATAAGGTTGTAATTTTATATTGAACCAATCACCAACTTAGAATTTTGCGGAAGAGTAAGCTCAAAGCCTTCTCCATAAATCCATGTTTTGATGATAAAAAAAATATAGGCTATTGATGTTTTTATTTTAAGTGTGCACAATGTATGAATTTCTCAAAAAGAGTCAACTCCACAAGAAAGGAGTCAAGAACATGAATGAGTAGAAGGTTATAATATTCAAAGTTACATTGCCTAACTCAATTGTAAGATGATGAAGTCGAGCACATATCCATGGAGCTGACTACTGTCAAGAAAAAAGTTTAAACATTCATTACAAGCAATAATTTAAAATTTGATGGATTTGAGCACATGATAGATGGAGTCGAGCACATGTCTCTGGAGCTGAATATAATCAGCAATTATTAAGAAAGGAGTTCAAAAGTCGTTACAAACAATGGTTGAAAAGAAGAGTCGAGCACATCTACAAGCAGCCAAACACAAACTAAAAAAATTCAAAATTCAAAAAATATCAATTTAGAAATATGGAGCCGACTGCATAATTAGGGAGTCAAACCCATGCACTCAACAATAAGCTAAAATCAGTCAAATCTAACTTACAAAAGGTTTTGATTTAATTAAGGAGTTGACCGCTATAGGAGGAACCAAGGTATAGGATTTTATCTCCACTCCAAGGAGTCTACCTCCTATAGGAAAACATAAGATGACTAAACCTGAAAAGGGTCATTGGATCAAATGGGTTCGATCCCAAAGCAAAGGACTCAACCCCATGTTCTAGAAATGGAATTTCAAGCATATCAACAGGCAATATCTTTGGTTGTAGACCTCAAAATTTTGTAAGTGTTATACCAAAATGACATTTAGCACAAATATTTTATTTTAATTATTTTTTCATATTTTTAAAATTTTCTATACTAAGTTTTTGGCAAGATCTAGAAACAAGCCAGTAAACAAGTAACAACAACTTTTTTTTAATAGAATTTCAATTCTATAAATGCACAAGCCTTCTCTAGCTTTAAAAAGCATCTAAGTGTTGGCCCAAGTGGCTTCTCAAGAGGGGGTGAATTGAGAATATCAAATTAAAATTAAGTTGTACGTGTAATAAAAATTCGTGCATAAAAGCAATTCAATGTAAATCAAACATGCACACACCATAGGAGATAAAAGAATTTTTGTTATCGATGTTCCCCTATCAGTATTCACCACTCACGAACCCTTGCTTGGGATATTCCATTATTCAAAATCTCTAATAGCCAGAATTATATAAACAAATTTTTATCTCTCTTTAAGCCATGTGAAGCTCAATACATGCTTTTACAACACCGATCTCCTCAAGAGATAGCTGCTAGATTCTAGCTCTAGCTAGCCCTTTCTATCTAGATTCTATAGGTTCTAGATGAACATTTCACAAATTTAAGAAAAAATAAAATGAAAAATGTACATCCTTAGTAGGTGAGATCCTTCTCCTTGAGAGATCCAAACTTCCTCTTCCTTGGGAACACTATGTGAAGTGATTGAAGGAGCTTGACTATATATGAATGCGAAGATGGGATGGAAAGAGATGTGAAATTTCAAAAAATATGGCTCACTCTTTCACTCTAAAACACTTTTGAGAGATTTTAAAAGATTGAGAGTAAAGGCTTAATATATTTGCCACTAAATGTTCATTAACTTCTCAATACATGGTTTGGTTGAGCATTTATAACTTCTACAACTCAAACTCATTATTTTTTGCCTATATGCAAAAATTGATACTTTGATTGATCGATCATTGTTAAGTGATTGATCGATTGTTGTTAAGTGATTGATCGATCAATCAATCATAACAACTATTTTTCTGTTAGACAGTGACTTATTGATCGATGGACTGATTGATCACGTTGGTGTAAAAAAGTTAAGTTTACCTATCATTGACTAGGAGATGATCGATCAATTAGAATTCCCCTGGGCTGTGCAAAAGAAGTACAATCAATCGGTGCATTTCTCATGATCGATCATGCTTTATGTCCCTGACTGGCAAGATTCTGTTTGATAGATCAATTAGGTGGGATGCTCGATTATTCCATGTAAAATTTGCTTGCCAAGGCAGAATTGATTGATCAATCCAAAAGGGATGATCGATCATGCTTTATAGCATGAAATTACCATGTTCTGGATGATGGATCAATCGATTATGGTTGATTAATCATGCTTTATATTTCTGGCCTGCATACTTCTAGATGATCGATCATTGGTAGAGGTTGTTCGATCATTCTAGTGCCAGTTCAACTATGTTGACATTTTAAGCATCAAAATATTTTTCTCTAAGTGCTCTGTGATGTTTATGATGTTCCTAAACATGTCTATATGCAATTGATGACCTAAAGCTCAAATTTCACAATTGTACTTAAAGAAGGGAGATTGGGAATACTCTCTTACAGTGTGACTAAGTTTGGACATTTGACTTTTATATTTGAACTCTAGTCTTCTCGTTATCTTCTTCCTTGAGAGTGATTCTTCAAGAGATGTCTTTCAATGATGTTTGAGGTTGTTGGAAGATATGATGTAATTAGAGTGTCATTGATGTAATATATTTTTTTGTCTCTTCTTGACTTTTACTAGGATAATTGTAATATTGTTATTCCATAACCCCATTCTTCCTCCTTTTTTCTCCTCAACATGTGTTCTCTTCTTTACCCAAGATGGTATTAGAGCAGTGATTGATTTTTAGGACTCATTTCTATGGACTTCTTTGCCGCTCGGATTATGAGGTATTAAGGCGTTGTTCGGTGTTGAAGACTTCATTGGCGTTTTGTTTGAAGAAGACTGCCCATGCTGATCTGAATAAGATATGCTCCCTCTATTGACTTCTCTATGAAACAATAGATATATCATGCTGGTCCTTGGCACCTATTTCATGCAAGAAGTATTTGTTTCTTGGTATTTGCTTCAGTAAGATTGGTGTTTCTTGTTTTTGGAAAACAAGACCGAAGTAGGAAGACAAATGTGATGATCTTCGGTTGATTATCCGCTACTGGTTGAACGCTAATTTACTCTACTGGTAAAGTTTTTTTTTATTCCAAAACTTTTGTTGTTTCATCCACTCTGAAATTCAGAATGATCAGTTTGCTACTGCTGTAAGAGAAGCAGTATGAGATCCTGGAAAGCTAGTGTGTTTTTTGTTGTAAGATGTTAGATTATTTTGTTGAAAACTACTAATGATCATTATCTGAATTCTTGTGAGGCTTGACAAATTATGGAAATTTGCTCGAATTGAAGATTCAATTGCAAAGCTGGAGCATCCATCTGCTAATCTTGGTTCCACATATGCTAATAATCTATTGTTTGTAGAATAATCTCTCTAGTTGTTGTTGATTAATTTGCTAATAATCCAAGAAAAAAAAAGATTAGTGCTTCAATAACTTGCTCTATTTTGGCCATCGAAAGTCATTACTTACTATGTTTGGTCATCAGTGATTCTGTTGTTGGCAGATTTTAGTATAACGTAGCATGCTAATCATCCTGTTGGCTGGTATTCTACTAGACCTCACTGATTGATCTCTGAATGAGCTAGCATTCCTGTTGGATTTCGCTGATTATTCTCTGGACAATCTAGCATTCTGTTGGCATCGTAATTATTGAAAAGTTAGTGATTTATCTGAATTAAGGATTGAACAACATTGTTCCTTATCTTGGAAAGCTCTACTTTAAGCTATCTTGGCAAATTTCTGGATTGACGGCATTACGTCACGGTGCTGCTTGGCTTGGATATTTTAAACTAGAAAGTTGTTGTTTTCATATCTTTCTTTGTTTTGCATTGCTATTTTTGGTTGGAACCTTCATTGTTTCTGGCTTGTCTCCTTCGCTGGTCTTTCCATTATCTCCCGAGCCACCTTGGAGATTTAATCATTGTTTGGAAAGTTGTTGTTTTACCAGAAGGCCCACTTAATCTTTTGATCTTCTGCCAGTTTTTTATCTGGTCCAACACTGGCAGATGGAATCATTCCTTCAGATAAAAAAATCTTGGTCTGTGTTTCTTCATTTAGAAAAGTGTTGAGCTTATGGAGGAAGTCGTGGCTGGTTTGGCAACAGAGTGTTTTTTCTCCGATTGATAATTTGATGTCCGAAGTATCTTTATTCTATATCTTTGCTTACTTTAATCCCAGTTGGAACTGAAGATCTCTATTGCAGTTTTGGATGTCTCTGTAATTGGATTAATCCTTATTATTCTGGCTTCATCAAGTTGGCTATGTATCTTGCTGGTTGGTATCTTCATTCAAAAAATTTCTTGATTGGTAGCTTCATTGGCTGGTATATTCATTCAAAAGTGTTTTCAATATGAGCTAGAAGTTTATTCCAAGCCATGAATCCCAGCCGGTAGTTTTATTCTGAGCCATGAATCTCAATTGGTTTATTTGGCTTCCATCTGACTTCTGAAACCAAGGTTGGGGCACACCAGGATTGTGCAGTTCAAGGCACAAGTGACACTTCAGAGCCCCTAACATTTGCTTGATAATACCGAATCAAGTTCCATGCTTGGGTCTCTTGACTCAGCCTGACTCGGACCAGGTTAACTCAGACTCATGAGCCCATTATTCGGACTTGGAGCCCATTATTTTGAGTATTAATTTTTGGTAGATCCAGATTGGACTCTTCACTCTGCTTCACCCAGAATCTTGACTTGGGCCCTTGACTCGGCGTGACTCATTTTATTTTTACTTGGATTATTACCTTGGATTATCATCAACTTATTACTTGGTGTACAACTTCCTTATTCAAGGATGGACTCATTGTAGTTTATTTCATGTGTCATTATTAAGAACTTTCATTATTCACCAGTTATCCGTTACTATATAACTGCATATTTGGTATGTGTTATTTGGGCATTGGCTCATTACCGCAACTGCTATCGTGTCTTTTTTATTCGGACATTATTATTGAAGAAGAAATCCTTAGTTGCTTGCCTCGGATTCATTATTTGCTAACTATTGTTGGCATTGATTCGTATGATGATGAATTTGAATTACTTGAAAAAATAAAGCACATGATGACCCCGACTTCTTCATTTTATCTTCCTCATTACCCATATTATCCTTTTATTATTTGGCAGCCTTTCTCCTACCATCCTTTATTTGACTCTCACTTACCCCCTTAGCACTAAGGTGAAACGGTTCCCATTTAGGCTTATTGTTCAAGTAGGTCCAATTAAGTCCATGTGGATTAGTTGGAGTGGACAACAGGTTGAAACTATATTCTTGGCATTGAAATAAATTTTGTGTTGCTTTTTTATTTGGCAAGTATCACAAGGACTCTCTCTTACAAATTTTTGATCTGGTAGTCCTCTCACAAGATTCTTGTTCACTAGTTTGTTCAAGAAATTTATTCCTATACGTCCTAGTCTCTTATGCCATAACCAAGATTTATCCATTTTTGCACCCAAACAGAAGGCACTAGTTGAGGGTAAATTGACTATGTTCACTACATAGAGATTTCTATTTCTATGTCTCTCTAGAACTAGTTCATCATTTTCTTTCTTTACTAAGCATTTGTCCTTTTCAAATGAAACTTTGTTTCCTTTATAAAAAATTGACTAATGTTAAGCAAGCCATGCATCAACCCTTCTACATAATACACATCAGATATGAAAGAGGTTGAGGTACTTATTTTACCAATTCCTTTTATGGTACCTTTGTTATTGTCTCTGAAACTTACATGACCTCCATCTTTGGGATTGAGTTCAATGAACTTCTTCTTATCACTGGTCTTGTGCCTCGAGAAACCTCTATCAAAAATCCAAATTTTTTTTGGTGCCTTAGCTTGGAGACATACCTACATCACTATTGAATTTATGGGAAAGATAAAACTTTATTTACTTAATGTAATCAGTGTACAAGAACCTCTATTTATAATAGAAGAAGGTAGTAGAATCCAATTACAATAAAACTACCTTTGTCCCAATTACACCCAAACTCTAACACTGAAAGATAAGTCCTAGCATAATTAAATAACTCAATATAGAAAAAAGACAAACCTAACTCAAACTAAAACTCCTCTAGGACGTGACCATTAGATAAAGATACTTTCTTGAGTCCTTCTTGATCTTACAACTGATGTGATAAGGATGCCAACTCATGGTAATTGTTGTGGGTCCTACTTATTATGGCCTTGGCCCCATCTTTTGGGCTTTCTTTGGTTGTTTTGCCCATCTTTTTATACTCTTAGATATATGGGCCTTCCTTGGTCGTGTGGGCTTGAGCCTTATCTTCCAACAATCATGAAAAGTTTAATCCTAAGAGATCCATTTTAGGTTGGGTCCCTTTGGGATAACATTTGAGGTTCTTGCTTATTTGGGCTTCCAAACTTGTTTGCCCAACTTCTTTTGGGTTACTACAACCTTTTTGGTTGATTTGGGTTTGATGCCTTTTTAATTCTTAACTTCACAAATGTGATCATAGTGACTCATCTCATTGCAATAATGGCATCTAATGTGAGGAATGGGAGAAAATTTATTTTTTTGCTTTGTACTATTCTTTCCAACTTTCTTCTTAGGTGTGGATTTGAGAGAGAAGTTTGACTTGATGTTCTAAGTCTAAACTCTTCTTTTCAAATGCAAGTCAATCACATGGTAGCTTGTCTATCAATCCATTTAGTCCTGAGGCATTTTCTATATATATTTCATTAGCTCCCTTCATGACAACAAGCTCTTCTTTGAGCCTTGCAATCTCATGTAATTGAGCATTGCATTTTTCTTTATATTTGTTTAGACAATGAATAGACTTTTTTCTTCATCCCAAGCTGAGATCAGACTTTCTTCTTTTTGTTCTCAGGATTTTTGCTTGTAGATGGGGATCTTTCTTCAAGCTTTGGATATTTGTTCCTTCTATGTCCTAGTTTCCCACACTCAAAACAAGCATTAGTTTCCTTATAGAATTTGTCATTTTGAGTTCTATATTGGCTTTTTATGAAATTCTTATTTTTCCTGTAGATTCTTTAAAGATGTCTAGTGATGAAACTTACGTCATCAGAGCTTTCTTCACTAGAGTTACTTTCAACACTCATCTTGGTCGTAAGAGCAATTTTGTTAGCTTGCTCTTCCTCAACATCTTGAGGTTCCATCTCATAAGTGAGAAGGATTCACAGTAGCTCTTCTGAGCCTATAGTTCTAAAATTATCATTCTCATGCAAGGTTATCTTCCTCGTCTCTCTTGACTTTGGAAGTGCCTTGAGTAGCTTGTCATTTTGTCTATAGAAGGAAGTCTCTTCTCCTAGATTGTTCAACTCCTTAATTATATGAGTGACCCTAGAGTTCATCTCAGTTATTGACTCACCTAGTTTCATTTTGAATTCATTGTCTTAGGCTAGCAATAAGCTAATTCTAGAGTCTTTTACTCTAGTGATTCCTTCATGTGTGACTTCTAGTTTATCCCAAATTTTCTTGACAATTTTACATGTGGAGACCCTATTGAACTCATTTGGTTCTAGGTTTAAGGCCTTAGAGATTGTCTTGAGCTGCTCTTTGTCTTTCCTAGTTAGCTCATTGAATTCGTTTTCAATTGGAAGGCCATATTCAAGTTTTTGAAGCTCAAAAGAACCATTCTTGGTTACATGCTATATTTCCAAATTCATAGATTGAAGAAAGAACTTCATTCTTACCATCGAATATCCATAGTTTGTTCCATTGAACATAGGTGGCTAGTTGGCATATTGTTCTTTGGGAAGGAACAATTTGTCTTGAGATGCCATTTATGTTTTTTTCAAAATCTAGAGGATTTTGATTTCAACTCAGTGTTTGGCCCACTATGATACCAATTGTTGGTTCAATGGCTTCTCAAGGGGAGGATGAATTGAGAATATCAAATAAAAATTAAGTTGCACGTGTAATAAAAAATCATGCATAAAAGTAAATCAAACCATACATACACCATAGGAGACAATTTTTTTTTTGTTATTGATGTTCTCCTATTGGTATTCACTGCCCAAGAACCATTGCTTGGGAAATTTCACTATTCAAAAGCTCTAATAGCCGAAATTACATAAAGAGATTTTGGCTCTCTGTAAGCCACTTATAGCTCAATACATTTATTTTACAACACCAATCTTCCCAAGAGATTGCTACTAGATTCTAGCTCTAGGAGGAGGAGGCCCTTTGTATCTAGATTCTATAGGTTCTAGATGAACCTTTCACAAATTTAAGTAAAAATAAAGGAAAAATGTACACCCTTACTTGAAGAGATCATTCTCCTTGAGAGATCCAAGCTTCCTCTTCCTTGACAACACAATGTGAAGTGATTGAAGGAGTTTGACTATATGAAAGCAAGGATGGGATGGAAAGAGACGTGGAATTTGAAAGAATACGACTCACTCTTTCACTCTAAAGCACTTTTAAGAGATTTTTCAAGATTGAGAGTAAAAGCTTAGGATATTTTCCAATAAATGCTCATTAAATTTTCAATACAATGTTTGGTGAGGTATTAAAAACTTTCCCAATATCGAACTAGACATTTTTTGCCCGTTTGCAAAAATCAGTACATTGATTGATCGTTCAATTGATCATAACAACTACTTTTCTATTTGACAGTGACATATTGATCGAGGGATTGATTGATCAATATATTACCGTTTTTCCAGAAAAATTAAGTTGCTCAATCATTGACTAGGGGATGATCGATCAATCAGAATTTCTTCTGACTATGCAATACAAGTATGATCGATTAGTGCATTTCCTATGATCAGTCATGCTTTATGTCCCTGACTGGCAAGATTCTGTTTGATTGGCAAGAATCTGTCTGATCGATCAATCAGGTGGGGTGATCAATCATTCCATGTAAAATTTGTTTGCCTGGGTAGAATTGATCAATCAACCAAATGGGATGATTGATCATGCTTTATAGCATGAAATGGCCATGTTCTGCATGGTGGATCAATTGACTATGGTTTATCAATCATGCTTTATATTTCCTGCCCCTACACTTCTAGATGATCAATCTTTCCAGTGTCAGTTCAACTATGTTGACATTTAAAACATGAGAATGTTTTTCTCTATGTTCTCTCACAAGTTCTAAGTGATGTTCATGATGTTATTAAATATATCTATATGCATTTTATGACTTAAAGCTTCAATTTCACAATTGCACTTAACCAAGGGAGTTTAAGAATACTCTCTTACATTGTGACTGAGTATGGACATTTAACTTTTACATTTGAACTCTTGTGTTCTCAATGTTTTCTTCCTTGTGGGTGCTTCTGCTAGTGATGTCCTTCAATTATGCTCGAGATCTTGTGTAGGCTTGATCGTTTTGAAGTTTTAAACCTTGAGATGCATTGACTCTTGATGGTGAAATAGATGAATACTTAGTTTTTCAAAATTTTGGTCAACCTATGCTCAACACTTAGCCATGATTGAAAATCAAGAGACCTTTGCTACGTAGTCATTTGTTAACTTGCTAAGCATCTATACTTCGTGTTGTCATAAGTCCCTATGTGGACAAGTGTTGTTCTTGCCATAAAACTCAATGTGGGCAAGTATTTTCTATTGCCAAAAGACCTTGTCTAGGTAGGTGTTTTTGTTTCCGTAAGTCTTTATGTTGGCAAGTGTTGTTGTTGATGTCGTTGTTGTTGCTATTATTTTTGTAAGTCCTCGTGTGTAAAAAAGTGTTGTTATAGGTTATGTATTTAGAGTTTGCTAACTATAAGCCCCTAACTGTTTGGGGAAGGTGTTGTAATTGAACCTGTGTGAGTCTAATTTGTAGATGTCGTTTGGCTTTACAGAGTAGATCCTTTAACTCCAAGGTAAGAGATCCCTGGAAGTAGACCCACAATCTAAAATAGTGATTTTGAACCACTATAAAAGTTGTTGTGAATGTGATTATGATTGATTATTTTAAAGTTCTTAATTTTTTAGTAAACCTATTCACCATCTATAGGTTTACTTTGAACAAATCCTTTCCAAACTCTGTCTTAAGTCACATGCCAAGTGTTGCTACTCTAACGCTTTTAGCTTTGTGGTGAAAAATCCATAGGAATTAGTTATTTGTTGTATTTTTTTCTTGTGAGTGTGGTACACACATGCATGGGAGTGGGATCCCTACTCCAGAGTCTTACACTTGCGCTCTACTACACAACCTAAAGCTACACGAAGAAACATGAACATAGAAGACATGCCAAGGAATGAATCATGAACATAGAGATCATGCCCAAAGAAAACTTATAAGAAGAGAGGTTCACACCCATGCAAAGGGGGACGTCTTCATGCATGGATGAATCTCAGCCACCTCAAGGATCTTCTATAATTAGTTATCCTACAATCATTCACACAAGGGACCCACCACAAACATAATTAGCTATTCAAGATTCTCCAACAAATCATACTATTAATAAAAATAAATCAAGGATATTTATCCTCACAAATCACTCAATAAAAGGGAGATAATCAAGGACAAATGAATCACTGAAGTGAAGAGGATCAAGATCCAAGAATCGTAGAAGAAGAATGGAAGGAACAACCCATTGATTTGTACAATTTTTTAAAGACACCTGTTGACACTAAGACACTTCAACATGTGGAATTCTAGACCTTTGTATTTCTTTTTTGTGGGGTTTTGAAAAACTATGTAAACCCTTGTATACTAAGTCTTCACACTGATTCAATTCAAGCAATTCTTTTTGTTTCTCTGTTGGTGGTTTGAAGACTTGTTCTTGAGCATTGAAGTGTCTGCCCAAATCTTCCATGATTGCTTAAATTTTCTCACCTTCATCATCTGGTTGCTTCACAATCACCACCTTTATCTATCCTAGACAAGGTTGAGGAAGACCATACATGAAATTTAATGGGATGCCTTTTGTGATTTTCTCTTCTGAAACACTTAAAAACATCATTTTGGATCTCGATCATTTAGTCCTCGTACCAAGGGATGCCCTTGTCACTTATTTCATGCATCGAGTAATATGTGTTGGACTTTGGGTGTTGATATTAGCTTTGAATGATGATACATAACTAATACAATCCAACAAAAGATGCATTTTAGATGTAATGATACAGATATTACCCACCTCGTCAACTTTTTAGTGTTGCTAATTATAGCAAGTTAAATTAAAAAGATTAAACAAATCTCAGCTAAAGTGTAGTTTTGGATAAAATTGAAAAGTCACCTACAAAATAATAATTGTCATTTCTAATTAATGTGAAAGGATATCATTGTAATGGGAAGTGTAGTATGATATCCTTTCACCATAATTAGAAATGAAAATTATTATTTTGTACGTGACTTTTCAATATTATTCAAAACTACACCTTAGCTAAGATTTTTTGGTCTAAAGGTAATAGAAGTGAAAATTATTCATAAAGATGTTTTATTTCTTGAATAGTTTTGCATATTCTAAATCATTAGAGTTCCCAATGTAGCAATTCAATATCTTCTTTTACATTTCTTTTGGTTTCAAACTAGGAGTAAGTTTGTGAGTGTAAGAAAGTCTCATAGAGATGTTCTCATCTTGAATATCATCTATTTTAAAATCATTGATGATGAGATTCATCTTGGATATAATAAATGTTTTGGCTGAATTTATTTTAAAATCCATCAATATATATGTGAAATTTTGTGATTTGTTTGCTATGATGTTTTGAGTCTATAGGGTAAATTAAGGCAATGAATAGTGTGCAAGAAGCATGAATGAAGAACTGAGATAGAACTCATATTATAAAATCAGCAGATCTTTTTTGAGTAGTAAAAGAAGAAGAAAGCAACCTCAAAAGGAGTTTGAGATAGATGCCAGCAAATAAAGAAGCCGCGGAAATGAGATAAGTTGAAAACCTAAAATCCCAAAATCTCATTTGATGTCTGCAAATGAAAAACTAAACGCTCAAAAGGAACTATATAGAGTATGGTGAAAGAAATGGGCTAGTTTATAGAAGAATTTGGGAGAAATGTGAATGAAACCAAATGAAGGGTCGTGCATAAAAGAGATGAAGCAGTCATCTCAAGTTGAGAAAGTTGGTCATGAGACCAAGAGTGTCAAATGAGCATAGTTGGTAAGAAAATTGAAAAGGAGAAAGAAGCAGTAGGGTAAAGAACGAGAAACTGTAGCCCAAAAGGAGGTTATACACTCTAGACAAGGGTCTTGAAAATTAGCTTCTAGGGAACCACTTAGTAAATCTAGGTGAAAGTAGAGCCTTGCTAGCTCAGCTTCAGAAGTGAAAATTGACTAACAATTTTGACCAGTGTTTTAGTCATTGTGTATGGTTTTGTGAGTATGAAATGAGAAATGTAGTCCCAAGATCCCTAAAAAGAGAGTTGTGTTTTGATAGTGATATTACTTGAGACTACTTCAGAAATCTTGAAAGCATGAAAATAAAGGGAGGGTAAAATTTAAGGGGGAGTACAATTACAAGCTAATGTACACATCTTAGGGGTAGTAGAATGCAATAGCCAGAGAGAGACCATTGCATGATGTCAGGGGAGCATACCTATAGTCTCCATTATAAATTTTGATGATATCAAAAGGAGGAGAAAATTTGGAGTGAACGTATAAAAATCCACCCAAATTTAACATAGCATTGAACTTTGGGGAGTTAAGATGAAACAGTTTTATTTTTGTATTTGGTATTCCTTTTATGCATTGATAACATTTGTATCACTAAAAACTTATGAGTATCTGCTATAAAAATGTAGGGAATGTTGGTTTTAAGAACCCCATTGAGATAATTTTGATGATAACAAACACTCAAGTTACCAATTATATGGCTTAAGTATGTTATGTAGTTTAAAAATTCCTCAAAGAAAATTTTTGTATTCATTTTATGCACTCATAACATTTGTATTACTATAAAATTATGAATGTTTATCATCATAAAAATGGAGGGAATGTTGGTCATAAGATCTCCATTGAGATAATTTTGATGATAACAAACACTCAAGTTACCTATTATATGCCTTAAGTATGTTGTGTAGTTTAAAAATTCTTCAAAGGAAATTTCTAGTAGCATATCCATTTGATTGGCTATGGTCCACTTCAACTATCCATATAAAATTATAAATATTAGATTCTATGATTCCATTAATTTATCTTGAGTTTTCTCTTAAGGTTGAGTGTAGAAGAAGAAGAAGGAAGGAAATTGAAGAAGAGAGGAGAAAGAAGAGGAAGAAGGAGAGGAAGGAGAAAGCTACACAAGAGAAAGAGAGTTAAGAGGAAAAGAAAGAGAAGCTTAGAGCATGTTCCTCTCTTCTCCCTTGGAAAGACTAAATTTAGACAAAGTTGCCCGTGTATATAAGTGATATAGATGGATAGACATATAACAAAACAAATTATAATTTAGCATTTTCCCTTCTCCAATGCTCCCCGCAAGTTGATGCACACACATCATAGGCACCCAATTTGGAACAAGTATACAAAAGAGGTCTCATTGCAATCTCTTTGGTGAAGATATCAGTCACCTGGCTTTGGGAAGAGACATATTGAAGGCATATAATCCCAACTGAATTTCAAATGAAATGATAATCATTCTCATTATGTTTTATTTCTTTAGAAAAGACTGAATTGTAGTTAACTTAAATAGTTGTTTGATTGTCACAGTGAAGTTTCATTGAGGTAGATTCAAAGAGAAGTGACTTCACCCATAATATTTCACTCAATGTATGTGTCATTGCTCTATATGTTGGTTTTGCACTAGATTAGGTAACCACATTCTATTTCTTATTTCTACAGTCAAGGAACTTATTTAGTTTATTGAACTCAAAATTTTTTTTGAAAGAAATCTTGAAAAGCAAATGGAAAGAAACTTCATAACTCAACGAAACCCCAATAAAGTATAACAGAATTTTTTTCACATTACTTTGTAAGCATTGAACCGGACCTAATCTTACTCGGTCAAATTACTATAGGACCAGACTAACGGCCAGATCTTCCGGTTTTAAGCTAAATCTATTTTCCCTATATAAGAAACAAAAAATCATTGAACCGATGGGTCAGTTTCGGTTCTGACACCACTCATCCATGTGGCAGTTTGCCTAATGGCTCTTTTTGCTTCCATCCTAAAATGGTTACTGACACAACAACATCTGTCACGCCCCATCGTCAGGTTTGTAACAACCAATTTCCTGGTGTCTTACAAGTTACAACTAATTTTCAGGTTTGTTACAACCAATTTTATGAGTGCATTCAATGACTGCATTGTTTGTTACAGCCAGAAATGCATAAACAAGAGTAATATGAAGCAGGAAAGAGTAGGGAAGACCCCCGATTTGCTGGTGTCTTACAAGTTACAGCCAACTTTCAGGTTTTTTACAACCATTTTTATGAGCGCATTGAATGTCTGAATTTTTATTTACAATCAGAAATGTGTAAACAAGAGTTATATAAAGCAGGAGGAAGTTAGAGCAATGAGAGTAGGGGAAAGATAATCAAGAGTGTTTTATCTTTCCTTTCATCTTCTTCTTCTTTTATGTCTTGTAAAGAAATTGCAGCAGAGAAGAGGAACAACATAGCTGTTCAAAGTTGTCATCCTCTTTTTTCTAGGAGATTGGTTACCTGTACTGCAATCGATCCATTTGTAAGCCTTTTCTCATTCATTCTTCTGTTTAAAATGTGCTAATATGATTCTCCCTCCATCACTATTTGAATCCTCTTTGTTTTTTTTCCTTTAATGGCGCTTTCTTAAATCTTCTCAACTCTATTTAAGTTCGTCTGTTTGCTTATCATAGGTAAACACTACGGAGTCATGACAAGAATTTTATTGGAGCTCCGCTAGTACCTGAGATATTGACAAGTTGAACAATCCAGTTTTTCAAAATTGAAATGCTCAACCCAACTGTTCTAGATGCTGAACTGGTTGGGTTGAGCATTCAATTTGACAAATGTGATGGTTCAAAGTAGCAGCTGGCTGGGTTGAGCATTCAATTTGAAAGTCTCGAGTACAAGTGGTCTACATCCCTGGATAGTTCGAAGTAGAAGTCGAGGTCAATGGTGAGCATCTCGGAAGCTTCATTTTGGGAGGGGATGTCTTTGAAAGTGGGCTTGTCACAACTCGACCCTTGACCTTGAGACTCTTCAACTTCGGCTTGCTTATCTCCATCTCTTTAGCCAAAGTTGATCAATCTTCATTACTTTCCTTTTTTAGAGATTTGAAACTATTGAAATTGTATTCATCAGGTTAAGTTGAGTGAAGATATCGATAGACAAGAGAACAAACAGTCCACTTTTCTGTAGTTCTTCATCCAACGAATATCGTCAAGTTCAAGCTACTTAACTCCACTCTTAATCTCTTCAATTGAAGATGATCAATCTTCACTGACTTCAAGGAGTTGCAGCAACTCAAAGTCAAGTCCTCGAGAAGAGGGGACCCACTAATTATCTGACCTAATTGATCACCAGTAATGGCCACACGATAGAGAGCAACACTTCTTAGGGTTTTGAAACCCTTGACATCTTGTGGAGGCTCCAGTATCCAGCAAGTTAAGTTGAGAGATGATATTGATAGACAAGAGAACAAAGAGTTTGACATTCTGAATTTATTCATCCCCCACCTGATATCATCATCATCTGTTGAGTCTGAGTGCCTTACACTTCCACTCAAATCAAGCACAAGCTCCCCAAATCCTTCGACTTTGACAAATTTAATCCATTCTGAGAGATCGGATGAGTATCTGTCACCGAAACAAAAGAATGGGAGAAACTTCTTAATCTTGTCCAGAGTATGGAGTTGTAGAAGTTAGTAAACAACTTGTTCATCCATAATAGTCTCAAGCCTATAATAGCTTCTTTAAATTTGTTGTGACCTCCTTGTCAAGCCTATAATAGTGTTGTAAATCCATAGGGTTTCCACATGTTTATCCAATGCCTAGATAGAATTGATGTCATCACTGCACACTTCAATTGAAGAAAAGAGAGTATGTAGTTGAATAATATTTTATAGTAGCTTGCTGATATTGCCAGTCTTCTGAGTAAAGGTTCTCTTATGCTTTTTATTTGTTACACACTGCTATTTGTGATCTGAAATAAAAAAAAATTATTGTGTTAATCAATCTATTTTCTGGGCAAAAACTTGAGTTCAAGTGATCTATATCCTTGGATAGTTTGAATTAGAATTCGAGGTCAAGGGTGAGCATCTCCGTAGCTTCATCCAGAGAGGGTGTTGTTGAAAGTGGGCTTGTTCTAAACTCGACCATTGTACTTAAGACTCTTCAGGTTCGGCTTACTTATCTCCATCTCTTCAGCCGAAGATTATCAATCTTCATTGCTTTCATTTTTTAGAGATTTGAGACCATTGAAAATTTAATGAGGTTCCTTTATTCATCAGGCAAAGTCGAGTGAATATTTTGATGGACAAGAGAACAAACAATCCGGTTTTCTGAATTTCTTCATCCATCAAATATCATCAAGTTCAAGCTACTAAGCTCCTATTGCAGACAAATCAATCTTGCAGACAAATCAATCCACAGGGTTCAAAAAACAAATGAATATTTTGTTGGTATTGTTTGTGATACGAAATCAATATTCTGTAACTCTCCATATTCTCAATAAAATTGTAAAGACACGTTTTCTATGTATAGTAATGAATCTTCTCAGTGTTGTTCATTTATTCCATAACTTGTCCCCTCAACAGGATTGTTTGCTGCATTGAAGAGATGATTCGCAACTTCCTCTCACCCCCTCAACCTCTTAAGCAAAACGAGAGTTGAGTGAAAATCCGAGAGATAACAGAAAATCAGATTGATTTTGGATCTTCAAAGAAACGAAAGCAATAATGACAAAATTGTAGAACCCAATTGTGATTTCTGTTTGACGAGTTGGAACCGAATTCAGTTAAACTCAATTAGTTTCGATCTTGACTATGACTCTTTGCCAAAAATCTATTGAGCGAACGTCTTTCTGCTGCTGTAACTCGCTGCTCATCTAATCATCGTCTCTGCACGCTCAGCTCTGACTCCCACACGTTAGACTCTTTGCTCTTCTCTGTTCTATTTTATTTTCCATTTCAGCTTGTTGTCCCTGTTCTTCTTCTTTCTTTTCCGTTTCAGTTGTGTTTCTCTTCTCTTCTATATTTTCCACTTCAGGGCAGTTTTTCATCTGCGAAAGAGGAAGATAAGCAAGGAGGAGAATATCTCTCTGTATCTACGATAAATATTGGCATATCAAGAACGTATTGTTTATATGTATAATGCATTAGTCGATGCATATTGTATTTAAGCATTAATTTTATTAATTATTTGTATTTAAGGTTTAGGATTTAGGGTTGCGGTTCAGAATTGGGTTTTTGAAAACATGGCCTTGAACACATAGGTCAAGAAACAAGGTTGTGGGAAAAAGAAATGAGCAGGGTTGGAATTGGCCAAGGTGGGGTTTAGAGGTCATGTTTGGAGTGAGGGTTAGATTTTGGTTGATAACAAGGTCAAGGAAATAGAAACACATGTGGGTGAGAATCAATTTTCTACTTTTGGAACTTTTACATGCTTGAGTTGTTTTTTGAAAACCTAAATACAGTTTCGAATAAGATGGAGTCGAGGGAAAGGGCGCAACCTCTATCCAAAATCCAAATTTTTTTTGAGCCTTGGCTTGGAGACATACCTACATCATGAAAAGTCTAACCCTTAGAGATCAATTTTAGGTTGGGTCCTTTTGGGATAACATTTGAGGTTCTAGGTGATTTGGGTTTCCAAGCTTGTTATTCCAACTTCTTTTGGGTTACTACAACCTTTCTGGTTGATTTGGTTATCCCATGTTTGTTTGATGCCTTTTTCATTCTTAATTTCATAAATGTGGGCATAGTGACTCATCTCATTGTAATAGTGGCATCTAATGTGAGGAATGGGAGAAATTTTCTTATTTTTCTTTGTACTCTTCTTTCCAACTTTCTTCTTAGATGTGGATTTGAGAGATAGAAGTTTGACTTGATGTTCTAAGTCTAAACTCTTCTTTTCAAATGCAAGCCAATCACAAGATAGCTTGTCTATCAATTCATTTTGTCTTGAAGCATTTGCTATATATCTTTCGTTAGCCTCCAACAAGCTCTTCCTTGAGCCTTGCAATCTCATGTAATTGAGCATTGCATTTTTCTTTATATTTTTTTAGACAATGAATAGACTTTTTTCTTCAATTTTATCCCAAACTGAGATCAAGACTTTCTTCTTTTTGTTCTTGGGATCTTTGCTTGTAGGTGGGCTTCTTTCTTCAAGCTTTGGATATTTGTTCCTTCTATGTCCTTGTTTCCCACACTTAAAACAAACATCAGTTTCCTTATAGAATTTGTCATTTTGAGTTCTATATTGGCCTTTTATGAAATTCTTCTTTTTCCTATAGATTCTTTGAAGAAGTCTTGTGATGAAACTTACGACATCAGAGCTTTCTTCACTAGAGTTACTTTCAACAATTGTCTTGGGCTTAAGAGAAATTTTTTTAGCTTGTTCTTCCTCAACATCTTGAGGTTCCATCTCATAAGTGAGAAGGATTCATAGTAGCTATTCTCAGCTTATAGTTCTAAAGTTATCATTCGCATGCACGGTTATCTTCCTTGCCTCTCATAACTTTGGAAGTGCCTTGAGTAGCTTGTCATTTTGTCTATACAAGGAAATCTCTTCTCCTAGTATGTTCAACTCATTAATTATATGAGTGAACCTAGAGTTCATCTCAGCTATTGATTCACCTAGTTTCATTTTGAATTCATCTTCTTGGGCTAGCAATAAGCTAATTCTAGAGTCTTTTACTCTAGTGATTCCTTCATGTGTGACCTTTAGTTTTTTCCAAATTTCCTTGACAATTTTACATGTGGGGACCCTATTGAACTCATTTGGTTCTAGGTGTAAGGCCTTAGAGTTTGTCTTGAGCTGCTCTTTCTCTTTCCTAGTTAGCTCATTGAATTCATTTTCAATCGAAAGGCCATATTCAAGTTTTTGTGGCTCAAAAGGACCGTTCTATGTTACTTGCTATATGTCCAAATTCATAGATTGAAGGAAGAATTCCATTCTTATCTTCGAATATCCATATTGTTTTCCATTGAAAAAAGGTGGATAGTTGGCATATTGTTCTTCAGGGAAGAGCAATTTTTTCTTGAGATGCCATTTATTCTATTTTCAAAATCATGAGGATTATGATTTCAATTAAGTGTTTGGCCTACTCTGATACCAATTGTTGGCCCAATGGCTTCTCAAGGGCAGGATGAATTGAGAATATTGAATTAACATTAAGTTGCACATGTAATAAAAATCATGTATAAAAGTAATTCGATGTAAAACAAAACATGCACACACCATAGGAGACAAAAACAAATTTGTTATTGAAGTTCCCCTATTGGTATTCACTGCGAGAGAACCATTGCTTGGGAAATTCCACTATTCAAAAGCTCCAATAGCCAAAATTACAGAAGGAGATTTCTATTTTCTTTAAACTACGTGTAGCTCAATACATGTATTTTACAACACCAATCTTCCCAAGAGATTGCTATTATATTCTAGCTCTAGCTGGCCCTTTGTATCTAGATTCTATAGGTTCTAGATGTACCTTTCATAAATTTAAGTAAATATATAGGAAAAATGTACACCCTTACTTGGAGAGATCATTCCCCTTGAGAGATCCAAGCTTCCTCTTCCTTGGCAACACAATGTGAAGTGATCGAAGGAGCTTGACTATATGAAAGTAAGGATGGGATGGAAAGAGACTTGAAATTTCAAAGAATATGACTCACTCCTTCACTCTAAAGCATTTTTCAGAGATTTTGCAAGATTGAGAGTTAATGCTTAGGATATTTACAAATAAATGCTCATTAAAATTTTCAATACAATGTTTGGTGGAGTATTAAAACCTTTCCCAACTCGAACTAGTCATTTTTTTCCCGTTAGAAAAAACCAGTACTTTGATTGATTGATCATTGTTTTGTGACTAATCGATCAATTGATCATAACAACTACTTTTCTATTAGATAGTGATATATTGATCAATGGACTGATGGATCAATATATTACAGTTGGTCTAGAAAAGTTAAGTTACTCATTCTTTGAGTAGGGGATGATCGATCAATCAGAATTCCCTCTGACTATGCAATACAAATATTATCGATTAGTGCATTTCCTATGATCAATCATGTTTTATGCCTCTGACTTGCAAGATTCTGTTTGATTGGCAAGAATATGTCTGATCGATCAATCAGGTGGGGTGTTCAATCATTCCATGTAAAATTTGTTTGCCTGGGTAGAATTGATCAATCAATCCAAATGGGATGATTGACCAGGCTCTATAGCATGAAATAGTCATGTTATGGTTGATGGATCAATCGACTATGGTTTCTCAATCATGCTTTATATTTCTGGCCCCTGTACTTCTAGATGATCGATCACTCCAGTGTCAGTTCAACTATGTTGACATTTAAAATATGAGAATGTTTTTTTCTCTAAGTTCTCTAACAAGTTCTAAGTGATGTTCTTAAACATATCTATATGCATTTTGTGACTTAAAGCTCCAATTTCACAATTTTACTTAACGAAGGGAGTTTAGGAATACTCTCATACATTGTGACTGAGTATGGACATTTATTTTTGACATTTGAACTCTAGTCTTCTCGTCGTCATCTTCCTCGTGGGTGCTTCTTCAAGTGATGTCCTTCAATGATGGTCGAGATCTTGTGTAGGCTTGATCGTTTTGAATTTTTAAACCTTGAGATGCATTGACTCTTGAAGGTGAAATATCTGAATACTTAGTTTTTCAAATTGTTAGATCAATTTAGTTTTGTTATCATAAAAAATAACATAGGAGTCAACCTATGCTCAACACTTAGCCATGAATTTGAAGTGCCTCACATTCATACTTTGTGATCCACTTGTCTCATACTCTGAAATTAGAAGAATGGAGGTCTTCAACTTGAGTTTTTCAAGCAAGCTAAGTATTTGCTTTTACATTCATAGTTATTTTAGTACTTTGTTTGGTTGATTTGAGTTTTGATAAATTACTTTATCTGAGTTTTGAATTTTGATAGCAAAATTCTTTGAAGAGATTATCGTATACTTTTAATTTTTATACATAGTGGTGCCAATCATATTGGTAGAACCACTTAAGTATTTTTTATATTATATTATGTTGTTCCATTGATCTATCTGTCTATCAAGAAGCATATTGTGCTTGATTGAAAAGGAAGAGATCTTTGTTATGTAGTCATTTGTTAACTTGCTAAGCATCTATACTTAGTGTTGTCGTATGTCCCTATGTGGACAAGTGTTGTTCTTGCCATAAGATCTATGTGGGTTAGTATTTGCTATTGCCATAAGACCATGTCTGGGCAGGTGTTGTTGTTTACATAAGTCCATATGTGGGCAAGTATTGTTGTTGATGTTGCTATTATTGTTGTTGTTGTTATTGTTGTTATTGTTATTGTTGTTTTAGTAAGTCCTTGTGTGAAAAAAGTGTTGTTATAGGTTTTCTATTTAGAGTTTGTTAACTATAAGCCCCTAGCTGTTAGGGGAAGGTGTTGTAATTGAACCTGTGTGGTTCTAATTTTTAGATGTCGTTTGGCTTTACATAGTGGATCCTTTAACTCCAAGGTAAGAGATCCCTGGGAGTAGAGCCACAATCTAAGATAGTGATTGTGAACCACTTTAAATATTCGTGTTGTGGATGTGATTATGCTAGATTGATTTCAAGTTCATATTTTTTTAGTAAACCTATTCACCCCCCTATAAGTTTACTTTGAATGAATCCTTTTCAAACTCTGTCTTAAGTCTCTTGCCAAGTGTTGATAGCTTTGTGATGAAAAATCCATAGGAACTAGTTCTTAGTTGTGTTTGTTTTCTTGTGAGTGTGGCACTCACATGTATGGGAAGAGGATCTCTACTACTGAGTCTTACACTTCCCCTCTGCTACACAACCTAAAGTTACACAAAGAAATATGAACATAGAAGACATGCCCAAGGAATGAATCATGAACATAGAAATCATGCCCATGAAAAACCTACAAGAAGAGAGGTTCACACCCATGCAAAGGAGACATTATTCTCAGTCATGCAAGCCATGCAAAGGGGGACGTCTTCATGCATGGATGAATCTCAGCCACCTCAAGGATCTCCTATAATTAGTTATCCTACAATCACCCACAGGAGGGACCCACCACAAGGAAAATTAGCTATTCAAGATTCTCCTAAAAATCATACTCAATTAATCAAAATCAATCAAGGATAATTATCCCTACAAATCACTCAATAAAAGGGAGATAATCAAGGACAAATGAATCACTGAAGTGAAGAAGATCAAGATCCAATAATCGTAGAAGAAGAATGAAAGGAACAACCCATTGATTTGTCCAAATTTGTAAAGACACCTAGATGACACTAAGACACTTCAATATGTGGAATTCTAGACCTTTGTATTTCCTTTTTGTGGGATTTTGAAAAACTATGTAAACCCTTGCATACTTACGTCTTCACACTGATTCAATTCAAGCAATTCTTTTTGTTCCTTTGTTGGTGGTTCGAAGACTTGTTCTTGTGTATTGAAGTGCCTTCTCAAATCTTCCATGATTGATTAAATTTTCTCACCTTCATCATGTTGAATTTATGGAAAAGAGAAATCCTTCATTGACTTATTATAACCAGAGTACATGAACCTCTATTTATAATAGAGGAAGGTAGTAGAGTCCAATTACAATAAAATTACCTTTGTCCCAATTACACCCAAACTCTAACTCTTAAAGATAAGTCCTAGTATAATTAAATAACTCAATATAGGTAAAAGACAAACATTACTTAAACTAGAACTCTTCTAGGACGTGACCAGAAGATAATGATGCCTTTGTGAGTCCTTATTGGTCTTCCAACTAATGTGATAAGGATGCCAGCTTATGGTAATCATGGTTGGTGGTCCTTGGGCCCATCTTGTGGGCCTTTCTTAGTCAGGTGGCCCATGTTATAATACTCTTAGATATGTGGGCCTTCCTTGGTCGTGTGGGCTGGAACCCATCTTCCAACACATCATTTGGTTGCTTCACTATCACCTCCTTTATCTATCCTACACAAGGTTGAGGAAGACCATACATGAAATTTAATGCGATGCCTTTCGTGATTTTCTCTTCTGAAACACTTAAAAAACATCATTTTGGATCTAGAACTTTTTGTCCTCTTACCAAGGGATGCGTTTATCACTTATATCATCTATCGAGTAATATGTGTTGGACTTTGGGTGTGTTGATTAGCTTTGAAAGATGATACATAACTAATACAATCCAAAAAAAATGATGCATATTAGATGTAATGATACAGATATTATCAGTTACGCCAATTCATGAGGTTGATACCTAACACATTACCCACCTTGTCTAGTTTTTAGAGTTGCTAATTATAGCAAGTTAAACTAAAAAGACTAAAAAAATCTTAACTAAGGTGTAGTTTTGGATAAAATTGAAAAGTCACCTACAAAATAATAATTGTCATTTTTAATTAATGTGAAAGGATATCATTTTTATGGGATACCACATTTCCCAAAACTACACCTTAGCTAAGATTTTTAGTCTAAAGGCAATAGAAGTTAAAATTATTCATAAAGCTTTTTTATTTCTTGAACATTTTTGGATATTCTAAATCATTAGAGTTCACAATGTAGCAATTCAATATCTTCTTTTACTTTTCTTTTGATTTCAAACTAGGAGTAAGTTTGTGATAGTAAGAAAGTCACATAGAGATGTTCTCACCTTGAATATCATAAATTTTAAAATCATTGATGATGAGATTCATCTTGGATATAATAAATGTTTTGGCTGAATATATTTTAAAATCCATTAATATATTTGTGTGATTTTGTAATTTGTTTGCTATGTTGTTTTGAGTCTATAGGGTAAATTCAGGCAATGAATAGTGTACAAGAAGCTTGAATGAAGAAATGAGATAGAACTCATATTCTAAAATCAGTAGATCTTTTTTGAAGTAGTAAAAGAAGAAGAAAGCAACCTCATAAGGAGTTTGAGATAGAGGCTAGCAAATAAAGAAGCCACAAAAATGTGATAAGTTGAAAAGCTAAAATCCCAAAATCTCATTTGATGTCTGCAAATGAAAAACTAAAGGCTCAAAAGGAACTATAGAGTATGGTGAAAGAAATGGAGCATTGGGCTAGTTTATAGAAGATTTTGGGAGAAATGTGCATGAAACCAAATGAAGGGTGGTGCATAAAAGAGATGATGAAGTCACCTTAAGTTGAGAAAGTTGGTCATGAGACCAAGAGTGTCAATTGAGCATAGTTGGTAAGAAAATTGAAAAGGAGAAAGAAGCAGTAGGGGAAAGAACGAGAAAATGTAGCCCAAAAGGAGGTTATATACTCTAGACAAGGTCTTGAAAATTAGCTTCTAGGGAACCACTTAGTAAATCTAGGTGAAAGTAGAGCCATGCTAGCTCAACTTTAGAAGTGAAAATTGACTAACAATTTTGACCAGTGTTTTAGTCATTGTATATGGTTTTGTGAGTATGAAATGAGACATGTAGTCCCAAGATCCCTAAAATGAGAGTTGTGTTTTGATTGTGATATTACTTGAGACTACTTAAGGATGCTTGAATGCATGAAAATAAAGGGAGTGTAAAATTTAAGGAGGAGTACAATTACAAGATAATGTACATATCTTAGGGGTAGTAGAATGCAATAGCAAAAGAAAGATCATCCCATGATGTCGGGGGAGCATCACTATAAGGGGAGCATACCTATAGTCCCCATTATAAATTTTGATGATATCAAAAGGGGGAGAAAATTTGGAGTGAACATATAAAAATCCACACAAAGTCAACATAGCATTGAACTTTGGGGAGTCATGATGAAAGAGTTTGATTTTTGTATTTGGTATTCCTTTTATGCATTCATAACATTTGTATCACTAAAAACTTATGAGTGTCTGCTATAAAAAATGTAGGGAATGTTGGTTTTAAGAAACCAATTATCACTAAAAACTTATGAGTGTCTGAGATAATTTTTATGATAACAAACACTGAAGTTACCAATTATATGGCTTAAGTTTGTTATGTAGTTTAAAAATTCCTCAAAGAAAATTTTTGTATTCATTTTATGCACTCATAACCTATGTATCACTATAAACTTATGAGTGTTTGTCATCATAAAAATGGAGGGAATGTTGATCTTAAGACCTCCATTGAGATAATTTTGATGATAACAAACACTCAAGTTACCAATTATATGATTTAAGTATGTTGTGTAGTTTAAAAATCCTTCAAAGGAAATTTCTAGTAGTATATCCATTTGATTGGCTATGGTCCACTTCAACTATTCATATAAAATTAGAAATATTATATTCTAGGATTCCATTAATTTATCTTGAGTTTTCTCTTAATGTTGAGTGTAGAAGAAGAAGAAGGAAGGAAATTGAAGAAGAGAGGAGAAAGAAGAGGAAGAAGGAGAGGAAAGAGAAATCTACACAAGAGAGAGAGAATTAAGAGGAAAAGAAAGAGAAGCTTAGAGCATGTTCCTTTCTTCTCCCCTGGAAAAACTGAATTTAGACAAAGTTGCCCTTTTATATAAGTGAAATAGATGGATAGACATATAACAAAAAAATCAAGAAAAAAAATTATGATTTAGTCTTTTCACTTCTCCACTACTCCCCCTCAAGTTGGTGCATACACAACATAGACACCCAACTTGGAACAAGTATACAAAAGTGGTCTCATTGCAATCTCAAGATATCGGTCACCTGGCTTTGGGAAGAGACATATTCAAGGGATATAATCGCAGCTGATTTATTTTTCTCAAACAAAATGATAATCAATCTCAAAATGTTTTGTTCCGTTAGAAAAGACTGAATTGTAGATAATTGTTTGATTGTCACAATGAAGTTTCATCAAGGTATATTCAAAGAGAAGTGACTTTACCCATAATATTTCACTCAATGTATGTGTCATTGCACTGGATTAGGTAACCACATTCTATTTCTTATTTCTATAGTCTAGGAACTCATTTAGTTTATTGAACTTAGAAAATTATTTGAAAGAAATCTCGAAAATTATGTGGAAAGAAACTTCATAACTCAACGAAACCCCATTAAGGTATAACTGAATTTTTTCACATTACTTTGTAAGCATTGAACCAAGCATAATCTTACTCGGTCCAATTACGATAGGACCAGACTAACGGACCAGATCTTCCGGTTTTAAGCTAAATCTATTTTCCCTATATAAGAAACAACAAATCATTAAACCGATGGGTCAGTTTTGGTTCTAACATCACTCATCCATGTGGCTGTTGGCACTTTCTGCTTCCATCCTAAAATGGTTGCTAACACAGCAACATCTGTCATGCCCCATCATCAGGTTTGTAACAACCTATTTCCTAGTGTCTTACAAGTTACAATTAATTTTGAGGTTTGTTACAACCAATTTTATGAGCGCAATCAATGACTGCATTGTTTGTTAGAGCCAAAAATGCATTAACAAGAGTTATATAAAGCAGGAAAGAGTAGGGGAGACCACCGATTTGCTGGTGTCTTACAAGTTACAACCAACTTTCAGGTTTGTTACAACCAATTTTATGAGTGCATTGAATGTCTGAATTGTTTGTTACAGTCACAAATACAAAAACAAGAGTTATATAAAGCAGGAGAGAGTTAGAGCAATGAGAGTAGGGGAAAGAGAATAAAGAGTGTTTTGTCTTTCCTTTCATCTTCTTCTTCTTTTGCATTCTATAAAGAAATTGCAGCAAAGTAGAGGAACAACATAGCTGTTCAAACTTGTGATCCTCTTTCTTCTAGGAGACTGGATTCCTGTACTGCAATCGATCCATTTGTAAGCATTTTCTCATTCATTCATCTATTTAAAATGTGAAATTCTGGTGCTCTCTCCATTGCTATTTGAATCCTCTTTGTTTTTTTTATTTAATGGTGCTTTCTTAAATATTCTCAGCTCTATTTAAGTTCGTCTGCTTGCTTATCACAGGTAAACACTGCTAGAGCTCCGCCAGTACTTGAGATATTGACAAGTTGAACAATCCAATTTTCAAATTGAAATGCTCAACCCAACTGGTCTAGATGCTGAACTGGTTGGGTTGAGCATTCAATTTGACAAACGTGATGGTTCAAAGTAGCAGCTGGCTGGGTTGAGCAATCAATTTGAAAGGCTTGAGTTCAAGTGGTCTACATCCCTAGGTAGTTCGAAGTAGAAGTCGAGGTCAATGGTTAGCATCTCGATAGATTCATTTAGGGAAGGGATGTCTTTGAAAGTGGGCATGTCACAACTCGACCCTTGACCTCGAGACTCTTCAGGTTCGGCTTGCTTATCTCCATCTCTTCAGCCAAAGTTGATCAATCTTCATTACTTTTATTTTTTAGAGATTTGAAACCTTTGAAATTGTAATGAGGCTCCTTGATGCATCAGGTTAAGTTGAGTGAATATATCAATGGACAAGAGAACAAACAGTCCAGTTTTCTGAATTTCTTCATCCATCGAATATCATCAAGTTCAGGCAACTTACTCCACTATTATTCTCTTCAGTTGAAGATGATCAATTTTCATTGACTTCAGGGAGTCGCAGTTACTCAAACTCAAGTCCTCGAGCCACAAATTATCTCACCTACTTGATCACCAGTAATGGTCATGCGACAGAGAGCAACACTTCTTAGGGTTTTGAAACCCTTGACATCTTCCGGAGGCTCCAGTATGCAGCAAGTTAAGTTGAGAGATGATATTGATAGACAAGATAACAAAGAGTTTGACATTCTGAATTTATTCATCCCCCACCTGATATCATCATCATTTGTTGAGTCTGAGTGCCTTACATTTCCACTCAAATCAAGCACAAGCTCCCCAAATCCTTCGAATTTGACAAATTTAATCCATTTTGTATTTAATCCATTCTGTGAGATCGGATGAGTATCTATCACCGGGACAAAAGAACGGGCGAAACTTCTTAATCTTGTCCAAAGTAAGGAGTTGTAGAAGTTGGTAGACAACTTGTACATAATATGCCTTCTTTAAATTTTTTGTGAACTCCTTGTCAAGCCTATAACAGTGTTGTAAATCCACAGGGGTTTCCACATGTTTATCCATTGCCTAGACAAGATTGATGTCATCACTGTACACTTCAATGGAAGAAAAGAGAGTATGTGGTGAATAATATTTTTTGGTAGCTTGCAGATATTGTCAGTCTTCTCAGTAAAGGTTCTCTTATGCAGAAAGTCCATTGACTGGTTTTTTGTTTGTTACATACTACTATTTGTGATCTGGAATAACAAAAAAGTATTGTGTTAATCAATCTATTTTCTGGGCAAAAACTTGAGTTCAAGTGATCTATAAACCTGGATAGTTCAAATTAAAATTAGAGGTCAAGGGTGAGCATCTCTGTAGCTTCATCCAGGGAGGATGTTGTTGAAAGTGGGCTTGTTCCAAACTCCACCATTGTACTTAAGACTCTTCAGGTTCCATCTCTTCAGCCGAAAATTATCAATCTTCATTGCTTTCATTTTTTAGGGATTTGAGACCTTTGAAAACGTAATGAGGCTCCTTTATGCATTAGGTAAACTTGAGTGAAGACAATCCTGTTTTCTGAATTTCTTCATCCATCGAAGATCATCAAGTTCAAGCTACTGAAATCCTATTACAGACAATTCAATCCACCTCGAGAGATCAAATGAGTAGATCTCACAGGGTTCGAAAAACAAATGAATATTCTATTGGTGTTGTTTGTGATACGAAATCAATATTTTGTAACTCTCCAAATTCCCAATAAAATTGTAAAGACACATTTTCCGTGTATAGTAATGAATCTTCTCAGGGTTGTACATTTATTCCATAACTTGTTCCCTCAATAGGATTGTTTGCTGCGTTGAAGAGATGATTCACTACTTCCTCTCACCCCCTCAACCTCTTAAGCAAAACGAGAGTTGAGTGAAAATCCGAGAGATAACAGAAAATCGGATTGATTTTGGATCTTCAAAGAAACGAAAGCGATAATGACAAAATCGCAGAACCCAATTGCGGTTTTCGTTTGACTAGTTGGAACCTATTTCAGTTAAACTCAATTAGTTTCGATCTTGAATATGACTCTTTCCGAAAATCTACCGAGTGAACGTCTTTCTGCTGTTGTAAGTCACTAGTCATCTAATCATCGTCTCGGCATGCTCAGCTCTGACTCCCACACGTTAGTCTCTTTGCTCTTCTCTCGTCTATTTATTTTCCGTTTCATCTTTTTTTCCCTGTTCTTCTTCTTTCTTTTCCGTTTCAGCTGTGTTTCTCCTCTCTTCCGTATTTTCCACTTTAGGGCAGTTTTTCATCTGCGAATGAGGAAGATAAACCAGCGTGCCTTCATTGGATCATGCTGGTGTTTGTTTTTTGTTTCACCTTCTTAATGGGACGCATGCAATAGATCATTAAAACATTTAAATTCAAATCGTTGACTATTTATTAAAATTTATACACTATTTTTGTTTATTCATAATGGGAACTTTGTTAATGCCCAATACTGTTTTTGTTTCTACCATTATGTTGGGATTAAGATTTTGAATGTCGACAGAATTAATTCAGAATGGAATGGATGAGCAAGGAGGAGAGGACTTCTTTGTATTCATGATACAAATTGTCATATCATGAACGTATTTTTTATGTGTATAATGTATTAGTTGATGCATATTGTATTTACGCATTAATTTTATTTATTATTTGTATTTAAGGTTTAGGGTTTAGGGTTGCGGCTCAGAATTGGGTTTTTGAAAACATGGCCTTGACCACAGAAGGCAAGAAACATGATTGTGGGAAATGAAATGAGCAGGGTTGGAATTGACCAAGGTGGGGTTTAGAGGTCATGTTTGGAGTGAGGGTTAGATTTTGGTTGAGAACAAGGTCAAGGAAATAGAAACACATGTGGGTAAGAGTCAATTTTCTACTTTTGAAACTTTTGCAAGCTTGAGTTGGTTTTTAAAAACCTAAATATTGTTTTGAATAAGATGGAGTCGAGGGAAAGGGAAGGAAGATGAAAGTGGGATTATAACCTCGTTTTTTTTATAAGGTTGGGATTGTTCAATTTCTAGAAAAGAGAAAAGTTCACTAACTTGTAATTTGAGTACAATGAGCATCTATTTATGTTAGAAGATATGATGTAATTGTGGTGGCACTGATGTGATTAGTTTATGTTTCTTGTCTCTTTTTCACTCTTTTAGGGTGAAGGGCATAATTATATTATTATACTTTTATTCATTTGTAAATAGTGCTTCAAGGGGAGGGTTTGGACACAAGTCCATAATCTCATTCTCCTCCTGTTTTCTCCCCACATGCTTTCTCTCCTTTTGTCCATAGCGTAATCCATGGAGTCTTGAAAATAAACATGGTATCAACGCATTGATTTTCAGTACTCACAACTATGGTTTTCAGGATTCTAGAAACCCATTATTTTTCGTTCCTCATATTGCTGCTTCATTTTTCATCGTTGCTGGAATTTCGTTTCGATATTGTTAATCATCTCTGTTGTTGAAAACTTCATTTTTTTATGTTACTCGTTCCAATGCTAGTGGACAAACTGTTGGAACCATGGTTTTCTCCTAATTGGCTCGTCTTCCTTCCAGCACTGCTCATTTTCTCCTGCTGCCTAGCATTACTATGCCATTACCAATCCTCTCTATTTGGCTTGGATGGTGCCTTTTTTTTTCATTGAAGAGACTACCCTATTTCTTCTGCACTACTCGTTGATACGTAGAAAGCATAGGTGTTGATAACAGGGGAGAAATTATTTTTGGAGAAGCTGCTATCTCAGCGGCATAGGTAGTTGTTTTTCTTCTTCTCTTGATCGTTATCTTTTGGAGAAGAAGATGCTCTTCCATTATCTGTCATAGCATTGGTGTCTGATCTCTGAATATCGTACCTCCATTGCTCATCCTTTGATCGGTGTCTAAAGAGATGTCTCTGCTCCTCCATTGCTCGGTAGTTGATCACTTCCAACAAATCTTCCATCACTCGATAAATCGATTGTTGGCTTCTGATATCTCTACCAAACTCGTTAGACAAAATTTGTTGTCATCTTCTGTCAACATCTGTTGATCACTGGACGCTGGCTTCTTTGCTCAGTTGGACATTAGCTAGCAAAGCGTGGTTGGTTTTATCAATGCCATCTTCAATATTAATTCTGGAAACTTACTATTCTTCATATGAGAATGACCAATTGTCTAGTAATGTTATTCGAGCACTGGCATTTCATATTCCATTCCAAAAATTGCTTCACCAGATAGTCAGGCACTGGTGTGTCATTCTGAAAACGTTGTTGCTTCAAAGGAAGATATCTTCGTTCAACAAGACTTGCTGAAATGTTTTTGGATCCATTTTTGGCTGAAAAATATTGCTTGATTTATCGTATCTTCTCTTATGAGATCACGTGGAAAATGATATTCCTTCCTGGCTTTGTTGTTCATGCTCAAAATTGATCTTTTGGTATCTTCGGATCTTCGTTATTGATCTTCCAATTCATTCCATTTTTACTCTGATTGCTGAGAATATATTTGCTCTATTTGGGAAGATATCTAGTTGTTTCCAAAAATATTTGATCTTCCTCTGTTCGAAAAGATCACGACAATGTGCCAGTCAGCTTTCTCTCATTTTTTCTTTGCAATCTCTCTGACAGCATTGCTTTGTTTGGAAATATTTCATATGACTCAGCTGATTGTTATTTGGTTATTGCTGCCTACAGAGTGATATGCGTGATTTACTCATTTTGAGTTGGTTATTTCTTGAGTGTCAACTCTATCGCTGTTACAGGAGACGACAACACCAGACTCTACCGAGTTAATCTAATTAATCTATTAGGTTTGCATATTGATTCTGTTCATGGGTTATTTCTTGAGCGCCAGCTCT
This sequence comes from Aristolochia californica, assembly GCF_029961685.1. Lineage (NCBI taxonomy): Eukaryota > Viridiplantae > Streptophyta > Magnoliopsida > Piperales > Aristolochiaceae > Aristolochia > Aristolochia californica. The sequence continues at coordinate 24,483,983 of NW_027181771.1, forward strand.
GTTGCTGCTGTCGAAAATGATGACACCAAACTTGGACCGGGTCAACTCGAACACGAGCCAACCTGACTCGGTCTACTTGCTCTCTTCTTGTGTTATACTGGTCTAGGTTCATATCTTCCTTATTCAAGGATGAACTCGCTATGAATTATTTCATGTGTCCTTATTACTCTTAAGGACTTCCATTATTTACGGATTATTTGGGCATTGGCCCATTTCTCTTGCTACTATATTGTCTCTTTGATTGAGACATTCTTATTGAAGAAAAACTCCTGAATTGATTGCCTTGGGTTCATTATTTACTGATTGTTGTCGTCATTGGTTATTCTAATGAAGATTTGAATTTCTTACAAAAATAAAACACATAGTGAACCCAACTTCCACACCCTATCTTCCTCATTACCCATTAGCCTTTGGCACTCTTTTCTCCTATCGTCATTTATTTGACTCTCACTTACCCTTTTGGCCAAACCTTTCAGCATTGCTTTGGTTGGTCCTTTTATTTATATGGGTGTTTGAAATATTTTTGAGACTTTTTATTAGTACCCTTGGTTCTTGAAAACAATAATATGGCAATTCCTACTTCAATTCAGACTCAAATACATCAAATAAAAAACTAGAGATTATATCAAATAAGAATTATGAAACGCCTAATAAGAAATTAAGACCGACCCCCTAAAACTCCTACATTAACCAAACTTTTGGCTTTTCTTCACAAAACTTTTCCCATTTAACCAGAAGGTGGCACCCCCCTCCCTTTCTCATGCTTGGCGTCCAAATGCCAAAAATGACCCTATTAAACTTTACTTACCCCTAGTAATCTCCTTGCTCATCTTATAATACAAACATTAAGGATTACATTGTATACACTTATGCCTTGGAGTCATTTGTATGTCTTTCAAAGAAGCTCCATTGGGAAGTTTTACTTTTTATTAGGTGTAAAATAGTATTTTATAATTGTAATTAGGGTATTACATTTTGATGTAAGGGTACGATGGATATATATGGTTAGGAGTTTTTGCTAATAGCTTGTGAGATTTGTTAGTACATATGTACTAGCAATGGGTTGGTTCCCTTCCCATGGACAAACCATTCTTCCATGTAGACCAATTTTATTTATCCTTTTCATGTTATTAGAGGGGACTAATATCACTAACAAATTTGAAATCCCTATTTACACGTTTACTCCTCTCCTCGCTATATCGAATCCTAGGGGTGGGCACAAGTAGGATTTGTAGAGTTCTTGAAAACCTAAATTCCGATACTAAAGCTTGACCCAGAAACCCAACCATTCCCCTTTCTCTAAACCTTGTCTCCACTTCATTTGCTTTTCTCTCAACCTCGTCCTCATTTCAAATGAGAAAGAGAAAATATGACTATTACGTTACAAGCTCTTGGATTACCATAATTCTAGGAAAAGAGATCAAAATGACAAGGAAAAGAGGAAGGGGAGAGAAAAATAAAAGAGGGTTATGAAAGAGACTTACAATTACTTCAATCAAAGGGACGATAGATAAAATTAATTAGCAAGATAAAAAGTAGTAAATTAACTAGAAGAAAATTAAAAAGGAAATAAATGAAACAAACAAAATTCAATGCAGCAAACAACCCTATTGAGGGGAGAAGTTATGGTACAAATATTAACCCCAGAGAAGATTCATTATTATACACTGAAAACGTGTCTTTACAATTTATTTGAGAATTAGGGGAGTTACAAAATATTGACTTTGTATCATAAACAACACCAACATGATAAGCCACCTGTGAGACAATATTATTCATCTGTTCTTTGATCCCGATGAGAGCTACTCATTTAATCTCTCGATGTGGATTGATTTGTCTACAATTGGAGTTGAGGAGCTTGAACTTGATTTGAGTGGGGTTAAGTAGTTTGAACTTGATGATTATCAGAGGATGAAGAAATTCAAAAAACTGGACTGTTTGTTCTCTTGTCCATCAATATCTTCACTCAACTTAACCTGATGCAAAAAAGGAGCCTCAATACGATTTCAAGGGACTCAAATCTCAAAGTCAAAGGAGTTGGAGAGCTTGTGTTTGATTTGAGTGGAAGTGTAAGGCACTCCGACATGACAGATGATGATCATATCAGGTGGGGGATGAATAAATGAGGAATGCCAAACTCTTTGTTCTCTTGTCCATCAATATTATCTCTCGACTTAACTTGGTGCATAGTCGAGCCTCCGCATGATTTCAAAGGTTTCCAAGCCCTAAGAAGTGTTGTTCTCTATGGTATGACCCTTAATGGTGTTCAATTAGGTGAGATAATTTGACTTGACTTTAAGTTACCGCGACTCCCTGAAGTCATTGAAGAGATTAATAGTGGAATCATGTTTCGATGTAATCACATACTCTTATTTCTTGTCCATCAATATCTGCATTCAACTTTACCTGATGCATAAAGGAGCCTCATTACGATTTCAAGGGAGTGAAATCTCTAAAAAGTGAAAGTAGTGAAGATTGATCATCTTCGGCCCAAGAGATGAAAATAAGTAACCCAAACTTGAAGAGTCTTGAGTAGAAGGGTAGATTTTTTGACAAGCCAATTTTCAAAGACATCCTCTCCCTGAATGAAATTACTAAGATGCTCATCCTTGATCTCGATTTCTTCTTTGATCTATCCATGGATGTAGACCACTAGAACTCAAGTTTTTCAAATTGAATGCTCAACCCAGCCAGCTGCTACCTTGAACCATCACATTTATCAAATTGAATGCTCAACCCAGCCAGCTGCTACCTTGAACCATCACATTTGTCAAATTGAATGTTCAACCCAACCACTTCAGCATCTAGACCGGTTGGGTTGACCATTTCAATTTGAAAAATTGGATAGTTGAACTTGTCAATATCTTAGGTAATAGCGGAGCTCCAATAAAATTCTTGTCAGGACCCCGTCATGTTTACCTGTTATAAGCAAGAAAACGAACTTAAATAGCGTTTAGATGATTTAAGAAAGTACCATTAAAGAAAAAAAAGCAAAGAGGATTCAAATAGCGATAGTGAGAGCATCAGAATTGCACATTTTAAACAAATGAATGAATGAGAAAAAGGCTTACAAATGGATCGATTGCAGTACAGTAATCCAATCTCCTAGAAAAGAAGAGGATCACAACTTTGAATAGCTATGTTGTTCCTCTTCTTTGCTGCAATTTCTTTACAAAACGCAAAAGAAGAAAAATATGAAAGGAAAGATAAAACACTCTTGATTCTCTTTCCCTCTACTCTCATTATTCTTATGTCTCTCCTGCTTTATATAACTCTGTTTACGCATTTCTGATGGTAACAAACAATGCAAACCTGACGACGGGGCATGACAGATGTTGCTGTGTCAGCAACCGTTTCAGGATGGAAGCAGAAAGTGCCATTAGGCAAACAGCCACATGGACGTGTGCTGTTAGAACTGAACTTGACCCATCGGTCCGATCATAATTGAACTGGGTAAGATTAGGTCCGATTCAATGCTTACAAAAGGTATGTGAAAAAATGCAGTTATAGCAGTCAATCAAACTACTGACTTATATCTAATGAGACGATCGAGTGCGCTACATCTCCCATTACCGTTCGATCACAATTAACTTCATCCAAAGGTTGTTTCATATTAGAAATATTTTTACAAAATTGCAACGGAATATAAAAGCTAAAGTAAACCCTAACATTTGTAACCCTCGTGACTCTTTCCCTCTCAGAACTACATCACAATTTTGTTGCTCTCTTAGTATCACATGATTACATAGCTTAGGCCTAACAAAACCCTTGTATGGCTTTTTCTATTTCTCAATAAAAATAAATATGACCAATCGCAGTCCGAATGTTTATACAAAGGATTTCTTCTTCTTCTTTTTTTAACTTTTCACTATTAAATAGTGTTCATAAATTGCACGAAAGGTTCCCGAGGATTATTAATAATAACCAAGTCTTTAATTTATTTATTTTAATAATTACCTAAAAATATTTTCTGGAACATTGGGATAAGAATAAATCATCTATGAGATAATAATGTAATTATATAATAAATTATATTTAATAATTGATATTAACTAATTACTTGATCAATAACTCAATTAGTTACTTCACAAGTCATATTACATTAACATGACTTGATCAACTTATAATGGGCATCAATATGATCATGCAAATTATTATACTCTCACTAATTAATAATTTAAATTGCGAACCAAATAGTTATATTTAGTATATAGTTTACTTTTTCTAACTTTGAAAGTATCTCCATCAATATACAAAGAATTTATGTGTATCTCACTAATTAATTTCTATTTTCCATTTTAAGAAAATCTATAGAAAAAGTTTTTATCGAAATGATTATATATAAGGATAATTGAAAAAAATTAATAATATCAAATAAATTACTTAATTAAAATATATTAATTAATTTTTATATTATGTTAACAAATTAAGTTGATTGATCATTTAATTTTTTAATTTAACTTTAATATTTTAATTAAATATTTTATTAAAATACAACATATAATATATAATAATATTTAATGAAAATTTTAAATTCTAATTTTAATTTTTTTATTTATTCCATTGATAAAAATCTTATCTCGTTTCACATAAAAGTACTATTATACTTGATTAATGACTTACATAGCACTATGGTTGTAGTAAGAGGAAATGTTAAATATAAATATATGTGAGAATAGGTGATTAATTATCTGTGATTATATTTTTTTCCTACTTATTCTCGATAAAATTATTCCATCTAGAATAATATATATTTCTTAATGATTTTTGAAGTTCGCTGAGAATAAGTGAATATTTCTCTGTAATGTTTTTGTTTTTCTACTTATTTTCAATGAAATTGTTTTATTGAGAATAACATATATTTACCAGAATTTTTGAATTTAATCAAGAATAAGTAGATATTTCTCAATTAATTTTTGTTGTTAATGTTTCCTACATATTCTTGGCAAAATTATTTTGTTGAGAAAAAATATATTTCTCAATGATTTTTTATTTCATAGAGAATAGTGGATATTTTTTTATTTTTTCCTAACTATTTCTTAGAGAAATTACTTCTCTGAGATTAGTATATATTTCGCAAAGATTTTTAATTTCACCAGTAATAAGTGATTTTTTATTTTTATTTTCCCTTCTTTTTTTTGGTGAAATTATTTGATCGAGAGTAGCATTTATTTCTAAGAGATTTTTAAAATTTTCCAATAATTAGTTTATGTTTTTGTTTTGTCTTTCTCTAACTTATTCTCGAGGTTTTTTTTTTGTCAAGAATAGTATATATTTCTTGGTGATTTTTTAATTACTTTGAGAATAAGTGAATATTTTTTTTTAATTTCCCCTCTTATTCTTGGTGAAATAATTTTTCAAAAATATTATATTTTTTTGTTAATCTTTGAATTTATTTGAGAGTAAGTGAATTATTTTTATTTTTTTCCTAGCTTATTATTGACAAGATAGTTTCGGCTAGAATATCTTGGTGATTTTTTAGTTTCATTGAAAATAATTGGTTCTCTCCATTTAGTGGGAATCTTTTTCTCGACAACATTCAAATTTCATTGAGAAATATATACTTATCTCAAAAAAAATTCATGGAGAAGAAAAAACTTTGAGAAACATTAATTTTCCTATAGCATAAGAAGTTAGAGCAACTCAATTGAAGATGGCTATGAACTACTTCCGACAAGCACACTCCTACTTAGGTTGTTTGATTTGAATGTAAGTTGAATTATGTCTAAACTTGTAGCCTTTGCATGAAGTCTTGTTTACTTGAACGGGACACAATCATGTTCAAGCTACGGGAGTAAAAAGTATATAATCAGAAAAGAGTAAATGAATTTATATATTGTGTTGGCCCCAAGATCCCTATTAAGATAATATTACTAATAATATATGTTAAGTATGAGACGCATTAAAAAAGCCCTTTAAAAAAATTTCTAACAACATATTCGTTCGATCCACCATGGCACATTTCAATGATCCATAGAAAAGGGAAGAAATTTGCTCATACTAGAAAGCACACCATCAACATCTAGTTGCACCATTTGACTTAAAAGACAAAGGAAGAATCATTTTTTTTGGAAACAACCTGTCCAAAAAAGGCAGGATGAATAAAATGAGGAAAAGGAGATGACCATGTAGGAAGAAATAAAAATTGAAGTGCCAATAGTCAAAGCAGTCAAACCCATCTATAAAAATCAAGCATAATCAGTGAAAAAAAATGAAAGCCTAAAATGAAAAGACAAAATTAAGGAGTCAAGCATGTGGTGAAATCAGAGCAAGAAGAGTTGACCCCTATGGAAGGAATCGACCTCATGTCATGATGGAGTGAGCATGTTACGGTCCCGGGTCATGGATCGAGTAACACGGCGTGGGATTTGTGAATCCAGCACTGTTACTGAGTTGCTGGACTTGGTAAGGAGGATTAAAGATCCCTTCTTTGGCTAATTTTCCACCAGTGATCAGTTTCCCTTTTTATGAACTCATTCTAATGTTGAAGTTAGAGCTAGAATGGAATTAATTCAGGTGGAGAGATAATGGAAGAATACCTGTTCTTGCTCACATAAATCAGGGTTTCGACCCTGATTTGATGCAGCTCGTGCTAGGATTTGAAGGCCTAGGTTAGGGGGCAGCCTTGGCTCTCGTTGATGGCTGTTCTTGCTCTGTTTCCATGATGATTCCCCAACAAGAGGAGTTGCTTTAATCCTTCATGTGGAAGAACCAAAACTCTTCCCTTTTTGCTGCTCATCAAGAGGGAATTGAACCCTACTTGTTGTTGACGCTGATGAGGAGCGAAGACCCTCTCTTTGGGCTCGGGAAAGGGGCATGAAGCTCCTCATCTTAGTATGGATGATGATGGATGAAGTTGGGTGAAGATGGATGGCAATGGAGGGTGAAGGATAGGTTGGATTTTTGGAGTAAACCCTAAACTCGATATCAAGAGGTGATCTCAACCTATTTACACTAGGTTATTCTAAAATCTCAAAGCTTAACTATTTCATTCATTCATTTCCCTTAAATAGATCACGTTAGGGTTAGGGTTACAATAATTCCCCATAATGCCCCTACATATAAAAGTAATTAGAAATAACTCCTACTTAAAACAATATAAGAAATAAATCCTACTCAAAGTAATATAAAAAATAAATCCTATTGAGTGAGTTGTTGTTGCCTCCTTCGTTGTGGGACTCCATGTGCTATTGAGTCCACAACATCTGCCTCCCCATGGAGAAAGAGCTTGTCCTCCAGCTCAAAAGGTGGGTAGACTTGTTTGAAGATGTCGATACGTTCCCATGTGACAACGTTGGGCTCAGTGTCCGTCCATTGAACGAGAATCTCCCGATGGTCATTGGGCAACCACGCACGTAACACCGCGGCTGGGTTAAGAATAACCTTGTCATGATCAACCGATGGTAGGAATGGAATGGATGTAGGTTGCGCCTCGAAATGTGGCTTCAAAAGAGAGAAATGAAACACATCAGTAATTTCGGCCATGTTCGGTCATTTGAGTGGATAGACGACTGGTCCCGCGCGTCAAAAAATGAGAAACGGTCAGAAAAATCGGGGAGAGAGCTTATGACGTGGAGGTCCCGCAAGAGACTACTGACGGTAGGGCTGGAGCCGTAGCCACACATACTCCCCAACCTCAAAAGAGACCTCACGGTGGCCTTTGGCGTAGACATCCTTCATCCGAGCTTGGGCGCGTCAAAGCCGTTCTGGGATATTCTGTAGTAGCAGATCCCTGTCCACGAGTGCCTGATCAATCACGTCCACACGGGTGGACCCTAGGTTGTACAAGAGAAGGCAAGGTGGATTCAGGCCATATATAACCCAGAAAGGAGTGGCTTGCAAGGCAGAGTGGAATGAAGTGTTGTAACAGTTTTTGGCCCACGAAAGCCATTGAACCAATTGCCACGGACGATCACCCACCAAGCACGGTAGATACATCTCAATGGTGTTGTTCACCACCTCTGTTTGTTTGTCTGTCTGTGGATGATAGGCGGAGGAGAACTTCAATTTAGTCCTGCTCAAGCGAAAAAGTTCCCACCAAAAGGTGCTCATGAAAACTGCATCTCTGTCACTCACAATGGATTCTAGAATGCCATGTAAGCGGACTATCTACTCCAGGAAAGTCTGAGCAACCCGTGTTGCAGTATAAGGATGAGCCAGCGGTATAAAATGTCTGTACTTGGAGAATCTATCAACCACCACAAAAAGTACGGATTTGCCGGAGGACAAGGGTAGACCTTCCACAAAATCCATTGAAATGTCAGCCCAAACCTGGTTAGGAAGGGCCAGAGGCTGGAGAAGACCTGTTGGACTCAAGTGCTCGGCTTTGTTGTCCTGGCAGACCTGACAGTCGCCCACATAAGTTGCAATAGAGGGTTTCATGGCTTGCCAGTAAAAATCAACTCGAATTCTGTGAAAGGTCTTTTGTATCCCCTCGTGTGTACTGTCATGGTAGGCTGAGGGAATAGCTGGAATCATCTCGGACTCAGGTGGAAGGAAACGCCGCTACTTGTAATAAATAAGTGAATCCAGGATGGACCACTTTGAATTCATTGTCCCTTCCAAAATCTTCTGATGCAGTCCCTATAGTGCAGGATCAGTGGCATGTGCATTTCTCACCTAGTCCACAATGAGAAATCTCGGTTGGCTGATCGAATAGACCAACTGTTGATCCTCAAAACACCATGACAAGGTGCCTGCCACCTTATTTAATCTCCCCACACGATATTCCACCTAGAAGTCAAACCCCAACAACTTACTGATCCAGTGTTGTTGTGGTGACGTCGTCAAATGTTGTTCTAGTAGGAATTTAAGGCTATAGTGATCCGTGCGTATGAGAAAAGCCCAGCCCCAGAGATAAGGCCTCCAATGTTAGACCGCCTTGGCCAACCCAATCAATTCGTGCTCATAGGCTGCCAGCTTGTGATGACGGACTGCCAACTGTCTGCTGAAATACGCAATAGGATGGCCCAACTGCTGTAAAATGACCCCAATGCCCACGCCCGAAGTGTCACACTCTACCACGAACAATTTGTCAAAGTTGGGAAGTTGTAATACTGGCGTGGATGCGAGGGCAGCTTTGAGTGCCACAAACAACTTGGTGGCCTCCTCATTCCAAATAATGGAATTTTTCTTGAGTAGACTTGTCAATGGTGCTGCCACTGGCCCATAGTTCTAAATAAATTTGCGGTAGAAGCCCGCAAGACCCAAAAAACACGACTGTGGTTGCGGGCACTCGTAAATAGCTCAGATCTTCTCGGCATCCACCATAACCCCCTCATGTGAGATAATGTGTCCCCGATACCCCACATGTGAAGCCGCAAAAGAACACTTGGAATGTTTCAAATAGAGCTGATGTGCTCGTAACAAGTCGAAAACAATCCTCAAGTGTGCCAAGTGCTCCTCAACCAACTTGCTATATATCAAAATATCATCGAAAAATACAAGAACAAATTTTTGAAGATAGGGGCTAAATACCTCATTCATCAAAGCTTGAAAAGTGGAGGGTGCATTGGATAACCCGAACGGCATGACGACAAATTCAAAGTGGCCATGGTGCGTGTGGAACGCCGTCTTCTTGATATCAGAGGGGTGCATCTGGACCTGATGGTATCCCAAACGGAGGTCGAGTTTAGTGAATAACCACGACCCATGTAACTCATCCAGGAGCTCATCCACTACCGAAATCGAAAACTTGTCTTTTACTGTCTGCACATTCAACTCCCGGGAATCCATGCAGAACCTCCATCTCCCATCGTGTTTCCTCACAAGTAAGACAGGTGAAGAGAACGGGGAGCAACTGGGATGAACAAGACCCTGTTTCAACATATCCTTGCACTGACGCTCTACCTCGTCCTTCTGAAGGTGTGGGTAACGGTAGGGTCGCACGACCACTACCTCAGATCCTGGTTTCAGACAGATCCTGTGGTCACAGTGCCTTAGGGGAGGCAAACCCAAAGGCTCCTAGAAGAGGTCAGAGAACTTCTCAACCAGACTCTCACTAGTACTGTCAGGTTGTTCATATGTCTGCAAAGTGTGCATGTGGTGGGCCCTGTCCACCTGACAATCCTGTAAGAGCACCCGACTCCCGGCCAAATCAAAGCTCATGGTTAAAGCCGAAAAGTCCCACAGAATGGGCCCCAATGTTTGTAACCATTTAATGCCTAATACCATATCAAATCCCGCCAGGGGAATAAAAAAAAATTCAGCATTAAACTAAGTAGAGCCAATGGAAAAATTTACTGCCTTACTAATCTCATAGCTAGGGACCTTCTCGCCATTGGCCACTGAGAAGGTGGTTGTCGAATGAGTGTGTATCTGGACCTGGTGATGCTATGCGGCTATCAAACTCAAAAAAATGTGTGTACTCCCTGACTCGACTAGTCCCACCAGTTCTCAGTCGATGACATGAGCTCAAACTTGCATTGTATTAGGCGATTTCTGGCCAGTAATAGCATGCAAGGATATCTCCTATGTTTCCTCCTCAATAATATCCTCTAGCTCCTCTGGATCCTCTGAATCCTCCACCTCGAGCCAAAATAATCGTTTACATTGGTGTCCTACATGATACTACTCATCGCAGTTATAACATAAATTTTTGGACCGCCTTTCTGCCATCTCCGCACTCGTTAATTTTTTTATAAAGCTTGGTAGGGAATTACTAGGGCGGGGATCGGCTACCCGAGTCGTAGTCGGAGTGTGTCTCGATGGGGCTGCCCGGAGATGCTCCCTGAGATGAATTATAGCGGCTCCCTTGCCATGTGGAGGAAGTTTTCCTCTTACCTGACCAACCCGGCTTACGTTGTTGCAACTGTTGTTGTTGTTCCATTGCTCATGTAATATTCATTGCATGAGCTAAATCCGTAGGCATAAGGAGTTCTACCTCTAGCCATAAATACTCATTGAGACCTGCTGCTCAACCAATACCCTCTCACCAGCATGAGCCAACTTTTCCTGGAACAGTTTTTGATATTGTTCCACCGAACCAATTTTTCGTAATAGGAATAACTCTCTCAGGGGGTTGTTGTTGGCGGGAGGGCCAAAATCTAACTGTGCATAGATTTTTAAATTCTCCCCAAGTCATCCCTAGTCTCTCTTTCTCTACTTGAGTAACCCATAACATGGCTTCATCTGTCATATGGAACGAGGCTAGTTGCACCTTATTCCATTCAGTAGTCCGTTGGTTCAAATTTTTTTTCACATCTATGCAACCAAATTAAGGGATCAACTGAACCATTGAAAGAGGGAAACTCTAACTTAGTGTACCTTGGAATTGTGCCTCCATGCTGGGGTCCTTGGATAGCAGTGCGCCCAGGCCATTGTTCCCCTCTTCTGCGATATGGTTGAGCGACCTCTCTCACCTCTGGACTCTGATGTCTCTCTGCCCTCAACTCCGTTAGCATGCTGATGACTCGGCTCATCTCTTCTTCCAAACCACAAACCTTCCCCAACACTGGTTGTGCTGTTTCAAGGCTATCTTCTTTCTTTTGTATCCTGATTTGGATTTCTTCATTGCTGATATTATCCCCCATGTTACCCTGCTCTGATACCAAGTTGTTACGGTCCCGGGTCATGGTTCGAGTAACATGACGTGGGATTTATGAATCCAGCACTGGTACTGAGTTGCTGGACTCGGTAAGGAGGCTTAAAGATCCCTTCTTTGGCTAATCTTCTACCAATGATCAGTCTCCCTTTTTATGAACTCATTCTAGTGCTAAAGTTATAGCTAGAATGGAATTAATTCAGGTGGAGAGATAATGGAAGAATACTTGTTCTTGCTCACGTAAATCTGGGTTTCAACCCTGATTTGATGCAACTCGTGCTAGGATTTGAAGGCCTAGCTTAGGGGGCAGCCTTGGCTCACGTTGATGGTTGTTCTTGTTCTATTTTCGTGATGATTCCCCAACAAGAAGAGTTGCTTTAATCCTTCACGTGGAAGAACTAGGACTCTTCCCTTTTTGCTACTTGTCAAGAGGGAATTGAACCCTACTTGTTATTGACGCTGATGAGGAGGGAAGACCCTCTCTTTGGGCTCAAAAAAGGGGCAGGAAGTTCCTCTTCTTAGTATGGATGATGATGGATGAAGTTGGGTGAAGATGGATGGCAATGGACGGTGAAGGATAGGTTGGATTTTTGGAGTAAACCCTAAACTCGAGATCAAGAGGTGATCTCAACCTGTTTACACTAGGTTATTCTAAAATCTCAAAGCTTACCTATTTCATTCATTCCATTCCCTTAAATAGATCACGTCATGGAGTTTTAGGGTTAGGGTTACAATAATTCCCCATAATGCCCCTACATATAAAAGTAATTAGAAATAACTCCTACTTAAACTAATATAAGAAATAAATCCTACTCAAAGTAATATACGAAATAAATCCTATTGAGTGAGTTGTTGTTGCCTCCTTCCTTGTGTGACTTGGTGTGCTATTGAGTCCACAACAGAGGAAAATAGTAGTAGGAGGAGTTGATTATTGTATTAAAGTGCATATAGTAAGAGTCGACAACATCGAAGGAGTTGACCACATCTGAGTGAAAAAAAACAAAAAAGATTTGACTCTATGCACTAAAAAGTTATGAAATAAAAAAAAATCAGTCGACCCTTATAGGGTGCAAAAGCAAGAGGAGTTGAACTCTGGGGCGGAGAGGATTCAATCTTTGGGGAGGATTCAACTACAAAATCAAGCTATTAGAAGAAAACATTGTGGAAGCCATGTTGTAGCAATTCAATTTCCTGAATATCGGTCCAAATCCAAAAATTATATGTTTCCAAATTATGTAAGTAACCTATAATATGTTTGGTAGTAAAAATAGGAACTATTGATTTTTTTCATAATTTTTAGACCTTTGTTTTCACCTTCTTTTGGTAAATGTTGGAGAATTTGCTCTTTAACCCAAACTCGCCTCTAATGAAATTCTCTCTTATCACAATGAAAACCAAGCCTCCTAAGCTCTTGCACATGATTTAAGAAGTTTTTGCCTCCTTCAAAGCTAGCTTAAAAGGTTGATAGTTTTCTTTATTGAACTAAGAAATTATGTGTTGTTCGTTTTAATACTTAAATCTCAGTTAGTTAAACATGTGCTAAGGGATTTTAAGACCATATTTGATTCAACCATTGCATTGTGAGTAGTTGTGTTATTGACAACCATTTGAAATTAGTTTTACAACCTCCTCTATTTTCATATCATATTAATGCATGTCTATATGTTATTTTTATTGGGGCATTTGAAATGGCTTTTACTAAGCATTGAAACTTTGGGATAAAATTTCAAATCCAAGTATTTACATTTATGTACTTTGAGATATATCAATGATAATTGGTCGAGTACAATGAACTGGTGCTAAGTACACTTTGAAAAATCATTCACTATAATTTATAATGCTACTTATGGGTTATAGTTTGAAATTTATTATTTTTGAGTTAAATTGTTTACATCCCCCGACTTGAAAAGCCAATCCCATATTTAAATTGAGTCGATATTTTCAAATGAACACATCTTTTGCTGCCTATATTTTCAAATCAAATCATAAATGACTACTATGAGTTGTTTCATTTTAAAATCAAGTCACTAAGGACTATTTTAAACTACTAATTACATTGGATAGATGTACCTATTTCTTTGTACCAAGATTAATAAAATTTTCCTATTGAGAGATAATTAATATTGTGTTACATTGTAAAAAAGTAATACTTACAATTAGGTCAAAACTTCCTTAGGTAAGACCATCCTCACCCCAAATTTATTCAAGAAAAAAAATTATGGCTAAAGAATTGAAGGTGGGAAGTTGTGTTTGCAGTTGTTCGAGTCATAAAACCTTGTGTACGTAGGTGATGCTGAAAATCTCTTTGTGGGTCTTAGATTGGTGTGCCTAGTGAGTCGTTGAAAATCTATGTGCTGGTCTACCTTGTGAATTGATGAAAAATCTCATTGTGGGTCTAGGCATGTATGCCTAATTAGTTGTTAAATCTGAGGGAGTACCATTGTAAGTTGGTTGTTATGGTCAATTGAATTGCATAAGTTCATTTGTGGGCAACATTTCAATTGGCCTTCTAGGTGATTTGTTTTATATGTTTTTGGGCAAGCCAAGATTAGTGGCTCCTTAAGATTATGAAACATCTTGAGGGGGTAGACTCGCAATCAGCAAGAAGGACTTCATTCCACCCTAAAAATCCTATGTGTACTTTGTATGTAATTGCTTCTACGAATGTCATTGCTCATTGTGAACATGAACTTTAAAATTGACCTTCAATTTTGAATTAATTAAAAGCACATAGGAATGAAGTAAAAGCAGTTCAAATTAAGAATAAAAGTTAAAAAACCTACCATTTTATCAGACTATATATATCTTAATTGTAGATCATCTACATATTGGATTACCAATCAGTAAAATAGAAAATCAAATATTGAAACCATTGGGCTAAAAGGCTCGAACCTTTAGGAAAGCAACCCCACGGATCTTATACAAGGACTGACCCGGTCGATACAAACACAAATTCCAACACTCCCCCGCACGGGAAAACCCGTGGACAAATTCACCGGAAAAACCCGGGACAAACTCCTGGAAAAACCCAGGACAAATTCACCAGAAATACCTGGGACAAAATTCGGTGGGAGTGGGACTCGAACTCGGGACCAACCTGCTCTAATACCATGTTGAAACCATTGGGCTAAAAGGCTCGAACCTTTAGGAAAGCAACCCCACGGATCTTATACAAGGACTGGCCCGGTCGATACAGACACAAATTCCAACATCAACATATAGAAATTTTTTTTAAAAATGTTTAGAAATCATGTCCAAGAAAAGTAGCAAGCAAGTGACTGAGATTTTACTCGCAACTTCAATGCCTGTGAAGAGTGAATTAAGCATGGAAAAAAATAGGAAAAAAAAACTCAAAAAATGGGTTGTTCATTAAAAAATATAATAATGTGAAATAATATATATATATGTTTCTCAAAATCACCAACATAAGTTCTTCTACACTATCAAAATAATAAAAATCTACAAAAAAAAAATCAAAGTAAACAAACAAATAGACCAAGGAAATGTGTCCCCCTCCCAAGTGTTGGAAGTCGAATCTACATTCAGAAGAGGGGTGTTAAGGTCCCGGATCTGATACATGGATTCATAGGGAGGAAGAAGAGAAAAATGAAGATCAAGCCAAAGGAAAGCTTGAAAACCCAAGGTTCTTTGAGGAGAACGTACACCCCTGGTCTCGTTGAGGAGAACTCAAAAACCTTTATTCTAAATCAATGCTTACCTTTATCATTACTCTTACCCCTTAAATAGGGTTCACCCTTACAAGGTTTAAGATAAAATACTACAAAAATACCCCTATAAATAAAATGTTCCAAAAATGCCCTTGTGGCCTATTAATTTTTTAACTAGCATAAAATAAAGTAAATTAATGAAAAATAATTAAAATAATAATGTTATTGCGTGCATAATAGGAGGCAAGGTTGTCCTTCCCTAGGTAAAATCCCTATACCCTCCCAATCCCTTATCGAAAAGAAAGAAGGGGTTTTGGAGTATAGAGAGAGAGAGAGAGACAGAGAGAGAGAGTCTTTTTGGAGTGTATATATATATATATATATATATATATAGAGAGAGAGAGAGAGAGAGAGAGAGAGAGAGAGAGTCTTTTTGGAGTGTATATATATATATATATATATATATATATATAGAGAGAGAGAGAGAGAGAGAGAGAGAGAGAATTGTTTTTGATATAATTTCTAATAACTCTGATAGCAATTTGTCTAGGGGGGTACTATAATTTTTCAATAGGAATAGGTTGACAATACAATACAAATACAGAAAAACAAGGAAAAGTTATTATAACTATGGCTAAAGCAAAAGAAAGGAATAACATAAACTGGTATTAAGAAGGGGTTCCTTAATGAAAGATTGATTATAACTATGGCTAAAGCAAATGAAATAACTAACATAAGCAAACAGGCTTGTATAGAGAACCAAAGAGGAAAAATAGTAGTTGTGAAATTTTCAAAAGGTACATCCTAAACCTTTACTGTTTGAATCATTATCTTTCTTTCTTTAGGTATAGAGAACCCAAGACATAATGACTTGTATGGCTTACTAGCAATTTTGCTTCAGCCACGGGCTCCTCTTTTTTTTCCCAAAAACAAAGCCCTGACGCCTCCTTTGGCTAAACGAGCGAACATATGGGACATAGGACCGTGAAACATCAAAGGATCACCATAATGCTTTTACGTCATTTAGGGGATTGACTCCAGATTAGAGAAAGAAATTATGGATTCATATAGACAGAGGTTTAGGAGTTCCCTTTAGGGAAACCCCTACGTAAATAAAATTACTTTTTTAAAAATATGAACTTGGAAACACAGTTGATGTAGGAATCATAAGGGGATTCAAAGGAAGAGAAAGAAGTCATGGGTTTAGAGAGCAAAGTGTGCAAGAACATGGTTTTTTCATTCATATCTTCATACGGGCCCCATCGTTAATGACTTATCTCATAATCTTTACAAGTGTGCGGCTAAGGTTAAACAAAACACAAAAAAGAAAAATACAAACTTTTTACAAAGTCAAAAACAAGGTGCTAGGTAACCAGGGGAATCTTCAAACCTCCAAGAGCTGGAAAGCTTATCTTCTCAAACCATGTGCTAAAACAGTGGGTTGGAAACTTTTATCTCAAACCATATGATGAAACCATGGGTTGGAAAACCATGTGCTTAAACCGTGGGCTGAATTTTTTGTCTTCTCAAACATGATCATGTCTATCTTTATTCTGAGTCAATGATAGTATTTTCTAGATAATCTTCTCAATATCCCTTATCTTGAATAATAGTCTAAGTATCCTTTACCTTTTTATTTTCTAGATAATCTTCTTAGAACTTTTGTCTTGCTATTTCCCATCTAAAGTGGTCAAATTGTGTATAGCTTCTGAGTCAAAGTCATAGTCTTCGTCTTGTTCTTGAGAATAACACTGAAGAGTCTGAGTACCTGTATATCTAGATTTACTGGATATGTATAAGTCTTGTTTCTCATAACCTTGTTCTTTAAGATATTCTTGCAAATATTCTTTCATCATCCTTTTAATATCTTCTCGATCTATTTGTTGTTTGACTTACTTATTTTCTTCTGTCATTTTTGGCAAATGTCCAGCTGTTAACGGATTTGATGTGTCTTTACCAACTACCATTTGAGCTGGTCTAGCTAGTGAATTACCCTCACTAGTAGGTATTTGGATTGAAAAGTACCTATTAATCTTGCCATGAGTTGTCTGTTTTCTTCTTCAATGTTGTTTATGTATTCTTTCTGAAAATCATTCTTTTCCTGGAGTAACCTTCTCTTTCATTGATTCTTTGTATGGTCTTGGATAGGGTTTCACAGTGATCACAAAAAACAATTCTTCTAGTATCTTTAGCAATCCCATAAGATACTTGGTCTTCTCTCATAAATCTTAAGGACAGGGCTATATAATAATTAGTTCATATACTGTGCTTAGCAACTTCTAAGGCATCTTGTAAATTATTAAATCCTTTACAAGTAGGTCTTTGAAAATCTTGAATACTTTCTCTTACTTCAGTCCTGGAATGAAAAACTCCCAGAGTTTTACCTTTAAAAACTACATAAAAATTAAAACTTTTCTTTTTCTGACAAAAATATTCTGATAAACAATTAATACTGGCTAAAAACTATTTTTGAACTTTAGGAAATCTTTGTTGAGAAAGCCATAAGTTATCTAATAAGCATTGTTCTTCTTTGCCAACAGTAATATGGGGTAAAGTCTTAAATGTAATATTAGATTTAGGAAAAACTAATAATTTTTTATTACCAAAATTTAAAAATTCGTGTCCATAATTATTGAATCTTGAGGAAGAAGATCTTGAGGACATCTGGTCTGGAGGATACATCTCTTCAATTAACCAAGGATGAATAAAAAAATCTCCTACTTAATGTATCTGCAAGACTATTATTTTTACCTTTGATATGTTCAAATTCTATCTTGTATCCATTTCCTGTAATTATATCTGCAAGATTTAGCCATCTTCTTCTACTTATCTTATTTTCTTTGCTTCTTTGGAAATATTTTACTATTGTTTCACAATCAGTTCTTAATGTAAATTCATTTTTACTAATAATGAAAAGCCGAAAACCTAAAATTTCTGCATTTATGCTACTCATAATTCCTTTTTATTTTAGTTTCCCACTAGCATAACTACAGATACGTTCTTCTTCTTTAATTTCAGCAATAAGTACACTGCCCCATCCAATGTTGCTACCATCAGTTTCAATAGTGATGTAATCAGAATCTAAGGGCATTTTTAATTTAGCTAAATTTTGGATTTTTTCTTTTAATTTTTTGACTAAGTTTTTATATTCTTGATTAAAAAACTTTTGTCCATTAGTGGAAGTTTTTCCATAGAGAGAGAAAAAACAGAGAGGGGGGAGGGGGGCTTTTAGAAGAAGCAGTAATTTCGCATTCAAGCTAATAAATTGAAAGACTTAAGATTGGCTGGCTTAACAAAATAAAAAAAAGCTCTGTCGTGGAAATAAAACAAAACGGTCATTCAATAAGAAATTTTACACGAGGTATCATTGACGACCGGCCCCACTTTCTTCTCTATCTTTACTGCTATCCCCCTGAACCTCTCTGCTCATCTCCTTTCTACTCTCTTCTCCTCTCTTCGTTTTCCTCTCTATTTGTGAGACGATTCCCCCAAGGCTCTCTTCTGTCTGCTCTTTTTGAAGCTAGTAATCCATTCTCAAGGCTCTACGGGGTATTCGACTTCTTTAATTCCAATCATCAACCTCTACAGGTTCGTTTTCTTCTCAAATGAACTTCTCTTTCTTCTATCATTGACTGCTTCGTCTTACGTAGATTTCTTATTTCTGTTCTATTATATTTTTTTCTTTTCCTATCGATATGTTTCTTTTTTATTTTCTGTTTCTATTTGAAGAAACTGAGATGCATGCAGCATGGATTGATATGAGCTAAGGAATGTAAAAATGGTATCTCTTCAGCGATTTTTTTTTTTTTTGCATATCCTTAACTTTTCTATTCTTTTATGGGTGTAATTGATCTAGTTTGTCTCCTTTATTGATCTATTGAATGCATTTTAGAAAAGCATTGTGCTTGGTTTCGTCCATATTGATATAGGAGCAGAGAAAAATTGTATCAGCTTTGATTTTGAGGTAGGAACCTTGGCTGATTTAATGGCGGTTAGCTTTCTAAAAAGAGAAAATAGGCAAACAAATAATTTTTGGGTTTCAATTAATCTCTTCTTCCCCTTCAATGTGCACTAATATAATAAACTAAAGTGTAATTGTCAGATCCGTGGCAATTTAGGTTTTTATAATATAATCATTCATGTTTGCCCGCTAAATGGCAACGAATAGTATTTTATGCTTGAAAAAATTATGAGATTGCTTCATACCTAGTGATGCTTCCCCATCTCACTTTGTGTAGAAACCTTGTACTATAACTTGTATAGAGGAGGATTTCCGTATAGTTTGTAGTTCTTCTATACTAACTTAGTCACCAAATGATAGATAGGAAAAATCTAGTCCTCTCGTATGCAGGTTGGTTCCTCATAGTTCTCCCTTTAACACCAATGGTAGACAGGAACAAAAATATTTCATAATATTCTAAACCAAACCGATATCCCACTTGAGTCAGCATACAAAAACACCTTGAGACCTACTTCAACCACATGATGTAATGAGTCAACATTGAGGCGCCAAATGACTTAATCCATAAAATCTCTTGGGATTCATCAGCCTATTCTTCCAAGTATACCTTTGATCATGAGGCAAACTCTACCTTAAAACCAATCAAAAAGCATATCTCTTATGTCTTCTACTCTTTCATGGTTTAGTAAGAGTCAGGATATTGGTCAAACGAATAAGCCAAATCAATATTGGGATCCTCATTAAACTAATCTTTTGGGATGTTTAGTCATGCTAACCCAATGTAATCTGTCTGAGAACGAGATTATTCATTCTTGAAGTGAGCTCAACCATTTGGGACTAAATAGCTTATATTCTCTCAGTTTATAAAAGTTAATACAAAGTCAAGCCATTTTGTATTCTAGGACTAACACTCTCAATTTGCCTGTGTGAATGATAAGTGTTCCAGTCATGAAGGCCAAGACTAAGATGCAATATCTTTCATCATAGGATAACTAGAATAATGGAAGTATATGGCAGCCTTATTCCTATAGCTACAAATTTGACCAATAGTTGTAGATCCACCTTAAGCAATTGAAGTGACATTTCCATTGGTCCTGCAGATGTGAGCACCATCGGATTGACCTCACAATTTAAGTGATCATTAGAAGTGGAAGGCCATTTTCAAAGTTTTCAGTATGATGGAGAAAAATATTTTGTTGGATATGAAAACATTGTCTCTCATTGAGCAAAACCATCAAGGCACTTATACGTCTTATGTGACTCATAAATTCGAAAAACAATCCTTGTAGATTTTTCAAATTGAATCACTTAGATAAGTCCAATATAGAAACTAAGTCCAATGAAGTGAATCAATAAGAGCAAGTCAAATAAAACAAATATCTAAATTAATTAGGACCTTCTCCAATTGATTCATGAAATTGGACTTGCCCTAATTGATTGACTAAAACTACATACAAATTTAGAGATGACAAAAATATCATTGGATTGCGTCATTCATTTTAGTGGATTTTTTTAATCATGAAATTGGAGTGAAGGTAAGTATTTCTTCTACTCCAGTGTGCAAGTCATTTTCTCTCAGTTGTAATGTACTAAGAAAATTAAGGATTAATAATAAAAATTCAACATGAATTCCTATCCTAAAATACTTATCCAACCTTTTCCCTCTCTTTTCTCCTACTATTTCTCAATCTCTATCTGAATCTCTTTTTACACCAAAATCATGTGTACCACACTCAATTCCTCTTTGATTCTTTTACTCCACTTTACACCCTACTTTCCTCTCTTCTAACAATGTCAATGGCTTTATTACTAGCTAGGGTCGTTTTAGGGTTGTTTAACCCTTTTTGGATTCTTCAAATTATGTTTTTTAAGTGGAGCAATGTGCAACGGGACGATAAATTAATTTTAAAACCCCAAAATTGTTGCTTTTGTTTTCTGTATTTGGCACTAAAATACTTGCCTATTTTGTATAAAATTAGGATTTATTTATAAGGGTCTGAGCCTAATCTATGTTTCCAAACTAATTGGTATCAGAGTCATTCGATCCAACGCATTGGTCGAAAGAAGGACAATGCAAACTTTGTGTTCTTGTCATTGCATTTTTCTCTTCTTAGTCACAAAGGAATATTTTTTTCTAGCAAAAGTTGAGTGGAAGATAAAACTCTTGAGTTTCCTACCAAGAGGACCCAGTCGATATAGAAAACATCAAAGACCTCGACACGACAATCACACTCCTAGGCGGCTTGCAATCTGGTAGCTTACATAGAAAATACAACTCCATTTTGAGTATCTCGATGGAGAAAGCATCACTTGAGAGAAGAAATTATCTATTTCAAATAACAAGGCAATTCAGTCAATTTCTCTTAAAGTAAAGTCAATGTGTCGTCCACCTCTATCATTGGCAACATTGATAAAATTTCTTTCCAAATGGCATACGCTCAACAAAGCAAGCACACTCTTGAGAAACTTGCAATACGGTAGCTCAATCTGGCCTTTAATGCAAGATATATGGAAATAATATAATACCTACTATTGTGCTAATTTTCATTGAATTGCCCCCTTTTTGTTGACTGATATTATCAATTCCAAAAGGGCACAACATATGGCTTACATCCTCTTGGTTTAAATTGATTGATAAAATCATTTAAAGTTGTCTTGAAAAATTCAAGACAAGACTCATCGTACTCAACATGTAGTACACATCTTAGACCATGCATATTGAGATAAAAATGCATACTAAATAAGGCAAAAGAAAAATTCCGTACATATACTTTGTAGATTTTTGGATAAAGTGTCAAAGGGAATTCTTCCTTCTGAGTTGGCCATAAACACTACTAAATATAAGGAAGTATCTAATTTTCTTAATTAACCATCGAAGTCCCTATGCAAGTAAATCATGTGTACCACCGATCTTATAATATATTTACTTGTTGAATTAAATCTTCAAATCAATCTTTAGGATATGGAAATTGTGGTACTTCTATATTCAAAATTGTCTGAGTGACACTTAAATACTAACCCTTCCAAATCAAATTTTAATCCACTAAGTTTTGGTCAAAGTAAGATAAAAAAATTAAATGAGTATGCGGTGGTTGAGGTCCCTCCTTTGGGGGTGGTTATGTGCACAAGTCTTCCAAGCGATCATAGTTGTGGGTGATACCAAATATCAGTTCTATTTACGTCTTTAATCACACAAAAGAATCTTGGAAGCAATGAACTCTATGTTACCAAATCAGGTTTAAAGCTAGATATACTTTACTTGTGAGAAAGCATTCAAAATAAATACCTTTTGGCATATGAATGTTTCTTATAGTAGTTAGCCAATATCCTTGAGGCTAAATTAGTTAGTACTCTCCAAAATAATGTAGTTAAGAAAGCTCAAGTAGATATACTTGAGACAACGCATGATAAATAAGTACCTTTAGGCATATTTATGTTTCATATATTAGTTAGCTAGAACCTTTGGGGCTAAATTAATTAGTACTGACCAAAATAACTTAGTTAAGAAGAATCATTTCACATGAGCAATAGGATGAATGTGCCGGTCTCATGATCCTCATGGATATAATTTTTAGGACAACATACAATTAAGTTACCTATGCGAATTAAGAAGAAAGCAGACGACCCCATGGAGGGATCAACAACATGTGTTGCTCAAACAAGCCAAATTTTCAAAACAAGATTTTGGCCCCAATACAAGAGTCGACCCCTTATTTCAAAAATTCAATTTTTCAAAAATTTAGGCCCAGATTTGGATGTTACAGCACTTCCAAATGATCAATAAGTGACATACCAATATGTTTTTTAATAAAAATGGATTTAATATATATTTGATTAGATTTTTTGGACTTATTTTTTACCTTGTTTTTGTAAGTGACAAAATATCATTTTCTAACTCTAATGGTTTTTTTTTTTAATGTTGGAGAGATTTCTATTTAAGAAGATCTCTCACAAACTTGTTTTCAACATGCTACCAAAGAAAATTTTTGAAGTGCTCATGCTCCTAGACTCAAATTTGAGGTTTTAACCATCTCAAGCTCTCAAAGGAAGTCAAAATCTGAACTTGAGTATTTCCTCCTAAAGATAATAGTATCAATGTTTTTTCTTTTAAATATTGTTTAAATACTTAGAACTATGATTGTTGAATGTGAGCCTATTGATTCGAAGATCATATTTAAATCAATACTCAATTGATTGTTTGAATGGTTACCACTCAAAACTAGTTTTGCAGTCCCTTGTTTGAGCTTCTTATTTTCTAATCACATTATACATTCTTGTGTGTTGATTTATTAGGGTATTTAAAATGGTTTTTACATAGTATTAGAAGTTTGGGGTAGAATTTAAAAATTCAAGTATATACATGCATTTGCATTTAAATCTTAAATTGTATTTGATTGAGAATACTAAAGTAGTGTCATCGTACTTTTAAATCAATCACTGAGGTTTAGACTACTACTACACATGAGCTATACTTTCAAACCATTGATTCCATTGAGGTGAGTGCAACCCTTGTTTTAAAATCCAATCAAAGATTTACCTTGGACTTATATTTTGAAATCTAATGATTAAAGACTATTTGAGATTTTCTTACATAGATAGGTACATAGAATTGGTTGTGTTTATTATTTTCCCGTAGATTATAAAATCTACCAATTAGGGAGCTAGTAACCCATGTAAATTGGGTCAAGCATTGGGTAGATTTTATAATGTTGTAAATTGACCATCCTAACCTCAATTTCATTGAGTGCATCCATGTGTGGCTGAAAAAGAAATGTTGTGAAGAATTGCTACTATGATTGTCTGATATAAGTCCTCATGTAGCCAAGCACTCTTGAAACTCTCATTCTTAAGTCTAGGCTAGTACCTAATAAGTTATTATAAATCCTTGTGAAGCTCTAGGCTTGTGTAGTCTACTTTGCTACTAGAAACCCCTTTAATGGTCTGGATTATGTGCCTAGTTTGTGATTGTAAATCTAAGTAAAGATGAATTTTTGTGAGTTAGTTGTTGTTGTCAATTTAGTGGCATGAACGCCCAACACCCCCCCCCCCCCCCCCCCACAATATTTCTCCTTCATTGGACCTAATAGATTGTACCAGCTCCATTTTTCTCTTGCCTACTAGTCCCTTCCCTTCGTTAAAAGTTGAATGCATGTTGAGTCCTTTTTAAGAAAAAAATGTTAGTGGAAGCATTACTATTCCTATTGATAACTAATTTTGGTAACAAAAATATACTCAAAGTAAGGCACTTAAATAATAAAGGAATAAGCTAAGACCCCTAGTTGATTCCCCTTTTAGATCTAATTGCATTAAGATATTTTAAAGCTAATTATGAACATATAAACACCATAAAATAACTTAACACGAGGATTTAATGCCTCAAGAATCATCTTATCATTAATATGAAATAGACAATAATCCAATTGTGAAAAAATGTACCCTTTAAACAAAGTTTATTGTGACCATATTGAGTTTAAACCTCTCATTATCACCTCATTTGTCATGGACATAAAGCTTCTTTGTGCCTCCATGATGAGATTTCTCCCAAATATTGTCTTTTAAATATTGACATAGTCATGCTCCTCACATTTTTCTTCCAATAAGAACTTATTACGCTTAAGTTTTGTGATTTTACTAGAACTCATATGCAAATTTTGGTTTACTTCCTCTTGGCCACAACTATGCTTGCCTCTTTTTATCTTTTAATTAGTTTTTATGTGAACATAATCTTCTCTTTCCTCAAGCACTTTTAAATAGTTTTGGATTTCCTTAATTTGGTCCACTTACCCAAGGGTGCCTATATCACCAAGACATATAACATATCAAGTGAGACGTATTGGATATATGGTATCGTAGAGCCCTGAAATATGATACATGTCTTATAAAGTGCAACACATGGTGCAGACAGTATGTATCAGATCGAATATTATTCGATATGTTACCTGACACCAATATATACCATCTTGCCCACTATGTCAACTTTTTTTTGTTTCCTTTTAGTAGCATCATATCTTTGTAAAAAAAAAATATATATACATTTCCCATACTTATGGTATTCTTGTTTGATGTTAGTTACACAAAATAATTTTGCATCAATTAGTAATGAAAAGCTTTATTTTGTGGCTGCTCTTTCCAACCTTATACATTTGTTTAAGGCACAAGAAATGGAAAATAGCCATAAAGCTTAAAATTAGTATCTTCAAACAAATTTATCCAGATGACATTTCTTCATAAATTGTTACATAAACCATTTTTATGCTGTTCTTATTTTTAATTTCTTATTTTATTATAATGTTAGATCCTGATACTTTAATTGTTGAATCTTAAGATTTCCCAAATCAAGTAGCAATTCTTGAACTTCTTGCTAAAATTTTTCCTTTGGTTTAAATTTATGGAAACATTTGTAACTGTTAGAAAAAAATATAAAAAAATACAAATACAAAAGTCTTTATCCACATAGAGATATTTTTCTCTTGAATGCCATCTATTTGAAATAATGAAATGAAAAAATTAAAAAGCCCCTTATTTCTCCTACAATAGGTATCATTTAATATCAAAGCATTTTTCCACATGAACTGGGGTTGAGACTAATCATAGGTGGTAGTTGTGATTGGCATTTGTAGAGGCTTTGAAACAAAAGGCAATGATTAATCTCGTTAACGGGATTCATTCATAATTAATCCTTCAGTGAACAAATGGACAAATTATTTCCTTCTAATTCAATTGAAATATGTATAATTTTTTTGTCCAAAAAAAAAAAGCCTTTGAATATATTTTTCCAATTTTTTGTCCTAAAAATAGATTGACTAACACAATATTTTTTTTGTTATTTCACGTCACAAACATCGGTGCATAACAAACAAAAGGTCACTCAATGTACTTTCAGCATAAAAGAATCTTCACTCAGAAGAAAGACAGTATTACCAAGCTACCAGAAAATATTATTCACCATATACTCTCTTTTCTTCCATTGAAGTGTGCAATGAAGACTTCAATTCTATCTAGGCAATGGATCAACATGTGGAAACCCTTATGGATATACACAACTATTATAGACTTCGATGAGGAATTCACAAACAATTTAAAGAAGACACATTATGTACAAGTTGTCCACCAACTTTTACAGCTTCATACTCTAGACAAGGTTAAGAAGTTTCACATGTTCTTTTCTCCCGGTGATAGACACTCGTCTGATCTCATAGAGTGGATTGAGTTTGTCAAAGTTAGAGTTGGAGACCTTGTGCTTGATTTGAATGGAAATGTAAGGCACTCCGACTCGACAAATGATGATGATATCAGGTGGGGGATGAATAAATTCAGAATGCCAAACTCTTTGTTCTCTAGTCTATCAATATCATCTCTCGACTTAACTTGGTGCATACTAGAGCCTCCGCATGATTTAAAGGGTTACAAAGCCCTAAGAAGTGTTGCTCTCAATGGTGTGACAATTAATGGTATTCAATTAGGTGAGATAATTCTTGGCTCCCCTCTTCTTGAGGACTTAACTATCAGTTACTATGACTCCCTGAAGTCAATAAAGATTGACCATCTTCAATTGAAGAGATTAACACTAGAGTCATGTTTTGATATTGAAGAGATGGAGATAAGAACGCCAAACCTGAAGAATCTTTAGTACAAGGGTCAAGTTTGTGACAAGCCTATTTTCATTGATGTCTCCTCCATAAATGAAGCTACCCTACAGCTCATCGTGGTTGACTACAAGTTGCATCTCTGGCAGAATTTATTGACGAAGCTTTCACATGTAAGCTCCCTAGAAGTTAAAGTCACAAGTACTCATCCGGTACGTTTCCATCTGCCCATTTCTGTTTTTGTAACAATACATATTCTGGTTTGGTCAACCTGACTAGTTCCTCGTCTATGATACTCCTTGCTGAAGGGTCATGTGATGACGTTCTTTTACATATTTGGAGTTGATCAAGCTAAGATGTTTAAGCTTTTCAGTTACACCCTTTTGTCCTTTTTCTCCTTCAGAAAAAAAGATCTATATAAAGGTGAACTTTTATAAATGTCCTAGGCATGTAATCATATAATTTTGTTCCTATTTTTTGACATCCTGTTTCCACTAGCAACACATAAGAGGAGATAAATTTGGTTGTTTTCTTAAGTGGAACCCCTCATTGGCTGCTTGCTCAATTTATCACTTTTTTCTCAACCGAACACTGGAGTCATACCCGTAATACAAAAGTAGTCAATGGAGTCATCATTTTTCATTCGTTTATCAGATATCTAGATACAACGATATCAATGAATGTCATGTCACCAAGATGACTTCTGGTGCATTAGTCATGCAAATGTTTTACATTTTGTGGCAGCTAGAGCCCTCTTGAATGTTTTTTCTAGTGTCGGCATATAGGAATCTGACACTTTAGTATTTAACGAAGAAGAGAATTTTTCTCAAAAATGGGATAGTGAAAATCTCTACCTCTTCGTCACTCTTGCCTGATTGTGTGCATATGGCAAGTTGCAATTCTGTTGTATGGTGACTACAATGTTTACGTTGTTAAATCCTCTTAAAGTTAACTATTTTTTTAATTATGCATTGCACTTTCCTTATATTCCCAGGTCCTCCAAGAACATGAAAAATAGAAATTGTCATTGGTCAAACTACTGAAGCACGGGCACTTATCTTCTAAAGGTGAAATGCATTCCTTGGGCTTCTATTAAATTTAGTTCACTTGTTTTGCTATTTTTTTGTAGATGCAAGATCACTTCCTTTTGTTGAGTTCTATTGGATTGAGAAAGTATAGATCTTCACCTTTTGTTTTGAACAAGCTTTTATCGCTGGTTTCAATGATGGGAAATAGTTGAGCAGATTTTGCTTCTCCTTGTTTCAGATCTCTTCGAGATCTACTGAAAATAGAATTTGAATCTGCGTTTGGGTTTTCTTTGTCTCGCCTCTTTAAATCTACCTTATGTATTAAATTTTGGTTAAATCAGACTTTGTCCTCTCAAATCAAGGAGATAAAGAGGAAGAGAAGATGTCATGCTGAGTTGACTTGATTGTTCTTTCTCTCTCACAGTGGAAAAGATTTTGTAGCTTTCTAGTGTGTTTGTTGCTCTACTGGCCATCATGAAGAGGAAAAGGCATCAGAGATTATGAGGAAACAAGCTCATAATTCTATTCATCGGGTGAATGACATAGAATAGAATTTCATGGTGAGGAACAAAAAATTTAGGATCATTATTAGGTTAGTTGTTTAAGTTTTTATCAGTAATTTTAGTATTTATTATTCAATCATTTTTAGCATCAGGATCATTTTTAGGTGTTTCTCAGCAATTTATGTATTTATAACTCAACCAATTTTGTTTTGAATCTACTTGTGTTGTGATACACACATATCTCTTTTTAATAAAAAGAGACATTTTGTTTCCATTAAAGTCCACTATTTGAAGATTTGGTTATTTTTTAAAACCACAAGTTTTCATTTTCTTCAACGACAAGTAAAACAAGTTGATGAGTCACATAGATCCAAGTTGGATTTTAATCATTTGAAGAAAAAAAAGGTTAGAATTTCAAAAAAGGGTTATTTATGTATTTATATGATTTCATATTTTTAATATTATATTTATTTAATAACTTACAGAGAAATTAAATATTATAAAAGTAACATTTAATTATGGGGGTATTTTGGTACTTTTATGATAGTTTTTTATTTGATATATTTAATTAAATATAAAACTTATTTTAAAATTTTTATTATTAATTAAGTAAGATATAAACTATTTAACTTAAAAGTATTTTATTAGTAAATTATTTTTTTACTTTCCATTATATTTTTAAAGAGCATTCTAACACACAAAAAATTATTTTCTTGTGTACTTTCTCTTGAGCACATTAACACAAAGGAGTGCATTCTCTAAAGAACCCTAGATTTCGCTTTCTCTCTCTCTCTTTCCCTACGAACCTGTATGGAACCCACATAAAACAAAAGAAACTACAATAAAAGGAGAGAGAAAATTATTTTATGTTGTTTGGTAGCAAAGAATCTGTTGAAGAGAAGATATGGAAGCCTCTTACATGACTCTCACTATGAGAAGTCTTACAAATCCAAAATTTATTATGAAGGAGATCTCATAGAAGAGTTTTAGTTTAAAGGTGTTTTAGTTATATTAGTCTTCTATTTATGTTGAGTTATTTAATTAAGCTAGGACTTATCTTTAAGTGTTAGAGTTTTGGTGTAATTGGGACAAGAGTAGTTTAATTGTAATTGGACTCTACTACTTTCCTCTATTATAAATAGGGGTTTATGTAATCTGATTAGCCAAAACTTATGCTGAAAAAAACATATGGGATAGTTATATTGTGCACATATGTGGCCAATTCTTCAGTGTTATCCGCAATGAAAATAGTTGATGCTCCCACCTTCTAAGCACTCCAGACTTTCAGTGCAAAGTAGCAATCTTTAAGATCAAAAACAAGGAAAAGAACAATTATGAAGAAGATAAGGAGAATTCAATTAAAAAATACTGAAGTGAAGCACCTGCATACTTTCTGGGACAGCCCTGATCTTTCCCCGGAAGGAGATGCCAAAGATTATCAAAGTTTTCACAACCCTATTGATTATCGTTCGCCTGGCAGTGTCATGATTCCCCTTCATACTTTCAGGGGGAGGTCACTCTTTAAGCTGGTTCCCGGCGCCGAAAACAAGAACAAGCATAGGAAGACAAGAAAGCAGCGCCAAATCTCACGGCTACCTCAAGGAGGAAATAGATAGTGATTACATTGGTGGATTATTGATGTGACAATCGTGGTCCTTTCCCATTTTTAAATCTCTTTACTGTATACCTTCCAATGGCGTTGGGTCGTGTACAAAGATGCAAAAATGTTAATCGCCAAGAACAACCTCTTCCACTCTTTAAGCTGGTTCCCTTTACAGTATACTACTGACTTATACTTTATATCTTGGGGTCAAGTCATTTTGGATAAGCCTTGGACCCAACTTTACAAACTCGATTCTCTATAGTCATTATCTCGTCAAACTGAAATTGCAACTTGGTTCTACGATTTTTTCATTATCTCTTTCGTTTCTTTGAAGATCCTAAATCAATCTGATTTTATGTTCTCTCAAAATTTCACTCAACTCTCATTTTGCTTAAGAGGTTGACGTGGTGAGAGGAGGGGTTGCGATGTTGGTGAACTCCGATATCCTCTTGACCTCATTCTTTTGGTATATAGATAGATCTAGATATATAAATAGATATAAATATAGATGAGGTGAGCCATAGTTACAACTAGCACATGTAAAATACCTCAGATAGGAAGTAGTGCATCATCTCTTCAATGCAACAAACAAACCTGTTGAGGGGACAAGTTATGGAATAAATATTAATCCTAGAGAACATTCATTACTATACACTGAAAACGAAAGCAGTGAAGATTGATCATCTTCGGATGAAGAGATGGAGATAAGTAAGCCGAACCTGAAGAGACTTGGGTACAAGGGCCAAGTTTGTGACAAGCCCACTTTCAACGACATCCCCTCCTTGGATGAAGCTACCGTGACGCACACCCTTGACCTTGACTTCTACTTCGAACTATCCAGAGATGTAGTCCACTTGAACTCAAGTTTTTGCCCAGAAAATACATTGAATAACCTAATATTTTTTTGTTATTTCATATCACAAATAGCAGTGCATAACAAACAAAAAGTTAGTCAATGAACTTTCAGCATAAGAGAACCCTTCATTGAGAAGACTGACAGTATCATCAAGGTACCAAAAAATATTATTCACCACTTACTCTCATTTCTTCCATTGAAGTGTTCAGTGATGACATCAATTCAATTGAGGCAATGGATAAACATGTGGAAACCCCTATTGATTTATAACACTATTATAGACTTGATGAGGGTAGAGTTTCTGACCAGCCAATTTTCAAAGATCCCTTCCTTGAATGAAGTTAGCAAGATGCTCATCCTTGACCTCGTCTTCTTCTTCGATCTATCCAAGGATGTAGACCTCTTGAACTCAAAATTTTCAAATTGAATGATCAACCCATTCAGCTACTACCTTGAACCATCATGTTTGTCAAATCGAATGCTCAACCCAACCAGTTTAGCATCTAGACTGGTTGAGTTGAGCATTTCAATTTGAAAAAATGGATAGTTCAACTTGTCAATATCTTAGGTAATGGCGGAGCTCTAGTAAAATTCTTGTTAGGACTCCGTAGTGTTTACCTATGATAAGCAAGCAAACAAACTTAAATAGAGTTTAGATGATTTAAGAAACCACCATTAAAGAAAAAAACAAAGAAAGATTCAAATAGCAATGGAGAGAGTATCAGAATTGCACATTGTAAATAGACGAACCAATGAGAAAAGGCTTACAAATGGATCGATTGTAGTATAGCAATGTTGTTCATCATCTTTGCAGCAATTCTTTAGAAAAATGCAAAAGAAGAAGAAGAAGAAGATGAAAGTAAAGACAAAACACTCTTGATTATTTTTCCCTACTCTCATCGCTCTTAAGTGTCTCTTGCTTTATATAACTCTTGGTTACACATTTTTGACCATAACAAACAATGCAGTCATTGAATGCACTTGTAAAATTTGGTGTAACAAACCTGAAAATTAGCTATAACTTGTAAGACACCAGGAAATTGGTTGTCACAAACCTAAAGACGGGGCTTGACAGATTTTCGACGATTTTTCCCTACCAGTTTTCGGGCAAGCTGACCTCCATTAAAACAATATAAGAGTAGTAGGTCGATCCCCAAGAAGCAAGAATAGAGCAAGATTCGACTACAAAGATGGAAAATGTGGACTAAAGGAGGATGGTATGATCCGGCAATTCTACAAGGCAGAAGAGAGCAAGTCCTACCTCAGTTATATATAAACCAAAGAGGCTACCTATTCTAATCGGATTTGGAATCCTTGTTTCCCTAGAGTTTCCTTTTACGTAATACTTGCTAAACATGGAGCTCTACTTTCCTTCCTTGATATTTCGCTGGTTGGAGATTTCATAGTTGATAGTTTTTAAGTCATGATGTAGTACTAGCGCCAGTATTTTGAATTTTTGTCATCTATTGATGCCCCTTGTTGTGCTATGGAGACAAAGTTAAAGGATAGATTGAAAAAAGTTTAGAATTATGCAATTGAAACATAAATCTCAATAACTAAAATTATATTTTAATCTTCAACATGCAAAAGAAGAAATTCATTAAATATTACTTTGAATTGTTGTAGCTTTAAAATTTTTATGTAATTATTTGATAGATTAATTAAATATTACTTTATAGGTGGGGTACCATTGCACAAAAGTAAAATTTTCTCAAAAAAATTATAGAAATGGAATTGATCAAAATTTTAAATTTTAGTGGTTTTAAGAAATTCTCACTCAATATGCCCTACATGAAGGTTGTTGTTGTCCAATCTAATTACACCCAATTAGCAACTCATGTAATAAGAAGGATTTTTTGGAAAATTATTATTATTTTTATTATATTTCAAGGAATTGTACTCGAATATTGGATTTCAAATTTTTATTTACCTGAATAATGACTTTTTAAACTTATTTCCCAAATTATCTGATTTCAACCTTTGGAATCCTCATGCGATTCATCAACTTCCCACGTTAGTAAAACTTGTTCATATAGCACCATGCCAACCCATCCTTTAAAACCTAAAATTTTTCCTTTCCCCATTAAAACCCAAAATTCCTCCTTTCCCCATTAAAACCAAATTTTGCACGCATAGGACAGGTTTTATAGAAATTTTGTGAAGTAAAGGTCTTATAGAAGAATTCTAAGTTCTGTAAGTAAAGCATATTGGTTCATGCTGTATTTTTTACTCTTCAAGTATTTTGTTTGTTCCAATTCGCTTCTCATTGTTTTCTCTAGAAAAGGTGAGTCTGCCAATGATAACTATTGTGACTTTCTTGGAAATCTTCTTTCACGTTGCTTGCTAGTCAGATGGAACCCAACACTATTCTTTCCTCCAAAAACCCGAGACCCCCTCCTAAGCGTTTCTTTCTTCATAAATCAAGTCCCTGATTCGATTCTTAGCAATCCTTCCCTCGATACTGCAGTTTCCCTGCTCCCCTCAAATTATAACTTCGAAATTCATAAATCAATATGGTCAATTGTATCTTCCGGCACCAAAAGGGTCGCCCTTCAATTCATCGATGGTCTCCTCATGTACTCACTTGTTCTTTCCGAAATTTTTGAAACCTTTGCTTCTGTTGATGAGTGCATTATTCTAGTTGACATCACATATGGGGTATGCTACTGTGTGGATGATTTTTCTGGATCTTTTGATCCATTACAGGCATAGCTGTTTAGTCCCAATAGATTACACCAAAATCCCTGCTTTATATGTTTTCATTGAAATAAAAATTGAGGTAGACCATATCATTAATACAATTAAAGCTTTTTTTTTGTGACAAAAAGATTGCAGTGGCATGGACCATCCAATTCTCAGCAGTTGTAAGAGCCGTTAAATCTACTTTAGCTGACTCTAGTATTGATATCATTGTTCCACAGTCTAAACCTTTGTCTTCAGTGGAAGTGCATCTACTACATGTCCTAATAGTGTTGCAGTTGATGTTGTTGTATTTGTTGCAGATGGTAGATTCCATCTAGAGGCATTTATTATAGCAAACCCCCATATTAGGGCATTTCAATATGATCCATATCTCAAAGTTTTCTTCTTGGAAGAATATGATCTTAATGGGATGAAAGAAGCTCAGAAAAAAGAAATATTGAATACAAGGAAAGTTAAATCTTGGGGTATTGTGGTTGGGACGTTCGGGCGATAGTCCATATATACCTCATGCTTCCAAACCCTGTTGGGCAACCTATTCCCTATATTCACCTATTTGACCAAGAGATCGAGCATTTTTTTGTCTTATTCGAAGATCCAAATGTTATAATATCGAGCAATTTGTGGTCTTCTTACAACCATTTATAATCTAAATCCGAGATGGTCCTCATCAAACCACAAAAAATAAAATACCATGTGGTGGATATTTAAACACCTGAATCTCCTCTCCACATGGCAAAATCATTCTACATCACTTCAAAAATTTTCAACAACATTCTAAAACATTTCAAGATTAACCAAACTATTTCCATTGTAGATAAACTAAACAGTGCAAAAACACACATATCAAGTCCAAATTCACTGAACATCCCTGGTAGAGTCCCATATGATTTCGCAGTCATTACAAATTGGACCTCTCAGACATGGGGGGTCGGGTTTCGTTGGCTTATGGACGCCTATGTAGGCGACTCAGCATTGTTTGAACTGGACTCAACACCCCAAACCCTAAACCCTATTGACCCTAAACCCTAATTCTAGAACCAGAACCTACACCCTAAAACCTAACCTTAAAAAACCCTAAAAGCCCAAAAACCCAAAAACTGAGAACTCTAAAAAAATTTAAAAAAAAACTAAACCCTAAAAATACAATAAACCCTAACCCTAATCCCAAAATTAAACCCTACGAAGACAAAATTGAACCATAAACCCCAACCCTAAATCCCACAATTAAGCAACAATTAATACACATTACGTACAAAATTTAAAATTAAATCAAATACAACACTAAAATAATAAACAAAGTTAGGGTATAGACATACCTTCTTAAATTTTGGGAAAACCGTAGTCGAAGGGTGAAATCGAAGCCGAATCGAAGTAGAATTGAAGAAATTGACGCTGAAATGTCAAAAATCAAAGAAAATTGAAATTGAAATGGGGGAAATCAAACGAAATCGGGAGGTATTTTGGGCGAAGAGAGAATAGCTACAGGGAGAAGGGAGTGGGAGGCCGAGAGGACGTTCACAATGAGATGGAGAAGGGAGAAGGGAGATGGAGGACGAGAGGGAGGAAAAAAATTTCGGAGGAAGAAGAGACGAGAGAAGAATTAGACCGAGAGAGGGAAGAGTGCAG
Organism: Aristolochia californica; assembly: GCF_029961685.1. NCBI lineage: Eukaryota > Viridiplantae > Streptophyta > Magnoliopsida > Piperales > Aristolochiaceae > Aristolochia > Aristolochia californica. The sequence continues at coordinate 24,519,059 of NW_027181771.1, forward strand.
AAGAGAGACTGAAAAGAAAAAATTTGACGAGGGTTCGAGGCATCTTGCCCGCTTCATCCAAATGATTCTCAATATACTGCGGAATCCAGATTCTTGAAATTAAACTGTAGAGATGATTTTTGGGTTCTTTTGATTCATCAACAAGAATCATGCGCTGGTGCTCCACTAACGATGTCAGGTGATGAACTGAGTAATGCGGCTGAAGTTCATCACCTGCGTGAGTTGACTAACCTCTCCTATTAGAACTGAAGTCAATTACTTTGTGTGTTGTTTTCCTAGAGTGAGCACAAAGGTGATCTGAAATTACTCAGCATTAACATCATATATGCTGAAAATTCAATCTTCTACATGTCTAAAAACTATTTTATGAGTTGATGGGTTAGTTCATTGGAAAAAGAGAATAGAAACTGATTCTTATTACATTAACTGAAATTGCAAAAATGTTTTAGCTTGCTTATCTTACTCAAATTTTTTTCTTTCTACCACATTTATCAAAATGCCAAATTTTATTGATCGCACCCATTTGTGTTACTCTCCATCCTACTAATCCCTTCCCTAGCTTCCCTCTTCCCCCGTGTTCTGTCGGTCTTTTCCACATTCTTTCCATAAAATAAAATAAAAAATTAAAATCTTAAGAAAAAATCGAGATATAAAAAATTAAAAAGGAGCGCTATGTGATTGGATTAAAGAAATAAAATGTTGTTCAGTCGTGTCAAAACTTAACCGAACTACATTAATAATGGAAAACAAAACAAAATCATAGTTTTTTCCCTCATCTCTTCTACCTGAACATTTCGAACCGTTAAAAAATAAAACAAACTATATATAAAAATATGTTTTGTTGCCCCTAACCGCAGCATTACGAGGGAGAAATTAGCAGGTGGCAAAGGAAAAAAGGGTAAAAATGGGTGCAACAAGAGGACTTCTAAGGAGGTCACCCATCCAAGTACTGCCGTCGCCAAAACACATTTAACTACGGAGTTTTGATGGGATTCAGTGCATTAGTGTTGGTATGATCGCACCCGTTTGTGTTTCCCTCTCCATCTTACCAATCCCTTCCCCAGTTTCCCCCTCCCCCCGTATTTTTCCGGTCTTTTCCACATTCCCTACATAAAATATAATAAAAAAATAAAATCTTCAGCAAAAATCAGGACATAAAAATTTAAAAGCGTTATGTCGTTGGCTTAAAGAATAAAATATTTATCATTCGTGTTGAAACTGAACAAAACTACAATATTAACGAAAACCAAAACAAAATAGTACTTTTTTTATTTTCTCCCCCTCTTCTCTTCTGCCCAAACGTTTTGAATAGTTAAAAAAGAAAACAAACTATATATACAAATATTTTTTTCCGCCCCTAACCGTGGCATTACGAGGGAGAAATTAGCTAGTGGCAAAGGAAAAATGGGAAAAAACGGGTGCTACACGAGGACTGCCTAGGAGGTCAACCATCCTAGGTCTAGTCTCATCCAAGCGCACTTAACTTTTGAGGTCTGATGGGATCTGGTGCATTGGTGCTAGTATGTTCGCACTCGTTTGTGTTACCCTCTCCATGCTACCAATCCCTTCTCCGGCTTCACTATACCCCCGTGTTCTGTCGATCTTTTCCACATTCCCTACATAAAATAAAATAAAAATTATAATCTTATGCAAAAATTGAGATATAAAAAATAAAAAAGGAGCGCCATTTTGTTGGGTTAAAGAATAAAACATTGATCGTCTGTGTCGAAAGTGTAGCAAACTGCATTAATAAAGAAAAACTAAAAAAATTCATACTTTTTTTCTTTTTTTCCCCTCTTCTCTTCTACCCAAAAGTTTCAAACCGTTAAAAAAGAAAAGAAATTATATATACAAATGTGTTTTGTCACCCCCCTAAACGCAGCAATGCGATGGAGAAATTAGCTGGTGACAATGAAAAATAGGGCAAAAAGAGGTGCAACACGAAGACTTCTCAGGAAGTCACCCATCCTAATTATATAACTAGAATGTGTTTGATTAATTAGATAAGTAAGTTATTACTACATTTTCTATTAAATAATTGATTATTTATTACATTAAATAGGTCACTTGGCCGATTAATTAGCATAAATCATCGGGTATTAAATTATTTCTTACTTAATCAGTAATTATATGATTAGTAAACACATAATGTCATTAATTAATTAGTATTAGCTATGTTCAAGATAGTTATGTATTACATTAAATGTGTTATTTAATTAATCCCGACCCAACCCTTGCCCCCCACCCAGGCGTGGGTGAGGATATAGGTGAGGTGCGTGGGTGAGCCACATAGGCAAGGCACGTGTGTAGGTGAGTGGCACGCATGCATTCAAGCTGTAGAGGCTGGCTATCAATTTCTTTGTCTCGTTTAAAATTTAAATTTTAACTCGGATCGATTCAAATGCTCTTGAATTATATTTTATGAGCTTATTTAGGCATTTGTGATAATGCCAAGTTTGAATTTAAATAAAGGGGTAAACCTCGTACTTAGGTGGGAAGATCATACTGATCCATGTAAGATGAAGGGATAAGGATTCTTATCCCTAGTTTGCATATAAGTAGGTTTTGTAACCACAAGTGTAAACCATCTTCATTTTATGCAAAGAAGTTTCCGTTATTTTCAAAGCTCTTTTTTTTTGTTCTTTTAAGTTATTTCTTGTTCATTTGGGAGGCAAACTAGCCTTCTTTCATCATAGTAAGTTAGGCCATATGTTGGGATTCTAAGAGTGTCCATGAGGAAAGATTTTTTTGCTCGAAGGCCATATGAATATGATACTGCAGTTAACTCCAACTAATTTTCTAGTTAAACTCCATGGTGCATTCCCCCTTTCTCCAAGGTATATCTCCATTGTATTTAATTTATTATTAAAATTCAAGTAATTTTTTTGGGTCAATTGTTTAGTCAAACTCTTGTGGCCAACATTTTTAGTCAATTTTGTGCTCCATTGGTTAGTTACTATTCTGGTTAATTTTGTGTTATCATTCTACTTCTTTTGTCACCTTCTTGGTATAAAACAATGGTCACTTTTGTTAGTCCTCTAGAAATTCTAGAATTTTGAAATAGGTAATGAAATTTCTTGTATTTTTTTTATCACTTAAGAGCACTGGCTATACTTCCTACATAGAACAAGAGTGCACCCAACAGTCAGAGTGAGTTAAGTTTTTTTATTCACCAAAGTAGTATATTTTTGTGAGCTACCATTAAAATTGTAAATACTCTTTCTTTTTTTCTTGCACTAAAATTGGGCATTTCTGCCTTTGAAATTGAAAGGAATCTTTTTTCAAACATATACCATTTTGAAAGGAATATATAGTTTTATCGTTTCGCTAGAGTGATGCTTTCTTCTCTTATATTTGCTATGTACAATTTGATCCTCTTTAAAAGGAAAGGGTCACTTAATGGAGAGAAGTAGAAGGAGAAGTTCAAAAGAAGAGGTGTTGAGAAGTAGTGGTGGTAAATTTTTTTTAGAAATAAAGAACATCTAAGTAAGGAGGAGGATAGAGATGAAGGTTAGGAACTCCAATTTGAGAGGAGTGTTGAAGAAGCAAATATGGAAGAGTCTAATATGATTTTCATGGTAAAGGAGTCTCATGGTGGAAGAATTAGTATGAAAAAGTCTTATTTGAGTCTCATGGGAAAGAAACTTACATAAGAAATCTTTTGATTCTATTAGTTTTTTGTAATAGTGATTTACTTTGTTTCGTATTTGGAGTTTTATTCAAGTTGTAAGTGGAACATGGGTAGGTTTAATTTTATTTTGATTCTGTGAGTTTTCTCTATTATAAATAGAGAAACAATGTACTCATTATACAATCAATTAATTGTTTTCTCTCTTAATATTTTAAGAATCAATTCCTATGCCTAATATTTTTAATGACTCAAATAAAACATAGTATAAAAATAAGATATCCAATTATAACTTCATAACATGAACTAAAAGCATGGTTCTCCTCATTTGTGCTAATTTAACTCATGACATTACCAGAGGATTTCATAAAGAACAACAAATTGAATAACCAAAACGTGTTAGTACTTTATCAACTAGAGTCTAATATGTTAATCTTATAAAAAAGAAATAGAACATGAGATGAAGAGCTGATATGAAAGAGTCATATATGACCAACCAAGAGAAAATGTGATGACTTTGCTAATGAAAGAGTCATATATGTCAATGCTATTTAATAGAAGAAATGACCAACAAAGAGCTTAATTATTACCATTCAGAGGAATAATATTGGAGGAATCAAAATTCGGAACATATAAAGTTTGAAGAATAACAAAATAAACAACAATGCTTACTAAAACATGGAATGGAATAGTAAATTGAATATTTACCCCCGTAAATAAATTCAAAAAAATAAATCAACATGTGATTAGGCTTAGATTATAACACATAAACAATTTATATCACTTTATAATGGCATCATAAATTTATCTCTAAAGGAATTTTCTATTGTTGTGGGCGACTAACCAATTGTTTTAAATGTTTCTATCCAATCCAAATTAATCACTTAAATATAACAATTACTACGTGAGGTTAAATTATAAGCTTTTCATGGTTATTCTCAAGTTTGTATGTCATTAACTTTATGTGACTAAACTTAATGTCACTAGACATTTTTCATAATTAAGAATGTTGTGGTTATTACTTAATTATTCAAATGTAAACCAAAATATTACATCAAAATAATTGACTAAAATTTATGCCAATTATTAATTTCTTATATTTAGGTCGATCATAATATGCATAGAAGATTAAGTATGCATAAAAACAAAATAAATTTTTATACAGATAAAAATTAACTACGCATGCATATTAAACATTCATATATGCATTTCCAATTATTTAATCCATATGTACTAAAAAGAAAAAGAATGAAAACTAAAATATTCTATTTTTCCTGTTATTTATATATGAATTAAATGTATCCAATGATAACACTGGGCTTGGATGGACCATGAGCACGTTTGTGCTCTTGCGCGTATAGTGGTGCGGGACAGCCGGCGAGCACGATGTCGTGCTCCAGGCGATCCAATGAGAGCACGGAACACCGGCGCACATAGCACAGGTCTCTGCTATGTTCGCTCGTGCTGCTCTCGGCTGCTCATAGCCAGACATCTCGTTTGTTCGGGACTCTACTCACCATCCCCACGCCGCCGTCTCCTTCCTCTGGTGCTATTGTCACCAGTGTGCGTCCGACGAGTGCAACAAGTCGGTGTACACAGGCTTCCATTACAACGTCTCTCTCTCTGTGCTTTGTGACTGCTCCTCTTGGCTGTGCTTCGACGCAAATTCTGGTGTTCATTGCCACCCACTGAAGCAATGTTTCTCAATCGAGAATCAGTTGTGTGCAATGCCGGTCTCCAGGCGATTGAAGTGAGGAAATGGACCAACCGGGAGTCGGGAAGAAAATGTGCACAAAACGTCGATGGTTCGATGCCAGTGCACACAACGAGGCCTGTCGTTCAACTCCCCTCGTCGATGATCCCCTTTGTAGACCCGAACGACGGCTAACAGCTTGCTGTGGGCATTTTCTTCCCTCGAGAGCATCTATTCCCACTAACATGCCGGCACCTCCAGCGCACTAAGTGAAACCTACTCTGACGCACCAAATGCAGTCATCCTATCAGGCCGGGAACGCTGTTCGGAAACATCATTGCCTCTCTTGGACGCTGTATAGCCAGGGAGCGCCAACGTGATTGAGATCCAATAGGCACACAATGTATTGACAGTCGCACGTGCCACCACTGGCGATCAAAGAAGCGCGGGCCTCATAAGGCCTCATCGTAAGGCTACATCCTCCTCTACACAAAAACGACACGTAAATTTTTATTTTTTTTACGGCAGAATAAAAACATAGACAACATTTTACAAAAATAAATAAATAATGAAATTGTAATCAAGATGAGAGATTCCAAATGAAAATCAGAATTTCTAAAGCAATATAAAATTCGTAAAAAGAAAATCGGAAACCCAAGATGCATACCTTTAGTCATGGTAGACAAAATTCCAGGAATTTGTAGAGAAACCCGTTGATGGAGAAAACTCGGGCTTATTTCTAGACCAAATCCCATTTAACGTATAATCCAAACTCAGGCTCACTATCCTTACATCTATGGGAAACTACCTAATAATGGGTTAAACCTAAAAAAGGGAAAAAACTATCAAAGGGGTCATGGGCCATTCTGAAAGGAGGGAGTGGAGGAAGAGTCATGAGATACTTGGTAATTGGATTGTAGAGATAGTAACTGAGCTTGAGATTAGTGTGGATTTTCTTGCACTAGAAGATGACCCCATTGCATGAACCCATATTCTTGATGTTCTGATGTGAAGGGAAGATGAGGGAGTCTTGGAGCGTGAGTGCTCCTTTGTCATCCAAGTGACAAAACATACATTCACGTGTGAAGCCATAGTCGTAGTATTTGAGATAGACTAAACCGAAGTCAATTGATTTGGCAGTGAAAGAAGCTAACATTCTTGATCATATTATGTCATTTCTTTAAAATAGCTTCGCACTTGAGCCGTCATTTCTTGGGTAGACGTGAAAAAATTTCAAGTGAGATGTCTTTGTTCAGGACTATGGAGTCTGGTCCACTGCACACGACTCTGTTGCTGAAACAGAGTTGGTGTACGAATAGAGTCCCTCAACCGGAAGACTTCGTCTCTATTGCCAAAACAGGGACGTTACGCGTAGAGAGTCTTGTATTTCATTGTTTGTTCACTATTGAGAATAATCATAATTTGTTTTATTTTTTGTGATTTCTCGTTTGCTTAGACAAAGAGGGGGTGAGGGCACATAGAATACATTTTGAAAAGATTTTTGGCGGGAACAAGGTAGGTATGTTACCCACTTTGGGGCGTTGACCGGGAATGGCAAGTCACCTCATGGTTGGCAAACTGCATGTGCTCTTTCATGAATTGCGTGGCGACTTGCAAGTTGGAGTGGAAATTGGAAAGTGGCAAAAAAGTGTAGAAAAGGCAAGATTTAATAGGCACTCTGTTGGCTGTAAGCCGTTGCCATCGCCTATGCCCGAGCTGCTATGCGATGCTACTGGCGTAGCCGTTGCCGGTGTTGTAGGGCGGAACTTCAACTCTATTTCCGAAATAGAAACAAAGTACAAAACCGAGTCTCTCGGCAAAAAGACAGACTCGAGAAGAACGATGATGTTGCCTTCACTGTTGTAGGAGTTACAGTTCGTTGCCGTTATTGTTGCCGTTACTGGTGCTGCTATTCGACGTTGTAGTCGAAAGAACAGAGTCTAGGACTTACTGGAACTGAGAGGTTTACAGAACTCCCTTGGGATTTCGTATCGGTGCCTATGTGTGCACCAGGAAGACGAAGCGGGGAGAAGTTTTGGTCTCACCGAAACTCATTGAGACGAAATAGAGAGAAGACTCTCTCGGGTTGTATTTCTGGTGTGAGAAACATACTGTATTGTGATTCTTCAATTGATCTATAAAATCCTATATAGCTCCAATGGATGTAGGCAATTTGCCAAACCACGTAAAATATTGTGTCGTGCATGATTACTTGTTACTTGTCTTGTTGTCATCGACGATTTTTTCCTAAAAACTGGTATAAGAGCCGAAAGATTATAAGAAGCAAGAATATGATCTTCAATGAGAAGATTGTATACAAGGACAAGTCCAATACAGTTGCTGAAGCAGCTCCTCAGGAGTCCGATTTTGTCAGATTGGATGACCTACCAGAGGCCACAGTGCAGTGTAGAGATGCTAGTGATGGGGAGAGTGGGTCTAGTGCACCCGAAGAGAGTTTAAACACCTTATACTTGGTGTGAGTCCTTCATTTCCCATTACTAGCACTGAGTTTGCAGCTTCTTCCAGCATACCAATTTTCTTGTATATATCTATCAATATATCAAACACAAGAGCGTTGGATTCTTTACAATCTTTATAGCTATATAAGATTGAGTTCACAATAGCATCCACATGTGAATTGCCCAAGTGGGTGGCAATCATTTGCTCTAAGATACCATTTACAGGACCAAACAAACAGGCTTTACATAGATTTACAGTAGGTGTTGAAAAAGAAGTTAATGTTTGCGGGAGACCCATTTGAGACTGGGACCAGTGGAAGAAACTCAAGAGGAGTTTCGGGTCATTTACCTGTTTTTGGCGAAGGACACATTGTATCATTTCTGGGTTTAACTTTCTTGGAATGTCTGAGGAGGTCATGAGACGCTGCCAATTGTTGTGTTGAAGGAGACTGATGATTCTCTCTGCAAAATGTTTGTCATTGCTGAGTGCATCCTTAGCGCCTTGTAATGTGGAAAAGCGTAAAGGCTTGAATGAACGTGGACATCTTGAGGTAGTGATGCAGGCAGGGTTAGTCGGGAACAACAAGTGCCCTGAAGGTCTCGTCATTTTCCACTACCTCCAACAGAGAAAAAATGAGCTCTCAGGTGGAGTAAATTTTCCTAGAGCGATAAAATTTCTTCGGGTTTACACCGGCAGCAAGTCCCCCACTTACCCCCTCACTCGACTTATAGCCACTTATGAAAATTAATTATATAGTGCCCTTACGCAACCATATAAATCACTATTGATTGGTCCATCGTTTAACTCTGATCTACTGAAACAATCCAGGAAACTATAAAAAGGAATTTTGATAAGAGTTTAGTGAAAATCAAAGAGGACGGAAACAGTACAAACAAGGTGAAAAGAAAGCTGTCTTGTGATAATTCGAACATTGGCAATCGTAGAAACCAAACCTGGAACGACCGAAGTAGATAACGGTTTCAAATTTTATGCTTTGCTCAAAAATCAGAATAATCGACTGAAAATTTCAAGTATTGCTTAAATGCCAATCACACAAGACACTTGCTCGGCCCAGACGTCGAACTTTTCTCCTTGAAATTTGTTTGGCAACAACAAGCTTCTCTCATAGCTTTTAACATTCGAAGTGTGTTTGGACCTTTGTTGACGTCGATGATTTTTTGGAAGCCTCAACGCTATGTCTTATACTTTGTTCCTATGCGAATTAGCTTGTCACAACAACGGAGTTTTTAGACCGGTCGTCTTTGAAAGACGAGTTTTTTTAGGGATTTCACATCAATTTGTAAGGATTGAACCAGACCTAATCTTACCCGGTCCAATTACTATAGGACCGACGGGTCAGGTCCGATTCTACAAGCAATGATCCATGTGGCTGTCTACCTAATGGCACTTTCTGCTTCCATCCAGAAACGGTTGCTGACACAACAACATCTGTCACACCCCATCGTCAGGTTTGTGACAACCAATTTCTTAATGTCTTACAAGTTATAGCTAATTTTTAGGTTTGTTACAACCAATTTTAGGAGCACATTCAATGAATACATTGTTTGTTATAGTCATAAATGTGTAAACAAGAGTTATATAAAGTAGGAGAGACTTAAGAACGATGAGAGTAGGGGGAAAAAAATCAAGAGTGTTTTGTCTTTCCTTCATCTTCTTCTTCTTTTGCCTTTTTGTAGAGAATTGCAGTAAAGAAAAGGAACATCATAGCTGTTCAAAGTTGTGATCCCTTTTTTTGGCTAAGAGACTGGATTCCTGTACTACAATTGATCCATTTGTAAGCCTTTTCTCATTTATTCATCTGTTTAAAATGTGCAATTCTGATGCTCTCTCCATCAATATTTGAAGCCTCTTTGTTTTTTTTCTTTAATGGCGCTTTTTAAAATCATTTGAACTCCATTAAAGTTTGTTTACTTGCTTGTCACAGATAAACACTAAGAAGTCCTGAAAAGAATTTTACTGAGGCTCCGCTACTACCTGAGATATTGACAAGTAGAACTATCCAGTTTTTCAAATTGAAATGCTCAACCCAACCAGTCTAGAGGCTGAACTGGTTGGGTTGAGCATTCAATTTGACAAACGTGATGGTTCAAGGTAGCAGCTGACTGGGTTGACCATTCAATTTGAAAAACTTGAGTTCAAGTGGTTTACATCCCTGGATAGATCGAAGAAGAAGTCGAGGTCAAGAATGAGCATCTCAGTAGCTTCATTCAAGGAGGGATATCTTTGAAAATTGGCTTGTCAGATACTCGACCCTTCTACTCATGACTCTTCAGGTTTGCCTTACTTATCTCCATCTCTTCAGGCAAAGATAATCAATCTTTACTACTTTCATTTTTTAGAGATTTGAGTCCCTTGAAATCATAATGTCACTTCTTCATGCCTCAGGTTAAGTTCAGTGAATTTATTCACCCCCACCTGATATCATCATCATCTGTCGAGTCGGAGTGCCTTACTCTTCCACTCAAGTCAAGCACAAAATCTCCAATTCCTTCTTTAACAAATTCAATCCATTCTGTGAGATCGGATGAGTATTTTTCATCGAGACAAAAGAACAGGCGAAACTTCTTATTCTTGTCAAGAGTATGGAGCTGTAGAAGTTGGTATGCAACTTGTACATCATGTGCCTTCTTTAAATTTGTTGTGAACTCCTTGTCATGTCTATAATAGTGTTGTAAATTCATAGGGATTTCCACATGTTTATCCATTGTCTAGGCAGAATTGATGTCAACACTGCACACTTCAATGGAAGAAAAGAGAGTATGTGGTGAATAATATTTTCTGGTAGCTTGGTGATATTGTTAGTCTTCTCAGTGAAATTTCTCTTATGCTAAAAGTTCATTGACTAACTTTTTGATTGTTATTCACTGCTATTTGTGATATGAAATAAGTAAAAAAGTATTATGTTAGTCCATCTATTTTTTGGGCAAAAATTTGAGTTCAAGTGGACTACATCCCTGAATAGTTTGAAGTAGAAGTCGTGGGAGGGGATGTTGCTAAAAATGGGTTTGTCACAAAGTTGACCCGTGTACTGAAGACGCTTCAGATTCGGCTTAATTATCTCCATCTCTTCAACCGAAGATGATCAATCTTCACTGCTTTCATTTTTTAGGGATTTGATACCCTTGAAATCTTAATGAGGCTCCTTTATGTATCAGGTAAAGTTGAGCGAAGATATTGATGGACAAGAGAACAAACAATCCGGTTTTCTAAATTTCTTCATCCATCGAATATCATCAAGTTCAAGCTACTTAACTCCTATGGCAGACAAATCAATCAATCTCATGAGATCAAATGAGTAGCTCTCACAAAGATCAAAAAACAAATGAATATTCTATTGGTGTTGTTTTTTATACAAAATCAATATTCTGTAACTCTCCTAATTCTCAATAAAATTGAAAAGATATTTTCAGTGTATAGTAATGAATCTTCTCTGGGGTTAATATTTATTCTATAATTTGTCTCCTTAACAGGATTGTTTGCTGCATCAAAAAGATGATATTTATTCCTATTTTACTAACCGGTAATCTAATATATAAATGATCTACAGATTAAGGTATATCTAGTCTGATAAAATAGTCGGATTTTTTCACCTTTATTCTTAATTTTAACTGCTTTTACTTAGTTCATATTGTTTTTAATTAATTCAAAATCTAAGGTCAATTTTATAGATTATGTTCACAATGAACAATAGCATTCGTATAAGCAATTACAAACAAAGTACATATAGGATTTTTAGGGTGGTTTGTAGTCCTTCTAGCCGATTGCTAGTCCACCCCCTAAGATGTTTTATAATCTTAAGGAACCACTAATGTTGGCTTTGCCCAAAAATATATACAACCAACTCACAATGGCACTCTCTTAGATTTAACACCTAATGAGGCATACATGCCTAGATCCACAAAGAGATTTTCCATCAATTCACTAGGCTATGCAAGTTTACACGAACATAGAGATTTTCATCCACTTACTAGGCACACCAATCTAGACCCACAAAGAGATTTTCAGCATCGCCAACCTACACAACGTCTTATGACTCAATCAACATCAAACACACCTTCCCACCTTCAACTCCTCAACCACAATAATTTATCTTAAATAAATTTGGGGTGAGGATGGTCTTACCGAAGGAAGGTTTGACCCAATTGTAAGCATTACTTGCTTACCATATAACCCAATATTAATTATCTCCCAATAGGCAAATTTTATCAATCTAGGTACAAACAAATAGGTACATCTATCCTAGGTACCTATCCAATGTAATTAGTAGTTTAAAATATTTAGTAACTTAATTTTAAAATGAAAATAACTCATAATAGTCATTTATTATTTTATTTGAAAATATAGGCAGATCAAGATGTGTTGATTTGAAAATATCAGCTCAATTTAAATATGAGATTGTCTTTTCAATTTGGGGAACGTATTCAATTCAACTCAAAAGTAATAAATTTCAAACTATAGCCCATAAGTAGCATTATAAATTATAGTGAATGATTTTTCAAAGTGTACTTAGCACTAGTTCACAATACACTTGGATTTGAAATGTTATCCCAAAGTTTAAATACTTAGTAAAAGCCATTTCAAATGCCCCAATAAAATGACATACAAGCATGCATTAATATGATTTAAAAATAGAAGAGGTTGTAAACGTAATTTCAAATGGTTGTCAATAACACAACTACTCACAATGCAATGGTTGAATCAAATATGGTCTTAAAATCACTTAGCACATGTTCAATTAACTGATGTCTAAGTATTCAATTAAACAACAATGAATATTTAACTCAATAAAAAAACTATCAAAATTGACTTCCTTTTAAGTTTTAGAGGAGCCAAAAACTTCTTAAATCATGTGCAAGAGCTTAGGAGGCTTGGTTTTCTCTGTGAGAAGAGAGAATTTCGTTGGAGGCCTGTTTGGGTTAAATAGCAAATTCTCCAACATTTAGCAAAAGAGGGTGAAAACAAAGGTCTAAAAATTATGAAAAAAATAATCATTAGTTCCTATTTGGCTACCAAACATATTATAGGTTACTTACATGATTTGGAAACATAAAATTTTTGGATTTGGACCTGATATTCAAGAAATTGAATTTCTACAGCATGGGCTCCACTCCTTTTTCTTTTAATAGCTTGATTATGTAGTCGAATCCTACCGAGAGTTTGAATCCTCTCCGCTCCAGGGTTTGACTCCTCTTGCTTTTGCACCTTATAAGGGTCGATTTATTGTTTTATTTCAAAACTTTTTGTTGCATAGAGTCAAATCCTTTTTTGTTTTCTTTTTTATTTTTACTCAGATGGGGTGGATTCCTTCAATGTTGTTGACTCTTACTATATGTACTTTAGTACAATGATCGACTCCCATTGCAGTTTTGCTCTCTCCATAATGACATGAGGTCGACTCCTTCCATATGGGTCAACTCTTCTTGCTCTGTTTTCACCACATGCTTGACTCCTTAATTTTGTCATTTTACTTTAGGGTTTCATCTTTTTCACTCATTTTTCTTGACTTTTATAGATGGGTTTGACTCCTTTGATTGTTGGCAGTTCAATTTTTAATTATCTAACTAAAGTAGCTGATTTCTTCCTATGTAGTAATCTCCTTTTGAGTGATTTATTCTTCTTGCCTTTTTTGAACTAATATTTGTTTTGTTTGCAAAAAATGATTCTTCATTTGTCTTTTTAATTAGATGGTACTATTGGATGTTGATGGTGTGCTTTCTAGTATGTGTAATTTTTTTCCCTTTTAATGGATTGTTGGAATGGGCCATGGTCAATCAAATGAATATGCTACTAGATTCGTTTTAAATGGCTTTTTCACTACACCGCATACTTAACATACGTCATTTGTAATTCAATTGTTTGTCATCATCAAAATTATCTTAATGGGAATTTTTGGGCCAACACTATATAAAATCATTTACTCTATTCTGATTATATGCTTTTTACTCATGTAGCCTGAACATGATTGTGTCCCATTCAAGTAAACAAGACTTCATGCTACACAACTATACATAATTCAACTTACATTCAAATTAAACAATGTAAGCAGGAGTGTGCTTGTTAGAAGTAGTTCATTGCCATCATCAATTGAGTTGCTCTTACTTCTTATGCGACAAGAAATTGAAGTTTCTCAAAGTTTTTTCTTTTCCGTGAAAATAATTTTTTCGTGATAAGTATATATTTTTTGATGAAATTTGAATGTTGTCGAGAAAAAGATTCCCATTAATTGGCGAGGACCAATTATTCTGGATAAAATTCAAAAATCACTAAGATATTCTAGTCAAAACTATCCCATCAAAAAAATGTTAGAAAAAAAAATAACTAAAAATAATCCACTTATTCTTGAAGAAATTCAATGGTTAACAAAAATATATATTATTTTTGGAAAAAATATTTCGCCAAGAATAAGAGGTGAGATAAAAATATAAAAAAATTCATTTATTTTAAAATTAATTAAAAATACCAAAAATATGTACTATTCTAAAAAGAATCTACGAGAATAAGTTAGAACAAACAAAAAAACCGAAAAAATATACGCTTATTATTGGAAAATTTTTAAAATCCCCTAGAAATATATGTTATTCTCGATGAAATAATTTCATAAAAAAAAGTAGGGGAAATTAAAAATTTTAAAAATAACTTATTACTGGTGAAATTAACAATCTCCAAAAAATATATGCTTTTCTCAGAGAAGTAAATTTCTTTGAGAATTAGTTGGAAAAAAATATCGACTATTCTTAATGAAATGAAAAAATCATTGAGAAATATATTCTTTTCTCAATGAAATAGTTTTGCCCAGAATAAGTAGGAAACATTAACAACAAAAAATAATAAAGAAATATCTACTTATTCTTGATGAAATTAAAAAAGTTACCCATAAATATATGCTATACTCGATAAAATTATTTCATTGAGAATAAGTAAAAAAAACATTATAGAGAAATATTCACTTATTCTTAGTGAATTTAAAAAATCATCAATAAATAGATATTATTCTCGATGAAATAATTTTATTGAGAATAAGTAGGAAAAAATATAATTATAGATAATTAATCACCTATTTTCACATATAGTTATATTTAACTTTTCCTCTTACTTCCAACATAGTGCTATGTAAGTCTTTAACCAAGTATAATAGTGCTATTATGTGAAACAAGATAAGATTTTGATCAATAGAATAATTAAAAAAAATTGCACATTAGAATTTTAAAATTTAATTAAATAATATTATAATTTTATTTAGTATTTTATGAAAATATTTAAGTAAAATATTTTTAGTTAAATTAAATTAAAATAATTAAATGATCAATCAAGTTAATATAGTTAAAATAAGTGATTTATTTGATATTATTAATTTTTTTCCATTATACTTCTATATAATCATTTTGATAATTGTTTTACTATATATTAGCTTAAAATAGAAAATAAAAATGAATTAAAGAGATACACATAAATTCATTGTATATTGATAGAAATACTTGAAAAATTAGAAAAAAATTAACTCTATACTAATCATAACTAATTGGTTCATGATTTAAGTTATTAATTAGTGAAAGTATAGTAATTTGCATGATCATATTGATGCACATTATATATTGATCGAGTCATGTTAATGTAATATGACTTGTGAAATAACTAGTAGAGTTATTGATCAAGTAATTAGTTAATATCAATTATTAACTATAATTTATTACATAATTACATTATTATCTCACAGATGATTTATTCTTATCCCAATGTAACACAAAATATTTGAAGGTAATTATTAAAATAAATAAATTAAAGACTTGGTTATTATTAATTCATCATTAATAGGATTGTAAAACCACAAACATAATATGTATTTAAGCTATAACTTATCATATAACAATAGAATACTATAACTTGATTAATTAATTTATAATAATCCTCGGGAACCTATCATTCAGACCACAATTGGTCATATTTATTTTTATAGAGAAATAGAAAAAGCCAGCATAGTTGTGATCTAAACGGAAATGGGAGATGCAATGCATGAGAGCGCACTTGATTGTCTCATTAGATATAAATCGGCTGTTTGATTAACTGCTATAACTGAGTTTTTTCACATCACTTTGTAAGCAGTGAACCGGACCTAATCTTACCCGGTCCAATTACGACAGGACCGAAGGGTCAGGTTCGGTTCTATGCCATTAAATTTCTGCTTCCTTCCTAAAACGGTTGCTAAGTCAACAACATCTATCACGCTCCATTGTCATGTTCGTGACAACCAATTTCATAGTGTCTTTCAAGTAACAACTAATTTTTAGGTTCGTTACACCAAATTTTACGAGCGCATTCAATTACTGCATTGTTTGTTATGGTTAGAAATGCGTAACCAAGAGTTATATAAAGCAGAAGAGACATAAGAGCGATGAGAGTAGGGAAAAATAATCAAGAGTGTTTTGTCTTTCCTTTCATCTTCTTCTTCTTCTTCTTTTGCATTTTTGTAAAGAGTTATACTGCAATCGATCCATTTGTAAGCCTTTTCTCATTGGTTCATCTATTTACAATGTGCAATTCTGATGCTCTCTCCATTGCTATTTGAATCTTTCTTTGTTTTTTTTCTTTAATGGTGCTTTCTTAAATCATCTGAATTCCATTTAAGTTCGTTTGCTTGCTTATCACAGGCAAACACTACGGAGCCCTAACAAGAATTTACTGGAGCTCCGCCATTACCTGAGATATTGACAAGTTGAATTATCCAGTTTTTCAAATTGAAATGCTCAACCCAACCGGTCTATATGCTGAACTGGTTGGGTTGAGCATTCGATTTGACAAACGTGATGGTTCAAGGTAGTAGCTGGATGGGTTGAGCATTCAATTTGAAAAATTTGAGTTCAAGTTGTCTACATCCTTGGATAGATCAAAGAAGAAGTCAAGGTCAAGGATGAACACCTTGGTAACTTCATTCAGGGAGGGGATCTTTGAAAATTGGCTTTTTAGAAACTCTACCCTCATCAAGTCTATAATAGTGTTATAAATCCATAGGGGTTTCCACATGTTTATCCCTTGCCTAGATTGAATTGATGTCATCACTGCACACTTCAATGGAAGAAAAGAGAGTATGTGGTGAATAATATTTTCTGGTAGCTTGAAGATATTGTCAGTCTTCTCAATGATGGTTTTCTCATGCTGAAAGTCCATTGACCTACTTTTTGTTTGTTATGCACTGCTATTTGTGATCAGAAATATAAAAAAAAAATATTATGTTAGTCAATCTATTTTTTGGGCAAAAACTTGAGTTCAAGTGGACTGCATCCCTGGATAGTTCGAACTAGAAGTCAAAGTGAAGGGTGTACGTCTCGGTAGCTTCATCTAGGAAGGGGATGTCATTGAAAGTGGGCTTGTCACAAACTTGGCCCTTGTACCCAAGACTCTTCAGGTTCGGCTTACTTTTCTCCATCTTTTCATCTGAAGATGATCAATCTTCACTGCTTTCATTTTTTAGGGATTTGAGACCCTTGAAAATGTAATGAGGCTCCTTTTTGCATAAGGTAAAGTTGAGTGAATATATCAATGGACAAAAGAACAAACAATCTTGATACAAAATCAATATTTTGTAACTCTTCTAATTCTCAATAAAATTGTAAAGACACTTTTTCAGTGTGTAGTAATGAATCTTCTCTGGGATTAATATTTATTCCATAAATTGTCCCACCAACAGGTTTGTTTATTGCATTGAAGAGATGATGCGCTACTTCCTATCTGAGGTATTTTACATGTGCCAGGTTCACCTCATATATATTTATATTTATTTATATATCTAGATCTATCTATATACCAAAGGAATGTGATCGAGAGGAAATAGGAGTTTGCTAACATCGCAACCCTTCCTCCCACCACCTCAGCCTCTTAAGAAAAATGATAGTTGAGTGAAAATCCGAGAGATAACATATAATCAGATTGATTTTGGATCTTCAAAGAAACGACAGAGATATAAAATGAAGGCTTATCCAAAATGATTTGATCCCAAGATATAAAGTATAAGTCAGCAGTATACAGTAAAGGGATTTAAAAATGCAAAATGACCACGATTGTCACATCAATCATCCACTAGTAATCAATATCTATTTCCTCCTTGAGGTAGCTATGAGATTTGGCGCTGCTTTCTTGTCTTCCTATGCCTATTCCAATCGAACTCAACAAAAGGACCTGATCCCGCATCCACAACAAAATAGCAAAACAAGTGAACTGAACTTAATAGAAGTCCAAGGAATGCATTTCACCTTTAAAAGATAAGTGCATGTGCTTCAGTAGTTTGACCAATGACAATTGCAATTTTTCATATTCTTGGAGGACCTGGGAACATAAGAAAAGTGCAATGCATACTTAAAAAAATAGTTAACTTCAAGAGGATTTAACAACATAATCATTGTAGTCACCATACAACAGAGAGTCAACTTGCCATATGCACACAATCAGGCAAGAGTGACGAAGCAGAGATTTTCACTATCCCAGTTTTGAGAAAAATTCTCTCCTTCGTTAAATCTATATGTTGGCACCAGAAAAAAAACTTCAAGAGGGCTCTAGCTGCCACAAAATGTGAAACATTTGCATGACTAATGCACTAGAAGTCATCTTTGTGACATGATATTCAGTTATATCGTTGTATCTAGATATCTGATAAACGGAAGAAAAATGATGACTCCCTTGACTACTTCTGTATCACGGGTATGACTCCAGTGTTCGGTTGAGAAAAAGTGATAAATTGAGCTAGCAGCCAATGAGGGGTTCCACGTAAGAAAATAACCAAATTTATCTCCTCTTATGTCAACCTGGTGGAAACAAGAAGTCAAAAAATAGGAGAAAAATTATATGATTACATGACTAGGACATTTATAAAAGTTCACCTGTATATAGATCTTTTTTTCTGAAGGAGAAAAGGACAAAAGGGTGTAACTGAAAAACTTAGACATCTTAGCTTGATCAACTCCAAATATGTAAAAGAACATCGTCCACATGACCCTTCAGCAAGGAGCATCATAGACAAGAAACTAGTCAGGTTGACCAAACCAGAATATGTATTTTTACATAAACAGAAATCGGCAGATGGAAACGTACCGGATAAGTATTTGTCACTTTAACTTCTAGGGATTTTACATGTCAAAGCTTCATCAAGAAATTCTGCCAGAGATGCAACTCGTAGTCAAGCTCATCGTGGGTGAGTAGTAGGGTCCTTTCATTTATGGAGGAAACATCATTGAAAATAGGGTTGTCACAAACTTGACCCTTGTACTGAAGATTTTTCAGGTTTGGTGTTCTTATCTCCTTCTCTTCAACATCGAAACATGACTCCAATGTTAATATCTTCAATTGAAGATGATCAATCTTTACTGACTTTAGGGAGTCACAGTAACTCATAGTTAAGTCCCAAGAAGAGGGGACCTACGAATTATCTCACCTAATTGAACACCATTAATTGTCACACCATAGAGAGCAACACTTCTTAGGGCTTTGAAACCCTTGAAATCATGCGGAGGCTCTAGTATGCACCAAGTTAAGTCGAGAGACGATATTGATAGACAAGAGAACAAAGAGTTTGGCATTCTGAATTTATTCATCCCCCACTAATATCATCATCATCTATCGAGTCGGAGTGCCTTGTATTTCCACTCAAATCAAGCACAAGCTCTCCAACTCCTTTAACTTTGACAAACTCGTTCCACTCTATGAGATCGGATGAGTATCTGTCAACGGGACAAAAGAACATGTGGAACTTCTTAACCTTGTCTAGAGTATGGAGCTGTAAAAGTTGGTGGACAGCTTGTACATAATGTGTCTTCTTTAAATTTGTTCTGAATTCCTCATCGAAGTCTATATTAGTTGTGTATACCCATAAGGGTTTCCACATGTTTATCCATTGCCTAGATAGAATTGAAGTCTTCACTGCACACTTCAATGGAAGAAAAGAGAGTATATGGTGAATTATATTTTCTGGTAGCTTGTTAATGTTGTCTTTCTTCTCAGTGAAGGTTCTTTTATGCTGAAAGTCCATTGAGTGACCTTCTGTTTGTTAAGCACTGCTGTTTGTGACCTGAAATAACAAAAAAAGTATTGTGTTAGTCAATCTATTTTTTGGACAAAAAAATTGCAAAAATATATTTGAAAGCTTTTTTTTTGGACAAAAAAATTATACATATATCAATTGCATTAGAAGGAAATAATTTTTCCATTTATTCAGTTAGGGATTAATTATGAATGAATCCCGTTAACGAGATTAATCATTGCTTTTTGTTTCAAAGGCTCTACAAATGCCAATCACAACTAACATCTATGATTAGTCTCAACCCCAGTTCATGTGGAAAAATGCTTTGATATTCAATGATACCTATTGTGGGAGAAATAAGGGGCTTTTCAATTTTTTTCATTTCATTTTTTGGAAAAGATGGCATTCAAGAGAAAAATATCTCTACGTGGATAAAGACTTTTGTATTTGTATTTTTTTATATTTTTTTCTGACAGTTACAAATGTTTCCGTAAATTTAAACCAAAGGAAAAAATTTAGCAAGAAGTTCAAGAATTGCTACTTGATTTGGAAAATCTTAAGATTCAATAATTAAAGTATCAGGATCTAACATAATAATAAAATAAGAAATTAAAAATAAGAACAACATAAAAATGGTTTATGTAACAATTTATGAAGAAATGTCATCTGGATAATTTGTTTTTGAAGATACTAATTTTCAGCTTTATGGCTATTTTCCATTTCTTGTTCCTTAAACAACTTTGTTGACGTGAAAATTGGATAAGGTTGGAAAGAGCAGCTACAAAATAAAGTTTGTCATTAGTAATTGATGCACAATTATTTTGTGTAACTAACGCCAAACAAGAATACCATAAGTATGGGAAATGTGTTTTTTTTAGCAAAGATATGATGCTACAAAAAGGAAACAACAAAAAGTTGACATATTGGGTAAGATCAAGTATGTATTGGTATTTGCTAACATATCGAATAATATTCGATCTTATACATACTGTCTGACCATGTGTTGCACTTTATAAGACATGTATAATCTTTCAGGGCTCTACAATACCATATGTCCAATACGTCCCATTTGATATGTTATATGTCTTGGTGATATAGGCATCCTTGGGTAAGTGGACC
This sequence comes from Aristolochia californica, assembly GCF_029961685.1. Lineage (NCBI taxonomy): Eukaryota > Viridiplantae > Streptophyta > Magnoliopsida > Piperales > Aristolochiaceae > Aristolochia > Aristolochia californica. Next base: position 24,539,984 of record NW_027181771.1, read on the forward strand.
AAATTAAGGAAATCCAAAACAATTTAAAAGTGGTTGAGGAAAGAGAAGATTATGTTCACATAAAAAATAATTAAAAGATAAAAAGAGGCAAGCATAGCTGTGGCCAAGAGAAGTAAACCAAAATTTGCATATGAGTTCTAGTAAAATCACAAAAGTTAAGCGTAATAAGTTTTTATTGGAATCAAAATGTGAGGAGCACGATTATGTCAAGATTTAAAAGACAAGATTTGGGAGAAATCTCATCATGGAGGCACAAAGAAGCTTTATGTCCATGACAAACGAGGTGATAAGGAGAAGTTTCAACTCAATATGGTCACAATAAACTTTGTTTAAAGGGTGGAACTTTTCACAATTAGATTATTGTCTATTTCATATTTATGATAAGATGATTCTTGAGGCATTATATCCTAGTGTTAAGTTATTTTATAGTGTTTATATGTTCATAACTAGGGGTCTTAGCTTATTTCTTTATTATTTAAGTGCCTTATCTTTGAGTATATTTTTTTTACCACAATTAGTTATCAATGGGAATAGTAATGCTTCTACTAACATTTTTTCTTAAAAAGGACTCAACATGAATTCAATTTTTAATGAAGGGAAATGAGTAGTAGGCAAGAGGAAAATGGAGCTGGTACAATCTATTAGGTCCAATGAGGGATAAATCTTGGGGGGCTGTTGGGCGTTTATGCCACTAAATTGACAACAACAACTAACTTAAAAAAATTCATCTTCACTTAGATTTGCAATCCCAAACCAGGAACATAATCTAGACCATTAAAGGGGTTTCTAATAGCAAAGTAGACTAGACAAACCTAGAGCTTCACAAGGATTTATAATAACTTATTAGGTACTAGCCTAGACTTAAGAATGAGAGTTTCAAGAGTGCTTGGCTACATGAGGACTTATATCACACAATCATAGTAGCAAATGCTTCACAACATTTCTTTTTCAGCCACACATGGATGCACTCAATGAAATTGAGGTTAGGATGGTCTTGTTTACCCAAAGCTTGACCCAATTTACAAGGGTTACTCGCTTCCTAATTGGTTGATTTTATAATCTAAGAACAAATAATAAACACAACCAATTATATGTGTCTATCTATGTATGAAAATCTAAAATAGTCTTTAATCATTAGATTTCAAAATATAAGTCCAAGGTAAATCTTGGATTGGTTTTTAAAATCAATGGTTGCACTCAGCTCAATGGAATCAATGGTTTGAAAGTATAGCTCATGCGTAGTAGTAGTCTAAACCTCAGTGATACATTTAAAAGTACAATGATACTAGTTTAGTATTCTCAACCAAATACAAGTTAAGATTTAAATGTAAATGCATGTATATACTTGGATTTTGAAATTCTTCCTCAAACTTCTAATACTTTGTAAAAACCATTTTAAATACCCTAATAAATCAACACGCAAGAATGTATAATGTGATTAGAAAATAAGAAGCTCAAACAAGGGTTTGCAGAACTAGTTTTATGTGGTAACCATTCAAACAATCAATCGAGTAATGATTCAAATATGATCTTTGAATCAATAGGCTTACATTTAACAATCATAGTTCTAAGTATTTAAACAATATTTAAAAGAAAAAACATTGATCCTATTATTTCTAGGAGGAAATACTCAAGTTCAGGTTTTGACTTCCTTTGAGAGCTTGAGATGGTTAAAACCTCAAATTTGAGTCTAGGAGCATGAGCACTTCAAAACTTTTCTTTGGAAGCATGTTGAAAACAAGTTTGTGAGAGATCTTCTTAACTAGAAATCTCTCCAACATTAAAAAAAACCCATTAGAGTTAAAAAATGATATTTTGTCACTTAGAAAAACAAGGTAAAAATAAAGTCCAAAAAATCTAATCAAATATATATTAAATCCTTTTTTTTACCAAAATATTGGTATGTCACTTATTGATCATTTGGGAGTGCTGTAACATCCAAATCTGGGCCTAACTTTTTGAAAAATTGAATTTTTGAAATAAGGGTCATCTCTTATTTTGGGGCCAAATTCTTGTTTTGAAAATTTGGCTTGTTTGAGCGACACATGTTGTTGATCTTTGGCATGGGGTCGTCTGCTTTCTTCTTAATTCACTCATAATTAACTTAATTGTATGTTGTCATAAAAATTATATCCATGAGATCTTGAGACCGGCACATTCATCCAATTGCTCATGTGGAATGATCCTTCTTAACTAAGTTATTTTGGTCGGTACAAATTAATTTAGCCCCCAAGGCTCTAGCTAACTACTATATGAAACATAAATATGCCTAAAGGTATTTATTTATCATGCGTTGTCTCAAGTATATCTAGCTGAGCTTTCTTAACTACATTATTTTGGAGAGTACTAACTAATTTAGCCTCAAGGATATTGGCTAACTACTATAAGAAACATTCATATGCCAAAAAGTATGTATTTTGAATGCTTTCTCACAAGTAAATAATATCTAGCTTTAAAACTGATTTGGTAACATAGAGTTCATTGCTTCCAAGATTCTTTTGTGTGATTAAGGGCGTACATAGAACTGATATTTGGTATCACCCACAACTATGATCTCTTGGAAGACTTGTGCACGTAACCACCCCCAAAGGATGGACCTCAACCACCGCATACACATTTGATTTTTTTATCTTACTTTGAAAAAAATTAGTGGATTAAAATTTGATTTGGAAGGGCTAGTATTTAAGTGTCACTCAAAAAATTTTGACTATAGAAGTACCACAATTTCCATATCCTAAAGATTGATTTGGAGATTTGATTCAACACGTAAATATATTGTTAGATCGGTGGTGCACATGATTTACTTGCATAGGGACTTAGATGGTTAATTAAGAAAATTAGATACTTCCTTTTATTTAGTAGTTTTTATGGCCAACTCAAAAGGATGAATTGCCTTTGACACTTTATCCAAAAATCTACAAAGTATATGTACGTAAATTTTCTTTTGCCTTATTCAGTATGCATTTCTATCTCAATATGCACGGTCTATGATGTGTACTACATGTTGTGTACGGTTAGTCCTACCTTGAATTTTTCAAGAAAGAAACTTTAAATGGTTTTATGAATCAATTTAAACCAAGAGGATGTAAGCCATCTGTTGTGCCTTTTTGGAGTTGATAATATGGGTCAACAAAAAAGGGGGCAATTCAATGGGGTCAACAAAATCTTTTTCACTGTGAGAGAGAAAGAACAATTAAGTCAACTCAGCATGGCATCTTCCCTTCCTCGTTATCTCCTTGATTTGAGAGGACAAAGTCTGATTTAACCAAAATTTAATACATAAGTCAGATTTAAAGAGACGAGACAAAGAAAACCCAAATGCAGATTCAAATTCTATTTTCAGTAGATCTCAAAGAGATCTGAAACAAGTAGAAGTGAAATCTGCTCAACTCATTGAAACTAGCGATAAAAGCATGTTCAAAACAAAAGGTGAAGATCTATACTTTCTCAATCCAATCGAACTCAACAAAAGGGAGTGATCCCGCATCCACAAAAAAATAGCATAACAAGTGAATTGAACTTAATAGAAGTCCAAGGAATGCATTTCACCTTTAGAAGATAAGTGCCCGTGCTTTAGTAGTTTGACCAATGACAATTGCTATTTTTCATGTTCTTGGAGGACCTGGGAATATAAGAAAAGTGCAATGCATACTTAAAAAAATAGTTAACGTCAAGAGGATTTAACAACATAATCATTGTAGTCACCATACAACAGAGTTGCAACTTGCCATATGCACACAATCAGGCAAGAGTGACGAAGTAGAGATTTTCACTATCCCAGTTTTGAGAAAAATTCTCTCCTTCGTTAAATACTAAAGGGTCAAATTTCTATATGTTGGCACTAGAAAAAAACTTCAAGAGGGCTCTAGCTGCCTCAAAATGTAAAACATTTGCATGACGAATGCACCATAAGTCATCTTTGTGACATGACATTCAATTATATTGTTGTATCTAGATATTCGATAAACGGATGAAAAATGATGACTCCATTGACTACTTCTGTATCACGGGTATGACTGCAGTGTTCGGTTGAGAAAACGTGATAAATTGAGCAAGCAGCCAATGAGGGGTTCCACGTAAGAAAACAACCAAATTTATCTCCTCTTATGTCATCCTGGTGGAAACAGGAAGTCAAAAAATAGAAGAAAAATTATATGATTACATGACTCGGACATTTATAAAAGTTCACCTGTATAGAGATCTTTTTTTCTGAAGGAGAAAAGGACAAAAGGGTGTAACTGAAAATCTTAGACTTCTTAGCTTGATCAACACCAAATATGTAAAAGAACGTCGTCCACATGACCATTCAGCAAGGAGCATCATAGAAAAGGAACTAGTCAGGTTGACCAGACCAGAATATGTATTTTTACAAAAATAGAAATAGGCAGATGGAAACGTACCGTATGAGTACTTGTGACTTTAACTTCAAGGGAGCTTACATGTGAAAGCTTCGTCAAGAAATTCTACCAGAGATGCAACTCGTAGTCAAGCTCATCGTGGGTGAGCAGTAGGGTTGCTTCATTTATGCAGGAGACATCATTGAAAATAGGGTTGTCACAAACTTAACCCTTGTACTGAAGATTCTTTAGGTTTGGCGTTCTTATCTCCATCTCTTCAACATCGAAACATGACTCCAATGTTAATATCTTCAATTGAAGATCATCAATTTTTACTGACTTCAGGGAGTCACAGTAACTCATAGTTAAGTCCTCGAGAATAGAGGACCTACAAATTATCTCACCTAATTGAACACTAATTGTCACACCAGAGAGAGCAACACTTCTTAAGGCTTTGAAACTCTTGAAATCATGCGGAGGCTCTAGTATGCACCAAGTTAAGTCGAGAGATGATATTGATAGACAAGAGAACAAAGAGTTTGGCATTCTGAATGTATTCATCCCCCACCTGATATCATCATCATCTGTCGAGTCAGAGTGCCTTTCATTTCCACTAAAATCAAGCACAAGCTCTCCAACTCCTTCAACTTTGACAAACTCAATCCACTCTCTGAGATTGAATGAGTATCTGTCACCGAGACAAAAGAACATGCGAAACTTCTTAACCTTGTCTAGTGTATGGAGCAATAAAAGTTGGTGGACTGCTTGTACATAATGTGTCTTCTTTAAATTGGTTGTGAATTTCTCATCGAAGTCTATAATATTTGTGTATATCCATAAGGGTTTCCACATGTTTATCCATTGCCTAGATAGAATTGAAGTCTTTACTGCACATTTCGATGGAAGAAAAGAGAGCATGTGGTGAATAATATTTTCTAGTAGCTTGCTAATACTGTCTTTCTTCTTAGTGAAGGTTCTTTTATGCTAAAAGTCCATTGAGTGACCTTCTATTTTTTATGCACTACTGTTTGTCTGAAATAGCAAAAAAAGTATTGTGTTAGTCAATCTATTTTTTGGACAAAAAAATTGCAAAAATATATTCAAAAGCTTTTTTTTGGAAAAAAAATTATACATACATCAATTGCATTAGAAGGAAATAATTTTTCCATTTGTTCACTTAGGGATTAATTATGAATGAATCCCATTAACCAGATTAATCATTGCTTTTTGTTTCAAAGGCTTTCCAAATTCCCATCACAACTACCACCTATGATTAGTCTCAACACCTGTTCATGTGGAACAATGCTTTAATATTCAATGATACCTATTGTAGGAGAAATCAAGGGCTTTTTGATTTTTTTCATTTCATTATTTGGAATAGATGGCATTCAAGAGAAAAATATCTCTATGTGGATAACGACTTTTGTATTTGTATTTTTTTATATTTTTTTCTGACAGTTACAAATGTTTCCATAAATTTAAACCCAAGGAAAAATTTTAGCAAGAAGTTCAAGAATTGCTACTTGATTTGGGAAATCTTAAGATTCAACAATTAAACTATCAGGATCTAACATAATAATAAAATAAGAAATTAAAAATAAGAACAACATAAAAATGGTTTATGCAACAATTTATGAAGAAATGTCATCTAGATAATTTTGTTTGAAGATACTAATTTTTCAGCTTTATGGCTATTTTCCATTTCTTGTGCCTTAAACAACTTTGTTGATGTAAAAATTGGATAAGGCTGGAAAGAGCAGCTACAAAATAAATTTTGTCACTACTAATTGATGCACAATTATTTTGTGTAACTAACGTCAAACAAGAATACCATAAGTATGGGAAATGTGTTTTTTTTAGCAAAGATATGATGCTACAAAAAGGAAACAACAAAAAGTTGACATAGTGGGTAAGATCGAGTATGTATTGGTATCAGCAAACGTATCGAATAATATTCGATCTGATACATACTGTCTGCACCATGTCTAGCACTTTATAAGACATTTATTAGCTTTCAGGGCTCTACGATACCATATATCCAATACATCCCATTTGATATGTTATATGTCTTGGTGATATAGGCATCCTTGGGTAAGTGAACCAAATTAAGGAAATCCAAAACAATTTAAAAGTGCTTGAGGAAAGAGAAGATTATGTTCACATAAAAAATAATTAAAAGGCAAAAATAGGCAAGCATAGTTGTGGCCAAGAGGAAGTAAACCAAAATTTGCATATGAGTTCTAGTAAAATCACAAAATTTAAGCGTAATAAGTTCTTATTGGAAGCAAAATGTGAGGAGCACGACTATGTCAAGAATTAAAAGACTAGATTTGGGAGAAATCTCATCATGGAGGCACAAAGAAGCGTTATGATCATGACAAATGAGGTGATAAGGAGAATTTTCAACTCAATATGGTTACAATAAACTTGGTTTAAAGGGCGCATCTTTTCACAATTAGATTATTGTCTATTTCATATTTATGATACGATGATTCTTGAGGCATTAAATCCTCGTGTTAAGTTATTTTATGGTGTTTATATGTTCTTAATTAGCTTTAAAATATCTTAATGCAATTAGATCTAAAGGGGGAATCAACTAGGGGTCTTAGCTTATTTCTTTATTATTCAAGTGCCTTATCTTTGAGTATATTTTTGTTACCACAATTAGTTATCAATGGGAATAGTAATGCTTTTACTAACATTTTTTCTTAAAAAGGACTCAACATGCATTCAATTTTTAACGAAGGGAAGTGAGTAGTAGGCAAGAGGAAAATGGATCTGGTACAATCTATTAGGTCCAATGAGGGATAAATCTTGGGGTGGTGTTGGGCGTTCATGCCACTAAATTGACAACAACAACTAACTTACAAAAATTCATCTTCACTTAGATTTACAATCACAAACTAGGCACAATATCTAGACCATTAAAGGGGTTTCTAGTAGCAAAGTAGACTACACAAGCCTAGAGCTTCACAAGGATTTATAATAACTTATTAGGTACTAGCCTAGACTTAAGAATAAGAGTTTCAAGAGTGATTGGCTACATGAGGACTTATAACACACAATCATAGTAGCAATGCTTCACAACGTTTCTTTTTCAGCCACACATGGATGCACTCAATGAAATTGAGGTTAGGATGGTCTTGTCTACCCAATGCTTGACCCAATTTACAAGGGTTACTTGCTTCCTAATTGGTAGATTTTATAATCTAAGAACAAATAATAAACACAACCAATTCTATGTACCTATCTATGTAAGAAAATCTCAAATAGTCTTTAATCATTAGATTTCAAAATATAAGTCCAAGGTAAATCTTGGATTTGTTTTTCAAATCAAGGGTTGTACTCAGCTTAATGGAATCAATGGTTTGAAAGTATAGCTCATGCGTAGTAGTAGTCTAAACTTCAGTGATTGATTTAAAAGTACAATGATACTAGTTTAGTATTCTTAACCAAATACAATTTAAGATTTAAATGTAAATGCATACATATACTTGAATTTTGAAATTCTACCTCAAACTTCTAATACTATGTAAAAACCATTTTAAATACCCAAATAAATCAACACACAAGAATGTATAATGTGATTAGAAAATAAGAAGCTCAAACAAGGGGCTGCAAAACTAGTTTTGAGTGGTAACCATTCAAACAATCAATCGAGTATTGATTCAAATATGATCTTTGAATCAATAGACTCACATTCAACAATCATAGTTCTAAGTATTTAAACAAAATTTAAAAGAAAAAACATTGATACTATTATCTCTTGGAGGAAAGACTCAAGTTAAGGTTTTGACTTCCTTTGAGAGCTTGAGATGGTTAAAACCTCAAATTTGAGTCTAGGAGCATGAGCACTTCAAAATTTTTCTTTGGTAGCATGTTGAAAACAAGTTTGTGAGAGATATTATTAAATATAAATCTCTCCAACATTAAAAAAAAAAAAACCATTAGAGTTAGAAAATGATATTTTGTCACTTAGAAAAACAAGGTAAAAAATAAGTCCAAAAAATCTAATCAAATATATATTAAATCCTTTTTTATTACAAAACATATTGGTATGTCACTTATTGATCATTTGGGAGTGTTGTAACATCCAAATCTGGGCCTAACTTTTTGAAAAATTGAATTTTTGAAATAAGGGGTCGACTCTGGTATTGGGGCCAAAATCTTGTTTTGAAAATTTGGCTTGTTTGAGAGACACATGTTGTTGATCCCTTCCATGGGGTCGTCTGCTTTCTTTTTAATTCCCTCATACGTAACTTAATTGTATGTTGTCATAAAAATTTTATCCATGAGGATCTTGAGGCCGGCACATTCATCCTATTGCTCATGTGAAATGATCCTTCTTAACTAAGTTATTTTGGTCGGTACTAATTAATTAAGCCCCGAAGGTTCTAGCTAACTACTATATGAAACATCAATATGCCTAAAGGTATTTATTTATCATGCGTTGTCTCAAGTATATCTAGTTGAGCTTTCTTAAATACATTATTTTGGAGAGTACTAACTAATTTAGCCTCAAGGATATTAGATAACTATTATAAGAAACATTCATATGCCAAAAGGTATTTATTTTGAATGCTTTCTCACAAGTAAAGTATATCTAGCTTTAAAACTGATTTGGTAACATAGAGTTCATTGCTTCCAAGATTCTTTTGTGTGATTAAGGGCGTATGTAGAACTGATATTTGGTATCACCCACAACTATGATCACTTGGAAGACTTGTGCACGTAACCTGTAAAACAAAGTAAGCTCAACCCAGGAACATCTTAACAGAAAGCCAACGCTGAACCTTATTTCATTACAAAACTAATTTTGTCCCACCATATGCTCTTAGAAGAGCTTCAATGACTTCTGGACTTACATAAGAAGAAACTAATAAAGAAAACGAACAGGGAATAGGTATTACTCTGGATGCCCATTGTTGCTGAAGAATACCTCTATTTATAGGTGATTTGCAACACTGAATCATGGAAGACAGCTGGGAGACAACTACGAAAATGAGAGATAGGAAGCTTCCTATCTCTTTCGGCGCCGATGGAGGCCTCTGACCATTGCGACGGTCAGTACAGAGTTCACCTCTGTTTCCCACTGCTTCCATTAATTCCCTTTCACACTTGTGTCTTTTAATTTCCCTTCACTTTTTTTATCTCCCATTCATACGCTCCCCGGAGCTCGCCGCCAAGGGGGCCAGCCCCCTTTGACCCCCGTCGGGGCTGGCACCCCGAACCCTGCCTTCATTTTACAGTTTCTTCACACATACTATTGCGGTCACAATTTGACCTCATCAGCGTCTAAGCCGGAAATGCTAACTAATTTACTCACTATCGACATCGGCGCTCCTCATAATTGGGGGCCAGAGAAAACATTAGATTAGCAGTAACTCGTGATAGGTGGGCATTGCCACACTAACATAACCACCCCCGAAGGAGGGACCTCAACCACCACATACTCATTTGATTTTTTTATCTTACTTTGACCAAAAATTAGTGGATTAAAATTTGATTTGGAAGGGTTAGTATTTAAGTGTCACTCAGACAATTTTGAATATAGAAGTCCACAATTTGATTTGGAGATTTGATTCAACATGTAAATATATTGTTAGATCAGTGGTACACGTGATTTACTTTCATGGTCTAATATGTGTACTACATGTTGAGTACGGTGAGTCTTGTCTTGAATTATTCAAGAAAGCAAATTTAAATGGTTTTATCAATCAATTTAAACCAAGAGGATGTAAGCCATCTGTTGTGCCCTTTTGGAATTGATAATATGGGTCAACAAAAAGGGGGCAATGCAATCAAAATTATCACAATAGTAGGTACTATATTATTTCAATATATCTTGCATTAAAGGCCAGATTGAGCTACTGTATTGCAAGTTTCTCAATAGTGTGCTTGCTTTGTTGAGCGTATGCCAGTTGGAAAGAAATTTTATCAACGTTGCCAATGATAGAGGTGGACGACACATTGACTTTACTTTAAGATAATTTGACTGAACTGCCTTGTTATGTGAAATAGATAATTTCTTCTCTCAAGTATCTTCTTTCTCCATCGAGATACTCAAAATGGAGTTGTATTTTCTATGCAAGCTACCAGATTGCAAGCCGCCTAGGAGTGTGATTGTCTTGTCGAGGTCTTTGATGTTTTTTTTATCGGCTGCAAGTGACTTCAAGATTTTGAACCACTGTGGAGAGTTGAACTTCTTTGCTTCAACAAATTTTTAGAATTTTGGTGATGAACTGGGTCCTCTTGTTAGGAAACTCAAGAGTTTTATCTTCCACACAACTTTTGCTAGAAAAAAATATTCCTTTGTGACAAAGAAGAGAAAAATGCAATGACAAGAACACAAAGTTTGCATTGTCCTTCTTTTGACCAATGCGTTGGATTGAATGACTCTAATACCAATTAGTTTGGAAACATAGATTAGGCTCAGACCCTTATAAATAAATCCTAATTTTATACAAAATAGGCTAGTATTTTAGTGCCAAATACAGAAAACAAAAGCAACAATTTCGGGGTTTATCATCCCGTTGCACATTGCTCCACTTAAAAAACATAATTTGAAGAATCCAAAAAAGGGTTAAACAACCCTAAGACAACGAACCCTAGCTAGTAATAAAGCCATTGACATTGTTAGAAGAGAGTAAAGTAGAAGAGAGGAATAGAGTGTGGTACACATGATTTTGGTGTAAGAAGAGATTGAGATAGAGATTGAGAAATAGTAGGAGAAAAGAGAAGGAAAAGGTTGGATAAGTATTTTAGGATAGGAATTCGTGTTGAATTTTTATTATTACTCCTTGCATTTCTAAGTACATTACAACTGAGAGAAAATGACTTGCATGATGGAGTAGTTAGATATTTTAGCTTATGTCCAAACCTTTTAATGTTTGGTTTAGTACTCCTTGGAAGAAATACTTTCCTTCACTCCAATTTCATGATAAAATATCCACTAAAATGAAAGACACAACCCAATGATATTTTTGTCATCTCTAAATTTGTATGTAGTTTTAGTCAATCAATTAGGGCAAGTCCAATTTCATGAATCAATTGGAGAAGGTCCTAATTAATTTACAGATTTGCCTTATTGGACTTGCTCTTATTGATTCACTTCATTGGACTTTGTTTCTATATTGGATTTTTCTAAGTGATTCAATTTGAAAAATCAACAAGGATTTTTTTTTGAATTTATGAGTCACATAAGACGTATAAGTGCCTTGATAGTTTTGCTCCTTAATGAGAGACCATGTTTTCATATCCAACAAAATATTTTGCTCTATCATATTGAAAACTTTGAAAATGGCCTTCCACTTCTAATGATCAGTTAAATTGTGAGGTCAATCCGATGGTGCTCACATCTGTAGGTGCAATGGAGATGTCACTTCAATTTCTTACGGTTGATCTATAACTATTGGTCAAATTTGAAGCTATAGGAGTAAGGCTGCCATATACTTCCATTATTCTAGTTATCCTTTGATGAAACATATTGCATCTTCATCTTGGCCTTCATGATTGGAACACCTATCATTCAAAGTGGCAAATTGAGAGTGTTAGTCCTAGTATACAAAATGGGTTGACTTTGTATTAACTTTTATAAACGGAGAGAATATAAGCTATTTAGTCCCGAATGGTTGAGTTCATTTAAAGAATGAATAGTCTCGTTCTCAGAGAGATTACATTGGGTTAGCATGACTAAACATCCCAAAAGATTAGTTTAATGAGGATCCCAATATTGATTTGGCTTATTCGTTTGACCAATATTCTGACTCTTACTAAACCATGAAAGAGTAGAAGACAGAAGAGATATGCTTTTTGATTGGTTTTAAGGTAGAGTTTGCCTCATGATCAAAGGTATACTAGGAAGAATAGGCTGATGAATCCCAAGAGATTTTATGGATTAAGTCATTTGGCGCCTCAATGTTGACTCATTACATCATGTGGTTGAAGTAGGTCTCAAGGTGTTTTTGTATGCTAACTCAAGTGATATATCGGTTTGGTTTAGAATATTATGAAATAGTTTTTTCCCTATCTACCATTGGTGTTAAAGGGAGAACTATGAGGAACCAACTTGCATGCGAGAGGACTAGGTTATTCCTATCTATCATTTGGCGACTAAGTTAGTATGGAAGAACTACAAACTATAGGGAAATCCTCCTGTATACAAGTTATAGTACAAGGTTTCTAAACAAAGTGAGATGGGGATGCATCACTAGGTATGAAGCAATCTCATAATTTTTTCAAGCATAAAATATTATTAGTTGCCATTTAGCCAGTCAATCTTAAGTCTTTCAATTTATTAGCTTGAATGCGAAATTACTGCTTCCTCTAAAAGCCCCCCCCCCCCCCCCCCCCCCCCCCCCCCCCCCTCCCTCTTTTCTCTCTCTCTCTCTCTCTCTCTCTCTCTCTATGGAAAAACTTCCACTAATGGACAGAGGTTTTTTAATCAAGAAGATAAAAACTTAGTGAAAAAAGTAAAAGAAAAAATCCAAAATTTAACTAAATTACTAATGCCCTTAGATTCTAATTAACTAATTATTGAAACTGTTGGTAGCAACATTGGCTGGGGCAGTGTACTTTTTACCAAACCCCACAAATATAATATTAAAGAAGAAGAACGTGTCTATAGTTATGCTAGTGGAAAAGTAAAAGAAAAAGGAAATTTGAGTAGCATAGATGCAGAAATTTTAGCAATTATTTACTCCTTAGAAGAATTTCGGCTTTTCATTATTAGTAAAAATGTATTTGCATTAAGAACTGATTGTGAAGCAATAGTAAAATATTCCCAAAGAAGCAAAGAAAATAAGATAAGTAAAAGAAGATGGCTAAATCTTGTAGATATAATTACAGGAAATGGATACAAGATAAAATTTGAGCATATCAAAGGTAAAAATAATAGTCTTGCAGATACATTAAGTAGGAGATTTTTTTATTTGTCCTTGGTTAATTGAACAGATGGATCCTTCAGACCAAATGTCCTCAAGATCTTCATCCTCCAGATTCAATAATTATGGACAAGAATTTTTAAATTTTGGTGATAAAAAATTAGTAGTTTTTCTTAAATCTAATATTACATTTAAGACTTTACCCCATATTTCTGTTGGCAAAGAAGAACAATTCTTATTAGACAACTTATGGCTTTCTTATCAAAGAATTCCTAAAGGTCAAAAATACATTTTAGCCAGTATTAATAGTTTATCAGAATATTTTTTTCTAAAAAAGAAAAGTTTTAATTTTTAAGTAGTTTTTATTGGTAAAACTTCGGGAGTTTTACATTCCTAGACTGAAGTAATAGAAAGTATTCAAGATTTTCAAAGACCTATTTATAAAGGATTTAATAATTTACAAGAAGCCTTAGAAGTTGCTAAGCTCAGAATAGGAACTAATTATTATATAGCCTCGTCCTTATGATTTATGATAGAAGACCATGTATCTTATGGGATTGCCAAAGATACTAGAAGAATTTTTTTTTTATCACTGTGAAACCCTATCCAAGACCATACGAAGACTCAATGAAAAGAGAAGGTTACTCCAGGAAAAGAATGATTTTCGGAAAGATTACATAAACACCATTGAAGAAGAAAACAAACAACTCAAGGCAAGATTAACAGATACTTTTTCTACCTAGATACTTACTAGTGAGGGTAATTCACTAGCTAGTCCAGCTCAAACGGTAGCTGGTAAAGACACATGAAATCCATTGACGGCTGGACATTTGCCAAAAAATGTCAGAAGAAAAGAAGAAAGACAAACAATAGACAGATCTAGAAGATATTAAAAAGATGATAAAATGATATTTTCCATAATATCTTAAAGAACAAGGTTATGAGAAACAAGACTTTGTAAAAAGTTTGTATTTTTCCTTTTTGGGTTTTGTTTAACCTTAGCCGCACACTTGTAAAGATTATGAGATAAGTCATTGACAATGGGGCCCAATGAGCACCCGGATGACAATCTCTGTCTATTCCGTGTCAGCAATGGTTTGTCAATAAATACCCAGTTGTAAGTTATAGAAGATATGATTGAAAAACCCCAGTTCTTGCACACCTTACTCTCTAAACCCATGACTTCTTTCTCTTCCTCTGAATCCCCTCCATAATTCCTACATCAACTGTGTTTCCAAGTATGTTCTTATTTTTAAAAAAACAATTTTATTTACTTAGGGGTTTTCTTAAAGGGAACTCCTAAACCTCTGTATGTTTGAATCCATAATTTCTTTCTCTAATTTGGAGTCAATCCCTTACATGATGTAAAAACATTATGGTGATCCTTTGATGTTTCACTGTCCTATGTCCCATATGTTCGCCCGTTTAGCCAAAGGAGGAGTCAGGGCTTTGTTGTTGGGAAAAAAAAGAGAAGCTCGTGGCAAAAACAAAATTGCTAGGAAGCCATACAAGTCGTCATGTCTTGGGTTCTCTATACCTGAAGAAAAAAAGATAAGGATTCAACCAGTAAAGGATTAGGATGTACCTTTAGGAAATTTCTCATCTACTGTTTTTCCTCTCTGGTTTTATCTTTATTTATGATACAACTTTTTGTTGTTATAATCATTATTGTTAGTCTTTTAATTCTTACGGCTTTTATAATTTTTTTTAAAAAAGTAGTTTATTAGGCTGGAAATTACTGGGTGAGGGCTTGTAGCTCTGACAGATCCCGCTGCTTTGAAAGACAAGGATCGCTCCTGGCTGTCACAACGCCACAAACTTCCTTTATATTTTGTATGCTTATTCTGTTTATTGTTTTATTTATAATTTTTGTGTGCAAAAATTTATCTATTTTTAGCTATTCTGTATAAGATTTTATATATAGGAAAAGCCTTCAGAATATAGTTTGTTTGCTTATGTTAGTTGTTTCATTTGCTTTAGCCATCGTTATAATCAATCTTTCATTAAGAAAACCCTTCTTAATACCAGTTTATGTTATTCCTTTCTTTTGCTTTAGCCATATTTATACATAACTTGTCCCTGTTTTTCTGTATTTGTATTGTATTGTCAACTTATTCCTATAGAAGGATTATAGTACCCCCCAGACAAATTGGTATCAGAGTTATTAGAAATTATATTAGTAATACAAAAATAATTCTCTCTCTCTCTCTCTCTCTCTCTCTCTCTCTATATATATATATATATATATATATATATATAGTCCAAAAAGGCTCTCTCTCTCTCCCTCTCTCTCTCTCTCTATACTCCAAAATCCCTTCTGTCTCTTCGATATGGGATTGGGAGGGTATAGGGATTTTACCTAGGGAAGGACAGCCTTGCCCCCTGTTATGCATGCAATAATATTATTTTTTTAATTATTTTTATTTAATTTACTTTATTTTATGCTAGTTAAAAAATTAATAGGCCACAAGGGCATTTTTGGAATATTTTATTTAGGGGTATTTTGGTAGTATTTTATTTTAAACCTTGTAAGGGTGAACCCTATTTAAGGGGTAAGAGTAATGTGAAAGTAAGCATTGATTTAGAGTAAACATGGTTTTTGAGTTATCCTCAACGAGCTGAGGGGTGTGCGTTCTCTTCAAAGAACCTAAGGTTTTCAAGCTTCTCTTTGGGTTGATCTTCATTTTTCTCTTCTTCCTCCCTACGAATCCATGTATCAGATCCGGGACCATAACACCCCCTCTTCTGAATGGAGATTCGACTTCCAAGACTTGGGAGAGGAACACATTTTCTTGGTCTTTTTTTTTGTTTTTGTAGATATTTATTATTTTGATAGTGTAGAAGAACTTATGTTGGTGATTTTGAGAATCATATATACATTATTTCACATTATTATAGTTTTTAATGAACAACCCATTTTTTGAGTTTTTTCTTTCCTTTTTTTTTTTTTTTTTTTTGCTATGCTTAATTCACTCTTCGCGGGCATTAAAGCTACAAGTAAAATTTCAGACTCCTGCTTGCTACTTTTCTTGGACATGATTTCTAAAAATTTTTAATTTTTTTTCTAGGTGTTGATTTCCAATTTTACTGATTGGTAATCCAATATATGGATGATCTACAATTAAGGTATATATAGTCTGATAAAATGGTAGATTTTTTCACTTTAATTCTTAACTTTAACTGCTTTACTTCGTTCCTATGTGCTTTTAATTAATTCAAAATCCAAGGTCAATTTTAAATTTCATGTCACAATGAGCAATGGCATTCGTAGAAGCAATTACATACAATGTACACATAGGATTTTTAGGGTGGTTTGAAGTCCTTCAAGCTGATTGCAAGTCTACCCCTCAATATGTTTCATAATCTTAAGGAGCCACTAATCTTGGCTTACCCAAAAACATATAAAGCAAATCACCTCGAAGGCCAATTGCAATGTTGCCCACAAATGGACTTATGCAATTCAATTGACCATAACAACCAATTTACAATGGTACTCCCTCAGATTTAACAACTAATTAGGCATACATGCCTAGACCCACAATGAAATTTTTCATCAATTGACAAGGTAAACTAGCACATAGATTTTCAACGACTCACTAGGCACACCAATCTAGACCCACAAAGAGATTTTCAGCATCACCTACCTACACAAGGTTTTATGACTGGAACAACTGCAAACACAACTTCCCACCTTCAATTCTTTTGCCACAATTGTTTTTTCTTGAATAAATTTGGGGTGAGGATGGTCTTACCTAAGGAAGGTTTGACCCAATTGTAAGTATTACTTTGTTGCAATGTATCACAATAATAATTATCTCCCAATAGGAAAATTTTATTAATCTTGGTACAAACAAATAGGTACATCTATCCAATGTAATTAGTAGTTTAAAATAGTCCTTAGTAACTTGATTTTAAAATTAAAACAACTCATAGTAGTCATTTAAGATTTGATTTGAAAATATAGGCAGCAAAAAATGTGTTCATTTGAAAATATCGGCTCAATTTAAATATGGGATTGGCTTTTCAAGTCGGGGACGTAAACAATTCAACTCAAAATAAATAAATTTCAAACTATAACCCATAAGTAGCATTATAAATTATAGTGAATGATTTTTCAAAGTGTACTTAGCACCAGTTCATTGTACTCGACCAATTATCATTGATATATCTCAAAGTATATAAATGTAAATACTTGGATTTGAAATTCTATCCCAAAGTTTCAATACTAAGTAAAAGCCATTTCAAATGCCCCAATAAAATAACATATAAGCACGCATTGATATGATATGAAAATAGAGGAGGTTGTAAAACTAATTTCAAATGGTTGTCAATAACACAACTACTCACAATGCAATGGTTGAATCAAATATGGTCTTAAAATCCCTTAGCACATGTTTAACTAACTGAGATTTAAGTATTAAAATGAACAACACATAATTTCTTAGCTCAATAAAGAAAACTATCAACCTTTTAAGCTAGCTTTGAAGGAGGCAAAAACTTCTTAAATCATGAGCAAGATCTTAGGAGGCTTGGTTTTCACTGTGAGAAGAGAGAATTTCATTAGAGGCGAGTTTGGGTTAAAGAGCAAATTCTCCAACATTTAGCAAAAGAAGGTGAAAACAAAGGTCTAAAAATTATGAAAAAAAATCAATAGTTCCTATTTTTACTACCAAATATATTATAGGTTACTTACATAATTTGGAAACATATAATTTTTGGATTTGGACCCAATATTCAGGAAATTGAATTGCTACAACATGGCTTCCACAATTTTTTCTTCTAATAGCTTGATTCTATAGTCTAATCCTCCCCAAAGTTTGAATCCTCTCCGCCCAAGAGTTCAACTCCTCTTACTTTTGCACCCTATAAGGATCGACTGATTTTTTTTTTTATTTTAGAACTTTTTCGTGCATAGAGTCAAATCCTTTTTGTTGTTTTTCACTCAGATGGGGTCAACTCCTTCGATGTTGTCGACTCTTACTATATGCACTTTAGTACAATGATCAACTCCTCCCACTACTATTTTGCTCACTCCATCATGACATGTGGTCGATTCCTTCCATAGGGGTCAACTCTTCTTGCTCCAATTTCACCACATGCTTGACTCCTTAATTTCGTCTTTTCATTTTAGGCTTTCATTTTTTTCACTAATTATGCTTGATTTTTATATATGGATTTGACTCCTTCGACTATTGGCGCATTAATTTTTATTTCTTCCTATATGGTCATCTCCTTTTGCTCATTTTATTCTTCTTGCCTTTTTTGGACCGGTTGTTTCCAAAAAAATGATTCTTCCTTCATCTTTTAAGTCAAATGGTGCTACTAGATGTTGATGGTGTGCTTTCTAGTATGAGCAAATTTCTTCCCTTTCTATGGATTGTTGAAATGGGCCATGGTGGATCGAACGAATATGCTGCTAGAATTTTTTTTTAAATGGTTTTTTTTTATTCACCTGATACTTGACATACATCATTAGTAATTCAATTGTTTATTTTCATCAAAATTATCTTAATGGGGATCTTGGGACCAACACAATATATAAAATCGTTTATTCTTTTCTGATTATATACTTTTTACTCCCTTCGCTTGGACATGATTGTGTCCCATTCAAGTAAACAAGACTTCATGCAAAAGCTACAAGTTTAGACATAATTCAACTTACATTCAAATCATACAATGTAAGTAGGAGTGTGCTTGTTAGATGTAGTTCATAGCCATCTTCAATTGAGTTGTTCAACTTCTTATGCTACAAGAAAATTGATGTCTCTCAATGTTTTTTCTTCTCCATGAATTTTTTTTTTAGATAAGTATATATTTCTCGATGAAATTTGAATGTCGTGGAGAAAAATATTCCAACTAAATGGTGAGAACCAATAATTCTCGTTGAAATTCAAAAATCACCAAGATATTCTAGTGGAAACTATCCTGTCAATAATAAGTTAGGAAAAAAAGAAAAATAATTCACTTACTCTCGAATAAATTCAAAGTTTAACAAAAAATATATACTATTTTTGGAAAAATTATTTCGTCAAGAATAAGAGGGGAGATTAAAAATAAAATATTCACTTATTCTCAAAGTAATTAAAAAATCATCGAGAAATATATACTATTCTCGACAAAATAATTTGTTGACAATAAGTTAGAGAAAAAAATATAAACTTATTATTTGAAAATTTTAAAAATCTCTTAAAAACATATGCTAGTCTCTGTGAAATAATTTCAACAAGAAAAAATAGGGGAAATAAAACAAATCTCTTATTACTGGTGAAATTAAAAATCTTTGCTAAATATATACTATTCTCGACAAAATAAGTCCTTGAGAATAAGTTAGAGAAAAAAATATAAATTTATTATTTGAAAATTTTAAAAATCTCTTAAAAATATATGCTAGTCTTTGTGAAATAATTTCAACAAGAAAAAGTAGGGGAAATAAAAAAAATCTCTTATTACTGGTGAAATTAAAAATCTTAGAAAAATATATCCTATTCTTTATGAAGTAATTTTTCTAAGAAATATTTAGGAAAAAATAAAAAATATCCACTATTCTCAATTTTTATATTTAACATTTCCTCTTAGTACCAACATAGTGCTATGTAAGTCTTTAATCAACTACAATAGTGCTTTTATGTGAAACAAGATAAGATTTTTATCAATGAAATAAATAAAAAAATTAGGCAAAAGAATTTTAAATTTTCATTAAATATTATTATAATTTTTTGTTGTATTTTAATAAAAATTATATATTTAAAATATTTAATTTAAATTAAACAAAAATAATTAAATGATCAATCAACTTAATTTGGTTAACATAATATAAAAATTAACTAATAAAGTTAAATTCAGTTATTTATTTGATATTATTAAGTTTTTTCAATTATTCTTATATTTTATAATTTTGATAAAACTTTTACTATAGATTTGCTTAAAATTGAAAATAAAATTAATTAGTGAGATACACATAAATTGTTTGTATATTAATGGAAATACTTTCAAAATTAGAAAAATAAACTATAAACTAAACATAACTAAGTGAAATTATAATAATTTGGATGATCATATTGACGCACATTATAAATTGATCAAGTCATGATAATGTAATATGACTTGTGAAGCAATTAGTTGAGTTATCGATCAAGTAATTAGTTGATATCAATTATTAACTATAATTTATTACATAATTAAATTATTATCTCATAGATGATTTATTCTTATCTCAATGTTACAAAAAATATTTTTAGGTAATTATTAAAATATATAAATGAAATACTTGGTTATTATTAAATGATCTTTAATAGGATTCAAAAACCACAAACGTAATGTGTATTTAAGCTATAACTTATCATATAACAATAGAATACTATAACTTGATTAATTAATTTATAATAATCCTCGGGAACCTATCATTCGGACCACAATTGGTCATATTATTTTTTATAGAGAAATAGAAAAAGCCAACAAGTGTTTTGTTGGGAAAGAGCAAGGAGAGTTACGAGTGTCAGGGTTTACCTTAACTTTTATATTCTGTGGCAATTTTGTAACATAAATGTTAAAATATTTCTAATAAAAAAGAGTTATGAGTGTCAGGGTTTACCTTAACTTTTATATTTCGTGGCAATTTTGTAACATAAATGTTAAAGTATTTCTAATAAGAAACAACCTTTGGAGGAAGTTAGTTGTGATCAAACGGTAATGGGAGATGCAATGCACGATAGCGCACTTGATTGTCTCATTAGATATAAATCGACAGTTTGTTTAACTGCTATAACTGAGTTTTTTCGCATCACTTTGTAAACATTGAACTGGACCTAATCTTACCCGGTCCAATTACGATAGGACCGAAGGGTCAGGTTCGCTTCTATGCAATTAAATTTCTGCTTCCTTCCTGAAATGGTTGCTAAGTCAACAACATCTGTCACTCCCCATCGCCAGGTTTGTCAACCAATGTCCTGGTGTCTCACAAGTTACAACTATTTTTTAGGTTTGTTACACCAAATTTTACGAGCGCATTCAATGACTGCGTTGTTTGTTATGGTCAGAAATGCGTAACCAAGAGTTATATAAAGC
The DNA here is from genome assembly GCF_029961685.1 of Aristolochia californica. Lineage (NCBI taxonomy): Eukaryota > Viridiplantae > Streptophyta > Magnoliopsida > Piperales > Aristolochiaceae > Aristolochia > Aristolochia californica. Next base: position 24,561,267 of record NW_027181771.1, read on the forward strand.
AGGAGAGACTTAAGAGCGATGAGAGTAGGGAAACATAGTCAAGAGTGTTTTGTCTTTCCTTTAATCTTCTTCTTCTTCTTCTTTTACATTTTTGTACAGAATTTCTGCACAGATGAGGAACAACATTGCTATACTACAATCGATCCATTTGTAAGCCTTTTCTCATTGGTTCATCTATTTACAATGTGCAATTCTAATGCTTTCTCCATTGCTATTTGAATCTTTGTTTGTTTTTTTCTTTAATGGTGCTTTCTTAATTCATTTGAACTCTATTTAAGTTTGTTTGCTTGCTTATCAAAGGTAAACACTACGGAGTCCTAACAAGAATTTTACTGGAGCTTCGCCTGAGATATTGACAAGTTGAACTATCTAGTTTTTCAAATTGAAATGCTCAACCCAACCGGTCTAGATGCTGAACTGGTTGGGTTTAGCATTTGATTTGACAAACATGATGGTTCAAGGTAGTAGCTGAATGGGTTGAGCATTCAATTTGAAAAATTTGTGTTCAAGTGGTCTACATCCTTGGATAGATCGAAGAAGATGACGAGGTCAATGTTATGGACTCCATAGCATAACGAGTTATCCATAGGCATAGGAATTAAATTATGTCAATTTACTTTTCATGTAATTTCAATTCGGTTTGGTTTTCTTTATTTGATTTGGTTTACTTTGGGTTGGTTCAGTGTAATGTGGCATGAACCACTTGACCTATGGGTCATCTTTGTACTTTCGTCCTCTACCCTATTTAGGGGGACGTGAAGGAAACGAGAGGCAGGTATTGAGAAAATTATATTTTACAGGTCTGATTCTCCCTCAGAGGTCAAGGTCGGATTCTCTCTTTGAGGTCCAAGGTTGAGCTTCCTCCAAAGCTCCTTCGTTCTAATTGAGTTCCACCATTACTCGTTCAAGAAACAAGGGTTCTCTTCCAACGTCAAGAGCATCCATGGAGGGAAGAGAGGAAAGAAGGGTGACTCGATCCATGGCAAGGGAAGAACCTAACATCTTGGTATCAGACAGGTCCACCCTTGGGGATTCCTCTTCCCCTGACGATTTGAGACAGTTAGTGGAAGATACTAGGCAAAGGACAGATAACCAGGCTCATGCCCTGGAAGAGGTGCGTCAAACAACCTCTGATTTGCGTGAGGCAATAAGATCAATGGATGCTGCCATCCAAGCTCTCCTCCGGCGACAAGAGGACCATGATACACGAGACCAACCTCCAGCTGCCTACTCTCCACCGGCCGAACACCATCCATTCCACCGTCCACCTCCCCCACAATCACCAATGCGTCAACACCATCCCCATCTGGGGCCTGCCGGTCAAGGACCAAACACTGTGCCCAGGTATTTAAAACTTGACTTTCCTACATATGATGGGTCTAAGGACCCTTTGATTTGGTTAGCCAAGTGTGATCAGTTCTTTTACCATCAAAAAACACCTGCGGATGAGAAAGTGTATTTGGCCGCCTACCACATGCTCAATGAAGCGCTTCTATGGTACCACCAATTCCGAAATGACCAAGTGGTTTAGGATTGGGCAACTTTTAGACAGTCTTGCATGATGAGATTTGGTCCTCTTGCTAGTAGCAATCCATTGGGCGAATTAATCAATTACAAACAAAATGGAACACTAGAGGTGTACCAAAAGACCTTCCAGGAAAGGTTAGCCCGAGCAAACCAGTTTGTTAGCCACACACAATATGTCCATATTTTTACTGCTGGTTTGACAGAAGCTCTGCGTTTAGAAGTTGAATTACATGCTCCTATAGATTTAGACCACACTATGAATTTAGCCAGGGCAATTGAGCACAAGCAGAGTGTTCTAAAGGAGTCACTGGTCAGAAAACCAGCTTGGCCAGGGAGGCACAATGCCTCTGCGCCAAACCCTTCCTATGGACCTCCAAGATTTAGAGACAGTGCAGCCCCACGCCCAGATATCTCTAATTCGGCTCCACCTGCTCCTTACTTCAAAAAACTTACTAGACAGGAAATGGACCAGAGAAAGGCCAAGGGCCTCTGTTTTAACTGTGATGAACAGTATGTCTTTGGTCACCACTGCAAACGATTATTCAGTATATGTCTGTGGGAGGATGGAGAAGAAATACCATCAGAGGAAGAAATTGTGGAAACTGACCAAGAAGGTCCAGAGATTTCCCTTCATGCTATGACTGGTCTACGTAGTGTAAGCACAATGCAGGTTAAAGCCTAATTACATCATTTACAGTTACTGGCTTTAGTTGACTCGGGTAGTACACATAATTTCATCAGTCAGCAGGCGGCAGAACAACTTGGGTTAGTAGTACAACAACAGAATGGTTTTTCTGTATCAATAGCCAATGGGGCTAAAATTACTAGTGTAGGCATATCACCAGCCACACACTTTGATATTGAGGGATATGAATTTGTTGCAGATTTTCTGGTGATTCCACTATCAGGATTCAATTTGGTGCTAGGAATTAAATGGCTACAATTGTTGGGACCAATACTATGGGATTTCCAAGCTCTAACCATGTCTTTTATAGAGGACCAACATCAGATTATATTGCATGGCACACAAGCACCACTCACCTGCGCACTACAGGTTGCCCAGGTCCAGTCCACAAACACATGTAAGTTATCTCGTTTACTTACAGAATTTGAAGATCTCTTTCAAGACCCTACTGCCTTACCGCCACTTAGGCACTGTGATCACCGTATCCGTTTGAAAATGGGTACCGAGCCGGTAGTGGTACATCCGTATCGTTACCCTCACTTACAAAAGGATGAGATTGAAAGGCAGTGCCAGCAGATGTTAGCACAAGGTATTATTCAGCCCAGCAGATCTCTAGACCAGATGTCCTCAAGATCTTCTTCCTCAAGATTCAATATTTATGGACAAGAATTTTTAAATTTTGGTAATAAAAAATTAGTAGTTTTTCCTAAATCTAATATTACATTTAAGACTTTACCCATTATTTCTGTTGGCAAAGAAGAACAATGCTTATTAGACAACTTATGGCTTTCTTAACAAAGAATTCCTAATGATCAAAAATACTTTTTATCCAGTATTAATAGTTCATCAGAATATTTTTGTCAAAAAAAAAATTAATTTTAATGTAGTTTTTAAAGGTAAAACTCCAGGAGTTTTCATTCCAGGACTGAAGTAATAGAAAGTATTCAAGATTTTCAAAGACCTATTTATAAAGAATTTAATAATTTACAAGAAGCCTTAGAAGCTGCTAAGCACAATATAGGAACTAATTATTATATAGCCCCGTCCTTAAGATTTATGAGAGAAGACCAAATATCTTATGGGATTGCCAAAGATACTAGAAGAATTGTTTTTCTGTGATCACTGTGAAACCCTATCCAAGACCATACAAAGACTCAATGAAAAGAGAAAGTTACTCCAGAAAAAGAATGATTTTCAAAAAGAATATAGAAACACCATTGAAGAAGAAAACAAACAACTCAAGGCAAGATTAACAGGTACTTTTTCTAACTAGATACCTACTAGTGAGGGTAATTCACTAGCTAGTCTAGCTCAAAAGGTAGCTGGTAAAGACACATAAAATCCGTTGACAGCTAGACATTTGCCAAAAATGTCAGAAGAAAAGAAGAAAGACAAACAACAGACAAATCCAGAAGATATTAAAAAGATGATGAAAGAATATTTTCAAGAATATCTTAAAGAACAAGGTTATGAGAAACAAGACTCAGAAATATTCAGTAAATTTGGATTTACTGGTACTCAGACTCTTCAGTGTTATTCTCAAGAAGAAGACGAAGACTATGACTTTGACTCAGAAGCTATACACAATGTGACCACTTTAGATGGGAAATAACTAGACAAAAGTACTAAGAAGATAATCTAGAAAGGAAAAAGATAATGGATACCTAGACTATTATTCAAGATAATGGATATTGAGAAGATTATCTAGAAAAGACATTAGAAAAGACTATCATTGACTCAGAATAAGGATAGACATGATCATGTTTGAGATGACAAGAAATTCAGCCCACGGTTTCAGCACATGGTTTTCCAGCCCATGGTTTCATCATATGGTTTGAGATAAAAGTTTCCAACCCACTATTTTAGCACATGGTTTGAGACAATAAGCTTTCCAGCTCATGATGGTTTGAAGATGCCCCTGGTTTCCTAGCACCTTGTTTTTGACTTTGTAAAAAGTTTGTATTTTTCCTTTTTGGGTTTTGTTTAACCTTAGCCACACACTTGTAAAGATTATGAGATAAGTCATTGATGATGGACCCAATGAGCACCCGTATAACAATCTCTATCTATTCTGTGTCGGCAAAGGTTTGTCTATAAATACCCAGTTGTAAGTTATAGAAGATATCAATGAATTTCACACCTTGCTCTCTAAACCCATGACTTCTTTCTCTTCCTCTGAATCCCCTACATAATTCCTACATCAACTATGTTTCCAAGTAAGTTCTTATTTTTAAAAAAGTAATTTTATTTACTTAGGGGTTTTCCTAAAGGGAACTGCTAAACCTCAGTCTATTTCAATCCATAATTTCTTTCTCTAATCTGGAGTGAATTCCCTGCATGACGTAAAGGCATTATAATGATCCTTTAATGTTTCATGGTCCTATGTCCCATATGTTCGCCTGTCTAGCCAAAGGAGGCGTCAAGGATTTGTTGATGGGAAAAAAAAGAGGTGCATGTGCAAGAAGCAAAATTGCTAGGAAGCCATACAAGTCGTCATGTCTTGGGTACTCTATACCTGAAGAAAGAAAGATAAGGATTCAATCAGTAAAGGTTTAGGATGTACCTTTAGAAAATTTCACATCTACTATTTTCCTCTCTGGTTTTATCTTTATTTATGATACTACTTTGTGTTGTTATAATCATTATTGTAAGTCTTTTCATTATTTTGACTTTTAAAGTTTTTTTTTTTAAAGTTCTTTTCGTATGTATCTAGATTTAATTTCTAATTTTTTAGTACTGATCTTGTTATGCAAAGTATTATCTTCTGGTGTTATACCTAAAATCTTTAGGCAAGGTATACAAGCTTCTATAAAACATAAATTACATTTTTCTCTATTTTTCTTGCTAGGGTACTTATTGCATTTAAAATCGTATCTTATGGGATTGCCAAAGATACTAGAATTATTTTTTGTGACCACTGTGAAACCCTATCCAAGACCATACAAAGACTCAATGAAAAGAGAAGGTTACTCTAGGAAAAGAATGATTTTCAGAAAGAATACATAAACACCATTTAAGAAGAAAATAGACAACTCAAGGCAAGATTAACAGGTACTTTTTCTACCCAGATACCTACTAGTGTGGGTAATTCACTAGCTATTCTAGGTCAAATGGTAGCTGGTAAAGACACATCAAATTCGTTGACGGTTGGACATTTAACAAAAAAGTCAGAAGAAAAGAAGAAAAACAAACATCAGACAGATCCAGAAGATATTAAAAAGATGATGAACGAATATTTTCAAGAATATCTTAAAGAACAAGGTTATGAGAAACAAGACTCAAAAATATCCAGCAAATCTGGATCTACTACTATTCAGACTCTTCAGTGTTATTCTCAAGAAGAAGACGAAGACTATGGCTTTGACTCATAAGCTATACACAATTTGACTACATTAGATGGGAAATACCAAGACAAATGTACTAAGAAGATTATCTAGAAAAGAAAAAGATAATGGATACTTAGACTATTGTTCAAGATAATGGATACTGAGAAGATTATCTAGAAAAGACATCTGAAAAGGCTATCATTGACTCAGAATAAAGATAGACATGATCCTGATTGAGAAGACAAAAAATTCAGTCCACGGTTTCAGCACACAGTTTTCCAGCCCATGGTTTCATCATATGGTTTGAGATAAAAGTTTCCAACCCACAGTTTTAGCACATGGTTTGAAAAGATAAGCTTTCCAGCTCATGGTGGTTTGAAGATGCCCCTGGTTTCCTAGCACCTTGTTTTTTGACTTCGTAAAAAGTTTGTATTTTTCCTTTTCAGGATTTTGTTTAACCTTAGCCGCACACTTGTCAAGATTATGAGATAATTCATTGACGATGGGGCCCAATGAGCACTCGTATCTCTATCTATTCCGTGTCGGTAAAGGTTTGTCTATAAATACCCAGTTGTAAGTTATAGAAGATATGAATGAAAAAACCCAGTTCTTGCACACCTTGCTCTCTAAACCCATGACATCTTTCTCTTCCTCTGAATTGCCTGCATAATTCCTTCATCAACTATGTTTCCAAGTAAGTTATTATTTTTAAAAAAGTAATTTTATTTATCGAGGGGTTTTCCTAAAGGGAAGTCCTAAACCTCTGTCTGTTTGAATCCACAATTTCTTTCTCTAATCTGGAGTCAATCCCCTGCATGACGTAAAAGCATTATGGTGATCCTTTGAGGTTTCACAGTCCTATGTCCCATATGTTCGCCCATTTAGCCAAAGGAGGCGTCAGGGCTTTGTTGTTGGGAAAACAAAGAGGAGCCCGTGGCAGAAGCAAAAAATCTAGGAAGCCATACAAGTCGTCATGTCTGGGGTTCTCTATACCTGAAGAAAGAGAGATAAGGATTCAAACATTAAAGGTTTAGGATGTACCTTTAGAAAATTTCACATCTACTATTATTCTTCTCTGGTTTTATCTTTATTTATGATAATACTTTGTGTTGTTATAATCATTATTGTTAGTCTTTAATTCTTACGACAATTATAGTTTTTGTTTTTTTAAAAAAGTTCTTTTCTTATGTATCTAGATTTAATTTCTAATTTTGTATTACTAATCTTGTTATGCAAAGTATTATCTTCTGGTGTTATACCTAAAATCTTTAGGCAAGGTATACAAGCTTCTATAAAACATAAATTACATTTTGCTCTATTTTTCTTGCAAGGGTACCAATTGCATTTAAAATAGTATCTTATGGGATTGCCAAAGATACTAGAAGAATTGTTTTTTGAGATCACTATGAAACCCTATCCAAGACCATACAAAGACTCAATGAAAAGAGAAGGTTACTCTAGGAAAAGAATGATTTTCAGAAAGAATACATATACACCATTGAAGAAGAAAATAGACAACTCAAGGCAAGATAAACAAGTAATTTTTCTACCCAGATACCTACTAGTGAGGGTAATTCACTAGTTATTCCAGCTCAAACGGTAGCTGGTAAAAGACACATCCAATCCGTTGACGGTTGGACATTTGCCAAAAACGTTAGAAGAAAAGAAGAAAGGCAAACATCAGACAGATCCATAAGATATTAAAAAGATGATGAAAGAATATTTACAAGAATATCTTAAAGAACAAGGTTATGAGTAACAAGACTCAAAAATATTCAGTAAATCTGGATTTACTGGTAGTCAGACTCTTCAGTATTATTCTCAAGAAGAAGACAAAGACTATGACTTTGACTCAGAAGCTATACACAATTTGACCACTTTAGATTGGAAATAGCAAGACAAAAGTACTACGAAGATTATCTAGAAAAGAAAAAGATAATGGATACTTAGACTATTATTCAAGATAAAGGATATTGAGAAGATTATCTAGAAAAGACATCTTAAAATATTATCATTGACTCATAATAAAGATAAACATGATCCTGTTTGAGAAGACAAAAACTTCTGCCCACGGTTTCATCATATGATTTTCCAGCCCATGGTTTCATCATATGGTTTGAGATAAAAGTTTCCAACCCACAGTTTTAGCACATGGTTTGAGAAGATAAGCTTTCCAGCTCATGGTGGTTTGATGATGCCCCAGGTTTCCTAGCACCTTATTTTTGACTTTGTAGCACCATGTTTTTGACTTTGTAAAAATTTTTTATTTTTCCTTTTTCGGTTTTGTTTAACCTTAGCCACACACTTGTAAAAATTATGAGATAAGTCATTGAGCACCCGTATGAGAATCTCTATCTATTCCGTGTCGGCAAAGGTTTGTCTATAAATACCTAGTTGTAAGTTATAGAAGATATGAACGAAAAAAGCCAGTTCTAGCACACCTTGCTCCCTTATCCCATGACTTTTTTCTCTTCCTCTGAATCCCCTGCATAATTCCTACATCAACTGTGTTTCCAAGTAAGTTCTTATTTTTAATAAAGTAATTTTATTTATTTTCAAGTTTTCTTAAAGGGAACTCCTAAACTTTTGTTTCTTTGAATCCATAATTTCTTTCTCTAATCTGGAGTCAATCCCCTGCATGACGTAAAAGCATTATGGTGATCCTTTGATGTTTCACGGTCCTATGTCCCATATGTTCGCCTGTTAGCCAAAAGAAGCGTCAGGGCTTTGTTGTTGGGAAAATAAAGAGGAGCCCGTGGCAAAAGCAAAAGATCTAGGAAGCCATACAAGTCATCATGTCTTGGGTTCTCTATACCTGAAGAAAGAAATATCAGGATTCAAACAGTGAAGGTTTAGGATGTACCTCTGGTTTTATCTTTATTTATGATACTACTTTGTGTTGTTATAATCGTTATTGTTAGTCTTTTAATTCTTACGACTCTTACACTTTTTTTAAGTTCTTTTCGTTTGTATTTGGATTTAATTTCTAATTTTGTATTACTGATCTTGTTATGCAAAGTATTATCTTCTGGTGTTATACCAAAAATCTTTAGGCAGGGTATACAAGCTTCTTGAAAACATAAATTACATTTTGCTCTATTTTTCTCTTTAGGGTACCAATTGCATTTAAAAAAGTATCTTATGGGATTGCCAAAGATACTAGAAGAATTGTTTTTTGAGATCACTATGAAACCCTATCCAAGACCATACAAAGACTCAATGAAAAGAGAAGGTTGCTCCAGAAAAAGAATGATTATCAGAAAGAATACATAAACATCATTTAAGAAGAAAACAGACAACTCAAGGCAAGATTAACAAGTACTTTTTCTACCCAGATACTTACTATTGAGGGTAATTCACTAGCTATTCCAGCTCAAATGGTTGCTTGTAAAGACACATCAAATCCGTTGATGGCTGGACATTTGCCAAAAATGTCAGAAGAAAAGAAGAAAGACAAACAACAATTAGATCCAGAAGATATTAAAAAGATGATGAAAGAATATTTTCAAGAATATCTTAAAGAACAAAGTTATGAGAAACAAGACTCAGAAATATCCAGTAAATCTGGATCTACCGGTACTCAGACTCTTCAGTGTTATTCTCAAGAAGAATACGTAGACTATGACTTTGACTCAGAAGCTATACACAATTTGACCACTTTACATGGGAAATAGCAAGACAAAAGTACTAAGAAGATTATCTAGAAACGAAAAAGATAATGGATACCTAGACTATTATTCAAGATAATGGATATTGAGAAGATTATCTAGAAAAGACATCTGAAAAGACTATCATTGACTCAAAATAAAAATAGACATGATCCTGTTTGAGAAGACAAAAACCTCAGCCCACGGTTTCAGCATATGGTTTTCCAGCTCATGGTTTCACCATATGGTTTGAGATAAAAGTTTCCAGCCCACTATTTTAGCACATGGTTTGAGAAGATAAGCTTTCCTGCTCATGGTGGTTTGAAGATGCCATTGGTTTCCTAGCACCTTGTTTTTGACTTCGTAAAAAGTTTGTATTTTTCCTTTTTGGGTTTTGTTTACCCTTAGCCGCACACTTGTAAAGATTATGAGATAAGTCATTGACGATGGGGCCCAATGAGCACCCGTATGACAATCTCTATCTATTTTGTATCGGTAAAGGTTTTTCTATAAATACCCAATTGTAAGTTAAAGAAGATATGAATGAAAAAATCCAGTTCTTGCACACCTTGCTCTCTAAACCCATGACTTCTTTCTCTTCCTCTAAATCCCCTGCATAATTCCTACATCAACTGTGTTTCCAAGTTAGTTCTTATTTTTAAAAAAGTAATTTTATTTACTTAGGGGTTTTCCTAAAGGGAACTCCTAAACCTCTGTCTGTTTGAATCCATAATTTCTTTCTCTATTCTAGAGCCAATCCCCTGCATGACGTAAAAGCATTATGGTGATCCTTTGATGTTTCACGGTCCTATGTCCCAAATGTTCGCCCGTTTAGCCAAAGGAGGCATTTGGGCTTTGTTGTTGGGAAATAAAAGAGGAGCCCGTGGCAGAAGCAAAATTGCTAGGAAGCCATAGAAGTCATTATGTCTTGAGTTCTCAATACATGATGGAAGAAAGATAAGGATTCAAACTGTAAAGTTTTAGGATGTACCTTTAGATAATTCACATCTACTATTTTTCCTGTCTGGTTTTATCTTTATTTATAATAATACTTTGTGTTGTAATAATCAATATTGTTAGTCTTTTAATTCTTATGGCAATTATAGTTTTTTTTTAAAGTTCTTTTCATATGTATCTGGATTTAATTTCTAATTTTGTATTACTGATCTTCTTATGCAAAGTATTATCTTCTGGTTTTATACCTAAAATCTTTAGGCAGGTTATACAAGCTTCTATAAAACATAAATTACATTTTGCTCTATTTTTACTTGCTAGGGTACCAATTGCATTTAAAACAGTATCTTATGGGATTGCCAAAGATACTAGAAGAATATTTTTTTGTGATCACTATGAAACCCTATCCAAGACCCTACAATGACTCAATGAAAAGAGAAGGTTACTCCAGGTAAAGAATGATTTTCAGAAAGAATACATAAACACCATTGAAGAAGAAAATAGACAACTCAAGGCAAGGTTAATAGGTACTTTTTCAAACCAGATACCTACTAGTGAAGGTAATTCACTAGCTAGTTCAGCTCAAATGGTAGCTGGTAAAAGACACATGAAATCTGTTACGAGTAGACATTTGTTAAAAAGGTAAGAAAAAAAAAAGAAAGATAAACAGCAGACAGATCCAGACGATATGAAAAAGATGATGAAAGAATATTTTAAAGAATATCTTAAAGAACAAGGTTATGAGAAACAAGACTCAGAAATATCCTGTAAATCTGGATCTACTGGTACTCAGACTCTTCAGTGTTAATCTCAAGAAGAAGACGAAGACTATGACTTTGGCTCAGAAGCTATACACATTTTGACCACTTTAGATGGGAAATAGGGAGACAAAAGTACTAAGAAGATTATCTAGAAAAGAAAAAGATAATGGATACTTAGACTATTATTCAAGATAATGGATACTTAGACTATTATTCAAGATAATGGATACTGGGAAGATTATTTAGAAAAGACATCTGAAATGACTATCATTGACCATGAATAAAGATAAACATGATCCTATTTTAGAAGACAAAAAATTCAGCGCACGGTTTCATTACATGGTTTTCCAGCCCATGGTTTCATCATATGGTTTGAGATAAAAGTTTCCAACCCACTGTTTTAGCACATGGTTTGAGAAGATAAGCTTTCCATCTCATGGTGGTTTGAAGATGCCCCTGGTTTCCTAGCATCTTGTTTTTGACTTTGTAGCACCTTGTACCTACTACTTTGTAAAAAATTTGTATTTTTCCTTTTTGGGTTTTTTATAACCTTAGCCGCACACTCGTAAAGATTATGAGATAAGTCATTGACGATGGGGCCCAATGAGCACCCTTATGACAATCTCTGTCTATTCCTTGTCGGCAAAGGTTTGTCTATAAATACCCAGTTGTAAGTTATAGAATATATGAATGAAAAAACCGAGTTCTTGCACACCTTGCTCTCTAACACCATGACTTCTTTCTCTTTCTCTAAATCCCTTGCATAATTCCTACATCAACTGTGTTTCCAAGTAAGGTCTTATTTTTAAAAAATAATTTTATTTACTAATTTCCTAAAGGGAATTCCAAAACCTCTGTCTGTTTAAATCCATAATTTCTTTCTCTAATCTGGAGTCAATCCCCTGCATGACGTAAAAGCATTATGGTGAACCTTTGATGTTTCACGGTCCTATGTCCCATATGTTCGCCCGTTTAGCCAATGGAGGCATCAAAGCTTTGTTGTTGGAAAAAAAAAAAAGAGGAGCGCGTGGTAGAAGAAAAATTGCTTGGATGGCTATACAAGTCGTCATGTCTTGGGTTCTCTATACCTGAAGGAAGAAAGATAAGGATTCAAACTGTAAAGGTTTAGGATGTACCTTTAGAAAATTTCACATCTACAATTTTTCCTCTCTGGTTTTATCTTTATTTATGATACTACTTTGTGTTGTTATAATCATTATTGTTAGTTTTTTAATTCTTACAGTTTATACAATTTTTTTTAAAGTTTTTTTCTTATGTATCTGGATTTAATTTCTAATTTTGTATTACTAATCTTGTTATGCAAAGTATTATCTTCTAGTGTTATACCCAAAATCTTTAGACAGGGTATACAAGCTTCTATAAAACATAAGTTACATTTTGCTCTATTTTTCTTGTTAGGGTACCAATTGCATTTAAAACAGTATCTTATGGGATTGCCAAAGATACTAGAAGAATTATTTTTTGTGATCACTCTGAAACCCTATCCAAGTCCATACAAAGACTCAATAAAAAGAGAAGGTTACTCCAGGAAAAGAATGATTTTCAGAAAGAATACATAAACACCATGAAGAAGAAAACAAACAACTTAAGGCAAGATTAACATGTACTTTTTCAACCCAGATTCCTACTAGTGAGGGTAATTCACTGGCTAGTCCAGCTCAAATTGTAGCTGGTAAAGTCACATCCAATCCGTTGATGGCTAGACATTTGCCAAAAAATGTCAGAAGAAAAGAAGAAAGACAAACAACAGACAGATCCAGAAGATATTAAAAAGATGATGAAAGAATATTTTCAAGAATATCTTAAAGAACAAGGTTATGAGAACAAAGACTCAGAAATATCCTGTAAATCTGGATCTACTGGTACTCAGACTCTTCAGTGTTATTCTTAAGAAGAAGGCGAAAACTATGACTTTGACTCAGAAGCTATACACAATTTGACCACTTTAGATGGGAAATAACAAGACAAAAGTTCTAAGAAGATTATCTAGAAAGGAAAAAGATAATGGATACTTAGATTATTATTCAAGATAATGGATATTGAGAAGATTACCTAGAAATGACATTTGAAAAGACTATCATTTACTCAGAATAAAGATAGACATGATCCTGTTTGAGGAGACAAAAAATTCAGCCCACAGTTTCAGCACATGGTTTTCCAGCCCATGGTTTCATCATAAGATTTGACATAAAAGTTTCCAGCCCGCAGTTTTAGCACATGGTTTGAGAAGATAAGGTTTCCAGCTCATGGTGGGTTGAAGATGCCCCTAGTTTCCTAGCACCTTGTTGCACCTTATTTTTGACTTTGTCAAAAGTTTGTATTTTTTTTTTTTTTTTTTGGGTTTTGTTTAACCTTAGCCGCATGCTTGTAAAGATTATGAGATAAGTCATTGACGATGGGGCCCAATGAGCACTAGTATGACAATCTCTATCTATTCCGTGTCGGCAAAGGTTTGTCTATAAATACCAAGTTGTAAGTTATAGAAGATATGAATGAAAAAACCCAATTCTTGAACACCTTGTTCTCTAAACCCATGACTTCTTTCTCTTCCTCTGAATCCCCTGCATAATTCCTACATCAAATGTGTTTCCAAGTTAGTTCTTATTTTTAAAAAAAGTAATTTTATTTACTTAGGCGTTTTCCTAAAGGGAACTCCTAAAGCTCTATCTGTTTGAATCCATATTTTCTTTCTCTAATCTGGAGTCAATCCCCTGCATGACATAAAAGCATTATGGTGATCCTTTGATGTTTCACGGTCCTATGTCCCAAATGTTCACCTATTTAGCCAAAGGTGGCGTTAGGGCTTTGTTGTTGGGAAAAAAAAAGAGGGGCTCATGGCAGAAGCAAAATTGCTAGGAAGCCATACAAGTCGTCATGTCTTGGGTTCTCTATACCTGAAGAAAGAAAGATAAGGATTCAAATAGTAAAAGTTTAGGATGTTCCTTTAGGAAATTTCACATCTACTATTTTTCCTCTCTGATTTATCTTTATTTATGATACTACTTTTTGTTGTTATAATTTTATTGTTAATCTTTTAATTCTTACAACTTTTATAGTTTTGTAAAAAAAAAAAGTAGCTTATTAGGCTGCAAACTACTAGGTGAGGGCTAGAAGCTCTGACAGATCCCGCCGCATTGAAAGACAAGGATCGCTCCTGGTTGTCACAATGCGATGAACTTCCTTTATATTTTGTATGCTTAGTCTATTTATAGTTTTATTTATAATTTTGTGTGCAAAAATTTATCTATTTTTAGCAATTCTATATAAGATTTTATATATAGGAAAAGCCTTCAGAATATAGCCTGTTTGCTTATGTTAGTTATTTCATTTGCTTTATCCATAGTTATAATCAATCTTTCATTAAGAAACCCCTTCTTAAAACCAGTTTATATTATTCCTTTCATTTGCTTTAGCCATATTTATAAATAACTTGTCCCTGTTTTTCTATATTTGTATTGTATTGTCAACCTATTCCTATAGAAGAATTATAGTACCTCCCAGACAAATTGGCATCAGAGTTATTAGAAAAATTATATCAGTAATACAAAAACAATTTTCTCTCTCTCTTATATATATATATACTCCAAAAAGACTCTCTCTCTCTCTCTCTCTCTCCCTCTCTATACTCCAAAATCCCTTCTCTCTCTTCGATATGGGATTGGGAGGGTATAGGGATTTTACCTAGGGAAGGACAGCCTTGCCCCCTGTTATGCACGCATTAAAATTATTATTTTAATTATTTTTCTTTAATTTACTTTATTTTATGCTAGTTAAAGAATTAATAGGCCATAGGGGCATTTTTAGAATATTTTATTTATAGGTATTTTTGTAGTATTTTATCTTAAACCTTGTAAGGGTGAACCCTATTAAAGGGGTAAGAGTAATGAGAAAGGTAAGCATTGATTTAGAGTAAACAAGGTTTTTGAGTTATCCTCAACGAACTCAGGGGTGTGCGTTTTCTTCAAAGAACCTAGGGTTTTCAAGCTTCCCTTTGGCTTGATCTTCATTTTTTTCTTCTTCCTCCCTACGAATCCATGTATTGGATCCCGGACCGTAACACCTCCTCTTCTGAATGGAGATTCGACTTCCAAGACTTGGGAGGGGGACACATTTCCTTGGTCTATTTTTTTGTTTACTTTGATTTTTGTTTTTGTAGATATTTATTATTTTGATAGTGTAGAAGAACTTATGTTGGTGATTTTGAGAAACATATATATATATTATTTCACATTATTATAGTTTTTAATGAAAACCCATTTTTTGAGTTTTTTTATTTCCTTTTTTTTTCTCTATGCTTAATTCACTCTTCGCGGGAATTAAAACTGCAAGTAAAATCTCAGGCTCTTGCTTGCTACTTTTCTTGGACTTGATTTCTAAACATTTTTAAAAGTTTTTTCTATATGTTGATTTCCTATTTTACTGATTGGTAATCCAATATATGGATGATCTAAAATTAAGGTATATATAGTCCGATAAAAAGGTAGGTTTTTTCACTTTTATTCTTAACTTTAACTGCTTTTACTTCGTTCCTTTGTGATTTTAATTAATTCAAAATCCAAGGTCAATTTTAAAGTTCATGTTCACAATGAGCAATGACATTCGTAGAAGCAATTACATACAAAGTACACATAGGATTTTTAGGGTGGTTTGAAGTCCTTCTCGCTGATTGCAAATCTACCCCTCAAGATGTTTCATAATCTTAAGGAGCCACTAATCTTGGCTTGCCCAAAAACATATAAAACAAATCACCTTGAAGGCCAATTGCAATGTTGCCCACAAATGGACTTATGCAATTCAATTGACCATTACAACCAACTTACAATGGTACTCCCTCATATTTAACAACTAATTAGGCATACATGCCTAGACCCACAATGATATTTTTCATCAATTGACAAGGTAGACCAGCACATAGATTTTCAACGACTCACTAGGCACACCAATCTAGACCCACAAAGAGATTTTCAGCATCACCTACCTACACAAGGTTTTATGACTCAAACAACTGCAAACACAACTTCCCACCTTCAATTCTTTAGCCACAAATTTTTTTTCTTGAATAAATATGGGGTGAGGATGGTCTTACCTATGGAAGGTTTGACCTAATTGTAAGTATTACTTTGTTACAATGTAACGCAATATTAATTATCTCCCAATAGGAAATTTTTATTAATCTTGGTACAAACAAAAAGGTACATCTATCCAATGTAATTAGTAGTTTAAAATAGTCCTTAGTAACTTGATTTTAAAATGAAAACAACTCATAGTAGTCATTTATGATTTGATTTGAAAATATAGGTAGCAAAAGATGTGTTCATTTGAAAATATCGGCTCAATTTAAATATGGGATTGGCTTTTCAAGTCGGGGGACGTAAACAATTCAACTCAAAAAATAATAAATTTCAAACTATAACCCATAAGTAGCATTATAAACTATAGTGAATGATTTTTCAAAGTGTACTTAGCACCAATTCATTGTACTCGACCAATTATCATTGATATATCTCAAAGTATATAAATGTAAATACTTGGATTTGAAATTCTATCCCAAAGTTTCAATACTTATTAAAAACCATTTCAAATGCCCCAATAAAATAACAAATAGTAATGCATTAATATGATATGAAAATAGAGAACGTTTTAAAACTAATTTCAAATGGTTGTCAATAACACAACTACTCACAATGCAATGGTTGGATCAAATATGGTCTTAAAATCCCTTAGCACATGTTTAACTAACTGAGATTTAAGTATTAAAACGAACAACACATAATTTCTTAGCTCAATAAAGAAAACTATCAACCATTTAAGCTAGCTTTGAAGGAGGCAAAAAATTCTTAAATCATGTGCAAGAACTTAGGAGGCTTGGTTTTCACTGTGAGAAGAGAGAATTTCATTAGAGGCGAGTTTGGGTTAAAGAGCAAATTCTCCAACATTTAGCAAAAGAAGGTGAAAACAAAGGTCTAAAAATTATGAAAAAAATCAATAGTTCCTATTTTTACTACCGAACATATTATAGGTTACTTACATAATTTGAAAACATATAATTTTTGGATTTGGACCCGATATTCATGAAATTGAATTGCTACAACGTGGCTTCCACAATTTTTTTTATAATAGCTTGATTCTGTAGTCGAATCCTCCCCAAAGTTTGAATCCTCTCCACCGCAGAGTTCAACTCCTCTTGGTTTTACACCCTATAAGGGTCGACTGATTTTTTTTTATTTTAGAACTTTTTAGTTCATAGTGTCAAATCCTTTTTTTTGTTTTTCCTCAGATGGGGTCAACTCCTTCGATGTTGTCGACTCTTACTATATGCACTTTAGTACAATGATCAACTCCTCCCACTACTGTTTTGCTCACTCCATCATGACATGAGGTTGATTCATTCCATAGGGGTCAACTCTTCTTGCTCCGATTTCACCACATGCTTGACTCCTTAATTTTCTCTTTTCATTTTTGGCTTTCATTTTTTTCACTGATTATGCTTGATTTTTATAGATGGGTTTGACTCCTTCGACTATTGGCACTTCAATGTTTATTTCTTCCTATATGGTCGTCTCCTTTTGCTCATTTTTTTCTTCTTGTTTTTTTTGGACCGGTTGTTTCCAAAAAAGTTATTCTTCCTTTGTCTTTTAAGTCAAATGGTGCTACTAGATGTTGATGGTGTGCTTTCTAGTATGAGAAAATTTCTTCCCTTTTCTATGGATCATTGAAATGGGCCATGGTGGATCGAACGAATATGCTGGTAGAAATTTTTTTAAAGGGCTTTTTTGTTGTGCCTCATACTTAACATATATCATTAGTAATATTATCTTAATGGGGATCTTGGGGCCAACACAATATATAAAATCATTTACTCTTTTCTGATTATATACTTTTTACTCCCGTAGCTTGAACATGATTGTGTCCCATTCAAGTAAACAAGACTTCATGCAAAGACTACAAGTTAAGACATATTTCAACTTACATTCAAATCAAACAACATAAGTAGGAGTGCGCTTGTCGGAAGTAGTTCATAGCCATCTTCAATTCAGTTGCTCTAATTTCTTATGCTACTGGAAAATTAATGTTTCTCAAAGTTTTTTCTTCTCCATGAATTTTTTTTGAAATATGTATATATTTCTCGATGAAATTTGAATGTCGTCGAGAAAAAGATTCCCACTAAATGGAGAGAACCAATTATTCTCATTGTAATTAAAAAATCACCAAGATATTCAAGTCGATACTATCTTGTTAATAATAAGTTAGGAAAAAAAAGAAAACTAATTCACTTAATCTCAAATAAATTCAAATATTAACAAAAAAATATACTATATTTGAAAAATTATGTCTCCAAGAATATGAGGAGAAATTAAAAATTAAAATATTCACTTATTCTCAAAGTAATTAAAAAATCACCGAGAAATATATACTATTCTCGACAAAAAAAAAACCTCAAGAATAAGTTAGAGAAAGACAAAAAAGAAAAAAAACTAATTATTGGAAAATTCTAAAAGTCTCTTAGAAATATATGCTATTCTCGGTCAAATAATTTCACAAAAGAAAGAAGGGAAAATAAAAATAAAAAATCACTTATTACTGGTGAAATTTAAAATCTTTGCAAAATATATACCATTCTCAGTGAAGTAATTTCTCTTAGAAGTAGATAGGAAAATATAAAAAATATTCACTATTTTCTATGAAAAAAATCATTGAGAAATATATTTTTTCTCAACGAAATAATTTTGCCAAGAATAAGTAGGAAACATTAACAAAAAAAGTTAATTGAGAAATATCTACTTATTCTTGATAAAATTCAAAAATTCTGTTAAATATATGCTATTCTCGATAAAACAATTTCATTGAAAATAAGTAGAAAAACATAAAAATTACAGAGAAATATTCACTTATTCTCAGCGAATTTCAAAAATCATCAAGAAATAGATATTGTTCTAGATAGAATAATTTTATCAAGAATAAGTAGGAAAAAAATATAATCGCAGATAATTAATCACCTATTCTCTCATATAGTTATATTTAACATTTCCTCTTACTACCAACATAGTGCTATGTAAGTCATCAATCGAGTATAATAGTGCTTTTATATGAAACGAGATAAGATTTTTATCAATGGAATGAATAAAACAATTACACATTAGAATTTTAAATTTTCATTAAATATTATTATAATTTATTTGTTGTATTTTAAGAAAATATTTAATTAAAATATTTAAGTTAAATAAAATAAAAAATATTAAATGATCAATTATCCTTATATATTATCATTTTGATAAAAAAAATTTCTATAGATTTTCTTAAAACGATAACAGAAATTAATTAGTGAAATACACATAAATTCTTTGTACATTTATGGAAATACTTTCAAAGTTAGAAAAATTAAACTATAAACTAAATATAACTATTAGGTTCGCGATTTTAAATTATTAATTAGTGAGAGTATAATGATTTGCATGATCGTATTAATGCACATTTTAAATTGATCAAGTCATGTTAATGTAATATGGCTTGTGAAGTAACTAATTGAGTTATTGATCAAGTAATTAGTTAATAAAAAATATTAACTACAATTTATTATATAATTACATTATTATCTCATAGATGATTTATTCTTATCCCAATTTTATAGAAAATTTTTTTAGGTAATTATTAAAATAAATAAATTAAAGACTTGGTTATTATTAATAATCCTCGGGAACCTTCCATGAGTTTTAAAGACACTATTTAATAGTAAAAAGTTAAAAAAAAAATAAATCCTTTGTATAAACATTCAGACAACGATTGGTCATATTTATTTTTATAGAGAAATAGAAAAAGCCATACAAGGGTTTTTTTAGGCCTAAGCTAAGTAATTATGTGATACTAAGAGAGTAGTAAAATTGTGATGTAGTTCTGAGAGGGAAAGAGCCACGAGGGTTACGAGTGTTAGGGTTTACTTTAGCTTTTATATTCCGTTGCAATTTTGTAAAAAAAAATCAATAGTTCCTATTTTTACTACCGAACATATTATAGGTTACTTACATAATTTGAAAACCTAATTTTTTTGGATTTGGACCAAATATTCAAGAAATTGAATTGCTAGAACATGGCCTCTACAACTATTTCTTCTAATAACTTGATTTTGTAGTGGAATCCTCCCCAAAGTTTGAATCCTCTCCACCCCAGAGTTCAACTCCTCTTTCTTTTGTACCCTATAAGAGTCCATTGATTTTTTTTTAATTTCAGAACTTTTTATTGCATAGAGTCAAATCTTTTTTGTCATTTTTTACTCAGATGGGGTCAACTCCTTCCATGCTGTCGACTCTTGCTATATGCACTTCAGTACAATGATCAACTCCTCCCACTATGGTTTTGCTCACTCCATCATGACATGAGGTCTACTCCTTCCATAGGGGTCAACTCCTTCCATAGGGGCCAACTCTTCTTGCTCCGATTCACCACTTGCTTGACTGCTTAATTTTGTTTTTTCACTCTAGGCTTTCATCTTTTTCACTTATGATGCATGACTTTTATAGATGGGTTTGTCTCCTTTGACTGTTGGCACTTCAAATTTTATTTTTTCCTATATGGTCATCTCCTTTTGTTGATTTTATTCTTCTTGACTTTTTTTGGACTGGTTGTTTCCAAAAAACATGATTCTTCCTTAGTTTTTTAGTCAAATGGTGCTACTAGATGTTGATGGTGTGCTTTCTAGTATGAGCAAATTTCTTCCCTTTTCTATGGATCGTTGAAATGGGCCATGGCGGATCAAACGAATATGCTGCTAGAAATTTTTTTTAAAGGGTTTTTTTTATGCACCTCATAATTGACATACATCATTAGTAATTCAATTGTTTATTGTCATCAAAATTATCTTAATGGGGATCTTGGGACCAACGCAATACATAAAATCATTTATTCTTTTCTGATTGTATACTTTTTACTCCCATCGCTTGAACATGATTGTGTCCCATTCAAGTAAACAAGATTTCATGCAAAAGCTACAAGCTTAGACATAATTCAACTTACATTCAAATCATACATCAAAGTAGGAGTGTGCTTGTCAGAAGTAGTTCATAGCCATTTTCAATTGAGTTGCTCTAACTTCTTATGCTACAAGAAAATTGATGTCTCTCAATGTTTTTCCTTCTCCATGAAATTTTTTTTTTCGAGATAAGTAAATATTTCTCGATGAAATTTGAATATCGTGGAGAAAAATATTCCCACTAAATGGTGAGAACCAATAATTCTCGATGAAATTAAAAAATCTCCAAGATATTCTAGTGGAAACTATCCTGAAAAATAATTCACTTACTCTCAATTAAATTCAAAGTTTAACAAAAATATATACTATTTTTGGAAAAATTATTTCGTCAAGAATAAGAGGGGAGATTAAAAATAAAAATATTCACTTATTCTTAAAGTAATTAAAAAATCACCGAGATATATATACTATTCTCGACAAAATAATTCCTTGAGAATAAGTTAGAGAAAAAGAAATATAAACTTATTATTTGAAAATTTTAAAAATCTCTTTAAAATATATGCTATTCTCTGTGCAATAATTTCAACAAGACAAAGTATGTCGCCCTTCAATTCCCCGAAGGTCTCCTCATGTACTCACTTGATCTTTCTGACATTTTTGAAACCTTTTCTTCTGGGTGACATCACATATGGGGCATGCTGCTGTGTGGATGATTTTTCTGGATCTTTTGATCCATTACGGGCATAGCTGTTTAGTCCCAATAGATTACACCAAAATCCCTGATTTATATGTTTTCGTTGAAATAAAAATAGATGTAGACCATATCATTAATACAATTAGAACGTTTTTTTGTGACAAAAAGATTGCAGTGGCAGGGACCATTGAATTCTCAGCAATTGTGCGAGCAATGACAAAAAGATTGCAGTCTAAACCTACAATTAGGGCATTTCGATATGATACATATCTCAAAGTTTTCTTCTTGGAAGAATATGATCTCAATGGGATGAAACAAGCTCAGGGAAAGTGCATCTCCTACAATTCTTATTAGTGTTGTAGTTGATGCTGTTGTATTTGTTACAGATGGTAGATTCCATCTAGAGGCATTTATGATAGCAAACCCCCATATTAGGGCATTTCGATATGATCCATATCTTAAATTTTTCTTCTTGGAAGAATATGATCTCAATGGGATGAAACAAGCTCAGAAAAAAGAAATATTGAATGCAAGGAAAGCTAACTCCTGGGGTATTGTGCATGGGACGCTCGGGCGACAGTCTATATAAACCTCATGCTTCTAAACCCTGTTGGGCAACTTGTTCCCTATATTGACCTGCTCAACGAAGAGATCGAGCATTTTGTTGTCTTTTTTTAAGACCACATGTCATAATATCGAGCAATTTGTGGTCTTCTTACAACCATTTATAATCTAAATCCGAGATGGTCCTCATCAAACCACAAAAAATAAAATGCCATGTGGTGGATATTTATAACACCTGAATCGCCTCTCCACATGGCAAAGTCATTTTATAGCACTTCAATAATTTTCAACAATATTCTAAAACATTTCAAAATTAACCAAACTATTTCCATTGTAGATACACTAAACACTACAAAAACACACATATCAAGTCCAAATTCACCGAACATCCCTGGTAGAGCCCCATATGATTTCGCAGTCACTACAAACTATACCTCGTCAGTGATGGGAGTCGGGTTTCGTCGGCTAATGGACGCCTGTGTAGGTTACTCAACACTGTTTGAACTGGACTCAACACCCCAAGCCCTAAACCCTATTATACCTAAACCCTAATTCTTGAACCAGAACCTAAACCCTAAACCCTAACCTTAAAACCCGTTAAAGCCCTAAAATCCAAAAACTGAAAAACTGAGAACCCTAAAAAAATAAAAAATAAAAACTAAACCCTAAAATACAAAAAACCCTAAACCTAAACCCTAAAATACAAAAAACCCTAAACCTAAACCCTAAAATACCAAGCACCAAACCCTAAATACACTAAGCCCTAACCCTAATCTCGAAATTAAACCATATGAAGACAAAATTGGATCATAAACCCCAACCCTAAATCTCACAATTAAGAAACAATTAATACACATTACGCACAAAAATTAAAATTAAATCCAACATAACACTAAAATAATAAAAAAACTCAGGGGTTAGGCATACCTTCTTAAATTTGGGGAAAATCGTAGTCGAAGGGTGAAATCGAAGTCGAATCGAAGTAGAATTGAAGAAATCGACACCGAAATATCAAAAATCAAAGAAAATCAAAATTGAAATGGGGGCAATCAAACGAAATTAGGAGGTATTTTGGGCGAAGAGAGAACAGCTATAGGGACAAGGGAGTGGGTGGCCGAGAAAACATTCGCAATGAGAGGGAGAAGGGAGAAGGGAGATAAAGGACGAAAGGAGGAAAAACATTTCGGAGGAAGAAGAGACGAGAGAATAATTAGACCAGAGAGGGAAGAGTGCAGAAGAGAGACTGAAAAGAAAAAATTCGATGAGGGTTTGAGGCATCCCACCCACTTCATCTAGATGATTCTCAATATACTATAGAATCCGGATTCCTGAAATTAAACTATAGAGATGATTTTTGGGTTCTTCTGATTCATCAACATGAATCATGCGCTGGTGCTCCACTAACGATGTCAGGAGATGAACCGAGTAATGCCACTGAAGTTCATCTCCTTCGTGAGTTGACAAACCCCTCCTATTAGAACTGAAGTCAATTACTTTGTGTGTTGTTTTCCTAGAGTGAGCACAAAGGTGATCTGAAATCTATCAGCATTAGCATGATTAACTAAAATTGAAACTGAGCCGATGGGTAAGTTCATTGGAGAAAGAGAATAGAAACTGATTCTTATTACATTAACTGAAATTGCAAAAGTGTTTTAGCTTGCCTATCTTACTCAGAATTTTTTCTTTCTACAACATTTATCAAAATACAAAATTTTATTAAGCGCAGCCATTTGTGTTACCCTTTCCATCCTACCAATCCCTTTCCTGGCTTCCTTCTTCCCTCGTGTTCTGTCAATCAATCCACATTCTTTCCATAAAATAAAATAAAAAATTCAAATCTTAAGAAAATATCGAGATATAAAAAATTAAAAAGGAGCGCTATGTCATTGGATTAAAGAAATAAACAATTTTTGACCGTGTCAAAACTTAACTGCACTACATTAATAATGGAAAACAAAACAAAACCGTAGTTTTTTTCCTCTTCACTTCTACCCGAACATTTTGAACTGTTAAAACGAAAACAAACTATATATACAAATACGTTTTACTGCCCCTACCAATGAGAGCACGGAACAACGGCGTACACAACACCGGTCTCTACTCTGTTCCCTCATGCCGCTCTCAACTGCTAACAGCTAGGCGTATCGTCCGTCTGGGACTCTACTCACATCCCCACACCGTTGTCTCCTTCCTCAGGTGCCATTGTCGCCGATGTGCGTCCAACGAGCACAGCACGTCGATGTACACAGGCTTCCATTACAAAATCTCTCTCTCTCTCTCTCTCTCTCTCTCTCTCTCTCTCTCTCTCTCTCTCGGTGCTCTGTGACTGCTCCTCTCGGCTGCACTTCGATGCATTGTCTAGTGTTAATTGCCACCCACCGAAGCAACGTCTCTTGAACGAGAATCAGTTATGCGCAACGACAGTCTCCAGGCAACTGGAAGTGAGGAACAAGACAAACCGGTAGTCGGGAAGAAAATGCGCACAAAACATCGATGGTTCGAAGCCAGAGCACACAACGAGCCCCGTCATTCGACTGTCGTCGTCGACGATCCGCTCTGCAGACCCGAACGACGGCTGATGGCTGGTTGTAATCCTTTTCTTCCCACGGGCGCATCTGATCCCACTAACATGATGTCACCTCCAACACACTTAGCAACCTACTCTGGCGCACCAGTGCAGTTATCCTATCTGGTCAGGGATGCTATTCGGAAGCATCACTACCTCTCTTGGATGCCGTCTTGTTGGGGAGCACCAGCGTGATTGAGATCCTCTAGGCACACAACATATTGACAGTCGCACGTGCCACCACTGGCAATCGAAGAAACGTGGGGCTCATAAGGCCTCATCGTAAGTCTACATCCTCCTCTACTAAAAAATGACACATAATTTTTATTTTTATTTACGGTATAATAAAAATATAAACAACATTTTACAAAAAAAATAATGGAATTGTAATCAAGACGAGAGATTCCAAATGTAAATCAGAAATTCTAAGGCAATATAATATTCATAAAAAGAAATCTGAAACCCAAGATGCATACCTTCAGTCATGGTAAACAAAATTCCAGGAATTTTGGAGAGTAACATGTTGATGGAGAAAACTCAGGCTTATTTCTAGACCAAATCCCATTTAACGTATAATCCAAACTCAGGCTCAGTATCCTTACATCTATGGGAAACTACCTAGTAATGGGTTTGTTGGAAGATGGGCTCAAGTCCATGAGCTCAAGACAAGAAGCCCACACGTCAAAGGAGTGGCATATGTGTAAAATATGGTACTTTCAGTAAATATGGCATAGAAGTGTATATATGTGTTCCTTTTATGTATTTTGTTTTATCAAGTTGTAGCCCTAAGGTCATTGTAAAACTATAAATAAAGGCATTGGCTAAGAGATAGAGCATTGAAGCACTCTCCTCTCTTTCCACCAATTCATCTAGCTCTCAGTTTTGTTTTTGATGCAACCCTCTTCTCCCTTAATCCAAACTCTCTCCTTCCTCATTAATCTTCTTCTCTTCTCCTTCTCTTCTTCTTCTTCTTCTTCTTTCTTGTTGATCTAAAGTTCCTTTCATGAGATACTAAATTCTACATGGTATCAGAGGAAGGAGTTTAGGATCTCTCTTCATGGAGTTATTATGAAATTTGTTCAAGAAGTTGTAAAAGGAGTTCAGTCATGAAGAGATAAGTTCATGCTCTTCTTATTTACGTTTTTTTTTGTTTCCTTTTCTTATTTACAAACTCCTTTTTACTGTTTTTCTATACTTCTTGAATTTGAGTCACATGAAGTCAAGATAAATCTTTATATGTTGTAAAGATTTATTTCTATAACTAAATTGATGTTATAATTTTGACTCCTTGTAAATCAATTACAAGAATGATCAAGACCATTTTCTGTTTGCATCTTATTAAGATTGATGGGTGAAATTCAATTACCTTTATGTAATTTTGATCCTTTCATTTGAGGTAGAATTCCAGCACATGTTGTTGTATCTTCTCCTACTTAAGGTTGCTCATGGGTTTGTGTTATGTTGTTGGATGAAATTCCAGCAGTCATTTACCCTTTGTAGTTCCTTTTTTTTTTTACTTTAACAATTGAAATTTTTTTACGTTGAAGTCTCCCATGAGCTGAAGAAAAATCTCTTCGAAGTGTCTTGGTTTACCGTTAAATCTTCTCTAAATTTTTGTCTATTGTTCGTTTGTGTTGGAGTTTGGATTAAAGCCCAATCGATTGCATCTACTTTCTTCTCTTTGTTCTTATGAATACAAGAGAAGTTGAGTGATGGCTGGATGTTATTATCACTTTCTAAAGGTACAATTTTTTTGATAATTTGGTGCTTGCCCTCGTGAAAGAAATTGCTTCTTGTTCTCATTTGTTGGTGACTGATTTGGTCTACGGGTTCTTCAAATTACATTGAGTCGTTGTTCTTTGAAGAAGGCTTTTTCCCTTGACCTCCATATTTTACTTACCTCATCATGGAAATTGGATACAATAGTAATAAGAGTGATATACTCCGTATTACTACAATTCCACTTAGAGGTCTCTCCAATTACATGAGCTGGTCACAATCGGTTCGGAGGGTTCTTATTACTCGAGACCTCTTGAGCCACGTTGTTAACTTTCCTCCTCCGATTGATGAAGAAGATGCGTCCTACCACAAGTGGGTTAAGGACGATAACATGGTGATAAGTTGGCTCATTAATTGCTTGGAAGAGCAGGTGGCCAACAATGTGGTCCACTTGGAAACCGCCAAGAACATATGGGACACTTGTGCCAAGCTTTACTCAAACACTACTTCATTACAAAAAATATATGATGTCTTACAAAACATGCTGCATACGAAACATGGAGATAATATTCATGAATTTTTGGCACGATTTTGAGGTCTTCTTCAAGAATGGAAACTAGCTCAGCCATATTTGTTAAGCACCTAGCCAATACTACCCAAAAGACCGGCCTGTTAGGAGTGGAAGACATAGGTACTCAACCCAGAACCATAACTGCCTAGCCCATACTAGGGTCGTGTTATGGGCTAGCCCATACCAGTCCATAACACCACACCCCCCATCGCGACCCGATGACCACGGTGGCACACTGACACTGACCCGACCCAAGGATTACACGAGGACCTATCAGTATTCATGCCTTTGTGCGCTTAATCCAGTCTATGCGCCCACCGGGATTCAAACTCGCGACCGAACGCTAGCTCTGATACCAAATGTTAAGCACCTAGCCAATACTACCCAAAAGACCGGCCTGTTAGGAGCGAAAGACATAGGTACTCAACCCAGGACCATAACTGCCTAGCCCATACTAGGGTCGTGTTATGGGCTAGCCCATACCAGTCCATAACAATATTCCACGGATATTGCCGTGCAAGAACGACAAAGAGAAGCTTTGGCAGCAGCCATTTGCTTATCGAATATTAAACCATACCTTGAGGTGGCTAAAACTCAGCTTCTAAGTTCTTCTGCTCTTCCATCCTTCGATGATATTAGTGCTAGATTACTTCAGACACCGGATCCATCCCCTCCTTCTCCTATTGATGCTCCATCGGTGATGGTCTCTGGCAATCGGGGAACATCTTCCTCATCCTGAGGACGGGGTAGAAATATGAGAGGGGGTCGAACTATGAGAGGGGCAGAAAATAGAGGTGGTAGAACGGGTCAGAATTCTTTTCGTACTGAGCCTCAACTTTGCACTTATTCTGGCCGTCAGATCCACCTAGTGGCATCATGCTGGAAACTTCATGGCAAGCCTAATTGGACCATAGCTAACCCAGTCTCAATTAACGTTGAGAATAATGAAGATAAGGCTGAATCATCATCCGAAAATGTGACTCTTTTGGCAGAGGACTATGCTACATTTCAGAAAATGAAGTCCTTCATGGAATCATCTATTCCCTCATCATCTATTGCTGCCACTACTATTGCCTCAAGTATGCTTTCTTCCTCTTCTTCCTCTTCCTCTTAGATCATCGACTTCGGGGCCTCCAAACATCTATCAGGTAACAAACACTTGTTGCAGTCCTTATCTCTTTGTTATCCTCATAATTTTTGTTACTATTGCTGATGGTACCCAAACCAAGGTCCTTGGCAAAGGTTCCTCCTCTCTTACTTCATCTATTCCTCTTCAAGATGTTTTGTTTGTTCCTCAATTTCCTTTAAATTTGCTCCCGATTAGTCAATTGACCAAACTATTAAATTGCTTTATCACCTTCTCACGGTCTTCTTGTGTCTTTCAGGATCCTACTACGAATCGGGTGATTGGTGGCGGCCATGTAAAGAGGGGTTTGTACTACTTCACTCTTCCACCATTATTTGCATTATCGTCCACTACATCTGAGGCCCAACTTTGGCACAATCGACTTGGTCATCCATCTACCCCTTCACTTCGTTCTTTGGTTCCATCTTTAAAAGGACTTTCTAATTTCAGTTGTGAGGTTTGTCAATTAAGTGAACATGTCAGGAGTACATATTCTCCTTGTCTTACAACTACAAGTACTGCTCCGTTTGAGCTAATACATTGTGGCCCTTTATGTGTCTCAAATATTACCCAAGTTAAATATTTTGTCATTTTTGTTGATGATTTTACTCGAGTGACTTGGTTATATCTATTTAAAGACCGTTCCAAAATTTTTCCTTTGTTTAAAAATTTTCATGTTATGGTCTTAACACAATTTGGTAAGAAAATTCAAACCCTTAGATCTGATAATGCTAAGGAATACATGTCTCATGACTTCAAATCATTTTGTGAGAGTAATGGGCTTATTCATCAAACATCATGTGCCTATACTCCTCAACAAAATGGTGTTGCTGAAAGGAAGAATCGTTATCTTCTTGAAGTTGCTCAGGGCCTCCTCTACTCCATGAAGGTACCCTATTTCTATATGCCTCATGCTATACTTACAACATGCTTTCTCATTAATAGGTTACCTTCATCAGTCCTTCATCATAAAACTTCTTACTCTGTGTTACTTAATGGTGAAAATCGTTTTTCTCTTCATTTCAAAGTGTTTGGATGTACGTGTTTTATTCATGTTGCATCCCCACATAAAAATAAACTTGATCCTCAGTCTATGAGGTGCATTTTTTTGGGGTACTCTCGCACCAAGAAAGGTTATGTCTGTTACAATCCTACCCTTAGGAGGATGTTTATCTCTAGGGATGTGACTTTCTTTGAGGACACCCCCTTCTACTCCTCCCATGATGCACCTCTAGGATGGACTTGTCCTTCTACTACTCCTTGCCCGCTTATGCCGTTCAATCTTGAAGTGGATCCATCCTCTGATGCACCGGCCGTACCTTCACCTGTGGAGTTGTCAGATCCACCCGAGGTAAGTCCTTCTCCTCCTATGTATGGGCCTGAATTTGATACTCGGCCTATTGCTTTAAGAAAAAAATGTCGCTCCTGTACTACTTCACATCCTATCTCAAATTTTATGTCTCACCATCGCTTGTCTTCCGAGTGTTTTCAGTTTCTTGCGTCCCTTTCTTCTACTTCCGTTCTACAGTCGTATCTGGAGGCCCTGAGACATCCAGTATGGAAGGCAGCTATGGATGAAAAAATGCACGCCTTATACGAAAACCAAACCTGGTACTTAACATCACTCCCGAAAGATAAAAGACAAGTTGGTTGTCGATGGGTTTTCTTTGTGAAACATAATCCGGATGAATCGGTTGCTTGTCTTAAAGATTGACTGGTGGCTAAGGGCTATACGCAGTACTATGGGATAGATTATGAGGAGACCTTCTCTAATGTTGCAAAATTGAATTCGGTACGCATCATCTTATCTATTGCTGCTAACTCTATCAGTTGGATGTTAAAATACTTTTTTAAATGGTGATATCAGTGACGAAATTTATATGGTTCAACCACCTGGTTATGTGGTTGAGGGAGTGTCAGTATGCCAGTTAAAAAAGTCTTTATATGGTCTTAAGTAGTCCCCTCAGGCTTGGTTTGATAAATTTAGTCAAACTCTCCTTCGGTTTGGTTTTCATCGGTGCTCAGTTGATCATTCTGTATATTATAAAGATACGGTCAAAGGAAAAATATTATTGGCCGTATACATGGATGATATTATCTTAACCGATGACGATGCTTTGAGCATATGAGAGGTGAAGCAGATGATATGTCAGGAATTCAAGACTAAAGACCTTGGTAAGCTTAAATATTTTTTGGGTATAGAAGTTCTTCAATCCAAACATGGGATAAAATTGCCTCAAAGGAAATATGTCTTGGATCTCCTTGAAGAAACAAGAATGAAGGGTTGTAGACCAGTTGACACACCTATGGATACAAATGTAAAATTATGTGCCACAAATGAAGAAGATATTGATATTGGCAAATATCAAAGACTAAAGGGAAAACTGATTTATCTCACGGTAACTAGGCTAGACATATCATATGATGTTAGTGTGGTGAGTCAATTCATGCACAAACCACAAATTACCCATTGGCAGGCTTTGGAGAGAATATTGCGATATCTAAAAGGAGCTCCAGGAAGAGGATTGCTGTATAAAAAACATGGGCACTTCAACATAGAAGGCTTCTCAGATGTAGATTGGGCTGGATCTCCTGATGATAGAAAATCAACATCAGGATATTGTACTCTGGTTGGGGGAAACTTGGTTACATGGAAAAGTAAGAAGCAAAATGTGGTTGCAAGATCTAGCACCGAAGCAGAATACAAAGATATGGCCCATACCGTTAGTGAACTTTTATGGGTCAGGATTCTTTTTACCGAACTAAATTTTTATAAAAAGGGGTCCTTGAATCTGCATTTTGATAATCAAGCAGCCTTTCATGTCACTTCAAATCCAGTTTTTCATGAAATAACTAAACATATTGAGGTGGATTGTCATTTTATACGGAAGAAGTTTCAAGCAGGAATAATCTTTCTCATACATGTGTCATCTCAAGAGCAAGTAGCTAATATTCTCACTAAACCCATTACATCAAAAATTCTATCATTTATATGTGGCAAGCTGGGTATTTATGATGTCTTTTCTCCTCCAGCTTGAGGAAGAGTGTTGGAAGATGGGCTCAAGCCCACGAGCTCAAGACAAGAAGCCCACACGTCAAAGGAGTGGCATATGTGTAAAATATGGTACTTTCCATAAAGATGGCATAGAAGTGTAAATATGTGTTCCTTTTATGTCTTTTGTTTTATCAAGTTGTAGCCCTAAGGGCATTGTAAAACTATAAATAAAGGCATTGGTTAAGAGGTAGGGCATTGAAGCACTGTCCTCTCTTTCCACAAATTTGTCCAGCCCTCTTTTTTCTTTTTGACACAACCCTCTTCTCCCTTAATCCAAACTCTCTCCTTCCTCGTTCTTCTTCTTCTCTTCTCCTTCTCTCTTCTTCTTCTTCTTCTTCTTCTTCTTTCTTGTTGATCTAAAGTTTCGTTCATGATATCCTAAATTTTACAGGGTTAAACCTAAAAAAGGGAAACAACTATCAAAGGGATCATGGGCCATTCTGAAAGGAGGGGGTGGAGGAAGAGTCATGAGATGCTTGGTAATGGGATTATAGAGATAGTAACTGAGTTTGAGATTAGTATGGATTTTCTTGCACTAGAAGATGACCCCATTGGATGAACCCATATTCTTGATGTTGTAATGTGAAGGGAAGACGAGGGACTCATGGAGCGTGAGTGCCCCTTTGTCGTCAAAGCGACAAAACATACATTCACGTATGAAGCCATAGTCGTTGTATTTGAGATAGACAAAACCGAAGTCAATTGATTTGGCAGTGAAAGAAACTAACTTTCTTGATCATATTTTGTCGTTTCTTTAAAATAGCCTCAAACTTGAGTTGTCATTTCTTGGGCTGACGTGAAAGAATTTCAAGTGAGATGTCTTTGTTGAGGACTGTGGAGCCTGGTCTTCTGCACACGACTCTGTTGCCGAAACAGAGACGGTTTGCGGATAGAGTCCCTCGTTAGGAAGACTTTGTCTCTATTGCCAAAACAGGGACGTTGCGTGTAGAGAGTCTTGCATTTCATTGTTTGTTCACTATTGAGAATAATCATAATTTGTTGCATTTTTTTGTGACCTCTTGTTTGCTTAGACAAAGAAGGTGCAAGGGCACATAGAATACATTTTGAAAAGATTTTTGGCAGGAAAAAGGTAGGTCTATTACGCACTTTGGGCGGTCGACCGGGAATGGCAGGTCACCTCATTGTTGGCAAACCGCGTGTGATCTTTCTTGAATTGTGTGGCGACTTGCGAGTGGGGGTGGAAGCCCAAAAATGGCAAAAAAGATTTGACTGGCACTCAGTTGGATCGACAACGTTGCCATCGTCGCAGTCAGAGCTGCTGTATGATGCCACTGCAGTCGCCGTTGCCAGAGTTACTGTTCGTTACCATTGTCGTCGCCGTTACCCGTGCTACTATTTGACACTTTTTGCGAAGAACAGAGTCTGGGACTTACCGAAACAGAGAGGTTTACGGCGCTCCCTCAAGATTTCGTATCGGTACCTGTGTGTCCACCAGCAAGATGAAGCATAGAGAAGTTTCGGTCTAGTCGAAACTCGTTGAGACGAAATAGAGAGAAGACTCTCTTGGATTGTATTTCTGGTGTGAGAAACAGACTGTATTGTGATTCTTCAACTGATCAATAAAATTCTCTACAACTCTCGTGGACGTAGGCAATTTGCCGAACAACGTAAAACATTGTATCGTGCATGATTACTTGTTGCTTGTCTTGTTGTCATCGACGATTTTTCCTTAACAATTGGTATCAGAGCCGAAAGATTATAATAAGATTGTGTACAAGGACAGGTCCAGTATAGTTGCTGAAGCAACTTCTATGGAGTGTGACTTTATTAGACTGGATGACCTACCAGAGACCACAATGCAGTGCAGAGATACAAGTGACAAGGAGAGTGGGTCTAGTGCACCACCTCCTATTATTCCACAGTCAGATCTAGAGACGTCCACTCCTATAGCAGCAGTTCGCATGTCAGTAAGGACTATTCATCCTCCACAGCGTTTCTCACCTACTTTGATTTATATTTTGTTGACAAATGGTAGAGAACCGCAAAGTTATAAAGAAACCTCTCAAGATGACTATTCTAGCAAGTGGGAGCTAGCCATGAAGGATGAGATGGATACCCTATTAGGGAATCAGACATGGGAGTTGACAAAACTTCCACAAGGGAAAAACCCTATTAATATGTTGCCAATTGGCCAATTTACTACCACAAATCATGGGTTTTTAATTATTTTCTTACCTAATCAATACTTTTTAATTAGTAAATATATTATTCTAATTAACTAGTATTAGCAATCATCAAATAGTATGTCATTGTGGTTCTTACAGACTCCATTAATCCTACAAAACAAATTAATTAGTTAATTATATAATAAAAATGTGTTCACTTAATTAGATAATTAAGTAATTACTACCTATTCGATTAAATAATTGATTAGTTATTACATTAAATAAGAAATCTTACATAAGACATATTTTGATTCTATCAGTTTTCTGTAATAGTGATTTACTTCGTTTCGTATTAGGAGTTCTATTAAAGTTTTAAGTGGATAGGTTTAATTTTATTTTGATTTTGTGAGTTTTCTCTATTATAAATAGAGATACAATATACTCATTATACAATCAATTAATTTTTTTCTCTCTTAATATTTAAAGAATCAATTTTAATATTTTTAATGACTCAAATAAAACAAATAGCAAATAAAACATAGTATAAAACTAAGATATCCAATTATAACTTCATAACATGAACTAAAAGCACAGTTCTCCTCATTTGTGCTAATGTAACTCATGACATTACCAGAGGATTACATGAAGAACAACAAATAGAATAACCAGAAACATGTCAGTACTTTATCATCTTGAGTCTAATAAGTTAATCTTATAAAAAAGAAATATAACATGAGATAAAAAGCAGATATGAAAGAGTCATATATGACCAACCAAGAGAAAATGTTATGACTTTGCTAATGAAAGAGTCATATATGTCAGTGCTATGTCATAGAAGAAGATGACCAACAAAGAGCTGATAAGGAGAGTGACAATGGCTAGAACCAAGAGAGATTGCCAAGTAGTTTATGAATAGGCTTGTTGAAAATCAATAAACATTGGGATCAGGCGATTTTTGTAGATGTAGGCAGTATACTACTATGTCACTTTGAAGCAAAGTAGTCACTACAAAAAAAATCATAATTTGTTACTTTTTTGGTGATCTCTTTGACAATGAGGGGGCGAGGGACATTATACATGCATAGAGAATCCATTTTTAAAAGATTTTTCGCATGAAAAAATGTAGGTCGGTTAGGCATTTGGGTGAGAAATAAACCCCAAAAGGGTCGCCCTTCAATTCCCCGAAGGTCTCCTCATGTACTCACTTGTTCTTTCCGACATTTTTGAAACCTTTGCTTCTGTTGATGAGTGCTTTATTCTGGTTGACATCACATATGGGGCATGCAGCTGTGTGGATGATTTTTCTGGATCTTTTGATCCATTACAGGCATAGCTGTTTAGTCCCAATAGATTACACCAAAATCCTTGCTTTTTATGTTTTCACTGTAATAAAAATTGGTGTAGACCATATCATTAATACAATTAAAGCGTTTTTTGTGACAAAAAGATTGCAGTGGCAGGGACCATCCAATTCTCAGCAGTTGTGAGAGCTGTTAAATCTGCTTTAGCTGACTCTGGTATTGATATCATTGTTCCACAATCTAAACCTTTGTCTTCAAGGGAAGTGCATCTCCTACAATTCCTAATAGTGTTGCAGTTGATGTTGTTGTATTTGTTGCATATGGTAGATTCCATCTAGAGGCATTTATGATAGCAGATCCCCATATTAGGGCATTTCGTTATGATCTATATCTCAAAGTTTTCTTCTTGGAAGAATATGATCTCAATGGGATGAAAGAAGCTCAGAAAAAAGCTATATTGAATGCAAGGAAAGCTAAGTCCTGGGATATTGTAGTTGGGACGTTCAGGCGACGGTCCATATATACCTCATGCTTCCAAACCCTGTTGGGTAACTTGTTCCCTATATTGACCTGCTCGACCAAGAGATTGAACATTTTGTTGTCTTCTTCGAAGATCCAAATGTCATAATATCGAGCAATTTGTGGTCTTCTTACAACCATTTATAATCTAAATCCGAGATGGTCCTCATCAAACCAAAAAAAATAAAATACCAAGTGGTGGATATTTATAACACCTGAATCTCCTCTCCACATGGTAAAATCATTCTATCGCACTTCAATAATTTTCAACAACATTCTAAGACGTTTCCAAATTAACCAAACTATTTCCAACGTAGATACACTAAACACTGCAAAAACACACATATCAAGTCCCAATTTACCGAACATCCATGGTAGAGCACCATATTATTTCACAGTCACTACAAACTGTACCTCATCAGTGATGGGTGTCGGGTTTCGTTGGCTAATGGATGCCTTTGTAGGCGACTCAACATTGTTTGAACTGGACTCAACACCCTAAGCCCAATTAACCCTAAACCCTAATTCTAGAACCAGAACCTAAACCCTAAACCCTAACCTTAAAACCCCTAAAAGCACTAAAACCCAAACACTAAGAACCCTAAAAATAAAAATAAAAAAGACTAAACCCTAAAAATACAATAAACCCTAAACCTAAACCCTAAAATACCAAGCACCAAACCCTAAATACACTAAACCCTAACTCTAATCCCGAAATTAAACCCTATGAAGACAAAATTGAACCATACCCCAACCCTAAATCCCACAATTAAGCAACAATTAATACACATTACGCAAAAAAATTAAAATTAAATCAAACACAACACTAAAATAATAAAAAAAAGTCAGGGTATAGGCATACCTTCTTAAATTTGAGGAAAACTGTAGTCGAAGGAGTAGAATTGAAGAAATCAACGGTGAAATATAAAAAATCAAAGAAAATCAAAATTGAAATGGGGGAAATCAAACAAAATCAGGAGGTATTTTGGGCGAAGAGACAATAGCTACAGGGAGAAGGGAGTGGGAGGCCGAGAGGACATTCGCAACGAGAGGGAGAAGGGAGAAGGGAGATGGAGGATGAGAGAGAGGAAAACAATTTCGGAGGAAGAAGAGACTAGAGAAGAATTAGACCAAAAGAGGGAAGAGTGCGGAAGAGAGACTGAAATGAAAAAATTCGACGAGGGTTCAAGTCATCCCACCTGCTTCATCCGGATGATTCTCAATATTCTACATGATCTGAATTCCCAAAATTAAACCGTAGAGATGATTTTTGGGTTCTTCTGATTCTTCAACAGGAATCATGCCCTAGTGTTCCACTAACAATGTCAGGAGATGAACTGAGTAATGTGGTTGAAGTTCATCTCCTGCGTGAGTACCCCTCCTATTAGAACTGAAGTCAATTACTTTGTGTGTTGTTTTCCTAGAGTGAGCACAAAGGTGATCTGAAATTTGTCTGCATTAGCATCATTTATGCTGTAAATTCAATCTTCTTCATATCTAAAAACTATTTTCTGAGCTGATGGGTTAGTTCATTGGAGAAAGAGAATAGAAACTGATTTTTATTACATTAACTGGAATTGCAAAAATGTTTTAGCTTGCATATCTTACTCAGAAGTTTTTCTTTCAACCACAGTTATCAAAATGCCAAATTTTATTGATCGCACTCGTTTGTGTTCCCCTCTCCATCCTACCAATCCCTTGGCTTCCCTCTTCCCCCGTGTTCTGTCGGTCTTTTCCACATTCTTTCCATAAAATAAAATAAAAAATTAAAATCTTAAGAAAAAATGAAGATATTAAAAATTAAAAAAACGCTATGTCATTGGATTAAAGAAATAAAACGTTCTCTGGCCATGTCAAAACTTAACCGAACTACATTAACAATGGAAAACAAAACAAAATCGTAGTTTTTTCCCTCTTCACTTCTACCAGAACATTTCAAATCATTAAAAAAGAAAACAAACTATATATACAAACACGTTTTGTTGCCCCTAACCTCAATATTATGAGGGTGAAATTAACTGGTGGCAAAGGAAAAAAGGGTAAAAAGGGGTGCAACAAGAGGACTTCTTAGGAGGTCACCCATCCAAGTACAACAATCGCCAAAACACGTTTAACTTCGGAGTTTTGATGGGATTCAATGCATTAGTGTTGGTATGATCGCACCCATTTGTGTTTCCCTCTCCATCCTACCAATCCCTTCCCCAACTTCCCTCTCCCCCCGTATTTTGTTGGTCTTTCCATATTCCCTCCCTAAAATAAAATTAAAAATTAAAAATCTTCAAAAAAAATCAGGATATAAAAAATTATAAGTGCTTTGTCGTTGGCTAAAAGAAGAAAGCATTCATCGACCGTGTTGAAACTGAACAAAACTACATTAATAACGGAAAATAAAACAAAATCGTACTTTTTTTTCTTTTTTCCCATCTTCTCTTCTACCCAAACGTTTCGAATCGTTAAAAAAGAAAACAAACTATATATACAAATATGTTTTGCCGCCCCTAACAGTAGCATTGCGAGGGAGAAATTAGTTGGTGGCAAAGGAAAAATGGGGAAAAAGGGGTGCTACACGAGGACTTCCTAAGAGGTCAACCATCCTAGTACTAGTCTCATCCAAGCGCGCTTAACTTCTGAGGTCTGATGGGATCTGGTGCATTGGTGCTATTATGATTGCACTCGTTGTTGTTACCCTCTCCATCCTGCCAATCCCTTCCTCGGCTTCACTATCTCCCCGTGTTCTTTCGGTATTTTCCACATTCCCTACATAAAATAAAATATAAATTATAATCTTATGAAAAAATCGAGATATAAAAAATAAAAAAGGAGCGCTATGTTGTTGGATTAAAGAATAAAACATTCACCGTCTGTGTGGAAAGTGTAGCGAACTGCATTAATAAAGGAAAACTAAACAAAATCATTCTTTTTTTTTTCTTTCCCCCCCCCCCCCCCCCCCCCCCCCTTCTCTTCTACCCGAAAGTTTCAAACCGTAAAAAAAAAAAAAAAAATATATATATATATATATATATATATACAAATATTTTTTGTCACCCATAACCCCAGCATTGCGAGGAAGAAATTAGTTGGTGGCAGTGGAAAATAGGGCAAAAAGGGGTGCAACACGAAGACTTCTCAGGAAGTCACCCATCCTAAATGTATATCTAG
The DNA here is from genome assembly GCF_029961685.1 of Aristolochia californica. Classification (NCBI taxonomy): domain Eukaryota; kingdom Viridiplantae; phylum Streptophyta; class Magnoliopsida; order Piperales; family Aristolochiaceae; genus Aristolochia; species Aristolochia californica. The sequence goes on from NW_027181771.1 coordinate 24,599,552, forward strand.
AATGTGTTTAATTAATTAGATAAGTAAGTTATTACTACTTTTCTATAAAATAATTGATTATTTATTACATTAAATATGTCACTAGGCATATTAATTAGCAGAAATCATTGGGTATTTAATTATTTCTTACTTAATCAGTAATTATATGATTAGTAAATACATAATGTCATTAATTAATTAGTATTAGATATGATCAAGATAGTTATGTATTACATTAAATGTGTTATTTAATTAATCACAACCCAACCCTTGCCCCCCACCTAGGTGTGGGTGAGGATGTAGGTGAGGTGCGTGGGTGAGCCACATAGGCAAGGCACTTGTGTAGGTGAGTGGCGCGCATGCATTCAAGTTGTAGAGGCTGGCTATCAATTTCTTTGTCTCATTTAAAATTTAAAATTTTAACTCGGATCGATTCAAATGCTCTTGAATTATATTTTATGAGCTTATTTAGGCATTTGTGATAATGCCAAGTTTGAATTTAAATAAAGGGGTAAACCTCCTACTTAGGTGGGAAGATCATACCGATCCATGTAAGATGATGGGATAAGGATTCTTATCCCTAGTTTGCATATAAGTAGGCTTTGTACCCACGAGTGTAAACCATCTTCACTTTATGCAAAGAAGTTTCCCTTATTTTCAAAGTTCTTTTTTTTGTTCTTTTCAAACTTGTTGTATTTTTTTAATTTCATATTTTTTTATCACTTTGGAGCACTGGCTATACTTCCACTACCTACATAGAACAAGAGTGCACCCAACAGTCAGAGTGAGTTAAGTTTTTTTATTCACCAAAGTAGTATATTTTTGTGAGCTACCATTAAAATTGTTAATACACTTTCTTTTTTTCATGCACAAAAATTGGGTTTGTCTGCCTTTGAAATTGAAAGGAGTCTTTTTTCAAACATAGACCATTTTGAAAGGAATATGAAGTTTTATCGTTTGGCTAGAGTGATGCTTCCTTCTCTCATGTTTGCTATGTACAATTGGGGACTTTTTAGAAGGAAAGGGTCACTTAATGGAGAGAAGTAGAAGGAGAAGTTCAAAAGAAGAGGTGTTGAGAAGTAGTGGTGGTAAATTTGTTTTTTTAGAAATAAAGAACATCTAAGTATGGAGGAGGATAGGAGTTGAAAATTTATTTTCATGCAAAAGTTAGCAACTCCAATTTGAGGGGAGTGTTGCAAATGCAAAATGGAAGAGTTTAATATGATTTTCATGGTAAAGGAATCTCATGGTGGAAGAATTAGTAGGACAAAGTCTTATTTGAGTCTCATGGGATAGAATCTTACATAAGAAATCTATTGATTTTATCAGTATTCTGTAATATTGATTTACTTTGTTTTTTATTAGGAGTTCTATTCAAGTTGTAAGTGGAACATGGGTAGGTTTAATTTTATTTTGATTCTGTGCGTTTTCTCTATTATAAATAGAGAAACAATGTACTCATTATAAAATCAATTAATTGTTTTCTCTCTTAATATTTGAATAATCAATTCCTATGCCTAATATTTTTAATTCCTCAAATAAAAAAAATAGAAAATAAAACATAGCATTAAAATTAGATATCCAATTATAACTTCATAACATGAACTAAAAGAATGGTTCTCCTCATTTGTGCTAAAGTAACTCATGACATTACCAGAGAATTTCATAAAGAACAACAAAATGTGTCAGTACTTTATCAACTTGAGTCTAATAAGTTAATCTTATAAAAAAGAAATAGAACATGAGATGAAGAGCTGATATGAAAGAGTCATATATGACCAACCTAGAGAAAATGTGATGACTTTCCTAATGAAAGAGTCATATATGTCAGTGCTATTTAATAGAAGAAATGGCCAACAAAGAGCTTAATTATTACCATTCAGAGGAATAATATTGGAGGAATCAAAATTCGGAACAGATAAAGTTTGAAGAATTACAAAATAAACAACAATGCTTACTAAAACATGCAATGGAACCAAAAATTGAATATTTACCCACGTAAATAAATTTAAACAAATAAATCAACATGTGAGTAGGCTTAGATTATAACACATAAATGATTTATATCACTTTATAATGGCATCATAAATTTATCTCTAAAGAAATTTTCTATTGTTGTAGACGACTAAAAAGTTTTTTTAAATGTTTCTATCCAATCCAAATTAACCACTTTAATATAACAACTACCACGTGAGGTTAAATTATTAGATTTCCATGGATATTCACAAATTTGTATGTCTTTAACTTTATGTGACTAAACTTAATATCACTAGACGTTTTTCATAATTAAGAATGTTGTGGTTATTACTTAATTATTCAAATGTAAACCAAAATATGACATCAAAATAATTGACTCAAATTTATGCCAATTATTAATTTCTTATATTTAGGTCAATCATAATATGCATAGAAGATTAAGTATGCATAAACCCAAAATAAATATTTATACAGATAAAAATTCACTAACACTTGCATATTAAACATTCATATATGCATATCCAAAATTTTAATCCATATGCGCTAAAATGAAAAAGAATGAAAACTAAAATATTCTATTTTTCCTGTTATTTATATATGAATTAAATGTATCCAACGTAAACATTGGGCTTGGATGGGCCGTGAGCATGTTTGGTGCTCTTGCGCGTACAGTGGTGCGGGACAACCAGAGAGCACGATGTCATGCTCCTGGAGACCGGCAACTGGAAGTGAGGAACAGGACCAACCGGGAGTCGGGAAGAAAATGCTTACAAAATTTTGATGATTCGACACCAATGCAGACAACGAGCCCCGTCGTTCGTCTCCCCATGTTTATGATCCCCTCTGCAGACCCAAACGACAGTTGATGGCTGGCTATGGGCATTTTCTTCCCACGGGGGCATCTGTTCCTACTAACATGCTAGCACCTCCAGCGCACTAAGCGAAACCTACTCTGGTGCACCAATGCAGTCATCTTGTTTGGCCGGGGACACTGTTCAGAAACATCACTGCCTCTCCTAGACGCTGTCTAGCCGGGGAGCGCCAGCGTGATTGAGATTCGCTAGGCACACAACGTATTGTCAGTCGCATGTGCCACCACTGGCTATCGATGAAGTGCACGGCTCATAAGGCCTCATCTTAAGCCTACATCCTCCTGTACTTGAAAATGACACGTAAATTTTTTATTTATGGCAAAATAAAAACATAGACAACATTTAACAAAAAAAATAATGGAATTTTAATCAAGACGAAAGATTCCAAAAGTAAATCAGAATTTCTAAAACAATATAAAATTCATAAAAAGAAAATCAGAAACCCAAGATGCATACCTCCTATCATGGTAGACAAAATTCTAGGAATTTGCAGAGGAACGTCTTGTTTATCCAAACTCCCGTTGATGGATAAAACTCAGGCTTATTTCTTGTACAAATCCCATTTAACGTACAATCCAAACTCAGGCTCACTATCCTTTTATCTATGGGAAACTACCTAATAATGGGTTAAACCTAAAAAAGGGAAACAACTATCAAAGGAGTCATGGGCCATTCTGAAAGGGGGAAGTGGAGAAAGATTCATGAGATGCTTGGTAATGGGATTGTAGAGATAGTAACTAAGCTTGAGATTACTGTGGATTTTCTTGCACTAGAAGATGACCCCATTGCATGAACCCATATTCTTGACGTTGTGATATGAAGGGAAGACGAGGGAGTCTTGGAGGGTGAGTGCCCTTTGTCGTCCAAGTGACAAAACATACATTCACATATGAAGCCATAGTCGTAGTATTTTCGATAGACAAAACCGATGTCAATTGATTTGGCAGTGAAAGAAGCTAACTTTCTTGACCATATTCTGCCATTTCTCTAAAATCGCTTCAAACTTGAGCTGTAATTTCTTGGGCAAATGTGAAAGAATTTCAAGTGAGATGTCTTTGTTGAGGACTGTGGAGCTTGGTGCATTGCACACGACTTTGTTGTCGAAACAGAGACGGTGTGTGAACAGAGTCCCTCGTAGGAAGACTTCGTCTCTATTGCCAAAACAAGGACAGAGAGTCTTGTATTTCAATGTTTGTTCACTATTGAGAACAATCATAATTTGTCGTATTTTTTGTGATCTCTCGTGTTTTTAGACAAAGAGGGGGGCGAGGGCACATAGTATACGTTGTGAAAAGATTTTTGGCGGGAAAAAGGTACGTCTATTACGCACTTTGGGCAGTCGAACGGGAATGGCAGCTCTCCTCACTTGGCAAACCGTGTGTGCTCTTCCGTGAATTGCGTGGAGACTTGCGAGTGGGGGTGGAAACTGGAAAGTTGCAAAAAAGTATAGAAAATGCAAGATTTAACTGGCACTCTATTGGCTCGACACCGTTGTCGTTGCCACTGCCGGAGCAGTTGTACGATGCTGCGGCCGTCGCCGTTGCTGGTGTTGTAGGGCAGGACTTCGACTCTGTTTTTGAAATAGAAATAGAGTGTGAAATAGAATCTCTCGGGAGAAGAGAGACTCATGAAGAATGACGATGTTGCCGTCATTGTTTTTGGAGTTACTATTTGTTGCAGCTGCCGTTACTGGTGCTGCTGTTTGATGTTGCTGTCGGAAGAACAAAGTCTGGGACTTATCGGAACAAAGAGGTTTACGGCACTCCCTCGGGATTTTGTATCGGTACCTGTGTGTGCACTAGGAAGACAAAGCGGGGAGAGGTTTCGGTCTCGCCGAAACTCGTTAAGACGACAAAGAGAGAAGACTCTCTCGGGTTGTATTTTTGGTGTGAGAAACAAACTGTATTGTGATTCTTTAACTGATCTATAAAATCCTCTAAAGCTCCCGTGGATGTAGACAATTTTTTGAACCACGTAAAATATTGTTTTGTGCATGATTACTTGTTACTTGTCTTGTTGTCATCGACGATTTTTTCCTAACAATTGGTATCAAAGCCGGAAGATTATAAGAAGTAAGAATGTGATCTTCAATGAGAAGAATGTGTACAAGGATAAGTCCAGTACAGTTGCTAAAGCAACTCCTCAGGAGTCTGACAAGGCTACAGTGTAGTGCAGAGATGCGAGTGACGAGGAGAGTGGGTCTAGTGCTCCTACTCCTATTATTCTGCAGTCAAATCCAGAGTTGTCCACTCCTGTAGCTGCAGTTCGCAAATCATTAAGGACTAATCGTCCTCCACAATGTTTCTCACCTACTTTGAATTATATTTTGTTGACAGATGGTGGAGAACCATAGAGTTACGAAGAAATCTTACAAGGTGAATATTCTAGCAAGTGGGAGCTGGCCATGAAGGATCAGATGGATTCCTTGTTAGGGAATCTGACATGGGAGTTGACTAAACCTGCACTAGGGAAGAACCCTATTGATATGTTAACAAAGGGTGTTACTCCTGAGAAATTGAAGTTGTGCGCAGCTTCAGTTGGTCTTCTAGTATGAAGACAGGGGCAATGAGTTGCAAAGGTGGAGGATATCATGTTTGAGGAAGAGGGCGATCCAGTTGGTGTACCAGTCTCCAAGTGGGAGAATTGTTGAGGACTGTGGAGCCTGGTCCACTGCACACGACTCTGTTACCGAATCAGAGACGATGTGCGAATAGAGTCCCTCGGCATGAAGACTTCATCTATGTTGCCAAAATAGAGATGTTGCGCATAGAGAGTCTCGGGAGGAAACTGCGACTCTATTTGGGAAATAAAAACCCTCAGCGTTTTTGAACAGGGTCAGGGCGAAAAACCAAGAGCGTTAGAGGAGCTCACGGAAAAACAGATAGGGGTTTTTGGGAGACCTTTAGGCGACGCCGTGGTCAGGAGAAAGAGTGGTTAGAGGCTTGACACCATTGCCATCACCATTGTCGGAGCTGCAGTACGATGCCTTTACCGTCGCCGTTGCCAGTGTTGTACGACAGGACTTCGATTCTGTTTATGAAACAAAACAAAGTATGAAAGAAAGTCTCTCGGCAAAAAGAGAGACTCAACAAGAACGACGATGTTGTAGTCGTCGTAGCAGGAGTAACTGTTCGCTGCCATTGCCGTCGCCTGTACCGGTGCAACTGTTCGACACTGCTATCAGAAGAACAGAGTCTGGGACTTACCGGAACATAGAGGTTTACGGAACTCCTTCGGGATTTCATATCAATGCCTGTGTGCATGCCAAGAAGATGAAGCGGGGAGAAGTTTCGATCTCGCTGAAAGTCGTTGAGAAGAAATAGAGAGAAGACTCTCTCGGGTTGTATTTCAAGTGTGAGAAACAGACTGTATTGTGATTCTTCAACTTCTCTATAAAATTTTCTACATCTCCCATGGATGTAGGCCATTTGCAAAACCACGTAAAATATTGTGTCGTGCATGATTACTTGTTACTAGTCCTGTCATCAACGATTTTTCCCTACAAGTTTTCGGGCAAGCTGACCTCCATTAAAACAATATAAGAGTAGTAGGTCGATCCCCAAGAAGCAAGAACAGAGCAAGATCCGACAACAAAGATGGAAAACGTGGACTAAAGGAGGATGGTATGATCCGGCAATTCTACAAGGCAGAAGAGAGCAAGTCCTACCTCAGTTATATATAAACCAAAGAGGCTACCTATTCTAGTCTGATTTGGAATCCTTGTTTCCCTAGAGTGTCCTTTTACGTATTACTTGCTAAACATGGAGCTCTACTTTCCTTCCTTGATATTTCACTGGCTGGAGATTTCAGAGTTGATAGGTTTTTAAGTCATGATGTAGTACTAGGGCCAGCATTTTGAATTTTTGTCATCTATTGATGCACCTTGTTGTGCTATGGAGAAAATTTTAAATGATCGATTGAAAAAAGTTTAGAATTATGCAATTGAAACACAAATCTCAATAACTAAAATTATATTTTAATCTTCAACATGCAAAAGAAGAAATTCATTAAATATTACTTTGAATTGTTGTAGCTTTAAAATTTTTATGTAATTATTAGATAGATTAATTAAATATTACTTTATAGGTGGGGTACCATTTCACAAAAGTAAAATTTTCTCAAAAAAATTATAGAAATTGAATTGATCAAAATTTGAAATTTTAGTGGTTTTAAAAAATTCTCACTCAATATGCCCTACATGAAGGTTGTTGTTGTCCAATCTAATTACACCCAATTAGCAACTCATGCAATAAGAAGGATTTTGTGGAAAATTATTATTATTTTTATTATATTTCAAGGAATTGTACTTGAATATTGGATTTCAAATTTTTATTTACCTGAATAATGACTTTTTAAACTTATTTCCCAAATTATCTGATTTCAACCTTTGGAATCCTCATGCGATTCGTCAACTTCCCACGTTAGTAAAACTTGTCCATATAGAACCATGCCAGCCCATCCTTTAAAACCTAAAATTCTTCCTATCCCCATTAAAACCCAAAATTCCTCCTTTCCCCATTAAAACCAAATTTTGCACACATAGGACAGGTTTTATAGAAATTTTGTGAAGAAAAGGTCTTATAGAAGAATTCTAAGTTCTGTAAGTAAAGCATATTGGTTCATGCTGTATTTTTTACTCTTCAAGTATTTTGTTTGTTCCAATTCGCTTCTCATTGTTTTCTCTGGAAAAGGTGAGTCTGCCAATGATAACTGTCGTGACTTTCTTGGAAATCTTCTTTCACATAGCTTGCTAATCAGATGGAACCTGACACTGTTCTTTCCTCCAAAAACCCGAGACCCCCTCCTAAGCGTTTGTTTCTTCAGAAATCAAGTCCCTGATTTGGTTCTTAACAATCCTTCCTTCGATACTGCAGTTTCCCTGTTCCCCTCAAATTATAACTTCGAAATTCATAAATCAATATGGTGAATTGTATCTTCCGACACAAAAAGTGTCGCCCTTCAATTCATTGATGGTCTCCTCATGTACTCACTTGTTCTTTCCGACATTTTTGAAACCTTTGCTTCTGTTGATGAGTGCATTATTCTAGTTGACGTCACATATGGGGTATGCTGCTGTGTGGATGATTTTTTTGGATCTTTTGATCCATTACGGGCATAGCTATTTAGTCCCAATAGATTACACCAAAATCCCTGCTTTATATGTTTTCGTTGAAATAAAAATAGATATAGACCATATCATTAATACAATTAAAGCTTTTTTTTTGTGACAAAAAGATTGCAATGGCAGGGACCATCCAATTCTCAGTAGTTGTGAGAGCCGTTAAATCTGCTTTAGCTGACTCTAGTATTGATATCATTGTTCCACAGTCTAAACCTTTGTCTTCAGCGGAAGTGCATCTACTACATGTCCTAATAGTGTTGCAGTTGATGTTGTTGTATTTGTTATAGATGGAAGATTCCATCTAGAGGCATTTATGATAGCAAACCCCCATATTAGGGCATTTCGATATGATCCATATCTCAAAGTTTTCTTCTTGGAAGAATATGATTTCAATCGGATGAAAGAAGATCAGAAAAAAGCTATATTGAATGCAAGGAGAGCTAAGTCCTGGGGTATTGTGGTTGGGACGTTCGGGCAACAGTCCATATAAACCTCATGCTTCCAAACCTTGTTGGGCAACCTATTCCCTATATTCACCTGTTTGACCAAGAGATCGAGCATTTTGTTGTCTTCTTCGAAGATCCAAATGTTATAATATTGAGCAAGTTGTGGTCTTCTTACAACCATTTATAATCTAAATCCGAGATGGTCCTCATCAAACCACAAAAAATAAAATACCATGTGGTGGATATTTAAACACCTGATTCTCCTCTCCACATGGCAAAATCATTCTACATCACTTCAAAAATTTTCCACAACATTCTAAAACATTTCAAGATTAACCAAACTATTTCCATTGTAGATAAACTAAAAAGTGCAAAAACACACATATCAAGTCCAAATTCACCGAACATCCCTGGTAGAGCCCCATATGATTTCACAGTCATTAAAAATTGTACCTCTCAGTGATGGGGGTCGGGTTTCGTTGGCTTATGGATGCCTGTGAAGGCGACTCAGCATTGTTTGAACTGGACTCAACACCCCAAACCCTAAACCCTGTTGACACTAAACCCTATTTCAAGAACCAGAACCTAAACCCTAAAAGCCCTAAAACCAAAAACTGAGAACCCTAAAAAAATTTAAAAAAAAAACTAAACCCTAAAAATACAATAATCCCTAACCCTAATCCCAAAATTAAACCCTATGAAGACAAAATTGAACCATAAACCCCAACCCTAAATCCCACAATTAAGCAACAATTAATACACATTATGTACAAATTTTAAAATTAAATCAAATACAACACTAAAATAATAAACAAGGTCAGGGTATTGGCATACCTTCTTAAATTTTGGGAAAACCGTAGTCGAAGGGTGAAATCGAAGCCGAATCGAAGTAGAATTGAAGAAATTGACGCTGAAATGTAAAAAATCAAAGAAAATCGAAATTGAAATGGGGGAAATCAAACGAAATCCGGAGGTATTTTGGGCGAAGAGAGAATAGCTACAGGGAGAAGGGAGTGGGAGGCCAAGAGAACGTTCACAACGAGAGGGAGAAGGGAGAAGGGAGATGGAGGACGAGAGGGACGAAAAAAATTTCGGAGGAAGAAGAGACGAGAGAAGAATTAGACCGAGAGAGGGAAGAGTGCAGAAGAGAGACTGAAAAGAAAAAATTTGATGAGGGTTCGAGGCATCTTGCCCACTTCATCCAAATGATTCTCAATATACTGCGGAATCCAGATTCTAGAAATTAAACTATAGAGAAGATTTTTGGGTTCTTTTGATTCATCAACAACACTTAAAGATAAGTCCTAGCTTCATTAAATAACTCAACATAAATAGAAGACCAATATAACTAAAACACCTTTAAACTAAAACTCTTCTATGAGACCTCCTTCGTAATAAATTTTGGCTTCGTAAGACTTCTTATTGTGAGAGTCATGTAAGAGGCTTCCTATCTTCTCTTCAACAGATTCCTTGCTGCCAAACAACATAAAATAATTTTCTCTCTCCTTTTATTTTCTTTTCTTTTGTTTTATGTGGGTTCCATACAGGTCCTTAGGAAAAGAGAGTGAAAGTGAAATCATGGGTTCTTTAGAGAATTCACTCTTTTGTGTTACTGTGCTCAAGATAAAGTACACTAGAAAATAATTTTGTGTGTGTTAGAATGATCTTTAAAAATATAATGGAAAGTAAAAAAATAATTTACTAATAAAATAATTTTAAGTTAAATAGTTTATATCTTACTTAATTAATAATAAAAAATTTAAACAAAGTTTTATATTTAATTAAATAGATCAAATAAAAATTTATTATAAAAGTACCAAAATACCCCCTAATTAAATGTTACTTTTATAATATTTAATTTCTCTATAAGTTATTAAATAAATATAATGTTAAAAATCATGAAATCATATTAATATATAAATAACCCTTTGCTGAAATTCTAACCTTTTTTTTCTTCAAATGATTAAATTCTAACCTCATTAACTTGTTTACTTGTCGTTGGAGAAAAAGAAAAATTATGGTTTTAAAAAATAGTCAAATCTTCAAATAGTGGACTTTAATGGAAAAAATGTCTCTTTTTATTAAAAAGAGATATGTGTGTAACACAACACAAGTAGATTCAAAACAAAATTGGTTGAGTAATAAATACATAAATTGCTGACAAACACCTAAAAATGATCTTGATGCTAAAAATGATTGAATAATAAATACTAAAATTACTGATAAAAAATTAAACAACAAACCTAATAATGATCCTAAATTTTCTATTCTCTGCTATGAAATTCTATTCTATGTCATTCACCCGATGAATAGAATTATGAGCTTGTTTCCTCGTAATCTCTGATGCCTTTTCCTCTTCCTGATGACCAGTAGAGCAACAAACACTCTAGAAGCTACAAAATCTTTTCCACCTTTAGAGAGAAAGAACACTCAAGTTAACTCAGCATGGCATCTTCCCTTCCTCGTTCACTCCTTGTTTTGAGAGGACAAAGTCTGATTTAACCAAAATTTAATACATAAGTCAGATTTAAAGAGACGAGACAAAGAAAACCCAAATGCAGATTCAAATTCTATTTTCAGTAGATCTAGAAGAGATCTGAAACAAGGAGAAGCGAAATCTGCTCAACTATTTCCCCTTATTGAAACCAACGATAAAAACATGTTCAAAACAAATGGTGAAGATCTGTACTTTCTCAATCCAATCGAATTAAAAAAAAGGAAGTGATCCCGCATCCACAAAAAAATAGCAAAACAAGTGAACTGAACTTAATTGATGTCCAAGGAATGCATCTGACCTTTAAAAGATAAGTGCCCGTGCTTCAGTAGTTTGACCAATGACAATTTCTATTTTTCATGTTCTAGGAGGACTTGGGAATATAAGAAAAGTGCAATGCATACTTAAAAAAATAGTGAACTTCAAGAGGATTTTACAACATAATCATTGTAGTCACCATACAACAGAGTTGCAACTTGCCATATGCACACAATCAAGCAAGAGTGACGAAGCAGAGATTTTCACTATCCCAGTTTTGAGAAAAATTCTCTCCTTCGTTAAATACTAAAGCGTCAGATTCCTATATGTTGGCACTAGAAAAAAAACTTCAAGAGGGCTCTAGCTGACACAAAATGTAAAACATTTGCATGACTAATGCACCAGGAGTCATCTTTGTGACATGACATTCAGTTATATCGTTGTAGCTAGATATCTGATAAACGGAAGAAAAATGATGACTCCCTTGACTACTTTTGTATCACGGGTATGACTCCAATGTTCGGTTGAGAAAAAGTGATAAATTGAGCAAGCAGCCAATGAGGGGTTCCACTTAAGAAAACAACCAAATTTATCTCCTCTTATGTCATGCTGGTGGAAATAGGAAGTCAAAAAATAGGAGAAAAATTATATGATTACATGACTAGGACATTTATCGAAGTTCACCTGTATATAGATCTTTTTTTCCGAAGGAGAAAAGGACAAAAGGGTGTAACTGAAAAACTTAGACATCTTAGCTTGATCAACTCCAAATATGTAAAAGAATGTCGTCCACATGACCCTTCAGCAAGGAGAATCATAGACAAGAAACTAGTTAAGTTAACCAAACCAGAATATGTATTTTAAAAAAAACAGAATTGGGCAGATGGAAACGTACCGGATGAGTACTTGTGACTTTAACTTCTAGGGAGCTTACATGTGAAAGCTTTGTCAAGAAATTCTGCTAGAGATGCAACTCGTAGTCAAGCTCATCGTGGGTGAGCAGTAGGGTTGCTTCATTTATGGAGGAGACATCATTGAAAATAGGGTTGTCACAAACTTGACCCTTGTACTGAAGATTCTTCAGGTTTGGTGTTCTTATCTCCATCTCTTCAACATTGAAACATGACTCCAATGTTAATATCTTCAATTGAAAATGATCAATCTTTACTGACTTCAGGGAGTTACAGTAACTCATAGTTAAGTCCTCAAGAAGAGGGGACCTACGAATTATCTCACCTAATTGAACACCATTAATTGTCACCCCATAGAGAGCAACACTTCTTAGGGCTTTGAAACCCTTGAAATCATGTGGAGGCTCTAGTATGCACCAAGTTAAATCGAGAGATGATATTGATAGACAAGAGAACAAAGAGTTTGGCATTCTGAATTTATTCATCCCCCACCTGATATCATCATCATCTATCGAGTCGGAGTGCCTTACATTTCCACTCAAATCAAGCACAAGCTCTCCAACTCCTTTAACTTTGACAAACTCAATCCACTCTATGAGATCGAATGAGTATCTATCACTGGGACAAAAGAACATGCAGAATTTCTTAACCTTGTCTAGAGTATGGAGCTGTAAAAGTTGGTGAACAACTTGTACATAATGTGTCTTCTTTAAATTTGTTGTGAATTCCTCATCGAAGTCTATAATAGTTGTGTATATCCATAAGGGTTTCCACATGTTTATCCATTGCCTAGATAGAATTGAAGTCTTCACTGCACACTTCAATGGAAGAAAAGAGAGTATAAGGTGAATTATATTTTCTAGTAGCTTGCTAATACTGTCTTTCTTCTCAGTGAAGGTTCTTTTATTCTGAAAGTCCATTGAATGACCTTCTGTTTGTTATGCACTGCTATTTGTGACCTGAAATAACAAAAAAACGTATTAATTATGCTTCGAAAGCTATTTTTTGAACAAAAAAATTTCAAAAATATATTTGAAAGCTTTTTTTTGGAGAAAAAAATTATACATATATCAATTGCATTAGAAGGAAATAATTTGTCCGTTTGTTCACTTAGGGATTAATTGTGAATGAATCCCGTTAACGAGATTAATCATTGTTTTTTGTTTCAAAGGCTCTACAAATGTCAATCACAACTACCACCTATGATTAGTCTCAACCCCAATTCATGTGGAACAATGCTTTGATATTCAATGATACCTATTGTGGGAGAAATAAGGGGCTTTTCAATTTTTTTCATTTCATTATTTGGAATAGATGGCATTCAAGAAAAAAATATCTCTACGTGGATAAAGACTTTTGTATTTGTATTTTTTTTATATTTTTTTCTGACAGTTACAAATGTTTCCATCAATTTAAACCAAAGGAAAAAAATTCAGAGAGAAGTTCAAGAATTGCTACTTGATTTGGGAAATCTTAAGGTTCAATAATTAAAGTATCAGGATCAAACATAATAATAAAATAAGAACAACATAAAAATGGTTTATGTAACAATTTATGAAGAAATGTCATCTGGATAATTTTGTTTCAAGATACTAATTTTGGTTTTTGCTAATATATCGAATAATATTCGATCTGATACATACTGTCTGCACCATGTGTTGCACTTATAAGACATGTATAATCTTTCAGGGCTCTACGATACCATGTATCCAATACGTCCCATTTGATATGTTATATGTCTTGGTGATATAGGCATCCTTGGGTAAGTGGACCAAATTAAGGAAATCCAAAACAATTTAAAAGTGCTTGAGGAAAGAGAAGATTATGTTCACATAAAAAATAATTAAAAGATAAAAAGAGGCAAGCATAGCTGTGGCCAAGAGAAGTAAACCAAAATTTGCATACGAGTTCTAGTAAAATCACAAAAGTTAAGCGTAATAAGTTCTTATTGGAATCAAAATGTGAGGAGCACGATTATGTCAAGATTTAAAAGACAAGATTTGGGAGAAATCTCATCATGGAGGCACAAAGAAGCTTTATGTCCATGACAAAAGAGGTGATAAGGAGAGGTTTCAACTCAATATGGTCACAATAAACTTTGTTTAAGGGGTGCATCTTTTCACAATTAGATTATTGTCTATTTCATATTTATGATAAGATGATTCTTGAGGCATTATATCCTCGTGTTAAGTTATTTTATGGTGTTTATATGTTCATAATTAGCTTTAAAATATCTTAATGCAATTTGATCTAAAGGGGGAATCAACTAGGGGTCTTAGCTTATTTCTTTATTATTTAAGTGCCTTATCTTTGAGTATATTTTTGTTACCACAATTAGTTATCAATGGGAATAGTAATGCTTCTACTAACATTTTTTCTTAAAAAGGACTCAACATGCATTCAATTTTTAACGAAGGGAAGTGAGTAGTAGGCAAGAGGAAAATGGAGCTGGTACAATCTATTAGGTCCAATGAGGGATAAATCTTGGGGGGGTGTTGGGCGTTCATGCCACTAAATTGACAACAACAACTAACTTGCACAAATTCATCTTCACTTAGATTTACAATCACAAACTAGGCACACAATCCTGACCATTAAAGGGGTTTCTAGTAGCAAAGTAGACTACACAAGCCTAGAGCTTCACAAGGATTTATAATAACTTATTAGGTACTAGACTAGACTTAAGAATGAGAGTTTCAAGAGTGCTTGGCTACATGAGGACTTATATCACACAATCATAGTAACAATGCTTCACAACCTTTCTTTTTCAGCCACACATAGATGCACTCGATGAAATTGAGGTTAGGATGGTCTTGTCTACCCAATGCTTGACCCAATTTACAAGGGTTACTAGCTTCCTAATTGGTTGATTTTATAATCTAAGAACAAATAATAAACACAACCAATTCTATGTACCTATCTATGTAAGAAAATCTCAAATAGTCTTTAATCATATAAGTCCAAGGTAAATCTTGGATTGGTTTTTAAAATCAAGGGTTGCACTCAGCTCAATGGAATCAATGGTTTGAAAGTATAGCTCATGCGTAGTAGTAGTCTAAACCTCAGTGATTGATTTAAAAGTACAAAGACACTAGTTTAGTATTCTCAACCAAATACAATTTAAGATTTAAATGTAAATGCATGTATATACTTGGATTTTGAAATTCTTCCTCAAACTTCTAATACTATGTAAAAACCATTTTAAATACCCTAATAAATCAACACACAAGAATGTATAATGTGATTAGAAAATAAGAAGCTCAAACAAGGGTTTGCAGAACTAGTTTTGAGTGGTAACCATTCAAACAATCAATCGAGTATTGATTCAAATATGATTTTTGAATCAATAGGCTTACATTCAACAATCATAGTTCTAAGTATTTAAACAATGTTTAAAAGAAAAAACATTGATGCTATTATTTCTAGGAGGAAATACTCAAGTTCAGGTTTTGACTTCCTTTGAGAGCTTGAGATGGTTAAAACCTCAAATTTGAGTCTAGGAGCATGAGCACTTCAAAACTTTTCTTTGGAAGCATGTTGAAAACAAGTTTGTGAGAGATCTTCTTAAATAGAAATCTCTCCAACATTAAAAAAAAAAACCCATTAGAGTTAGAAAATGATATTTTGTCACTTAGAAAAACAAGGTAAAAAATAAGTCCAAAAAATCTAATCAAATATATATTAAATCCTTTTTTTATTACCAAACATATTGGTATGTCACTTATTGATCATTTGGGAGTGCCGTAACATCCAAATCTGGGCCTAACTTTTTGAAAAATTGAATTTTTGAAATAAGGGTCATCTCTTGTTTTGTGGCCAAAATCTTGTTTTGAAAATTTGGCTTGTTTGAGCGACACATGTTGTTGATCCCTTGCATGGGGTCATCTGCTTTCTTCTTAATTCACTCATAAGTAACTTAATTGTATGTTGTCATAAAAATTATATCCATGAGAATCTTGAGACTGGCACATTCATCCAATTGCTCATGTGGAATGATCCTTCTTAACTAAGTCATTTTTGTCGGTACTAATTAATTTAGCCCCAAAGGTTCTAGCTAACTACTATATGAAACATAAATATGCCTAAAGGTATTTATTTATCATGCGTTGTCTCAAGTATATCTAGTTGAGCTTTCTTAACTACATTATTTTGGAGAGTGCTAACTAATTTAGCCTCAAGGATATTGGCTAACTACTATAAGAAGCATTCATATGCCAAAAAGTATGTATTTTGAATGCTTTCTCACAAGTAAAGTATATCTAGCTTTAAAACTGATTTGGTAACATAGAGTTCATTGCTTCCAAGATTCTTTTGTGTGATTAAGGGTGTACATAGACCTGATATTTGGTATCACCCACAACTATGATCACTTGGAAGACTAGTGCACGTAACCACCCCCGAAGGATGGACCTCAATCACCGCATACTCATTTGATTTTTTTATCTTACTTTGACAAAAAATTAGTGGATTAAAATTTGATTTGGAAGGGCTAGTATTTAGTGTCACTCAAAAAATTTTGAATATAGAAGTACCACTATTTCCATATCCTAAAGATTGATTTGGAGGTTTGATTCAACAAGTAAATATGTTGTTAGATCGGTGGTACACATGATTTACTTGCATAGGGACTTAGATTGTTAATTAAGAAAATTAGATACTTCCTCGTATTTAGTAGTTTTTATGGCCAACTCAAAAGGATGAATTGCCTTTGACACTTTATCCAAAAATCAGCAAAGTATATGTACACAAATTTTCTTTTGCCTTATTCAGTATGCATTGCTATCTCAATATGCATGGTCTAAGATGTGTACTACATGTTGTGTACAGTGAGTCTTGTCTTGAATTTTTCAAGAAAGCTACTTTAAATGGTTTTAACAATCAATTTAAACCAAGAGGATGTAAGCCATCTGTTGTGCCCTTTTGGAATTGATAATATGGGTCAACAAAAAGGGGGCAATTCAATGAAAATTAGCACAATAGTAGGTATTATATTATTTCCATATATCTTGCATTAAAGGCCAGATTGAGCTACCGTATTGCAAGTTTCTCAAGAGTGCGCTAGCTTTGTTCAGCATATGCCATTTGAAAAGATATTTTATCAACGTTGCCAATGATAGAGGTGGACTACACATTGACTTTACTTTAAGAGAAATTGACTGAATTGCCTTGTTATGTGAAATAGATAATTTTCTCTCTCAAGTATTTGCTTTCTCCATCGAGATACTCAAAATGGAGTTGTATTTTCTATGCAAGCTACCAGATTGCAAGCCACCTAGGAGTGTGATTGTCTTGTCGAGGTCTTTGATGTTTTCTGTATCGGCTGCAAGTGACTTCAATATTTTGAACCACTGTGGAGAATGAAACTTCTTTGCTTCAACAAATTTTTAGAATTTCGGTTATGAACCGGGTCCTCTTGTTAGGAAACTCAAGAGTTTTATCTTCCACTCAACTTTTTCTAGAAAAAAATATTCCTTTGTGAGTAAGAAGAGAAAAATGCAATGACAAGACACAAAGTTTGCATTTTCCTTCTTTCGACCAATGCGTTGGATCGAATGACTCTGATACCAATTAGTTTTGAAACATAGATTAGGCTCAAACCCTTATATATAAATCCTAATTTTATACAAAATAGGCTTGTATTTTAGTGCCAAATACAGAAAACAAAAGCAACAATTTTGGGGTTTATCGTCCCGTTGCACATTGCTCCACTTAAAAAACATAATTTGAAGAATCCAAAAAAGGGTTAAACAACCCTAAGACAACGAACCCTAGCTAGTAATAAATTCATTGACATTGTTAGAAGAGAGGAAAGTAGGGTGTAAAATGGAGTAAAAGAATCAAAGAGGAATTGAGTGTGGTACACATGATTTTGGTGAAAGAAGAGATTGAGATAGAGATTGAGAATAGTAGGAGAAAAGAGAGGGAAAAGGTTGGATAAGTATTTTAGGATAGGAATTCATGTTGAATTTTTATTATTAATCCTTGCTTTTCTAAGTACATTACAACTGAGAGAAAATGAGTCGCACACTGGAGTAGTTAGATATTTTAGCTTATGCCCAAACCTTGTAATGTTTGGTTTAGTACTCCATTGAAGAAATACTTACCTTCACTCCAATTTCATGATAAAAAATTCACTAAAATGAAAGACACACCCCAATGATATTTTTGTCATCTCTAAATTTGTATGTAGTTTTAGTCAATCAATTAGGGCAAGTCCAATTTCATGAATCAATTGGAAAAGGTCCTAATTAATTTAGAGATTTGCTTTATTGGACTTGCTCTTATTGATTCACTTCATTGGAATTAGTTTTTATATTGGACTTTTCTAAGTGATTCAATTTGAAAAATCTACAAGGATTTTTTTTCTAATTTATGAGTCACATATGACGTATAAGTGCCTTGATAGTTTTGCTCCTCAATGAGAGACCATGTTTTCATATCCAACAAAATATTTTCCTCGTTCATATTGAAAACTTTTAAAATGGCCTTCCACTTCTAATGATCAGTTAAATTGTGAGGTCAATCCGATGGTGCTCACATCTGCAGGAGCAATGGAAATGTCACTTCAATTGCTTACGGTAGATCTATAACTATTGGTCAAATTTGTAGCTATAGGAATAAGGCTGACATATACTTTTATTATTCTAGTTATCCTTTGATGAAAGATATTGCATCTTCATCTTGGCCTTCATGATTGGAACACCTATCATTCACAGTGGCAAATTGAGAGTGTTAGTCCTAGTTTACAAAATGGCTTGACTTTGTATTAACTTTTATAAACGGAGAGAATATAAGCTATTTGGTCCCAAATGGTTGAGCTCACTTCAAGGATGAATAGTCTCGTTCTTAGAGAGATTACATTGGATTAGCATGACAAAACATCCCAAAAGATTAGTTTAATGAGGATCCCAATATTGATTTGGCTTATTCGTTTGACCAATATTCTGACTCTTACCAAACCATGAAAGAGTAGAAGACATAAGAGATATGATTTTTTATTGGTTTTAAGGTAGAGTTTGCCTCATGATCAAAGGAATACTAGGGAGAATAGGCTGATGAATCCCAAGAGATTTTATGGATTAAGTCATTTGGCGCCTCAATGTTGATTCATTACATCTTGTGGTTGAAGTAGGTCTCAAGGTATTTTTGTATGCTAACTCAAGTGATATATCGGTTTGGTTTAGAATATTATGAAATAGTTTTGTTCCTATCTACCACTGGTGTTAAAGGGAGAACTATGAGGAACCAACCTCCATGCGAGAGGACTAGGTTATTCCTATCTATCATTTGGCGACTAAGTTAGTATGGAAGAACTACAAACTATAGGGAAATCCTCCTCTATACAAGTTATAGTACAAGGTTTCTAAACAAAGTGAGATGGGGAAGCATCACTAGGTATTAAGCAATCTCATAATTTTTTCAAGCATAAAATACTATTCGTTGCCATTTAACAGGCAGACATGAATGATTATATTATTAAAACCTAAATTGCAATGGATCCGACAATTATACTTTAGTTTATTATATTAGTGCACATTGAAGGTGAAGAAGAGATTAATTGAAACCCAAAAATTATTTGTTTGCCTATTTTATCTTTTTAGAAAGCTAATCGCCATTAAATCAGCCAAGGTTCCTACCTCAAAAGCAAAGCTAATACAATTTTTTTCTGCGCCTATATCAATATGGACAAAACCGAGTACAATGCTTTTCTAAAATGCATTCAATAGATCAATAATGGAGACAAACTTGATCAATTACACCCATAAAAGAATAGGACAGTTAGGGATATGCAAAAAAAAAAAAAAATCGTTGAAGAGATACCATTTTTATGTACCTTAGCTCATATCAATCCATGTTGCATGCATCTCAGTTTGTTCAAATAGAAACAGAAAAGAAAAAGGAAACATATCAATAGGAAAAGAAAAAAATATAATAGAAAGAAGAAAGAGAAGTTCATTTGAGAAGAAAACGAACCTGTAGAGGTTGATGATTGGATTTAAAGAAGCCGAATACCCCGTAGAGCCTTGAGAATGGATTAGTAGCTTCAGAAGGAGCAGATAGAAGAGAGCCTTGGGGGACTCGTCTCACAAATAGAGAGGAAAGCAAAGAGAGGAGAAGAGAGTGGAGAGTAGTTGAGCAAAGAGGTTCAAGGGGATAGCAGTAAAGACTGAGAAGAAAGTGGGGCCGGTCATCAATGAGACCTCATATAAAATCTCTTATTGAACGACTGTTTTGTTTTATTTCCACACCAGAGCTATTATTGATTTTATTAAGCCAGCCAATCTTAAGTCTTTCAATTTATTAGCTTGAATGCGAAATTACTACTTCTTCTAAAAGCCCCCCCTCCCCCTCTCTATTTTTTTTTCTCTCTCTCTCTCTATGGCAAAACTTCCACTAATGGACAAAGGTTTTTTAATCAAGAAGATAAAAACTTAGTCAAAAAAAAAAAAATCCAAAATTTAGCTAAATTACAAATGCCCTTAGATTCTGATTACATCATTAATGAAACTGATGGTAGCAACATTGGATGGGGCGGTGTACTTATTGCCGAACCTCACAAATATAGTATTAAAGAAGAAGAACATATCTGTAGTTATGCTAGTGGAAAAGTAAAATAAAAAGGAAGTTTGAGTAGCATAGATGCAGAAATTTTAGCAATTATTTAGTTAGAAGCTTTTCGTCTTTTCATTATTAGTAAAAATGAATTTAAATTAAGAAATGATTTTGAAGCAACAGTAAAATATTTCCAAAGAAGCAAAGAAAATAAGATAAGTAGAAGAAGATGGCTAAATCTTGTAGATATTATTACAGGAAATGGATACAAAATAGAATTTGAACATATCGAAGGTAAAAATAATAGTCTTGCAGATACATTAAGTAGGAGATTTTTTTATTTTTTGCTTGGTAATTGAACAGATGGATCCTCCAAACCAGATGTCCTCAAGATCTTCTTCCTCAAGATTCAATATTTATGGACAAGAATTTTTAAATTTTGGTAATTAAAAATTAGTAGTTTTTCCAAAATCTAATATTATATTTAAGACTTTACCCCATATTTCTGTTGGCAAAGAAGAGCAATGCTTATTAGACAACTTATGGCTTTCTTAACAAAGAATTCCTAATGATCAAAAATACTTTTTATCCAGTATTAATAGTTTATCATAATATTTTTGTCAAAAAAAGAAAAGTTTTAATTTTTATGTAGTTTTTAAAGGTAAAACTCCAGGAGTTTTCATTCCAGGACTGAAGTAATAGAAAGTATTCAAGATTTTCAAAGACCTATTTATAAAGAATTTAATAATTTACAAGAAGCCTTAGAAGCTGCTAAGCACAGTATAGGAACTAATTATTATATGACCCGTCCTTAAGATTTATGAGAGAAGACCAAATATCTTATGGGATTGCCAAAGATACTAGAAGAATTGTTTTTTTGTGATCACTGTGAAACCCTATCCAAGACCATACAAAGACTTAATGAAAAGAAAAGGTTACTCCAGAAAAAGAATGATTTTCAAAAAGAATACATAAACACCATTGAAGAAGAAAACAAACAACTCAAGGCAAGATTAATAGGTACTTTTTCTAACCAGATACCTAGCTAATCTGGCTCAAAAGGTAACTGGTAAAGACACATCAAATCCGTCGACGGCTAGACATTTGCCAAAAATGTCAGAAGAAAAGAAGAAAGACAAACAACAGACAAATCCAGAAGATATTAAAAAGATGATGAAAGAATATTTTCAAGAATATCTTAAAGAACAAGGTTACGAGACACAAGATTCAGAAATATTTAGTAAATCTGGATCTATTGGTACTCTGACTCTTCAGTGTTATTCTCAAGAAGAAGACGAAGACTATGACTTTGACTCAGAAGCTATACACAATGTGACCACTTTAGATGGGAAATAACTAGACAAAAGTACTAAGAAGATAATCTAGAAAAGAAAAGATAATGGATACTTAGAATATTATTCAAGATAATGGATACTGAGAAGATTATCTAGAAAAGACATTAGAAAAGACTATCATTGACTCAGAATAAAGATAGACATGATCATGTTTGAGATGACAAGAAATTCAGCCCACGGTTTTAGCACATGGTTTTCCAGCCCATGGTTTCATCATATGGTTTGAGATAAAAGTTTCCAACCCACTATTTTAGCACATGGTTTGAGACAATAAGCTTTCCAGCTCATGGTGGTTTGAAGATGCCCCTGGTTTCCTAGCACCCATTTTTTACTTTGTAAAAAGTTTGTATTTTCCCTTTTTGGGTTTTGTTTAACCTTAGCCACAAACTTGTAAAGATTATGAGATAAGTCATTGATGATGGGGCCCAATGAGCACCCGTATGACAATCTCTATCTATTTTGTGTCGGCAAAAGTTTGTCAATAAATACCCAGTTGTAAGTTATAGAAGATATCAATGAAGTTCACACCTTGCTCCCTAAACCCATGACTTCTTTCTCTTCCTCCGAATCCCCTGCATAATTCCTACATCAACTGTGTTTCCAAGTAAGTTCTTATTTTTAAAGAAGTAATTTTATTTACTTAGGGGTTTTCCTAAAGGGAACTCCTGAACCTCAGTCTATTTCAATCCATAATTTCTTTCTCTAATCTGGAGTCAATTCCCTGCATGACGTAAAGGCATTATAATGACCCTTTGATGTTTCATGGTCCTATGTCCCATATGTTCACCTGTTTAGCCAAAGGAGGCGTCAGGGATTTCTTGATGGGAAAAAAAGAGGTGCATGTGCCAGAAGCAAAATTGCTAGGAAGCCATACAAGTCGTCATCTTGGGTACTCTATACCTGAAGAAAGAAAGATAAGGATTGAATCAGTAAAGGTTTAGTATGTACCTTTAGAAAATTTCACAACTACTATTTTTCCACTCTGGTTTTATCTTTATTTATGATACTACTTTGTGTTGTTATAATCATTATTGAAGTCTTTTCATTATTTTGGCTTTTAATGTTTTTTTTTTTTAAATTCTTTTCATATGTATCTAGATTTAATTTCTAATTTTGTAGTACTGATCTTGTTATGCAAAGTATTATCTTCTGGTGTTATACCTAAAATCTTTAGGCAGGGTATACAAGCTTCTATAAAACATAAATTACATTTTTCTCTATTTTTCTTGCTAGGGTACTTATTGCATTTAAAACCGTATCTTATGGGATTGCCAAAGATACTAGAATTTTTTTTTGTGACCACTGTGAAACCCTATCCAAGACCATACAAAGACTCAATGAAAAGAGAAGGTTACTCTAGGAAAAGAATGATTTTCAGAAAGAATACATAAACACCATTTGAGAAGAAAACAAACAACTCAAGGCAAGATTAACAGGTACTTTTTCTACCCAGATACCTACTAGTGAGGGTAATTCACTAGCTATTCTAGGTAAAATGGTAGCTGGTAAAGACACATCAAATCCGCTGACGGGTGAACATTTACCAAAAAAGTCAGAAGAAAAGAAGAAAGACAAACATCAGACAGATCCAGAAGATATTAAAAAGATGATGAACGAATATTTTCAAGAATATCTTAAAGAAAAAGGTTATGAGAAACAAGACTCAGAAATATCCAACAAATCTGGATCTACTGCTACTCAGACTCTTCAGTGTTATTCTCAAGAAGAAGGCAAAGACTATGGCTTTGACTCAGAAGCTATACACAGTTTGACTACATTAGATGGGAAATACCAAGACAAAAGTACTAAGAAGATTATCTAGAAAAGAAAAAGATAATGGATACTTAGACTATTGTTCGAGATAATGGATACTAAGAAGATTATCTAGAAAAGACATCTTAAAAGGCTATCATTGACTCAGAATTAAGATAGACATGATCCTGATTGAGAAGACAAAAAATACAGCCCACGGTTTCAGCACACGGTTTTCCAGCCCATGGTTTCATCATATGGTTTGAGATAAAAGTTTCGAACCCACAGTTTTAGGACATGGTTTGAGAAGATAAGCTTTCCGGCTCATGGTGGTTTGAAGATGCCCCTGGTTTCCTAGCACCTTGTTTTTTGACTTTGTAAAAAGTTTGTATTTTTCATTTTTAGGGTTTTGTTTAACCTTAGCCACACACTTGTAAACATTATGAGATAATTCATTGACGATGGGGCCCAATGAGCACTTGTATCTCTATCTATTCCGTGTCAGCAAAGGTTTGTCTATAAATACCCAGTTGTAAGTTATAGAAGATATGAATGAAAAAATCCAGTTCTTGCACACCTTGCTCTCTAAACCCATGACAATTTTCTCTTCCTCTGAATCGCCTGCATAATTCCTACATCAACTGTGTTTCCAGGTAAGTTATTATTTTTAAAAAAGTAATTTTATTTACTGAGGGGTTTTCCTAAAGGGAACTCCTAAACCTCTGTCTGTTTGAATCCAAAATTTCTTTCTCTAATCTGGAGTCAATCCCCTACATGACGTAAAAGCATTATGGTGATCCTTTGATGTTTCATGGTCCTATGTCCCATATGTTCGCCCGTTTAGCCAAAGGAGGCGTCAGGGCTTTGTTGTTGGGAAAACAAAGAGGAGCCCATGACAGAAGAAAAAAATATAGGAAGCCATACAAATCGTCATGTCTAGGGTTCTCTATACCTGAAGAAAGAGAGATATGGATTCAAACATTAAAGGTTTAGGATGTACCTTTAGAAAATTTCACATCTACTATTATTCCTCTCTGGTTTTATCTTTATTTATGATAATACTTTGTGTTGTTATAATCATTATTGTTAGTCTTTAATTCTTACGGCAATTATAGTTTTTTTTTTTTTTAAAAAGTTCTTTTCTTATGTATCTAGATTTAATTTCTAATTTTGTATTACTGATCTTGTTATGCAAAGTATTATCTTCTGGTGTTATACCTAAAATCTTTAGGCAGGGTATACAAGCTTCTATAAAACATAAATTACATTTTGCTCTATTTTTCTTGCAAGGGTACCAATTGCATTTAAAATAGTATCTTATGGGATTGCCAAAGATACTAGAAGAATTGTTTTTAGAGATCACTATGAAACCCTATCCAAGACCATAAAAAGACTCAATGAAAAGAGAAGGTTACTCTAGGAAAAAAATGATTTTCAGAAAGAATACATATACACCATTGAAGAAGAAAACAGACAATTCAAGGCAAGATTAACAGGTACTTTTTCAACCCAGATACCTACTAGTGAGGGTAATTCACTAGTTATTCCAGCACAAACGGTAGCTGGTAAAAGACACATCCAATCCGTTGACGGCTGGACATTTTTCAAATACGTCAGAAGAAAAGAAGAAAGGCAAACATCAGACAGATCCAGAAGATATTAAAAAGATGATGAAAGAATATTTTCAAGAATATCTTAAAGAACAAGGTTATGAGTAACAAGACTCAAAACTATCCAGTAAATCTGGATCTACTAGTACAGAGACTCTTCAATATTATTCTCAAGAAGAAGACAAAGACTATGACTTTGACTCAGAAGCTATACACAATTTGACCACTTTAGATGGGAAATAGCAAGACAAAAGTACTAAGAAGATTATCTAGAAAAGAAAAAGATAATGGATAGTTAGACTATTATTCAAGATAAAGGATACTGAGAAGATTATCTAGAAAAGTCATCTTAAAATATTATCAATGACTCATAATAAAGATAGACATGGTCCTATTTGAGAAGACAAAAAATTCAGCCCACGGTTTCATCATATGATTTTCCAGCCCATGGTTTCATCATATGGTTTGAGATAAAAGTTTCCAACCCACAGTTTTAGCACATGGTTTGAGAAGATAAGCTTTCCAGCTCATGGTGGTATGATGATGCCCCAGGTTTTCTAGCACTTTATTTTTGACTTTGTTGCACCGTGTTTTTGACTTTGTAAAAAGTTTGTATTTTTCCTTTTTGGGTTTTGTTTAACCTTAGCTGCACACTTGTACAAATTATGAGATAAGTCATTGACGATGGGGCCCAATGAGCACCCTTATGACAATCTCTATCTATTCCGTGTCGGCAAAGCTTTGTCTATAAATACCCAGTTGTAAGTTATAGAAGATATGAATGAAAAAAGCCAGTTCTAGCACACCTTGCTCTCTTATCCCAAGACTTTTTTCTCTTCCTCTGAATCCCCTGCATAATTCCTACATCGAATGTGTTTCCAAGTAAGTTCTTATTTTTAATAAAGTAATTTTATTTACTTCGGATTTTTCTTAAAGGGAACTCCTAAACTTCTGTCTGTTTGAATCCATGATTTCTTTCTCTAATCTGGAGTCAATCCCCTACATGACATAAAAGCATTATGGTGATCCTTTGATGTTTCACGGTCCTATGTCCCATATGTTCGCTCGTAAGCCAAAAGAGGCGTCAGGGCTTTGTTGTTGGGAAAATAAAGAGGAGCCTGTGGCAGAAGCAAAATTGCTAGGAAGGCATACAAGTCGTCATGTCTTGGGTTCTCTATACCTGAAGAAAGAAATATGGATTCAAACAGTAAAGGTTTAGGATTTACCTCTAGGTTTATCTTTATTTATGATACTACTTTGTGTTGTTATAATCATTATTGTTAGTCTTTTAATTCTTACGGCTCTTACATTTTTTTTTTAAGTTCTTTTCGTTTGTATTTGGATTTAATTTCTAATTTTGTATTACTGATCTTGTTATGCAAAGTATTATCTTCTGGTGTTATACCTAAAATCTTTAGGCAGGGTATACAAGCTCCTAGAAAACATAAATTACATTTTGCTCTATTTTTCTCTTTAGGGTACCAATTGCATTTAAAAAAGTATCTTATGGGATTGCCAAAGATACTAGAAGAATTGTTTTTTGAAATCACTGTGAAACCCTATCCAAGACCATACAAAGACTCAATCAAAAGAGAAGGTTGCTCCAGGAAAAGAATGATTATCAGAAAAAATACATAAACATCATTTAAGAAGAAAACAGACAACTCAAGGCAAGATTAACAGGTACTTTTTCTACCCAGATACCTACTAGTGAGGGTAATTCACTAGCTATTCCTGCTCAAATGGTTGCTGGTAAAGACACATCAAATCCGTTGACGCCTGGACATTTGCCAAAAATTTCAGAAGAAAAGAAGAAAGACAAACAACAGATAGATCCATAAGATATTAAAAAGATGATGAAAGAATATTTTCAAGAATATCTTAAAGAACAAGGTTATGAGAAACAAGACTCAGAAATATCCAGTAAATCTAGATCTATTGGTACTCAGACTCTTTAGTGTTATTCTCAAGAAGAATACATAGACTATGACTTTGACTCAGAAGCTATACACAATTTGACCACTTTAGATGGGAAATAGCAAGACAAAAGTACCAAGAAGATTATCTAGAAAGGAAAAAGATAATGGATACTTAGAGTATTATTCAAGATAATGGATACTGAGAAGATTATCTAGAAAAGACTTCTGAAAAGACTATCATTGACTCAGAATAAAAATAGATATGATCCTATTTGAGAAGACAAAAAATTCAGCCCACAGTTTCAGCACATGGATTTCTAGCTCATGGTTTCATCATATGGTTTGAGATAAAAGTTTCCAACCCACTATTTTAGCACATGGTTTGAGAAGATAAGCTTTCCTGGTCATGGTGGTTTGAAGATTCCATTGGTTTCCTAGCACCTTGTTTATTACTTCGTAAAAAGTTTGTATTTTTCCTTTTTGTTTTTTGTTTACCCTTAGCCACACACTTGTAAAGATTATGAGATAAGTCATTGACGATGGGGCCCAATGAGCACCCGTATGACAATCTCTATCTATTCCGTGTCGGTAAAGGTTTTTCTATAGATACCCAGTTGTAAGTTAAAGAAGATATGAATGAAAAAATCCAGTTCTTGCACACCTTGCTCTCTAAACCCATGACTTCTTTCTCTTCCTCTGAATCTCTTGCATAATTCCTACATCAACTGTGTTTCCAAGTTAGTTCTTATTTTTAAAAAAGTAATTTTATTTGCTTAGGGGTTTTCCTAAAGGGAACTCCTAAACCTCTATCTGTTTGAATCCATAATTTCTTTCTCTATTCTAGAGCCAATCCCCTGCATGACGTAAAAGCATTATGGTGATCCTTTGATGTTTCACGGTCCTATGTCCCAAATGTTCACCCTTTTAGCCAAAGGAGGCGTTTGGACTTTGTTGTTGGGAAATAAAAGAGGAGCCCGTGGCAGAAGCAAAATTGCTAGGAAGCCATACAAGTCGTTATGTCTTGAGTTCTCTATACCTGAAGGAAGAAAGATAAAGATTCAAACTGTAAAGGTTTAGGATGTACCTTTAGAAAATTCACATCTACTATTTTTCCTATCTGGTTTTATCTTTATTTATAATAATACTTTGTGTTGTAATAATCAATATTGTTAGTCTTTTAATTCTAATGGCAATTATAGTTTTTTTTTTTAAAGTTCTTTTCATATGTATATGGATTTAATTTCTAATTTTGTATTACTGATCTTCTTATGCAAAGTATTATCTTCTGGTTTTATACCTAAAATCTTTAGGCAGGGTATACAAGCTTCTATAAAACATAAATTACATTTTGCTCTATTTTTACATGCTAGGGTACCAATTGCATTTAAAACAATATCTTATGGTATTGCCAAAGATACTAGAAGAATTGTTTTTTGTGATCGCTGTGAAACCCTATCCAAGACCCTACAAAGACTCAATGAAAAGAGAAGGTTACTCCAGGTAAAGAATGATTTTCAGAAAGAATACATAAACACCATTGAAGAAGAAAATAGATAACTCAAGGCAAGATTAATTGGTACTTTTTCAAACCAGATACCTACTAGTGAAGGTAATTCACTAGCTAGTTCAGCTCAAACGGTAGCTAGTAAAGACACAACAAATCTGTTACGGCTGGACATTTGCCAAAAAAGGTCAGAAAAAAAGAAGAAAGACAAACAGCAAACAAATTCAGAAGATATGAAAAAGATGATGAAAGAATATTTTCAAGAAAAGTTTAAAGAACAAGGTTATGAGAAACAAGACTCAAAAATATCCAGTAAATCAGGAACTACTGGTACTCAGACTCTTCAGTGTTAATCTCAAGAAGAAGACGAAGACTATGACTTTGGCTCAGAAGCTATACACAATTTGACCACTTTAGATGGGAAATAGGGAGACAAAAGTACTAAGAAGATTATCTAGAAAAGAAAAAGATAATGGATACTTAGACTATTATTCAAGATAATGGATACTGGGAAGATTATCTAGAAAAGACATCTGAAATGACTATCATTGACCATGAATAAGGATAAACATAATTCTATTTTAGAAGACAAAAAATTCAGCGCACGGTTTCAGCACATGGTTTTCCAGCCCATGGTTTCATCATATGGTTTGAGATAAAAGTTTCCAACCCACTGTTTTAGCACATGGTTTGAGAAGATAAGCTTTCCATCTCCTGGTGGTTTGAAGATGCCCCTGGTTTCCTTGCATCTTGTTTTTGACTTTGTAGCACCTTGTGTTTTTACTTTAAAAAAAGTTTGTATTTTTCCTTTTTGGGTTTTGTATAACCTTAGCCGCACACTTGTAAAGATTATGAGATAAGTCATTGACGATGGGGCCCAATGAGCACCCGTATGACAATCTCTATCTATTCCTTGTCGGCAAAGGTTTGTCTATAAATACCCAGTTGTAAGTTATAGAAGATATGAATGAAAAAACCCAGTTCTTGCACACCTTGCTCTCTAACACCATGAATTCTTTCTCTTTCTTTTAATCCCTTGCATAATTCCTACATCAACTGTGTTTCCAAGTAAGGTCTTATTTTTAAAAAATAATTTTATTTACTTAGGGGTTTTCCTAAAGGTAATTCCAAAGCCTCTGTTTGTTTAAATCCATAATTTCTTTCTCTAATCTGGAGTCAATCCCCTGCATGACGTAAAAGCATTATGGTGATCCTTTGATGTTTCACGGTCCTATGTCCCATATGTTCGCCTGTTTAGCCAATGGAGGCGTCAGAGCTTTGTTGTTGGAAAAAAAAGAGGACCACGTGGTAGAAGAAAAATTGCTTGGAAGCCATACAAGTCGTCATGTCTTGGGTTCTCTATACCTGAAGGAAGAAAGATAAGGATTCAAACAGTAAAGGTTTAGGATGTACCTTTAGAAAATTTCACATCTACAGTTTTTCCTCTCTGGTTTTATCTTTATTTATGATACTACTTTGTGTTGTTATAATCATTATTGTTAGTTTTTTAATTGTTACGGTTTATACAAATTTTTTTTTAAAGTTCTTTTCTTATGTATCTGGATTTAAATTCTAATTTTTTATTACTAATCTTGTTATGCAAAGTATTATCTTCTAGTGTTATACCCAAAATCTTTAGGCAGGGTATACAAGCTTCTATAAAACATAAATTACATTTTTCTCTATTTTTCTTGTTAGGGTACCAATTGCATTTAAAACAGTATCTTATGGGATTGCCAAAGATACTAGAAGAATTCTTTTTTGTGATCACTCTGAAACCCTATCCAAGACCATACAAAGACTCAATAAAAAGAGAAGGTTACTCCAGGAAAAGAATGATTTTCAGAAAGAATACATAAACACCATGAAGAAGAAAACAACCAACTCAAGGCAAGATTAACATGTACTTTTTCTACCCAGATACCTACTAGTGAGGGTAATCACTGGCTAGTCCAGCTCAAATTGTAGCTGGTAAAGTCACATCCAATCCGTTGATGGCTGGATATTTGCCAAAAAATGTCAGAAGAAAAGAAGAAAGACAAACAACAGACAGATCCAGAAGATATTAAAAAGATGATGAAAGAATATTTTCAAGAATATCTTAAAGAACAAGATTATGAGAAACAAGACTCAGAAATATCCTATAAATCTGGATCTACTAGTACTCAGACTCTTCAGTGTTATTCTTATGGAGAAGACGAAGACTATGACTTTGACTCAGAAGCTATACACAATTTGACCACTTTAGATGGGAAATAACAAGACAAAAGTTCTAAGAAGATTATCTAGAAAGGAAAAAGATAATGGATACTTAGATTATTATTCACGATAATGGATATTGAGAAGATTATCTAGAAATGATATTTGAAAAGACTATCATTTACTCAGAATAAAGATAGACATGATCCTGTTTGAGGAGACAAAAAATTCAGCCCACAGTTTTAGCACATGGTTTTCCAGCCCATGGTTTCATCATATGGTTTGACATAAAAGTTTCCAGCCCACTGTTTCAGCACATGGTTTGAGAAGATAAGGTTTCCAGCTCATGGTGGTTTGAAGATGCCCCTAGTTTCCTAGTAGGTTGTTTTTGACTTTGTTGCACCTTATTTTTGACTTTGTAAAAAGTTTGTATTTTTGTTTTTTTGGGTTTTGTTTAACCTTAGCCGCACACTTGTAAAGATTATGAGATAAGTCATTGACGATGGGGCCCAATGAGCACTAGTATGACAATCTCTATCTATTCCGTGTCGCCAAAGGTTTGTCTATAAATACCAAGTTGTAAGTTATAGAAGATATGATTGAAAAAACCCAGTTCTTGCACACCTTGCTCACTAAACCCATGACTTCGTTCTCTTCCTCTGAATCCCCTGCATAATTCCTACATCAAATGTGTTTCCAAGTTAGTTCTTATTTTCTTAAAAATAATTTTATTTACTTAGGCGTTTTCCTAAAGGGAACTCCTAAAGCTCTATCTATTTGAATCCATATTTTCTTTCTCTAATCTGTAGTCAATCCGCTGCATGACGTAAAAGCATTATGGTGATCCTTTGATGTTTCACAGTCCTATGTTCCAAATGTTCACCCGTTTAGGCAAAGGTGGCGTCAGGGCTTCGTTGTTGGGAAAAAAAAATGGGGCTTGTGGGAGAAGCAAAATTTCTAGGAAGCCATACAAGTCGTCATGTCTTGGGTTCTCTATACCTGAAGAAAGAAAGATAAGGATTCAAATAGTAAAAGTTTAGGATGTTCCTTTAGAAAATTTCACATCTACTGTTTTTCCTCTCTGATTTTATCTTTATTTATGATACTACTTTTTGTTGTTATAATCATTATTGTTAGTCTTTTAATTCTTACGGCTTTTATAGTTTGTAAAAAAAAAGTAGTTTATTAGGCTGGAAACTACTAGGTGAGGGCTAGTAGCTCTGACAGATCCCGTTGCATTGAAAGACAAGGATCACTCCTGGTTGTCACAACGCCATGAACTTGCTTTATATTTTGTATGCTTAGTCTGTTTATAGTTTTATTTATAATTTTGTGTGCAAAAATTTATCTATTTTTAGCAATTCTATATAAGATTTTATATATAGGAAAAGCTTTCAGAATATAGCCTGTTTGCTTATGTTAGTTATTTTATTTGCTTTAGCCATAGTTATAATCAATCTTTCATTAAGAAACCCCTTCTTAATACCAGTTTATGTTATTCCTTTCTTTTGCTTTAGCCATAGTTATAAATAACTTGTCCATGTTTTTCTGTATTTGTATTGTATTGTCAACCTATTCCTATAGAAGAATTATAGTACTTCCCAGACTAATTGGTATCAGAGTTATTAGAAAAATTATATCAGTAATACAAAAACAATTTTCTCTCTTATATATATATATATATATATATATATATATATACTCCAAAAAGACTCTCTCTCTCTCTCTCTCTCTATACTCCAAAATCCCTTTTCTCTCTTCGATATGGGATTGGGAAGGTATAGGGATTTTACCTAGGGAAGGACAACCTTGCCCCCTGTTATGCACGCAATAACATTATTATTTTAATTATTTTTATTTAATTTACTTTATTTTATGCTAGTTAAAGAATTAATAGGCCATAGGGGCATTTTTGGAATATTTTATTTATAGGTATTTTTGTAGTATTTTATCTTAAACATTGTAAGGGTGAACCCTATTTAAGGGGTAAGAGTAATGAGAAAGGTATGCATTGATTTAGAGTAAACAAGGTTTTTGAGTTATCCTCAACGAACTCAGGGGTGTGCGTTTTCTTCAAAGAACCTTGGGTTTTCAAGCTTCCCTTTGGCTTGATCTTCATTTTTTTCTTCTTCCTCCCTATGAATCCATGTATTGGATCCGGGACCGTAACACCTTCTCTTCTGAATGGAGATTCGACTTCCAAGACTTGGGAGGGGGACACATTTCCTTGGTCTATTTTTTTGTTTACTTTGATTTTTGTTTTTGTAGATATTTATTATTTTGATAGTGTAGAAGAACTTATGTTGGTGATTTTGAGAAATATATATATATTATTTCACATTATTATAGTTTTTAATGAACAACCGATTTTTTGAGTTTTTTTCTTTCTTTTTTTTTCTCTATGCTTAATTCACTCTTCGTGGGAATTAAAACTGCAAGTAAAATCTCAGGCTCTTGCTTGCTACTTTTCTTGGACTTGATTTCTAAACATTTTTAATTTTTTTTTCTATATGTTGATTTCCTAGTGTACTGATTGGTAATACAATATATGGATGATCTACAATTAAGGTATATATAGTCTGATAAAATGGTAGGTTTTTTTCACTTTTATTCTTAACTTTAACTGCTTTTACTTTGTTCTTATGTGCTTTTAATTAATTCAAAATCCGAGGTCAATTTTAAAGTTCATGTTCACAATGAACAATGACATTCATAGAAATAATTACCTACAAAGTACACATAGGATTTTTAGGCTGGTTTGAAGTCCTTCTAGCTGATTGCAAATCTACCCCTCAAGATGTTTCATAATCTTAAGGAGCCACTAATCTTGGCTTGCCCAAAAACATATAAAGCAAATCACCTCGAAGGCCAATTGCAATGTTGCCCACAAATGGACTTATGCAATTCAATTGACCATAACAACCAACTTACAATGGTACTCCCTCAGATTTAACAACTAATTAGGCATACATGCCTAGACCCACAATGAGATTTTTCATCAATTGACAAGGTAGACCAGCACATAGATTTTCAACAACTCACTAGGCACACCAATCTAGACCCACAAAGAGATTTTCAGCATCACCTACCTACACAAGGTTTTATGACTGGAACAACTGCAAACACAACTTCCCACCTTCAATTCTTTTGCCAATTTTGTCTTTCCATGAATAAATTTGGGGTGAGGATGGTCTTACCTCAGGAATGTTTGACCCAATTGTAAGTATTACTTTGTTACAATGTAACGCAATATTAATTATCTCCCAAAATGAAAATTTTATTAATCTTGGTACAAACAAATAGGTACATCTATCCAATGTAATTAGTAGTTTAAAATAGTCCTTAGTAACTTGGTTTTAAAATGAAAGCAACTCATAGTAGTCATTTATGATTTGATTTGAAAATATAGGCAGCAAAAGATGTGTTCATTTGAAAATATCGGCTCAATTTAAATATGGGATTGGCTTTTCAAGTTGGAGGACGTAAACAATTCAACTCAAAATAAATAAATTTCAAACTATAACCCATAAGTAGCATTATAAATTATAGTGAATGATTTTTCAAAGTGTACTTAGCACCAGTTCATTGTACCCGACCAATTATCATTGATATATCTCAAAGTATATAAATGTAAATACTTGGATTTGAAATTTTATCCCAAAGTTTCAATACTAAGTAAAAGCCATTTCAAATGCCCCAATAAAATAACATATAAGGATGCATTAATATGATATGAAAATAGAGGAGGTTATAAAACAAATTTCAAATGGTTGTCAATAACACAACTACTCACAATGCAATGGTTGAATCAAATATGGTCTTAAAATCCCTTAGCACATGTTTAACTAACTGAGATTTAAGTATTAAAACAAACAACACATAATTTCTTAGCTCAATAAAGAAAACTATCAACCTTTTAAGCTAGCTTTGAAGGAGGCAAAAACTTCTTAAATCATGTGCAAGAACTTATGAGGCTTGGTTTTCACTGTGAGAAGAGAGAATTTCATTAGAGGCGAGTTTGGGTTAAAGAGCAAATTCTCCAACATTTAGCAAAAGAAGGTGAAAACAAATGTCTAAAAATTATGAAAAAAATCAATAGTTCCTATTTTTACTACCGAACATATTATAGGTTACTTACATAATTTGAAAACATATAATTTTTCGATTTGGACCCGATATTCATGAAATTGAATTGCTACAACGTGGCTTCCACAATTTTTTCTTCTAATAGCTTGATTATGTAGTCGAATCCTCCCCAAAGTTTGAATCCTCTCCATCATAGAGTTCAACTCCTCTTGGTTTTGCAGCCTATAAGGGTTGACTGATTTTTTTTTTATTTCAGAACTTTTTAGTTCATAGAGTCAAATCCTTTTTGTTGTTTTTCACTCAGATGGGTTCAACTCCTTCGATGTTGTTGACTCTTACTATATGCACTTTAGTACAATGATCAACTCCTCCCATTACTATTTTGCTCACTCCATCATGACATGAGGTCGATTCCTTCCATAGGGGTCAACTCTTCTTGCTCCGATTTCACCACATGCTTGACTCCTTAATTTTGTCTTTTCATTTGAGGCTTTCATTTTTTTCACTGATTATGCTTGATTTTTATAGATGGGTTTGACTCCTTCGGCTATTGGCACTTCAATTTTTATTTCTTCCTATATGGTCATCTCCTTTTGCTCATTTTATTATTCTTGCCTTTTTTGGACCGGTTGTTTCCAAAAAAGTGATTCTTCCTTTGTCTTTTAAGTCAAGTGGTGCTACTAGATGTTGATGGTGTGCTTTCTAGTATGAGCAAATTTCTTCCCTTTTCTATGGATCATTGAAATGGACCATGATGGATCAAACGAATATGCTGTTAGAAATTTTTTTAAAGGGCTTTTTTGTTGCGCCTCATACTTAACATATATCATTAGTAATATTTTCTTAATTGGGATCTTGGGGTCAACACAATATATAAAATCATTTACTCTTTTCTGATTATATACTTTTTACTCCCGTAGCTTGAACATGATTGTGTCCCATTCAAGTAAACAAGACTTCATGCAAAGACTACAAGTTTAGACATATTTCAACTTACATTCAAATCAAACAACAGAAGTAGGAGTACGCTTGTCGAAAGTAGTTCATAGCCATCTTCAATTAAGTTGCTCTAACTTCGTATGCTACTGGAAAATTAATGTTTCTCAAAGTTTTTTCTTCTCCATGAATTTTTTTGAAATAAGTATATATTTCTCGATGAAATTTGAATGTCGTCGAGAAAAAGATTCCCACTAAATGGAGAGAACCAATTATTCTCAATGAAATTAAAAAAATCACCAAGATATTCAAGTCGAAACTATCTTGTCAATAATAAGTTAGGAAAAAAAGAAAACTAATTCACTTAATCTCAAATAAATTCAAAGATTAACAAAAAAATATACTATTTTTGAAAAATTATTTTGCCAAGAATAAGAGGAGAAATTAAAAATTAAAATATTCAATTATTCTCAAAGTAATTAAAAAATCACCAAGAAATATATACTATTCTCGACAAAAAAAAAAAACCTCGAGAATAAGTTAGAGAAAGAGAAAAAAAATATAAACTAATTATTGGAAAATTCTAAAAGTCTCTTAGAAATATATGCTATTCTCAGTCAAATAATTTCACAAAAAAAAGAAGGGAAAATAAAAATAAAAAATCACTTATTACTGGTGAATTTAAAAATCTTTGTGAAATATATACTATTCTCAGTGAAGTAATTTTTCTTAGAAATACTTAGGAGAAAATAAAAAATATTCACTATTTTCTATGAAAAAAATCATTGAGAAATATATTTTTTCTCAACGAAATAATTTTTCCAAGAATAAGTAGGAAACATTAACAGCAAAAGTTAATTGAGAAATATCTACTTATTCTTGATAAAATTCAAAAATTCTGGTAAATATATGCTATTCTTGATAAAACAATTTCATTGAAAATAAGTATAAAAAAAATTACAGAGAAATATTCACTTATTCTCAGCGAATTTCAAAAGTCATCAAGAAATAGATATTATTCTAGATGGAATAATTTTATCAAGAATAAGTAGGAAAAAAATATAATCACGGATAATTAATCACCTATTCTCTCATATAGTTATATTTAACATTTCCTCTTACTACCAACATAGTGCTATGTAAGGCATTAATCGAGTATAATAGTGCTTTTATGTGAAACGAGATAAGATTTTTATCAATGGAATAAATAAAACAATTACACATTACAATTTTAAATTTTTATTAAATATTATTATAATTTATTTGTTGTATTTTAAGAATATTTAATTAAAATATTTAAGTTAAATAAAATAAAAAATATTAAACGATCAATTATCCTTATATATTATCATTTTGATAAAAACTTTTTCTATAGATTTTCTTAAAATGGAAAACAGAAATTAATTAGTGAAATACACATAAATTCTTTGTATATTTATGGAAATACTTTCAAAGTTGGAAAAATTAAACTATAAACTAAATATAACTATTAGGTTCGCGATTTTAAATTATTAATTAGTGAGAGTATAATGATTTGCATGATCATATTGATGCACATTATAAATTGATCAAGTCATGTTAATGTAATATGACTTGTGAAGTAACTAATTGAGTTATTGATCAAGTAATTAGTTAATAAAAAATATTAACTACAATTTATTATATAATTAAATTATTATCTCATAGATGATTTATTCTTATCCCAATGTTAAGAAATTTTTTTTAGGTAATTATTAAAATAAATAAATTAAAGACTTGGTTATTATTAATAATCCTCGGGAACCTTTCATGAGATTTAAAGACACTATTTAATAGTAAAAAGTTAAAAAAAAACATCCTTTGTATAAACATTCAAACAGCGATTGGTCATATTTATTTTTATAGAGAAATAGAAAAAGCCATACAAGGGTTTTTTTAGGCCTAAGCTAAGTAATTATGTGATACTAAGAGAGTAGTAAAATTGTGATGTAGTTCTAAGAGGGAAAGAGCCACGAGGGTTACGAGTGTTAGGGTTTACTTTAGCTTTTATATTCCGTAGCAATTTTTTAAAAAATAATCAATAGTTCCTATTTTTACTACCGAACATATTATAGGTTACTTACATAATTTGAAAACCTATTTTTTTTGGATTTGGACCATATATTCAAGAAATTGAATTGCTAGAACATGGCCTCTACAACTATTTCTTCTAATAGCTTGATTTTGTAGTCGAATCATCCCCAAAGTTTGAATCCTCTCCACCCCAGAGTTCAACTCCTCTTTCTTTTGTACCCTATAAGGGTCCATTGATTATTTTTTTATTTTAGAACTTTTTATTGCATAGAGTCAAATCTTTTTTGTCATTTTTTACTCAGATGGGGTCAACTCCTTCCATGTTGTCGACTCTTGCTATATGCACTTCAGTACAATGATCAACTCCTCCCACTATGCTTTTACTCACTCCATCATGATATGAGGTCTACTCCTCCCATAGGGGTCAACTCCTTCCATAGGGGCCAACTCTTCTTGCTCCGATTCATCACTTGCTTGACTGCTTACTTTTGTTTTTTCACTCTAGGCTTTCATCTTTTTCACTTATTATGCATGACTTTTATAGATGGGTTTGTCTCCTTTGACTGTTGGCACTTCAAATTTTATTTTTTCCTATATGGTCATCTCCTTTTGTTCATTTTATTCTTCTTGCCTTTTTTTGGACTGGTTGTTTCCAAAAAACATGATTCTTCCTTAGTTTTTTAGTCAAATGGTGCTACTAGATGTTGATGGTGTGCTTTCTAGTATGAGCAAATTTCTTCCCTTTTCTATGGATCGTTGAAATGGGCCATGGCGGATCAAACGAATATGCTGCTAGAAAATTTTTTTAAAGGGTTTTTTTTATGCGCCTCATAATTGACATACATTATTAGTAATTCAATTGTTTATTGTCATCAAAATTATCTTAATGGGGATCTTGGGAGCAACACAATACATAAAAGCATTTATTCTTTTCTGATTATATACTCTTTACTCCCATCGCTTGAATATGATTGTGTCCCATTCAAGTAAACAAGACTTCATGCAAAAGCTACAAGTTTAGACATAATTCAACTTACATTCAAATCATACATCAAAGTAGCAGTGTGCTTGTTAGAAGTAGTTCATAGCCATCTTCAATTGAGTTGCTCTAACTTCTTATGCTACAAGAAAATTGATGTCTCTCAATGTTTTTTCTTCTCCATGAAATTATTTTTTTCGAGATAAGTATATATTTCTCGATGAAATTTGAATCGTGGAGAAAAATATTCCCACTAAATGGTGAGAACCAATAATTTTCAATGAAATTAAAAAATCTCCAAGATATTCTAGTCGAAACTATCCTGTCAATAATAAGTTAGAAAAAAAGAAAAATAATTCACTTACTCTCAATTAAATTCAAAGTTTAATAAAAATATATACTATTTTTGGAAAAATTATTTCGTCAAGAATAAGAGGGGAGATTAAAAATAAAAATATTCACTTATTCTTAAAGTAATTAAAAAATCACCGAGAAATATATACTATTCTTGACAAAATAATTTCATGAGAATAAGTTAGAGAAAAAAAATATAAACTTATTATTTGAAAATTTAAAAAATCTCTTTAAAATATATGCTATTCTCTGTGCAATAATTTCAACAAGACAAAGTAGAGGAAATTAAAAGAAAAAAATATCTGATTACTGGTGAAATTAAAATCTTTACGAAATATATCCTATTCTAAATGATAATTTCTCTAAGAAATATTTAGGAAAAAATATAAAATATCCACTATTCTCAATTGTTATATTTAACATTTCCTTTTACTACCAACATAGTGCTGTGTAAGTCTTTAATCAACTATAATAGTGTTTTTATGTGAAACAAGATAAGATTTCTATCAATTAAATAAATAAAAAAATTAAGCATTAGAATTTTCAAATTTCATTAAATATTATTATAATTTATTTGAAGAATTTAAAAAAAATTATTTATATAAAATATTTAAGTTAAATTAAATAAAAATAATTAAATGACCAATCAACTTAATTTGGTTAACATAATATAAAAATTAATTAATAAATTTAAATTAAGTTATTTATTTGATATTATTAAAAAATTTCAATTATCCTTATATATAA
Organism: Aristolochia californica; assembly: GCF_029961685.1. Classification (NCBI taxonomy): domain Eukaryota; kingdom Viridiplantae; phylum Streptophyta; class Magnoliopsida; order Piperales; family Aristolochiaceae; genus Aristolochia; species Aristolochia californica. The sequence goes on from NW_027181771.1 coordinate 24,639,657, forward strand.
TAATTTTGATAAAAACTTTTACTATAGATTTGCTTAAAATAGAAAATAAAATTAATTAGTGAGATACACATAAATTGTTTGCATATTGATGGAAATACTTTCAAAATTAGAAAAATTAAACTATAAACTAAACGTAACTAATTGGATCAAGATTTAAATTATTTATTAGTGAAATTATAATAATTTGGATGATCATATTGATGCACATTATAAATTGATCAAGTCATGTTAAAGTAATATGACTTGTCAAGTAACTAGTTGAGTTATCGATCAAGTAATTAGTTGATATCAATTATTAACTGTAATTTATTTCATAATTACATTATTATCTCATAGATGATTTATTCTTATCTCAATGTTACAAAAAATATTTTTAGGTAATTATTAAAATATATAAATTAAAGAATTGGTTATTATTGATCTTGAATAGGATTCAAAAACCACAAACGCAATATGTATTTAAGCTATAACTTATCATATAACAATAGAATACTATAACTTGATTAATTAAGTTATAATAATCATCGGCAACCTATCTTTCTGACCACAATTGGTCATATTAATTTTTATAGAGAAATCGAAAAAGCCATCAAGTGTTTTGTTGGGAAAGAGCTAGGAGAGTTACGAGTGTCAGGGTTTACTTTAACTTTTATATTCTGTGGCAATTTTGTAACATAAATGTTAAAATATTTTTAATAAGAAACAACCGTTGGAGGAAGTTAGTTGTGATCGAACGGTAATGGGAGATGCAATGCACGATAGCGCACTTGATTGTCCCATTAGATATAAATCGACAGTTTGTTTAACTGCTATAACTAAATTTTTTCACATCACTTTGTAAGCATTGAACTGGACCTAATCTTACCCGGTCCAATTACGATAGCACCGAAGGGTCAGGTTCGGTTCTATGCAATTAAATTTCTACTTCCTTCCTGAAACGGTCGCTAAGTCAACAACATCTATCACACCCCATCGTCAGGTTTGTGTCAACCAATTTCCTAGTGTCTTACAAGTTACAACTAATTTTTAGGTTTGTTACACCAAATTTTACGAGCGCATTCAATGACTGCGTTGTTTGTTATGGTCAGAAATGCATAACCAAGAGTTATATAAAGCAGAAGAGACTTAAGAACGATGAGAGTAGGGAAAAATAATCAAGAGTGTTTTGTCTTTCCTTTCATCTTCTTCTTCTTCTTCTTTTGCATTTTTGTACAGAATTGCAGCAAAGATGAGGAACAACATTGCTATACTACAATCGATCCATTTGTAAGCCTTTTCTCATTGGTTCATCTATTTACAATGTGCAATTATGATGCTCTCTCCATTGCTATTTGAATCTTTCTTTGTTTTTTTATTTAATGGTGCTTTCTTATATCAACTGAACTCTATTTAAGTTCATTTGCTTGCATATCACAGGTAAACACTAAGGAGTCCTAACAAGAATTTTACTGGATCTCCGCCATTACCTGAGATATTGACAAGTTGAACAATCCAGTTTTTCAAATTGAAATGCTCAACCCAACCGGTCTAGATGCCGAACTGGTTGGGTTGAGCATTCGATTTGACAAACGTGATGGTTCAAGGTAGTAGCTGAATGGGTTGATCATTCAATTTGAAAAATTTGAGTTCAAGTGGTCTACATCCTTGGATAGATCGAAGAAGATGACGAGGTCAAGGATGAGCATCTTGGTAACTTCATTCAAGGAGGGGATCTTTGAAAATTGGCTGGTCAGAAACTCAACCCTCTTCAAGTCTATAATAGTGTTATAAATCAATAGGGGTTTCCACATGTTTATCTAGTGCCTCGATTGAATTGATGTCATCACTGCACACTTCAATGGAAGAAAAGAGAGCATGTGGTGAATAATATTTTCGGGTAGCTTGATGATACTGTCAGTCTTCTCAATGAGGGTTCTCTTATGCTGAAAGTCCGTTGACTGACTTTTTGTTTGCTATGCACTGCTATTTGTGATATGAAATAACAAAAAAAATATTATGTTAGTCAATATATTTTTTGGGCAAAAACTTGAGTTCAAGTGGACTACATCCCTGGATAGTTCGAAGTAGAAGTCAAGGTCAAGGGTGTGCGTCACGGTAGCTTCATCCAGGGAGGGGATGTCGTTGAAAGTGGGCTTGCCACAAACTTGGCCCTTCTACCCAAGTCCCTTTAGGTTCGGCTTACTTATCTCCATCTCATCATCAAAAGATAATCAATCTTCACTCCTTTCGTTTTCATTGTGTAGTACTGAAACTTCTCTAGGATTAATATTATTTCCATAACTTGTCTCCTCAACAGGTTTGTTTGTTAAATTGAAGAGATGATGCACTACTTCCTATCTGAGGTATTTTACATGTGCCAGTCGTAACTACGGCTCACCTCATCTATATTTATATCTATTTATATATCTAGATCTATCTATATACCAAAGGAACGAGGTCGAGAGGAAATCGGAGTTCACCAACATTGCAACCCCTCCTCTCACCACGTCAGCCTCTTAAGCAAAACGAGAGTTGAGTGAAAATCTGAGAGGTAACATAAAATCAGATTGATTTTGGATCTTCAAACAAACGAAAATGATAATGACAAAATCAAAGAACCGAGTTGTAATTTCAGTTAGACGAGATAATGACTATAGAGAATCGAGTTTGTGAACTTGGGTCAAGGCTTATCCAAAATGACTTGACCCCAAGATATAAAGTATAAGTTAGTTATGTACATTAAAGGGAATCACCTTAAAGAGTGGAAGAGGTTGTTCTCGGCGATTAACATTTTCGCATCTTTGTAGACGACCCAACACCATTGGAACGTATACAGTAAAGGGATTTAAAAATGGGAAAGGACCACGATTGTCACATCAATCATCCACCAGTGTAATCACTATCTATTTCCTCCTTGAGGTAGTTGGGAGATTTGGCGTTGCTTTCTTGACTTCCTATGCTTGTTCTTGTTTCCAGCATCGTGAACCAGCTTAAAGAGTGACCTCCCCCAGAAAGTTCCAAGGGGAATCACACCACTGCCCAGGCGAACGATAATCAATAGGGTTGTGAAGGCTTTGATCATTTTTGGCATCTCCTTCCGGGGAAAGCCCTGGGCCGTCCTAGAAAGTATGCAGGTGCTTCACTTCAATATTTTTTTATTGAATTCTCCTTATCTTCTTCATAATTGTTCTTATTCTTGTTTATGATCTTACAGATTGCTACGTTGCACTAAAAGTCTGGAGTGCTTAGAAGGTGGGAGCATCAACTGTTTTCATTGCGGATAACACTGAAGAATTAGCCACATATGTGCACAATATAACTATCCCATATGTTTTTGTCAGCATAAGTTTTTGCTAACCAGATTACATGAACCCCTATTTATAATAGAGGAAAATAGTAGAGTCCAATTACAATTAAACTACCCTTATCCCAATTACACCCAAACTCTAACACTTAAAGATAAGTCCTAGCTTAATTAAATAACTCAATATAAATAGAAGACCAATATAACTAAAACACCTTTAAACTCAAACTCTTCTATGAGACCTCATTCATAATAATTTTTTGTTTTTTAAGACTTTTTATTGTGAGAGTCATGTAAGAGGCTTCCATATCTTGTCTTCGGCAAATTCCTTGCTGCCAAACAACATAAAATAATTTTCTCTCTCCTTTTATTTTCTTTTCTTTTGTTTTGTTTTATGTGGGTTCTATAAAGGTCCTTAGGGAAAGAGAGAGAGAGAGAGAAAGCGAAATCAAGGGTTCTTTAGAGAATGCACTCTATTGTGTTAATGTGCTCAAGAGAAAGTACACTAGAAAATAATTTTGTGTGGGTTAGAATGCTCTTTAAAAATATAATGTATAGTACAAAAATAATTTACTAATAAAATACTTTTAAGTTAAATAGTTTATATCTTACTTAATTAATAATAAAAAATGTAAACTATGGTTTTATATTTAATTAAATAGTTCAAATAAAAATTTATTATAAAAGTACAAAAATAACCCCATAATTAAATGTTACTTTTATAATATTTAATTTATCTGCTAGTTATTAAAAAAATATAATATTAAAAATCATGAAATCATATAAATACATAAATAACCCTTTTTTGAAATTCTAACCCTTTTTTTTCTTCAAATGATTAAAATCTAACTTGGATCTATGTGCCTTATCAACTTGTTTTACTTGTCGTTGGAGAAAATGAAAACTTATGGTTTTAAAAATAACCAAATCTTCAAATAGTGGACTTTAATGGAAAAAATGTCTCTTTTTATTAAAAAGATATATGTGTGTAACACAACACAAGTAGATTCAAAACAAAATTGGTTGAGTAATAAATACATAAATTGCTGACAAACACCTAAAAATGATCCTGATGCTAAAAATGATTGAATAATAAATACTAAAATTATTTATAAAAACTTAAACAATGAACCTAATAATGATCCTAAATTTTATATTACCTGCCATGAAATTCTATTCTATGTCTTTTACCCGATGAATAGAATTATGAGTTTGTTTCCTAGTAATCTCTGATGACTTTTCTTCTTCATGATGACCAGTAGAGCAACAAACACACTAGAAAGCTACAAAATCTTTTCCACTGTGAGAGAGAAAGAACAATCAAGTCAACTCAGCATGGCATCTTCTCTTCCTTGTTATCTCCTTAATTTGAGAGGACAAAGTCTGATTTAACCAAAATTTAATACGTAAGTCAGATTTAAAGAGACGAGACAAAGAAAGCCCAAATGCAGATTCAAATTCTACACAAGGAGAAGCGAAATCTGCTAAACTATTTCCCCTCATTGAAACCAGCGATAAAAGCATGTTCAAAACAAAAGGTGAAGATCTATACTTTCTCAATCCAATCGAACTCAACAAAAGGAAGTGATCCCGCATCCACAAAAAAATATCAAAACAAGTGAACTGAACTTAATAGAAGTCAAGGAATGCATTTCACCTTTAGAAGATCAGTGCCCGTGCTTCAGTAGTTTGACCAATGACAATTGCTATTTTTCATGTTCTTGGAGGACCTGGGACTATTAGAAAAGTGCAATGCATACTTTAAAAAATAGTTAAGTTCAAGAGGATTTAACAACATAATCATTGTAGTAACCATACAACAGAGTTGCAACTTGCCATATGCACACAATCAGGCAAGAGTGATGAAGCAGAGATTTTACTATCCCAGTTTTGAGAAAAATTCTCTCCTTCATTAAATACTAAAGGGTCAGATTCCTATATGTTGGCACTAGAAAAAAACTTCAAGAGGGCTCTAGCTGCCACAAAATGTATAACATTTGCATGACTGATGCACCAAAAGTCATCTTTGTGACATGACATTCATTTATATCGTTGTATCTAGATATCTGATAAACGGATGAAAAATGATGACTCCATTGACTACTTCTGTATCACGGGTATGATTTCAGTGTTCGGTTTAGAAAAGTGATAAATAGAGCAAGCAGCCAATGAGGGGTTCCACTTAAGAAAACAACCAAATTTATCTCCTTTTATGTCATGCTAGTGGAAACAGGAAGTCAAAAAATAGGAGAAAAATTATATGATTACATGACTAGGACATTTATAAAAGTTCACCTGTATATAGATCTTTTTTTCTGAAGGAGAAAAGGACAAAAAGGTGTAACTGAAAAACTTAGACATCTTAGCTTGATCAACTCCAAATATGTAATGGAACATCGTTCACATGACCATTCAGCAAGGAGCATCATAGACAAGGAACTAGTCAGGTTGACCAAACCAGAATATGTATTTTTACAAAAAAAGAAATGGGCAGATAGAAACGTACCGGATGAGTATTTGTGACTTTAACTTCTAGGGAGCTTACATGTGAAAGCTTCGTCAAGAAATTCTGCTAGAGATGCAACTCGTAGTCAAGCTCATCGTGGGTGAGCAGCAGGGTAGCTTCATTTTTGGAGGAGACGTCATTGAAAATAGGCTTGTCACAAACTTGACCCTTGTACTGAAGATTCTACAGGTTTGGCGTACTTATCTTCATCTCTCATACATCGAAACATGACTCCAATGTTAATATCTTCAATTGAAGATGATCAATCTTTACTGGCTTCAGGGATTCACAGTAACTCATAGTTAAGTCCTCAAGAAGAGGGGACCTACGAATTATCTCACCTAATTGAACACCATTAATTGTCACACCATAGAGAGCAACACTTCTTAGGGCTTTGAAACCCTTGAAATCATGCAGAGGCTCTAGTATGCACCGAGTTAAGTCGAGAGATGATAATGATAGACAAGAGAACAAAGAGTTTGGCATTCTGAATTTATTCATCTCCCACCTGATATCATCACCATCTGTCGAGTCGGAGTGCCTTACATTTCCACTCAAATCAAGCACAAGCTCTCCAACTCCTTTCACTTTGACAAACTCAATCCACTCTATGAGATCGGATGAGTATCTGTCATCGAAACAAAAGAACATGCGGAACTTCTTAACCATGTCTAGAGTATGGAGCTGTAAAAGTTGGTGGATAGCTTGTACATAATGTGTCTTCTTTAAATTTTTTGTGAATTCCTCATCGAAGTCTATAATAGTTGTGTATATCCATAAGGGTTTCCATATGTTTATCCATTGCCTAGATAGAATTGAAGTCTTCACTGCACACTTCAATGGAAGAAAAGAGAGTATATGGTGAATAATATTTTCTGGTAGCTTGCTAATACTGTCTTTCTTCTCAGTGAAGGTTCTTTTATGCTGAAAGTCCATTGAGTGACCTTCTGTTTGTTATGCACTGCTGTTTGTGACCTGAAATAACAAAGAACGTATTGTGTTAGTCAATCTATTTTTTGGACAAAAAATTTCAAAAATATATTCAAAAGCTTTTTTTTGGAAAAAAAATTTATACATATATCAATTGCATTAGAAGGAAATAATTTTTCCATTTGTTCACTTAGGGATTAATTATGAATGAATCCCGTTAACGAGATTAATCATTGCTTTTTGTTTCAAAGGCTCTACAAATGCCAATCACAGCTACCACCTATGATTAGTGTCAACCCCAGTTCATGTGGAACAATGCTTTGATATTCAATGATACCTATTGTTGGAGAAATAAGGGCCTTTTCATTTTTTTTCATTATATTATTTGGAATAGATGGCATTCAAGAGAAAAATATCTCTACGTGGATAAAGACTTTTGTATTTGTATTTTTTTTTTTTTATATTTTTCTGAAAGTTACAAATGTTTCCATAAATTTAAACCAAAGGAAAAAATTTAGCAAGAAGTTCAAGAATTGCTACTTGATTTGGGAAATCTTAAGATTCTATAATTAAAGTATCAGGATCTAACATAATAATAAAATAAGAAATTAAAAATAAGAACAACATAAAAATGGTTTCTGTAACAATTTATGAAGAAATGTCATCTAGATAATTTTGTTTGAAGATACTAATTTTCAGCTTTATGGCTATTTTCCATTTCTTGTGCCTTAAACAACTTTGTTGATATGAAAATTGGATATGGTTGGAAAGAGCAGCTTCAAAATAAATTTTGTCATTACTAATTGATGCATAATTATTTTGTGTAACTAACGTAAAAAAAGAATACCATAAGTATAGGAAATGTGTTTCTTTTTAGCAAAGAAATGATGCAACAAAAAGAAAATAACAAAAAGTTGACATATTGGGTACGATCAAGTATGTATTGGTATCAGCTAACATATCGAATAATATTCGATCTGATACATACTTTCTGCTCCATGTGTTGCACTTTATAAGACATGTATCATCTTTTAGGGCTCTACGATACCATATATCCAATACGTCCCAATTTGATATGTTATATGTCTTGGTGATATAGGCATCCTTGGGTAAGTGGACCAAATTAAGGAAATCCAAAACAATTTAAAAGTGCTTGAGGAAAGAGAAGACTATGTTCACATAAAAAATAATTAAAAGATAACAAGAGGCAAGCAGCTGTGGCCAAGAGAAGTAAACCAAAACTTGCATATGAGTTCTAGTAAAATAACAAAAGTTAAGCGTAATAAGTTCTTATTGGAAGCAAAATGTGAGGAGCACGACTATGTTAAGATTTAAAAGACAAGATTTGGGAGAAATCTCATCATGGAGGCACAAAGAAGCTTTAAGTCCATGACAAATGAGGTGATAAGAAGAGGTTTCAACTCAATATGGTCACAATAAACTTTGTTTAAATGGTGTATCTTTTCACAATTAGATTATTGTCTATTTCATATTTATGATAAGATGATTCTTGAGGCATTAAATCCTCGTGTTAAGTTATTTTATGGTGTTTATATGTTCATAATTAGCTTTAAAATATCTTAATGCAATTTGATCTAAAGGGGGAATCAACTAGGGGTCTTAGCTTATTTCTTTATTATTTAAGTGCCTTATCTTTGAGTATATTTTTGTTACCACAATTAGTTATCAATGGGAATAGTAATGCTTCTACTAACATTTTTTCTTAAAAAGGACTCAACATGCATTCAATTTTTAACGAAGGGAAGTGAGTAGTAGGCAAGAGGAAAATGGAGCTGGTACAATCTATTAGGTCCAATGAGGGATAAATCTTGGGGGGGTGTTGGGCGTTCATGCCACTAAATTGACAACAACAACTAACTTACAAAAATTCATCTTCACTTAGATTTACAATCACAAACTAGGCACACAATCTAGACCATTAAAGGGGTTTCTAGTAGCAAAGTAAACTACACAAGCCTAGAGCTTCATAAGGATTTATAATAACTTATTAGGTACTAGCCTAGACTTAAGAATGAGAGTTTCAAGAGTGATTGGCTACGTGAGGACTTATATCACACAATCATAGTAGCAATGCTTCACAACGTTTGTGAGAGATCTCCTTAAATAGGAATCTCTCCAACATTAAAAAAAAACCATTAGAGTTAGAAAATGATATTTTGTCTCTTAGAAAAACAAGGTAAAAAATAAGTCCAAAAAATCTAATCAAATATATATTAAATCCATTTTTATTACCAAACATATTGGTATGTCACTTATTGATCATTTGTGAGTGCTGAAACCTGCAAATCTGAGCCTAACTTTTGAAAAATTGAATTTTTGAAATAAGGGTCATCTCTTGTTTCAGGGCCAAAATCTTGTTTTGAAAATTTGGCTTGTTTGAGCGACACATGTTGTTGATCCCTTGCATGGGGTCGTTTGCTTTCTTCTTAATTAACTTATAAGTAACTTAATTGTATGTTGTCATAAAAATTATATCCATGAGGATCTTGAGACCGGCACATTCATTCAATTGCTCATGTGAAATGATCCTTTTTAAGTAAGTTATTTTGGTCGGTACTAATTAATTTAGCCCCAAAGGTTCTAGCTAACTACTATATGAAACATAAATATGACTAAAGGTATTTATTTATGATGCGTTGTCTCAAGTATATCTAGTTGAGCTTTCTTACCTACATTATTTTGGAGAGTACTAACTAATTTAGCCTCAAGGATATTGGCTAACTACTTTAAGAAACATTCATATGCCAAAAGGTATTTATTTTGAATGCTTTCTCACAAGTAAAGTATAGCTAGCTTTAACACTAATTGGGTAACATAGAGTTCATTTCTTCCTAAACTATGATCGCTTGGAAGACTTGTGCACGTAACCACCCCCGAAGGAGGGACCTCAACCACCGCATACTCATTTGATTTTTTTATCTTAATTTGACAAAAAATTAGTGGATTAAAATTTGATTTGGAAGGGTTAGTATTAAAGTGTCACTCAAAAAAATTTGAATATAGAAGTACCACAATTTTCATATCGTAAAGATTGATTTGGAGATTTGATTCAACAAGTAAATATATTGTTAGATCGGTGGTACACATGATTTACTTGCATAGGGACTTAGATGGTTAATTAAGAAAATTAGATACTTCCTTGTATTTAGTAGTTTTTATGGCCAACTCAAAAGGATGAATTGCCTTTGACACTTTATCCAAAAATCTACAAAGTATATGTACGCAAATTTTCTTTTGCCTTATTCAGTACGCATTTCTATCTCAATATGCATGGTCTAAGATGTGTACTACATGTTGAGTACGGTGAGTTTTGTATTGAATTTTTCAAGAAAGAAACTTTAAATGGTTTTATCAATCAATTTAAACCAAGAGGATGTAAGCCATCTATTGTGCCCTTTTGGAATTTATAATATGGGTCAAAAAAAAGGGGGCAATTCAATGAAAATTAGCACAATAGTAGGTATTATATTATTTCCATATATCCCGCATTAAAGGCCAGATTGAGCTACCGTATTGTAAGTTTTTCAAGATTGTGCTTGCTTTGTTGAGCGTATGCCATTTGAAAAGATATTTTATCAACGTTGCGAATGATAGAGGTGGACGACACATTGACTTTACTTTAAGAGAAATTGACTGAATTGCCTTGTTCTGTGCAATAGATAATTTTTTTTCTCTCAAGTATCTGCTTTCTCCATCGAGATACTCAAAATGGAGTTGTATTTTCTATGCAAGCTACTAGATTGCAAGCCGCCTAGGAGTGTGATTGTCTTGTTGAGGTCATTGATGTTTTCTGTATCTGCTACAAGTGACTTCAAGATTTTGAACCATTGCGGAGATTGAAACTTCTTTGCTTCAACAAATGTTTAGAATTTTGGTGATGATCCGGGTCCTCTTGTTAGGAAACTCAAGAGTTTTATCTTCCACTCAACTTTTGCTAGAAAAAAATATTCCTTTGTGACTAAGAAGAGAAAAATGCAATGACAAGAACACAAAGTTTGCATTGTCCTTCTTTCGACCAATGCGTTGGATCGAATGACTCTGATACCAATTAGTTTGAAAACATAGATTAGGCTCAGACCCATATAAATAAATCCTAATTTTATACAAATAGGCTAGTATTTTAGTACCAAATATAGAAAACAAAAGCAACAATTTTGGGGTTTTAAAATTAATTTATCGTCCCATTGAACACTGCTCCACTTAAAAAACATAATTTGAAGAATCCAAAAAAGGGTTAAACAACCCTAAGACAACGAACCCTAGCTAGTAATAAAGCCATTGACATTGTTAGAAGAGAGGAACGAAGGGTGTAAAGTGAAGTAAAAGAATCAAAAAGGAATTGAGTGTGGTACACATGATTTTGGTGTCAGAAGAGATTGAGAAATAATAGGAGAAAAGAGAGGTTGGATAAGTATTTTAGGATAAGAATTCATGTTGAATTTTTATTATTAATCCTTACTTTTCTAAGTACATTACAACTGAGAGAAAATGACTCGCACACTGGAGTAGTTAGATATTTTAGCTTATGTCCAAACCTTGTTATGTTTGGTCTAGTACTCCATGGAAGAAATACTTACCCTCACTCCAATTTCATGATAAAAAATCCACTAAAATGAAAGATGCAACCCAATGATATTTTTGTCATCTCTAAATTTGTATGTAGTCTTCGTCAATCAATTAGGGCAAGTCCAATTTCATGAATCAATTGGAGAAGGTCCAAATTATTTTAGATATTTGCTTTATTGGACTTGCTCTTATTGATTCACTTAATTGGACTTAGTTTCTATATCGGACTTTTCTAAGTGATTCAATTTGAAAAATCTACACGGATTTTTTTTCGAATTTATGAGTCACGTAAGACGTATAAATGCCTTGATAGTTTTGCTCCTCAATGAGAGACCATGTTTTCATATCCAACAAAATATTTTGCTCCTTCATATTGAAAAATTTGAAAATGGCCTTCCACTTCTAATGATCACTTAAATTGTGAGGTCAATCCGATGGTGCTCACAACTGCAGGAGCAATGGAAATGTCACTTCAATTGCTTAAGGTGGATCTATAACTATTGGTCAAATTTGTAGCTATAGGAATAAGGCTGCAATATACTTAAATTATTCTATTTATCCTTTGATGAAAGATATTGCATCTTCATCTTGGCCTTCATGATTGAAACACCTATCATTCACAATGGCAAATTGAGAGTGTAAGTCCTAGTATACAAAATGGCTTGACTTTGTATTAACTTTTATAAACGGAGAGAATATAAGCTATTTAGTCCCAAATTGAGCTCACTTCAAGAATGAATAGTCTCGTTCTCAGAGAGATTACACTAGGTTAGCATGACTAAACATCCCAAAAGATTAGTTTAATGAGGATCCCAATATTGATTTGGCTTTTTCGTTTGACCAATATTCTGACTCTTACCAAACCATGAAAGAGTAGAAGACATAAGAGATATGTTTTTTGATTGGTTTTAAGGTACAGTTTGCCTCATGATCAAAGGTATACTAAGGAGAATAGGCTGATGAATCCCAAGAGATTTTATGGATTAAGTCATTTGGCGCCTCAATGTTGACTCATTACATCATGTCGTTGATGTAGGTCTCAAGGTGTTTTTGTATGCTGACTCAAGTGGTATATCGGTTTGGTTTAGAATATTATGAAATATTTTTGTTCCTATCTACCATTGGTGTTAAAGGGAGAACTATGAGGAACCAACCTGCATACGAGAGGACTAGGTTATTCCTATCTATCATTTGGCGACTAAGTTAGTATGGAAGAACTACAAACTATAGGGAAATCCTCTCTATACAAGTTATAGTACAAGGTTTCTAAACAAAGTGAGATGGGGAAGCCTCACTAGGTATGAAGGAATCTCATAATTTTTTCAAGCATAAAATACTATTCGTTGCCATTTAGCGGGCATACATGAATGATTATATTATAAAAACCTAAATTGCCACGGATCCAAAATTTATACTTTAGTTTATTATATTAGTGCACATTGAAGGGGAAGAAGAGATGAATTGAAACCCAAAAATTATTTGTTTGCCTATTTTCTCTGTTTAGAAAGCGAAGAAAGGAGAAGAGAGTGGAGAGAATTTGAGCAGAGAGGTTCAAGGGGATAGCAGTAAAGACTGAGAAGAAAGTGGGGCCGGTCATCAATGAGACCTCGTATAAAATCTCTTATTGAACGACCATTTTGTTTTATTTCCACGCCAGAGCTATTATTGATTTTGTTAAGCCAGCCAATCTTAAGTCTTTCAATTTATTAGCTTGAATGCGAAATTACTGCTTCTTCTAAGAGCCCCCCCTCCCCCGTCTCTGTTTTTTTCTCTCTCTCTATGGAAAAACTTCCACTAATAGACAAAAGTTTTTTAATCAAGAAGAAAAAAACTAAGTAAAAAAAGAAAACTAAAAAATCCAAAATTTAGCTAAATTACAAATGCCCTTAGATTCTGATTACATCATTATTGAAACTGATGGTAGCAACATTGGATGGGGCGGTGTACTTATTACCGAACCTCACAAATATAGTATTAAAAATTAGTAGTTTTTCCTAAATCTAATATTACATTTAAGACTTTACCCCATATTTTTGTTGGCAAAGAAGAAAAATGCTTATTAGACAACTTATGGCTTTCTTAACAAAGAATTCCTAAAGATGAAAACTACTTTTTAGCTAGTATTAATAGTTTATTAGAATATTTTTGTCAGAAAAAGAAAAGTTTCAATTTTTATGTAGTTTTTAAAGGTAAAACTCCGGGAGTTTTTCATTCCAGGACTAAAGTAAAAGAAAGTATTCAAGATTTTCAAAGACCTATTTATAAAGGATTTAATAATTTACAAGAAGCCTTAGAAGCTACTAAGCACAGTATCAGAACTAATTATTATATAGGCCCGTCCTTAAGATTTATGAGAGAAGACCAACTATCTTATGGGATTGCCAAAGATACTAGAAAAATTGTTTTTTGTGATCATTGTGAAACCCTATCCAAGACCATACGAAGACTCAATGAAAAGAGAAGGTTACTTTAGGAAAAGAATGATTTTAATAAAGAATACATAAACACCATTAAAGAAGAAAACAAACAATTCAAGGCAAGATTAACAGGTACTTTTTCTAACCAGATACCTACTAGTGAGGGTAATTCACTAGCTAGTCCAGCTCAAAAGGTAGCTGGTAAAGACACATCAAATCCATTGACGGCTAGACATTTGCCAAAAAATATCTGAAGAAAAGAAGAAAAACCAACAAAAGACAGATCTAGAAGATATTAAAAAGATGATGAAAGAATATTTTCAAGAATATCTTAAAGAACAAGGTTATGAGAAACAAAACTCAGAAATATCCAGTAAATCTGGATCTCTTGGTACTCAGACTCTTTAGTGTTATTCTCAAGAAGAAGACGAAGACTATGACTTTGAATCAGAAGCTATACACAATTTGACCACTTTAGATGGGAAATAGCAAGACAAAAGTACTAAGAAGATTATCTACAAAAGAAAAAGATAATGGATACTTAGACTATTATTAGAAATAATGGATACTGAGAAGATTATCTAGAAAAGACATCAGTAAAGACAACCATTGACTCAGAATAAAGATAGATATGATCCTGTTTGAGAAGACAAAAAATTCAGCCCACGGTTTTAGCACATGGTTTTCCAGCCCATGGTTTCATCATATGGTTTGAGATAAAAGTTTCCAACGCACTGTTTTAGCAAATGGTTTGAGATGATAAACTTTCTAGCTCATGGTAGTTTCAAGATGCCCCTGGTTTCCTAGCACCTTGTTTTTGACTTTGTAAAAAGTTTGTATGTTTCCTTTTTGGGTTTTGTTTAACCTTAGCGGCACACTTGTAATGATTATGAGATAAGTCATTGACGATGGGGCCAAATGAGCACCCATATGACAATCTCTATCTATTCCGTGTCGGCAAAGGTTTGTCAATAAATACCCAGTTGTAAGTTATAGAAGATATGAATGAAAAAACCCAGTTCTTGCACACCTTGCTCTCTAAACCCATGACTTCTTTCTCTTCCTCTGAATCCCCTGCATAATTTCTACATCAACTGTGTTTCCATGTAAGTTCTTATTTTTTAAAAGGTAATATTATTTACTTGGGGGTTTTCTTAAAGGGAACTCCTAAACTTCTGTCTGTTTGAATCCATAATTTCTTTCTCTAATCTGGAGCCAATCCCCTGCATGACGTAAAAGCATTATGGTGATCCTTTGATGTTTCACGGTCATATGTCCCATATGTTCACCCGTTTAGCCAAAGGAGGCGTTTGGGCTTTGGTGTTGGGAAAAAAAAGAGGAGCCCGTGGCAGAAGCAAAATTGCTAGGAAGCCATACAAGTCGCCATGTCTTGGGTTCTCTATACCTGAAGGAAGAAAGATAAGGATTCAAACTGTAAAGGTTTAGGATGAACCTTTAGAAAATTCACATCTACTATTTTTCCTCTCTGGTTTTATCTTTATTTATGACAATACTTTCTGTTGTTATAAACTTTATTGCTTGTTTTTTAATTCTAACGACAATTAAAGTTTTTTTTAAAAAAAAGTTCTTTTCATATGTATCTGGATTTAATTTCTTATTTTGTATTACTGATCTTCTTATGCAAAGTATTATCTTCTAGTGTTATACCTAAAATCTTTAGGCAGGGTATACAAGCTTCTATAAAACATAAATTACATTTTGCTCTATTTGTACTTGCTAGGGTACCAATTGCATTTAAAACAGTATCTTATGGGATTGCCAAAGATACTAGAAGAATTGTTTTTTGTGGTCACTGTGAAACCCTATCCAAGACCATACAAAGACTCAATGAAAAGAGAAGGTTACTCCAAGTGAAGAAAGATTTTCAGAAAGAATACATAAACACCATTGAAGAAGAAAACAGACAACTCAAGGCAAGACTAATAGGTACTTTTTCAACCTAGATACCTACTAGTGAAGGTAATTCACCAGCTAGTCTAGCTCAAACGGTAGCTGGTAAAGACACATAAAATCCGTTGATGGGTGGACATTTATCAAAAAGGTTAGAAAAAAAGAAGAAATATAAACAACAGAGAGATCGAGACGATATGAAAAGGATGACAAAAGAATATTTTCAAGAATATCTTAAAGACCAAGGTTATGAGAAACAAGACTCAGAAATATCCTGTAAATTTGGATCTACTGGTACTCAGACTCTTCAGTGTTATTCTCAAGAAGAAGACGAAGACTATGACTTTGACTCTGAAGCTATACACAAGTTGACCACTTTAGATGGGAAATAGGGAGACAAAATGACTAAGAAGATTATCTAAAAAAGAAAAAGATAATGGATACTTAGACTATTATTCAAGATAATGGATACTAAGAATATTATCTAGAAAAGACATCTGAAAAGACTATCATTGACTCAGAATAAAGATAAACATGATCCTATTTTAGAAGACAAAAAATTCAGCGCACGGTTTAAGCATATGGTTTTCCAGCCCATGGTTTCATCATATGGTTTAAGATAAAAGTTTCCAACCCACTGTTTTAGCACATGGTTTGAGAAGATAAGCTTTCCAGCTCATGGTGGTTTGAAGATGCCCCTGGTTTCCTAGCACCATGTTTTTGACTTTGTAGCACCATGCTTTTTACTTTGTAAGAAGTTTGTTTTTTTCCTTTTTGGGTTTTGTTTAACCATTGCCACACACTTGTAAAGATTATGAGATAATTCATTGACGATGGGGCCCAATGATTACCCGTATGACAATTTCTATCTATTCAGTGTCGGCAAACGTTTGTCTATAAATACCCAGTTGTAAGTTATAGAAGATATGAATGAAAAAACCCAGTTCTTGTACACCTTGCTCTCTAAACCCATGACTTCTTTCTCTTCCTCTGATTCCCTTGCATAATTCCTACATCAACTGTGTTTCCAAGATAGGTCTTATTTTTAAAAAATATTTTTGTTTACTTAGTGGTTTTCCTAAAGGAAACTCCTAAACTTCTGTTTGTTTGAATCCATAATTTCTTTCTCTAATCTGGAGTCAATCCCCTGCATGACGTAAAAGAATTATGGTGATCCTTTGATGTTTCACGGTCCTATGTCCCATATGTTCGCCCGTTTAGCCAAAGAAGGCGTCTGGGCTTTGTTGTTGGAAAAAAAGAGGAGCTCGTGGCAGAAGAAAAATTGCTAGGAAGCCATACAAGTCGTCAAGTCTTGGGTTCTCTATACCTAAATGAAGAAAGATAAGGATTCAAATAATAAAGGTTTAGGATGTACCTTTAGAAAATTTCACATCTATAGTATTTTGTCTCTAGTTTTATCTTTTTTTATGATACTACTTTGTGTTGTTATAATCATTATTGTTAGTCTTTTAATTCTTACTGTTTATATAATTTTTTTTTAAAAAAAAGTTCTTTTCTTATGTTTCTGGATTTAATTTCTAATTTTGTATTACAGATCTTGTTATGCAAAGTATTATCTTCTATTGGGAAAAAAAAGGAGCCCGTGGCGGAAGCAAAATTGCTAGGGAGCCATACATGTCGTCATGTCTTGAGTTCTCTATACCTGAAGGAAGAAAGATAAGGATTCAAACTGTAAAGGTTTAGGATGTACCTTCAGAAAATGCACATCTACTATTTTTCCTCTTTGGTTTTATCTTTATTTATGACAATACTTTGTGTTGTTATAATCTTTATTGTTAGTCTTTTAATTCTAACGACAATTCAAGTTTTTTTTTTTTTTTAAAAGTTCTTTTCATATGTATCTGGATTTAATTTCTTATTTGTATTACTAATCTTCTTATGCAAAGTATTATCTTCCGGTGTTATACCTAAATCTTTAGGCAGGGTATAGAAGCTTCTATAAAACATAAATTACATTTTGCTCTATTTTTACTTGTTAGGGTACCAATTGCATTTAAAATAGTATCTTATGGGAATGCCAAAGAGACTAGAAGAATTTTTTTGTGATCACTGTGATACCCTATCCAAGACCATACAAAGCCTCAATAAAAAGAGAAGGTTACTCTAGGAAAATAATGAGTTTCAGAAAGAATACATAAACACCATGAAGAAGAAAACAAACTACTCAAGGCAAGATTAACATGTACTTTTTCTACCCAGATACCTACTAGTGAGGATAATTCACTAGCTAGTCCAACTCAAATAGTTGCTGGTAAAGTCACATCAAATCCGTTGATGGCTGGACATTTGCCCAAAATGTCAGAAGAAAAGAAGAAAGACAAAAAACTGGCAAATCCAGAAGATATTAAAAAGATGATGAAAGAATATTTTCAAGAAAATCTTAAAGAACAAGTCTATGAGAAAAAAGACTCAGAAATATCCTATAAATCTGGATCTACTGGTACTCAGACTCTTTAGTGTTATTCTCAAGAAGAAGATGAAGACTATGACTTTGACTCTGAATCTATGCACAATTTCACCACTTTAGATGGGAAATAGCAAGACAAAAGTTCTAAGAAGATTATCTAGAAAAGAAAAAGATAATGGATACTTAGACTATTATTCAAGATAATGGATACTGAGAAGATTATCTAGAAAAGACAAATGAAAAGATTATCATTGACTCAGAATAAAGATAGACATGATCCTATTTGAGAAGACAAAAAATTCAGCCCACGGTTTCAGCACATGGTTTTCCAGCCCATGGTTTCACCATATGGTTTGACATAAAAGTTTCCAACCCACTATTTTAGCACATGGTTTGAGAGGATAAGGTTACCAGCTCATGGTGGTTTGAAGATGCCCCTGGTTTCCTAGTACCTAGTTTTTGACTTTGTTGCACCATGTTTTTGACTATAGAAAAAGTTTGTATTTTTTTTTTTTTTTGGGGTTTAGTTTAACCTTAGCCCCACACTTGTAAAGATTATGAGATAAATCATTGGCGATGGGGCCCAATGAGCACTAGTATGCCAATCTCTATCTATTCCGTGTCGGCAAAGGTTTGTCTATAAATACCCAGTTGTAAGTTATAGAAAATATGAATGAAAAAAACTCAGTTCTTGCACACCTTGCTGTCTGAACCCATGACTTCTTTCTCTCGCTCTGAATCCCCTGCATAATTCCTACATCAACTGTGTTTCCTAAAGGGCACTCCTAAACCTCTGTCTATTTGAATCCATAATTTCTTTCTCTAATCTAGAGTCAATCCCTGCATGACATAAAAGCATTATGGTGATCCTTTGATGTATCACGATTCTATGTCCCATATGTTCACCTGTTTAGCCAACGGAGGCGTCATAGCTTTGAAGTTTGGAAAAAAGAGGGGCCCATGGCAGAAGAAAAATTGCTAGGAAGCCATACAAGTCGTCATGTCTTGGGTTATATATACCTGAAGGAAGGAAGATAAGGATTCAAACAGTAAAGGTTTAGGATGTACCTTTAGAAAATTTCACATCTACTGTTTTTCCTCTCTGGTTTTATCTTTATTTATGATACTACTTTGTGTTGTTATATTCATTATTGTGTTAGTCTTTTAATTCTTACAACAATTATAGTTTTTTTTTAAAAGTTCTTTTCATATGTATCTGGATTTAATTTCTAATTTTGTATTACTAATCTTGTTATGCAAAGTATTATCTTCTGGTGTTACACCTAAAATATTTAGGTTTGATATACAAGCTTCTATAAAAGCTTAATTACATTTTGCTCTATTTTTCTTGCTAGGGTACCAATTGCATTTAAAATAGTATCTTATGGGATTGCCAAAGAAACTAGAAGAATTGTTTTTTGTGATCACTGTGAAACCCTATCCAAGATCATACAAAGACTTGATGAAAAGAGAAGGTTACTCCAGGAAAAGAATTATTTTTTGAAAGAATACATAAACACCATTGAAGAAGAAAACAGACAACTGAAGGCAAGATTAACAGGTACTTTTTCTACCCAGATACCTACTAGTGAGGCTAATTCACTCGCTAGTCCATCTCAAACGGTAGCTGGTAAAGACACATCAAAACCGTTGATGACTGGACATTTGCCAAAAATGTCTGAAGAAAAGAAGAAAGACAAGTAGCAGACAGATCCAGAAGATATTAAAAAGATGATGAAAGAATATTTTCAAGAATATCTTAAAGAACAAGGTTATGAGAAACAAGACTCAGAAATATCCAGAAAATCTAAATCTACTAGTACTAAGACTCTTTAGTGTTATTCTAAAGAAGAAGACGAAGGCTATGACTTTGACTAAGAAGCTATACACAATTTGACCACTTTAGATGGGAAATAGACAGACAAAAGTACTAAGAACATTATCTAGAAAAGAAAAAGATAATGGATACTTAGACTATTATTCAAGATAATGGATACTGAGAAGATTCTCTACAAAAGACATCTGGAAAGACTATCATTGACTCATAATAAAGATAGACATGATCCTATTTGAGAAGACAAAAAATTCAGCCCACAATTTCAGCACATGGTCTTCTAGCCTATGGTTTCATTATATGGTTTGAGATAAAAGTTTCCAACCCACTGTTTTAGCACATGGTTTGAGAAGATAAGCTTTCCTGCTCGTGGTGGTTTGAAGATGCCCCTGGTTTCCTAGAACCTTGTTTTTGACTTTGAAAAAATTTTGTATTTTTCCTTTTTGGGTTTTGTTTAACCTTAGCCACACACTTGTAAAAATTATGAGATCAGTCATTGACGATGGGGCCCAATGAGCACCCGTATGACAATCTCTACCTATTCCGTGTCTGCAAAGGTTTGTCTATAGATACCCATTTTTAAGTTATAAAAGATATGAATGAAAAAACCTAGTTCTTGCACACCTCACTTTCTTAACCCATGATTTCTTTCTCTTCCTCTGAATCCCCTGCATAATTCCTACATCAATTGTGTTTCCAAGTAAGTTCTTATTTTTAAAATAGTAATTTTATTTACTTAGGGGTTATCCTAAAGGGAACTCATAAACCTTTGTCTGTTTGAATCCATAATTTCTTTCTCTAATCAGGAGTCAATCCCCTCCATGACGTAAAAGCATTATGGTGATCCCTTGATGTTTCACAGTCCAATGTCCATTAGGTTGCCCGTTTAGCCAAAGGAGGGATCAGGGCTGTGTTGTTGGGAAAAAAAAGAGGAGCCCGTGGCAGAACCAAAATTGCTAGGAAGCCATACAAGTCATCATATCTTGGGTTCTCTATACCTGAAGAAAGAAAGATAAGGATCCAAATAGTAAAGGTTTAGGATGTACCTTGAGAAAATTTCACATCAACTATTTTTCCTCTCTGGTTTTATCTTTATTTATGATACTACTTTGTGTTGTTATAATCATTATTGTTAGTCTTTTAATTCTAACGGCTTTTATAGTTTTTTTTTTTAAAGTTCTAGTCGTATGTATCTGGATTTTATTTCTAATTTTGTATTACTGATCTTGTTATGCAAATTATTAGCTTCTAGTGTGATACCTAAAATCTTTAGGCAGGGTATACAAGCTTCTATAAAACATAAATTACATTTTGCTCTATTTTACTTGCTAGGGTACCAATTGCATTTAAAACAATATCTTATGGGATTGCCAAAGATACTAGAAGAATTGTTTTTTCATGATCACTGTGAAACCTATCTATGACCATAAAAATACTCAATGAAAAGAGAAGGTTACTCCAGGAAAAGAATGATTTTCAGAAAGAATACATATACACCATTGAAGAAGAAAACAAACAACTCAAGGCAAGATTAACAGGTACTTTTTCTACCCAGATACCTACTAGTGAGGGTAATTCACTAGCTAGTCCAGCTCAAACGGTAGTTGGTTAAGACACATCAAATTCGTTGACGACTGGACATTTGCCTAAAATGTCAGAAGAAAAGAAGAAAGACAAGCAGCAGACAAATCCAGAAGATATTTAAAAGATGATAAAACAATATTTTCAAGAATATCTTAAAGAACAAGGTTATAAGAAACAAGAATCAGAAATATCCAGTAAATCTAGATCTACTGGTACTCAGACTCTTTAGTGTTACTCTCATGAAGAAGACAAAGACTATGACTTTAACTAAGAAGCTATACACAATTGGACCACTTTAGATGGGAAATAGCAAGACAAAAGTACTAAGAAGATTATCTACAAAAGAAAAAGATAATGGATACTTCGACTATTTTTCAAGATAATGGATACTGAGAAAATTATCTAGAAAAGACAAATGAAAAGACTATCATTGACACAGAATAAAGATAGACATGATCCTATTTGATAAGACAAAAAATTCAGCCCACGGTTTCAGCACATGGTTTTCCATGCCATGGTTTCATCATATGGTTTGAGATAAAAGTTTCCAGCCCACTGTTTTAGCACATGGTTTGAGAAGATAAGTTTTCCAGCTCATGGTGGTTTGAAGATGCCCCTGGTTTCCTACCACCATGTTTTTGACTTTGTAAAAAGTTTGTATTTTTCCTTTTTGGGTTTTGTTTAACCTTCGCCGCACACTTGTAAAGATTATGAGATAAGTCATTGACGATGGGGCCCAATGAGCACCCGGATGCCTATCTCTATATATTCTGTGTCGGCAAAAGTTTGTCTATAAATACCCAGTTTTAAGTTATAGAAGATATGAAAGAAAAACCCCAGTTCTTGCACACCTTGCTCTCTAAACCCATGACTTCTTTCTCTTCCTCTGAATCCCCTGCATAATTCCTACATCAACTGTGTTTCCAAGTAAGTTCTTATTTTTAAAATAGTAATTTTATTTACATAGGGGTTTTCCTAAAGGGAACTCCTCAACCTCTGTCTGTTTGAATCCATAATTTCTTTATCTAATATGGAGTCAATCCCCTGCATGACGTAAAAGCATTATGGTGATCCTTTGATGTTTCATGGTCCTATGTCCCATATGTTCGCCCATTTAGACAAAGGAGGCGTCAGGGCTTTGTTGTTGGGAAAAAATGCGGAGCTCTTGGCAGAAGCAAAATTGCTAGGAAACCATACAAGTCGTCATGTCTTGGGTTCTCTATACCTGAAGAAAGAAAGATAAGTTTTCAAACAGCAAAGGTATAGGATGTACCTTTAGGAAATTTCACATCTACTATTTTTCCTCTTTGGTTTTATTTTTATTTATGATACTAGTTTTTGTTGTTTAATCATTATTGTTAGTCTTTTAGTTCTTACGGCTTTGATAGTTTGTTAAAAGAAAAAAATATTTTTTTAGGCTGGAAACTACTGGTTGAGGGCTAGTAGCTCTGAAAGATCCCGCTGCATTGAAAGACAAGGACCGCTCCTGATTGTCACAACGCCACAAACTTCCTTTATATTTTGTATGCTTATTCTGTTTATAGTTTGATTTATAATTTTGTGTGCAAAAATTTATCTATTTTTAGCAATTCTGTATAAGATTTTTTATATAGGAAAAGCCTTCGGAATATAGCCTGTTTTCTTATGTTAGTTATTTCATTTACTTTAGCCATAGTTATAATCAATCTTTCATTAAGAAACCCCTTCTTAATACCAGTTTATGTTATTCCTTTCTTTTGCTTTAGCCATAGTTATAATCAACTTGTCCCTATTTTTCTTTATTTGTATTGTATTGTCAACCTATTCCTATAGAAGAATTATAGTACCCCCCAGACAAATTGGTATCAGAGTTATTAAAAATTATATCAGTAATACAAAAACAATTCTCTCTCTCTCTCTCTCTCTCTCTCTCTCTCTCTCTCTCTCTCTCTCTCTCTCTCTCTCTCTCTCTCTCTCTCTCTCTCTCTCTCTCTCTCTCTCTTTCTCTCTCTCTCTCTCTGTCCTTCTTTCTCTTCGATATGGTATTGGGAGGGTATAGGGATTTTACCTAGGGAAGGACAGCCTTGCTCCTTGTTATTCACGCAATAACAATATTATTTTAATTATTTTTCTTTAATTTACTTTATTTTATGCTAGTTAAAAAATTAATAGGCCACATGGGTATTTTTGGAATATTTTATTTATAGGGGTATTTTAATAGTATTTTATCTTAAACCTTGAAAGGGTGAACCCTATTTAAGGGGAAGAGTAATGAGAAAGGTAAGCATTGATTTAGAGTAAACAAGGGTTTTGAGTTCTCCTCAACGAGCTCAGGGGTGTGTGTTCTCCTCAAAGAACTTGGGGTTTTCAAGCTTCCCTTTGTCTTGATCTTCATTTTTCTCTTCTTCCTCCCTATGAATCCATGTGTCAGATCCAGGACCGTAACACCCCCTCTTCTGAATTGAGATATGACTTCCAAGACTTGGGAGGGGGACACATTTCCTTGGTCTATTTTTTTGTTTACTCTAATTTTTGTTTTTGTAGATTTTTATTATTTTGATAGTGTAGAAGAACTTATGTTGGTGATTTTGAGAAACATATATATATTATTTCACATTATTATAGTTTTTAATGACCAACCCATTTTTTGAGTTTTTTCTTTCCTATTTTTTTTTTTTTTTGCTATGCTTAATTCACTCTTCGCGGGCATTAAAATTGCAAGTAAAATCTCAAGCTCTTGCTTGCTACTTTTCTTGGACATGATATCTAAACATTTTTAAAAGTTTTTTCTATATCTTGATTTCCTATTTTACTGATTGGTAATCCAATATATAGATGATCTACAATTAAGGTATGTATAGTCTGATAAAATGGTAGTTTTTTTCACTTTTATTCTTAACTTTAACTGCTTTTACTTCGTTCCTATGTGCTTTTAATTAATTCAAAATCCAAGGTCAATTTTAAAGTTCATATTCACTATGAGCAATGACATTCGTAGAAGCAATTACAAACAAAGTACACATAGGATTTTTAGGGTGGTTTGAAATCCTTCTAATTGATGCCAAGTCTACCCCCTCAAGATGTTTCATAATCTTAAGGAGCCACTAATCTTGGCTTGCCCAAAAACATATAAATCAAATCACCTCTAAGGCCAATTGCGATGTTGCCCACAAATGGACTTATGCTATTCAATTGACCATAACAACCAACTTACAATGGTACTCCCTCAGATTTAACAACTAATTAGGCATACATGCCTAGACCCACAAAGAGATTTTTTATCAATTGACTAGGTAGACAAGCACATAGATTTTCAACAACTCACTAGGCACACCAATCTACACCCACAAAGAGATTTTCAGCATCACCTACCTACACAGGGTTTTATGACTCAAACAACTGCAAACACAACTTCCCACCTTCAATTCTTCAGCCACAATTTTTTTATCCTGAATAAATTTGGGGTGAGGATGGTCTTACCTAAGGAAGGTTTGACCCAATTGTAAGTATTACTTTGTTACAATGTAACACGATATTAATTATCTCCCAATAGAAATTTTTTATTAATCTTGGTACAAACAAATATGTACATCTATCCAATGTAATTAGTAGCTTAAAATAGTCCTTGGTAACTTGATTTTAAAATGAAAACAACTCATAGTAGTCATTTATGATTTGATTTGAAAATATAGGCAGCAAAAGATGTGTTCATTTGAAAGATTGGCTCAATTTAAATATGGGATTGGCTTTTCAAGTTGCGGGACGTAAACAATTCAACCCAAAAATAATAAATTTCAAACAATAGCCCATAAGTAGCATTATAAATTATAGTGAATGATTTTTTAAAGTGTACTTAGCACTAGTTCATTGTACTCGACTAATTATCATTGATATATCTCAAAGTATATAATTGTGAATACTTGGATTTGAAATTCAATCCCAAAGTTTCAATACATAGTAAAAGCTATTTCAAAAACCCCAACAAAATAACATATAAGCATGCATTAATATGATATGAAAATCGAGGAGGTTGTAAAACTAATTTCAAATGGTTGTCAATAACAAAACTACTCACAATGCAATGGTTGAATCAAATATGGTCTTAAAATCCCTTAGCACATGTTTAACTAACTGAGATTTAAATATTTAATTGAACAACACATAATTTCTTAGCTCAATAAAGAAAACTATCAACCTTTTTAAGCTTTGGAGGAGGTAAAAACTTCTTAAATCATGTGCAAGAGATTAGGAGGTTTGGCTTTCACTGTGAGAAGAGAGAATTTCATTAGAGGCGAGTTTGGGTTAAAGAACAAATTCTTCAACATTTAGCAAAAGAAGGTGAAAACAAAGGTCTAAAAATTATGAAAAAAAATCAATAGTTCCTATTTTTACTACCGAACATATTATAGGTTACTTACATAATTTGGAAACCTAATTTTTTTTTATTTGGACCCGATATTCAGGAAATGGAATTGCTAGAACATGGCCTCCACAACTTTTCGTCTAATAGCTTGATTCTGTAGTCGAATCCTCCACAGTTTGAATCCTCTCCACCCCAGGGTTCAACTCCTCTTTCTCTTGCACACTATAAGGGTCCATTGAATTTTTTTTTTGTATTTCAGAACTTTTTATTGCATAGAGTCAAATCCTTTTTGCCATTTTTTACTCAGATGAGGTCAACTCCTTCCATGTTGTCGACTCTTGCTATATGCACTTCATTACAATGATCAACTCCTCCCACTATGGTTTTGCTCACTCCATCATGACTTGAGGTCAACTCCTTCCATATGGGTCAACTCTTCGTGCTCCGATTCACCACATGCTTGACTGCTTAATTTTGTATTTTCACTCTAGGCTTTCATCTTTTTCACTTATTATGCTTGACTTTTATAGATGGGTTTGACTCCTTCAACTGTTGACACTTCAATTTTTATTTCTTCCTATATGGTCATCTCCTTTTGCTCATGCTATTCTTCTTGCCTTTTTTTTGGACTGGTTGTGTCCAAAAAAAAAAATGATTCTTCCTTTGTTTTTTAGTCAAATGGTGCTACTAGATGTTGATGGCGTGCTTTCTAGTATGAGGAAATTTCTTCCCTTTTCTATGGATTGTTGAAATGGGCCATGGTGGATCGAAAGAATATGCTGCTAGAAATTTTTTTTAAAGGGTTTTTTTTATGCGCCTCATACTTGACACACATCATTAGTAATTCAATTGTTTATTGTCATCAAAATTATCTTAATGGGGATCTTGGGACCAACACAATATATAAAATGATTTATTCTTTTCTGATTATATACTTTTTACTCCCTTCGCTTGAACATGATTGTGTCCCATTCAAGTAAACAAGACTTCATGCAAAAGCTACAAGTTTAGACATAATTCAACTTACATTCAAATCATGAAATCTAAGTAGGAGTGTGCTTGTCAGAAGTAGTTCATAGCCATCTTCAATTGAGTTGATCTAACTTCTTATGCTACAAGAAAATTGATGTCTCTCAATGTTTTTTCTTCTCCATGAAATTATTTTTTTCGAGATAAATATATATTTCTCGATGAAATTTGAATGTCGTGGAGAAAAATATTCCCACTAAATGGCGAGAACCAATAATTCTGTATGAAATTTAAAAACTCACCAAGATATTCTAGGCGAAACTATCCCGTCAATAATAAGTTAGGAAAAAAGAAAAATAATTCACTTACTCTCGAATAAATTCTAATTTTAATAAAAAATATTTACTATTTTTGGAAAAATTATTTCGTCAAGAATAAGAGGGGAGATTAAAAATAAAAATATTCACTTATTCTCAAAGTAATTAAAAAATCAACGAGAAATATATACTATTCTCAACAAAATAATTCCTCAAGAATAAGTGAGAGAAAAAAATATAAACTTATTATTGAAAAATTTAAAAATCTCTTAAAAATATATGCTATTCTTGGTGAAATAATTTCAACAAGAAAAAGTAGGGGAAATTAAAATAAAAAAATACTCATTACTTGTGAAATTAAAAATCTTTGTGAAATATATACTATTCTCAATGAAGTAATTTATCTAAGAAATATTTAGGAAAAAATAAAAAATATCCACTATTCTCAATTTTTTTATTTAACATTTCCTCTTATTACCAACATAGTGCTATATAAGTCTTTAATCAACTATAATAGTGCTTTTATGTGAAACAAGATAAGATTTTTATCAATGAAATAAATAAAACAAAAAGCATTAGAATTATAAATTTTCAATAATAATAATAATTATTTATTTGTAGTATTATAAAAATTTTATTTAATTGAAATATTTAAGTTAAATTAAATAAAAATAATTAGCTGATCAATCAACTTAATTTAGTTAACATAATATAAAAATTAATTAATATAGTTAAATTAAGTTATTTATTTGATATTATTAAATTTTTTCAATTATCCTTGTATATAATAATTTTGATAAAAACTTTTACTATAGATTTGCTTAAAATCAAAAATAAAATTAATTAGTGAAATTCACATAAATTCTTTGTATAGTGATGGAAATACTTTAAAAATTAGAAAAATTAAACTATAAACTAAACATAACTAATTGGTTCAAGATTTAAATTATTAATTAGTGAAATTATAATAATTTGGATGATCATATTGATTCGCATTATAAATTGATCAAGTCATGTTAATGTAATATGACTTGCGTAGTAACTAGTTGAGTTATCGATCAAGTAATTAGTTGATATCAATTATTAACTATAATTTATTAAATAATTACATTATTATCTCATAGATGAGTTATTCTTATCTCAATGTTACAAAAAATATTTTTAGGTAATTATTAAAATATATAAATTAAAGAGTTGGTTATTATTAAATGATCATTAATAGGATTTAAAAACCACAAACGTTATATGTAAATAAGCTATAACTTATCATATAACAATAGAATACTATAACTTGATTAATTAATTTATAATAATCCTCGGGAAGCTATCATTCGGACCACAATTGGTCATATTAATTTTTATAGAGAAATAGAAAAAGCCATCAAATGTTTTGTTGAGAAAGAGCTAGGAGAGTAACGAGTGTCAGGGTTTATCTTAACTTTTATATTCCGTGGCAATTTTGTAATGGAAATGTTAAAATATTTCTAATAAGAAACAACCATTGGAGGAAGTTAGTTGTGATCGAACGGTAATGGGCGATGCAATGCACGATAGCGTACTTGATTGTCTCATTAGATATAAATCGACAGTTTGTTTAACTGCTATAACTGAGTTTTTTCACATCACTTTGTAAGCATTGAACCGCACCTAATCTTACCTAGTCCAATTACGATAGGACAAAAGGGTCAGGTTCGGTTCTATGCCATTAAATTTCTGCTTCCTTCCTGAAATGGTTACTAAGTCAACAACATCTGTCAAGCCCCGTCTTTAGGTTTGTGACAACCAATTTCCTGGTGTCTTACAAGTTATGGCTAATTTTCAGGTTTGTTACACCAAATTTTACAAGCGCATTCAATGACTGCGTTGTTTGTTATGGTCAGAAATGTGTAACCAAGAGTTATATAAAGCAGGAGAGACTTAAGAGCGATGAGAGTAGGGAAAAATAATCAAGAGTGTTTTGTCTTTACTTTCATCTTCTTCTTCTTCTTCTTTTGCATTTTTGTAGAGAATTGCTGCAAAGATGAGGAACAACATTGCTATACTACAATCGATCCATTTGTAAGCCTTTTCTCATTGGTTCTTCTATTTACAATGTGCAATTCTGATGCTCTCTCCATTGCTATTTGAATCTTTCTTTGTTTTTTTCTTTAATGGTGCTTTCTTAATGAACTCTATTTAAGTTCGTTTGCTTGCTTATCATAGGTAAACACTACGGAGTCCTAACAAGAATTTTACTGGAGCTCCGCCATTACCTAAAATATTGACAAGTTGAACTATCCAGTTTTTCAAATTGAAATGCTCAACCCAACCAGTCTAGATGCTGAACTGGTTGGGTTGAACATTCGATATGACAAACATGATGGTTCAAGGTAGTAGCTGAATGGGTTGAGCATTCAATTTGAAAATTTTGAGTTCAAGAGGTCTACATCCTTGGATAGATCGAAGAAGATGATGAGGTCAAGGATGAGCATCTTGGTAACTTCATTCAAGGAGGGGATCTTTGGAAACTGGCTGGTCAGAAACTCTACCCTCATCAAGTCTATAATAGTGTTATAAATCAATAGGGGTTTCCACATGTTTATCAAATGCCTCGATTGAATTGATGTCATCACTGAACACTTCAATGGAAGAAAAGAGAGTAAGTGGTGAATAATATTTTTTTGTAGCTTGATGATACTGTTAGTCTTCTCAATGAAGGTTCTCTTATGCTGAAAGTCCATTGACTAACTTTTTGTCTCTTATGCACTGCTATTTTTGAAATAACAAAAAAAATATTATGTTGGTCAATGTATTTTCTCTGCAAAAACTTGAGTTCAAGTGGACTACATCCCTGGATAGTTCGAAGTAGAAGTCAAGGTCAAGGGTGTGCATCACGATAGCTTCATCCAAGGAGGGGATGTCGTTGAAAGTGGGCTTGTCACAAACTTGGCCCTTCTTCCCAAGTCTCTTCAGGTTCGGCTTACTTATCTCCATCTCTTCATCCGAAGATGATCAATCTTCACTGCTTTCGTTTTCACTGTATAGTAATGAATGTTCTCTAGGATTAATATCTATTCCACAACTTGTCCCCTCAACAGGTTTGTTTGTTGCATTGAAGGGATGATGCACTACTTCCTATCTGAGGTATTTTACATGTCCCAGTCGTAACTACGGCTCACCTCATCTATATTTATATCTATTTATGTATCTAGGTCTATCTATATACCAAAAGAACGAGGTCAAGAGGAAATCGGAGTTCACCAACATCGCAACCCCTCCTCTCACCACGTCAGCCTCTTAAGCAAAACAAGAGTTGAGTGAAAATCTGAGAGATAACATAAAATCAGATCGATTTTGGATCTTCAAAGAAACGAAAGAGATAATGAAAAAATCGTAGTACTGAGTTGCAATTTCAGTTTGACGAGATAATGACTATAGAGAATTGAGTTTGTAAAGTTGGGTCCAAGGCTTATCCAAAATGACTTGACCCCAAGATATAAAGTAAAAGTCAATAGTATACAGGAAAGGGTACCAGCTTAAAGAGTGGAAGAGGTTGTTCTCGGCAATTAAAATTTTTGCATCTTTGTAGACGACCCAATGCCATTGG
Organism: Aristolochia californica; assembly: GCF_029961685.1. NCBI lineage: Eukaryota > Viridiplantae > Streptophyta > Magnoliopsida > Piperales > Aristolochiaceae > Aristolochia > Aristolochia californica. Next base: position 24,670,351 of record NW_027181771.1, read on the forward strand.
AAGGTATACAGTAAAGAGATTTAAAAATGGGAAAGTACCACGATTGTCACATCAATCATCCACCAGTGTAATCACTATCTATTTCCTCCTTGAGGTAGTTGTGAGATTTGGCGCTGCTTTCTTGTCTTCCTATGCTTGTTCTTTTTTCCGGCACCGGGAACCAGCTTAAAGAGTGACCTCCCTTGAAAGTATGAAGGGGAATCATGACACTGCCAGGCGAACGATAATCAATAGGGTTGTGAAGACTTTGATCATTTTTGGCATCTCCTTCCGGGGAAAGACCAGGGCCATCCCAGAAAGTATGCAGGTGCTTCACTTCAGTATTTTTTAATTGAATTCTCCTTATCTTCTTCATAATTGTTCTTTTTCTTGTTTATGATCTTAAAGATTGCTACTTTGCACTGAAAGTTAGGAGTGCTTAGAAGGTGGGAGCATCAACTGTTTTCATTGCGGATAACACTGAAGAATCGGCCACATATGTGCACAATATAACTATCCCATATGTTTTTGTCAGCATAAGTTTTGGCTAATCAGATTACATAAACCCCTATTTATAATAGAGGAAAGTAGTAGAGTCTAATTACAATTAAACTACTCTTGTCCCAATTACACCAAAACTCTAACACTTAAAGATAAGTCCTAGATTAATTAAATAACTCAACATAAATAGAAGACTAATATAACTAAAACACCTTTAAACTTAAACTCTTCTATGAGATCTCCTTCATAATAAATTTTGGATTTGTAAGACTTCTTATAGTGAGAGTCATGTAAAAGGCTTCCATATCTTCTCTTCAACAGATTCCTTGCTACCAAACAACATAAAATAATTTTTTCTCTCCTTTTATTTTATTTTCTTTTTTTTTATGTGGGTTCCATATAGGTCCTTAGGGAAAGAGAGAGAGAGAGAGAAAGCGAAATCTAGGGTTCTTTAGAGAATGCACTCTTTTGTGTTAATGTGCTCAAGTGAAAGTACACTAGAAAATAATTTTGTGTGTGTTAGAATGCTCTTTAAAAATATAATGGAAAGTAAAAAAATAATTTACTAATAAAATACTTTTAAGTTAAATAGTTTATATCTTACTTACTTAATAATAAAAAATTTAAAATAAGGTTTTATATTTAATTAAATATATCAAATAAAAAATTATCATAAAAGTACCAAAATACCCCCATAATTAAATGTTACTTTTATAATATTTAATTTCTCTGTAAGTTATTAAATAAATATAATATTAAAAATCATGAAATCATATAAATACATAAATAACCCTTTGTTGAAATTCTAACCTTTTTTTTTTCTTCAAATGATTAAAATCTAACTTGGATCTATGTGACTCATCAACTTGTTTTACTTGTTGTTGAAGAAAATGAAAACTTATGGTTTTAAAAAATAACCAAATCTTCAAATAGTGGACTTTAATGGAAAAAATGTCTCTTTTTATTAAAAAGAGATATGTGTGTATCACAACACAAGTAGATTCAAAACAGAATTGGTTGAGTAATAAATACATAAATTGCTTACAAACACCTAAAAATGATTCTGATGCTAAAAACGATTGAATAATAAATACTAAAATTATTGATAAAAACTTAAACAACTAACCTAATAATGATCCTAAATTTTTTGTTCCCCGCCATGAAATTCTATTCTATGTCATCCACCCGATGAATAGAATTATGAGCTTGTTTCCTCATCATCTCTGATGCCTTTTCCTCTTCATGATGGGCAGTAGAGCAACAAACACACTAGAAAGCTACAAAATCTTTTCCACTATGAGAAAGAAAGAACAGTCAAGTCAACTCAGCATGGCATCTTCCCTTCCTCGTTATCTCCTTGATTTGAGAGGACAAAGTCTGATTTAACCAAAATTTAATACATAAGTAGATTTAAAGAGACGAGACAAAGAAAACCCAAATGTAGATTCAAATTCTATTTTCAGTAGATCTCGAAGAGATCTGAAACAAGGAGAAGCGAAATCTGTTCAACTATTTCCCATCATTGAAACCAGCGATAAAAGCATGTTCAAAAGGTGAAGATCTATACTTTTTCAATCCAATAGAATTCAACAAAAGGAAGTGATCCTGCATCTACAAAAAAATAGCAAAACAAGTGAACTAAATTTAATAGAAGTCCAAGGAATGCATTTCACCTTTAGAAGATAAGTGCTTGTGCTTCAGTAGTTTGACCAATGACAATTTCTATTTTTCATGTTCTTGGAGGACCTGGGAATATAAGAAAAGTGCAATGCATAATTAAAAAAATAGTTAACTTCAAGAGGATTTAACAACATAAACATTGTAGTCACCATACAATAGAGTTGCAACTTGCCATATGCACACAATCAGGCAAGAGTGACGAAGAGGTAGAGATTTTCACTATCCCAGTTTTGAGAAAAATTCTCTCCTTCGTTAAATACTAAAGGGTCAGATTCCTATATGCCGGCACTAGAAAAAATTTTCAAGAGGGCTCTAGCTGCCACAAAATGTAAAACATTTGCATGACTAATGCACCAGAAGTCATCTTGGTGACATGACATTCGGTGATATCGTTGTATCTAGATATCTGATAAATGAATGAAAAATGATGACTCCATTGACTACTTATGTATTACGGGTATGACTCCAGTGTCCGGTTGATAAAAAAGTGATAAATTGAGCAAGCAGCCAATGAGGGGTTCCACTTAAAAAAATAACCAAATTTATTTCCTCTTATGTGTTGCTAGTGTAAATAGAAAGTCAAAAAATAGGAACAAAATTATATGATTACATGCCTAGGACATTTATAAAAGTTCACCTGTGTATAGATCTTTTCTTCTGAAGGAGAAAAAGGACAAAAGGGTGTAACTGAAAAGCTTAGACATCTTAGGTTGATCAACTCCAAATATGTAAAAGAACGTCGTCACATGACCCTTCAGCAAGGAGTATCATAGACGAGGAACTAGTCAGGTTGACCAAACCAGAATATGTATTTTTACAAAAATAGAAATGGGCAGATGGAAACGTACCGGATGAGTACTTGTGACTTTAACTTCTAGGGAGCTTACATGTGAAAGCTTCGTCAAGAAATTCTGCCAGAGATGCAACTTGTAGTCAACCTCATCATGGTTGAGTAGTAGGGTAGCTTCATTTATGGAGACATTGAAAATATGATTGTCACAAACTTGACCCTTGTACTGAAGATTCTTCAGGTTTGGCGTTCTTATCTCCATCTCTTCAATATCAAAACATGACTCTATTGTTAATCTCTTCAATTGAAGATGGTCAATCTTTATTGAGTTTAGGGAGTCACAGTAACTAATAGTTAAGTCCTCAAGAAGAGGGGAGCCAAGAATTATCTCACCTAATTGAACACCATTAATTGTCACACCATAGAGAGCAACACTTCTTAGGGCTTTGTAACCCTTTAAATCATGCGGAGCTCTAGTATGCACCAAGTTAAGTCAAGAGATGATATTGATAGACAAGAGAAAAAAGAGTTTGGCATTCTCAATGAAGGTTCTCTTATGGGAAATGTGTATTTTTTTTTTTTTTTGCAAAGATATGATGCTACAAAAAGGAAACAACAAAAAGTTGACATAGTGGGTAAGATAGTATATATTGGTATCAGGTAACATATCGAATAATATTCGATCTGATACATACTGTCTGCACCATGTGTTGCACTTTATAAGACATGTATCATATTTCAGGGCTCTACGATACCATATATCCAATACGTCTCACTTGATATGTTATATGTCTTGGTGATTTAGGCACCCTTGGGTAAGTGGACCAAATTAAGAAAATCCATAACTATTTAAAAGTGCTTGAGGGAAGAGAAGATTATGTTCACATAAAAACTAATTAAAAGATAAAAAGAGGCAAGCATAGTTGTGGCCAAGAGGAAGTAAACCAAAATTTGCATATGAGTTCTAGTAAAATCACAAAAGTTAAGCGTAATAAGTTCTTATTGGAAGCAAAATGTGAGGAGCATGCCTATGTCAATATTTAAAAGACAAGATTTGGGAGAAATCTCATCATGGAGGCACAAAGAAGCTTTATGTCCATGACAAATGAGGTGATAATGAGAGGTTTCAACTCAATATGGTCACAATAAACTTTGTTTAAAGGGTGCATCTTTTCACAATTGGATTATTGTCAATTTCATATTTATGATAAGATGATTCTTGAGGCATTAAATCGTCGTGTTAAGTTATTTTATGGTGTTTATATGTTCATAATTAGCTTTAAAATATCTTAATGCAATTAGATCTAAAGGGGGAATCAACTAGGGGTCTTAGCTTATTCCTTTATTATTTAAGTGCCTTATCTTTGAGTATATTTTTGTTACCACAATTAGTTATCAATAGGAATAGTAATGCTTCCACTAACATTTTTTCTTAAAAAGGTCTCAACATGAATTCTACTTTTAATGAAGGGAAGTGAGTAGTAGGCAAGAGAAAAATGGAGCTGGTACAATCTATTAGGTCCAATGAAGGAGAAATCTTGGGGGGGGGGGGGGGGGGGGGGGGGGGGGGGGGGGTGTTGGGCGTTCATGCCACTAAATTGACAACAAAACTAACTTACAAAAATTCATCTTCACTTAGATTTACAATCACAAACTAGGCACATAATCCTGACCATTAAAGGGGTTTCTAGTAGCAAAGTAGACTACACATGCCTAGAGCTTCACAAGGATTTATAATAACTTATTAGGTACTAGCCTAGACTTAAGAATGAGATTTTCAAGAGTGCTTGGCTACATGAGGACTTATATCACACAATCATAGTAGCAATTCTTTACAACATTTCTTTTTCAACCACACATGAAATTGAGGTTAGGATGGTCTTGTCTACCCAATGCTTGACCCAATTTACAAGGGTTACTAGCTTCCTAATTGGTAGATTTTATAATCTAAGAGAAAATAATAAACACAACCAATTCTATGTACCTATATATGTAAGAAAATCTCAAATAGTCTTTAATCATTAGATTTCAAAATATAAGTCCAAGGTAAATCTTGGATTGGTTTTTAAAGCAAGGGTTGCACTCAGCTCAATGGAATCAATGGTTTGAAAGTACAGCTCATGTGTAGTAGTAGTCTAAACATCAGCGATTGATTTAAAAGTACGATGACACTACTTTAGTATTCTCAATAAAATACAATTTAAGATTTAAATGCAAATGCATGTATATACTTGGATTTTTAAATTCTACCCCAAACTTCTAATACTATGTAAAAACCATTTTAAATACCCTAATAAATCAACACACAAGAATGTATAATGTGATTAGAAAATAAGAAGCTCAAACAAGGGGCTGATAAACTAGTTTTGAGTGGTAACCATTCAAACAATCAATCGAGTATTGATTCAAATATGATCTTTGAATCAATAGGCTCACATTCAACAATCATAGTTCTAAATATTTAAACAATATTTAAAAGAAAAAACATTGATACTATTATCTCTAGGAGGAAATACTCAAGTTCAGGTTTTGACTTCCTTTAAGAGCTTGAGATGGTTAAAACCTCAAATTTGAGTCTAGGAGCATGAGCACTTCAAAACATTTCTGTGGTAGTATGTTGAAAACAAGTTTGTGGGAGATCTTCTTAAATAGAAATCTCTCCAACATTAAATAAAAACCCATTAGAGTTAGAAAATGATATTTTGTCACTTAGAAAAACAAGGTAAAAAATAAGTCAAAAAAATCAAATCAAATATATATTAAATCCTTTTTTATTACAAAACATATTGGTATGTCACTTATTGATCATTTGGGAGTGTTGTAACATCCAAATCTGGGCCTAACTTTTTGAAAAATTGAATTTTTGAAATAAGGGGTCGACTCTTGTATTGGGGCCGTAATCTTGTTTTGAAAATTTGGCTTGTTTGAGCAACACATGTTGTTGATCCCTTCCATGGGGTCGTCTGCTTTCTTCTTAATTCAAACATAAGTAACTTAAGTGTATGTTGTCATAAAAATTATATCCATGAGGATCTTGAGACCGGCACATTCATCCTATTACTCATGTGAAATGATCCTTCTTAACTAAGTTATTTTGGTCGGTAGTAATTAATTTAGCCCATAAGGTTCTTGATAACTACTATATGAAACATAAATATGCCTAAATGTATTTATTTATCATGCGTTGTCTCAAGTATATCTAGTTGAGCGTTCCTAACTACATTATTTTGGAGAGTACTAAGTAATTTAGCTTCAAGGATATTGGCTAACTACTATAAGAAACATTCATATGCCAAAAGGTATTTATTTTGAATGCTTTCTCACAAGTAAAGTATATCTAGCTTTAATACTGATTTGGTAACATAGAGTTCATTGCTTCCAAGATTCTTTTGTGTGATTAAAGGCATACATAGAACTGATATTTGGTATCACCCACAACTATGATTGCTTGGAAGACTTGTGCACGTAACCACCCCCGAAGGAGGGGCCTCAACCACCGCATACTCATTTGATTTTTTTATCTTACTTTGACCAAAACTTAGTGGATTAAAATTTGATTTGGAAGGGTTAGTATTTAAGTGTCACTCAGACAATTTTGAATATAGAAGTACCACAATTTCCATATCCTAAAGATTGATTTGCAGATTTAATTCAACAACTAAATATATTATAAGATTGGTGGTACACATGATTTACATGCATAGGGACTTCGATGGTTAATTAAGAAAATTAGATACTTCCTTGTATTTGGTAGTGTTTATGGCCAACTCAGAAGGATGAATTTCCTTTGACACTTTATCCAAAAATCTACAAAGTATATGTATGCAATTTTTCTTTTTCCTTATTTAGTATGCATTTCTATCTCAATATGCATGGTCTAAGATGTGTACTACATGTTGAGTATGGTGAGTCTTGTCTTGAATTTTTCAAGAGAGCAACTTTAAATGGTTTTATCAATCAATTTAAACCAAGAGGATGTAAGCCATATGTTGTGCCCTTTTGGAATTGATAATATGGGTCAACAAAAAGGGGGCAATTCAATGAAAATTAGCACAATAGTAGGTATTATATTATTTCCATATATCTTGCATTAAAGGCCAGATTGAGCTACCGTATTGCAAGTTTCTCAAGAGTGTGCTTGCTTTGTTGAGCGTATGCCATTTGGAAAGAAATTTTATCAATGTTGCCAATGATAGAGGTGGACGACACATTGACTTTACTTTAAGAGAAATTGACTGAATTGCCTTGTTATGTGAAATAGATAATTTCTTCTCTCAAGTATCTACTTTCTCCATCGAGATACTCAAAATGGAGTTGTATTTTCTATGCAAGCTACCAGATTGCAAGCCGCCTAGGAGTATGATTGTCATGTCAAGGTCTTTGATGTTTTCTGTATCGGCTGTAAGTGACTTCAAGATTTTGAACCACTATGGAGAATGAAACTCTTTGCTTCAACAAATTTTTAGAATTTTGGTGATGAACCGGGTCCTCTTGTTAGGAAACTCAAGAGTTTTATCTTCCACTCAACTTTTGCTAGAAAAAAATATTCCTTTGTGACTAAGAAGAGAAAAACGCAATGACAAGAACCCAAAGTTTGCATTGTCCTTCTTTCGACCAATGCATTGGATCGAATGACTTTGATGCCTTTTTTTTTTCCTTTTTTTTTTCTATGCTTAATTCACTCTTCACGGGCATTAAAGCTGCGAGTAAAATCTCAGGCACTTGCTTGCTACTTTTCTTGAGCATGATTTCTAAACATTTTTAAAAAAAAATTCTATATGTTGATTTCCTATTTTACTGATTGGTAATCCAATATATAGATGATCTACAATTAAGGTATATATAGTCTGATAAAATGGTAGGTTTTTTAACTTTTATTCTTAATTTGAACTGCTTTTACTTCGTTCCTATGTGCTTTTAATTAATTCAAAATCGAAGGTCAATTTTAAAGTTCATGTTCACAATGAGCAATGACATTCGTAGAAGCAATTACATACAAAGTACACATAGGATTTTTAGGGTGGTTTAAAGTCCTTCTAGCTGATTGCGAGTCTACCCCCTCAAGATGTTTCATAATCTTAAGGAGCCACTAATCTTGGCTTGCCCAAAAACATATAAAACAAATCACCTCGAAGGCCAATTGCAATGTTGCCCACAAATGGACTTATGCAATTTAATTGACCATAACAACCAACTTACAATGGTACTCCCTCAGATTTAACAACTAATTAGGCATACATGCCTAGACCCACAATGAGATTTTTAATCAATTGACAAGGTAGACCAGCACATAGATTTTCAACGACTCACTAGGTACACGAATCTAAGACCCACAAAGAGATTTTCCCCATCACCTACCTACACAAGGTTTTATGACTGGAACAACTGCAAACACAACTTCCCACCTTCAATTCCTTAGCCACAATTTTTTTTTCTTGAATAAATTTGGGGTGAGGATGGTCTTACCAAAGGAAGGTTTGACCCAATTGTAAGTATTACTTTTTTACAATGTAACGCAATATTAATTATCTCTCAATAGGAAAATTTTATTAATCTTGGTACAAACAAATAGGTACATCTATCCAATGTAATTAGTAGTTTAAAATAGTCCTTAGTGACTTGATTTTAAAATAAAAACAACTCATAGTAGTCATTTATGATTTGATTTGAAAATATAGGCAGCAAAAGATGTGTTCATTTGAAAATATCGGCTCAATTTAAATATGGGATTGGCTTTTCAAGTCGGGGGATGTAAACAATTGAACTCAAAAATAATAAATTTCAAACTATAACCCATAAGTAGCATTATAAATTATAGTAAATGATTTTTCAAAGTGTACTTAGCACCAGTTCATTGTACTCGACCAATTATCATTGATATATCTCAAAGTATATAAATGTAAATACTTGGATTTGAAATTCTATCCCAAAGTTTCAATACTTAGTAAAAGTTATTTCAAATGCCCCAATAAAAATAACATATAGGCATGCATTAATATGATATGAAAATAGAGGAGGTTGTAAAACTAATTTCAAATGGTTGTCAATAACACAACTACTCACAATGCAATGGTTGAATCAAATATGGTCTTAAAATCCCATAGCACATGTTTAACTAACTGAGATTTAAGTATTAAAACGAACAACACATAATTTCTTAGCTCAATAAAGAAAACTATCAACCTTTTAAGCTAGCTTTGAAGGAGGCAAAAACTTCTTAAATCATGTGCAAGAGCTTAGGAGGCTTGGTTTTCATTGTGAGAAGAGAGAATTTCATTAGAGGCGAGTTTGGGTTAAAGAGCAAATTCTCCAACATTTACCAAAAAAAGGTGAAAACAAAGGTCTAAAATTTATGAAAAAAATCAATTGTTCCTATTTTTACTACCGAACATATTATAGGTTACTTACATAATTTGAAAACATATAATTTTTTGATTTGGACTGATATTCAGGAAATTGAATTGCTACGACATGGCTTCCACAATGTTTTCTTCTAATAGCTTGATTTTGTAGTCGAATCCTCCCCAAAATTTGAATCCTCTCCGCCCCAGAGTTCAACTCCTCTTGCTTTTCCACCCTATAAGGGTCGACTGATTTTTTTTATTTCAAAACTTTTTAGTGCATAGAGTCAAATCCTTTTTGTTGTTTTTCACTCAGATGTGGTCAACTCCTTCGATGTTGTCGACTCTTACTATATGCACTTTAGTACAATAATCAACTCCTCCCACTATTGTTTTCCTCTGTTGTGGACTCAATAGCACACCAAGTCACACAATGAAGGAGGCAACAACAACTCACTCAATAGGATTTATTTCGTATATTACTTTGAGTAGGATTTATTTCTCATATTATTTTAAGTACGAGTTACTTCTAATTACTTTTATATGTAGGGGCATTATGGGGAATTATTGTAACCCTAACCCTAAAACTCCATGACGTGATCTATTTAAGGGAATGGAATGAATGAAATAGGTAAGCTTTGAGATTTTAGAATAACCTAGTGTAAACAGGTTGAGATCACCTCTTGATCTTGAGTTTAAGGTTTACTCCAAAAATCCAACCTATCCTTCACCGTCCATTGCCATCCATCTTCACCCAACTTCATCCATCATCATCCATACTAAGAAAAGGAACTTCCTACCCCTTTTTTGAGCCCAAAGAGAGGGTCTTCCCTCCTCATCAACGTCAACAACAAGTAGGGTTCAATTCCCTCTTGACAAGCAACAAAAAGGGAAGAGTCCTAGTTCTTTCACGTGAAAGATTAAAGCAACTCTTCTTGTTGGGAAATCATCATGGAAATAGAGCAAGAACAACCATCAACGTGAGGCAAGGTTGCTCCCTAAGCTAGGCCTTCAAATCCTAGCACGAGTTGCATCAAATCAGGGTTGAAACCCTGATTTACGTGAGCATGAACAGGTATTTTTCCATTATCTCTCCACCTGAATTAATTCCATTCTAGCTATAACTTTAGCACTAGAATGAGTTCGTAAAAAGGGAGACTGATCACTAGTGGAAGATTAGCCAAAGAAGGGATCTTTAGGCCTCCTTACCGAGTCCAGCAACTCAGTACCAGTGCTGGATTAATAAATCCCATGCCGTGTCACTCGAACCATGACCAAGGACCGTAACAACTTGGTATCAAAGCAGGGCAACATGGGGGATAATATCAGCAATGAAAAAATCCAAATCAGGATACAAAAGATAGAAGATAGCCTTGAAATAGCACAATCATTGTTGGGGAAGGTTTGTGGTTTGGAAGAAGAGATGAGTTGAGTCATCAGCATGCTAACGGAGTTGAGGGCAGAGAGACATCAGAGTCCAGAGGTGAGAGAGGTTGCTCAACCATATTACAGAAGAGGGGAACAGTGGCATGGGCGCACTGCTGTCCAAGGACCCCAGCATGGAGGCACAGTTCCAAGGTACACTAAGTTAGAGTTTCCCTCTTTCAATGGTTCAGTTGATCCCTTAATTTGGTTGCATAGATGTGAAAAAAAAAAATTGAACCAAGGGACTACTGAATAGAATAAGGTGCAACTAGCCTCGTTCCATATGACAGATGAAGCCATGTTATGGGTTACTCAAGTAGAGAAAGAGAGACCAGGGATGACTTGGAGAGAATTTAAAAATCTATGCACAGTTAGATTTGGTCCTTCCCCAACAGCAACCCCCTGGGAGAGTTACTCCTAATGAGACAAATTGGTTCGGTGGAACAATATCAAAAACTGTTCCAGGAAAAGTTGGCTCGTGCTGGTTAGAGGGTATTGGTTGACCAGTAGGTCTCCCTATTCGTAGCAGTCTCAATGAGTATTTACGGCTAGAGGTAGAACTCCTTATGCCTACGGATTTAGCTTATGCAATGGAACAACGACAATAGTTGCAGCAACGTAAGTCGGGTTGGTTAGGTGAGAGGAAAACTTCCTCCACGTGGCAAGGGAGCCGCTATAATTCATCTCAGGGAGCATCTCTGGGTAGCCCCATCGAGACACACTCCGACGACGACTCGGGTAGCCGATCCCCGCCCTGGTAATTCCCTACCAAGCTTTATAAAAAAATTAACGAGTGCGGAGATGGCAGAAAGGCAGTCCAAAAATTTACGTTATAACTGTGATGAGCAGTATCGGGTAGGACACCAATGTAAACGATTATTTTGGCTCGAGGTGGAGGATTCAGAGGATCGAGAGGAGCCAGAGGATATTATTGAGGAGGAACCACTGGAGATATCCTTGCATGCTATTACTGGCCAGAAATCGCCTAATACAATGCAAGTTTGAGCTCATGTCATCGACCGAGAAATGGTGGGACTAGTCGACTCAGGGAGTACACACAATTTTTTGAGTTTGACAGCCGCATAGCATCTCCAGCTCCAGATACACACTCATCCGACAGCCACCGTCTCAGTGGCCAATGGCGAGAAGGTCCCTAGCTATGAGATTAGTAAGGCGGTAAATTTTTCCATTGGTTCTACTTAGTTTAATGCTGAATTTTTTGTTATTCCCCTGGCGGGATTTGATATGGTATTAGGCACTAAATGGTTACAAACATTGGGGCCCATTCTGTGGGACTTTTCGGCTTTAACCATGAGCTTTGATTTGGCCGGGAGTTGGGTGCTCTTACAGGGCTGTCAGGTGGACAGGGCCCACCGCATGCACGCTTTGTAGACACATGAACAACGTGAGAGTACTAATGAGGGTCTGGTTGAGGAGTTCTTTGACCTCTTCCAGGAGCCTTTGGGTTTGCCTCCCATGAGGCACTGTGACCACAAGATCTGTTTGAAACCAGGATATGAGGTAGTGGTCATGCGACCGTACCGTTACCCACATCTTCAAAAGGACGAGATAGAGCGTCAGTGCCAGGATACGTTGAAATAGGGTCTTATTCATCCCAGTCGCTCTCCGTTCTCTTCACCCGTCTTACTTGTGAAGAAACATGATGAGAGATGGAGGTTCTGCGTGGATTACCGGGAGTTGAATGTGCAGACAGTAAAAGACAAGTTTCCGATTCCGGTAGTGGATGAGCTCCTGGATGAGTTACATGGGTTGTGGTTATCCACTAAACTCGACCTCCGTTTGGGATACCATCAGGTTCGGATGCACCCCTTTGATATCAAGAAGACGGCGTTCCACACGCACCATGGCCACTTTGAGTTCATCGTCATGTCGTTCGGGTTATCCAATGCACCCTCCACTTTTCAAGCTTAGATGAACTAGGTATTTAGCCCCTATCTTCAAAAAATTGTTCTTGTATTTTTTGATGATATTTTGATATATAGCAAGTCAGTTGAGGAGCACTTGGCACACTTGAGAATTGTTTTCGACTTGTTATGAGCACATCAGCTCTATTTGAAACATTCCAAGTGTTCTTTTGCGGATTCACATGTGGGGTATCTGGGACACATTATCTCACATGAGGGGGTTACGGTGGATCCTGAGCAGATCCGAGCTATTCACGAATGGCCGCAGCCACAGTCGTGTTCTACATTACGGGGTTTTTTGGGTCTTGCGGGCTACTACCACAAATTTATTCAGAACTATGGGCCAATAGTAGCACCATTGACCAGTCTACTCAAGAAAAATTCTATTATTTGGAATGAGGAGGCCACCAAGTCATTTGTGGCACTCAAAGGTGCCCTCGCATCCGCGCCAGTATTACAACTTCCCAACTTTGCCAAATTGTTCGTGGTAGAGTGCGACACTTCGGGCGTGGGCATTGGGGTCGTTTTACAGCAGTTGGGCCATCCTATTGCGTATTTTAGCAGACAGTTGGCAGTCCGTCATCACAAACTGGCAGCCTATGAGCACGAATTGATTGGGTTGTCCAAGGTGGTCCAACATTGGAGGCCTTATCTCTGGGGCTGGGCTTTTCTCATACGCACTGATCACTATAGCCTTAAATTCCTACTAGAACAACATTTGACAACGTCGCCACAACAACACTGGATCAGTAAGTTGTTGGGTTTTGACTTCTAGGTGGAATATCATGCGGAGAGATTAAATAAGGTGGCAGACACCTTGTCACGGTGTTTTGAGGATCAGCAGTCGGTCTATTCGATCAGCCAACCGAGATTTCTCATTGTGGACTTGGTAAGAGACGCACATGCCACTGACCCTGCACTGCAGGGACTGCATCAGAAGATTTCAGAAGGGACAATGAATTCGAAGTGGTCCATCTAGGATTCACTTATTTATTACGAGTAGCGGCTTTGCCTTCCTCCTAAGTCCGAGTTGATTCCAGCTATTCTCTCAGCCTACCATGACAATACACACGAGGGGTTACAAAAGACCTTGCACAGAATTCGAGCTGATTTTTACTGGCAAGCAATGAAACCCTCTATTGCGACTTATGTGGGCGACTGTGAGGTCTACCAGCACAACAAAGCCGAGCACTTGAGTCCAGCAGGTCTTCTCCAGCCTCTGGCCCTTCCTAACCAGGTTTGGGCCGACATTTCGATGGATTTTGTGGAAGGTCTACCCCTGTCCTCCAGCAAATCCGTACTTTTCGTGGTGGTTGATAGATTTTCCAAGTATGGACATTTTATACCGTTGGCTCATCCTTATACAGCAACACGGGTTGCTCAGACTTTCCTGGAGTAGATAGTCCGCTTACATGGCATTCCAGAATCCATTGTGAGTGACAGAGATGCAGTTTTCACGAGCACCTTTTGGCGGGAACTTTTTCGCTTGAGCGGGACTAAATTGAAGTTCTCCTCCACCTATCATCCATAGATAGACAGAGGTGGTGAACTGCACCATCGAGATGTATCTACGGTGCTTAGTGGGTGAACGTCCGTGGCAATTGGTTCAATGTCTTTCGTGGGCCAAAAACTGTTACAACACTTCGTTCCACTCTGCCTTGCAAGCCACTCCTTTCTGGGTTATATATGGTCGGGGTCCAGCTTGCCTTCTCTCGTACAACCTAGGGTCCACCTGTGTGGACGTGATTGATCAGGCGCTCATGAACAAGGATCTACTGCTACAAAATATCACAGAATGGCTTTGACACGGCCAAGCTCAGAAGAAGGATGTCTATGACAAAGGCCACCGTGAGGTCTCTTTTGAGATTAGGGAGTATGTGTTGGCTATGGCTTCAGCCCTACTGTCAGCAGTCTCTCCCCAATTTTTTTGACCGTTTCTCATTCTTTGACGCATGGGACCAGTCGCCTATCAACTCAAATTACCGGACATGGCCAAAATTAATGATGTGTTTCATTTCTCTCTTTTGAAGCCACATTCCGAGGCGCAGCCTACATCCGCTCCATTCCTACCACCGGTTGATCATGGCAAGTTTATTCTTAACCCAGTCACGGTGTAACGCGCGCGGTTGCCCAATGACCATCGGGAGATTCTCGTTCAATGGACGAACACTGACCCCAACGCTGCCACATGGGAACGTGTCGACATCTTCAAATTGGTCTACTCACCTTTTGAGCTTGAGGACAAGCTCTTTCTCCATGGGGAGGTAGAAGTTGTGGACTCAATAGCACACCGAGTCCCACAACAAAGGAGGCAACAACAACTCACTCAATAGGATTTATTTCTTATATTACTTTGAGTAGGATTTATTTCTTATATTGTTTTAAGTAGGAGTTATTTCTAATTACTTTTATATGTAGGGGCATTATGGGGAATTATTGTAACCCTAACCCTAAAACCCCATGATGTGATCTATTTAAGGGAAATGAATGAATGAAATAGGTAAGCTTTGAGATTTTAGAATAACCTAGTGTAAATAGGTTGAGATCACCTCTTGATATCGAGTTTATGGTTTACTCCAAAAATCCAACCTATCCTTCACCCTCCATTGCCATCCATCTTCACCCAACTTCATCCATCATCATCCATACTAAGATGAGGAGCTTCTTGCCCCTTTCCCGAGCCGAAAGAGAGGGTCTTCCCTCCTCATCAGCGTCAACAACAAGTAGGGTTCAATTCCCTCTTGACGAGCAGCAAAAAGGGAAGAGTTCTGGTTCTTCCACATGAAGGATTAAAGAAACTCCTCTTGTTGGGGAATCATCATGGAAACAGAGCAAAAACAGCCATCAACGTGAGCAAAGGCTGCCCCCTAAGCTAGGCCTTCAAATCCTAGCACGAGCTGCATCAAATCAGGGTCGAAACCCTGATTTACTTGAGCAAGAATAGGTATTCTTCCATTATCTCTCCACCTGAATTAATTCCATTCTAGCTATAACTTTAACATTAGAATGATCATTGGTGGAAAATTAGCCAAAGAAGGGATCTTTAACCCTCCTTACCAAGTCCAGCAACTCAGTGACAGTGCTGGATTCACAAATCCCATGCCCTGTTACTCGATCCATGACCCGGGACCGTAACATGCTCACTCCATCATGACATGAGGTTGATTCCTTCCATAGGGGTCAACTCTTCTTGCTCCGATTTCACCACATGCTTGACTCCTTAATTTTGTCTTTTCATTTTAGGCTTTCATTTTTTTTCACTGATTATGCTTGATTTTTATAGATGGGTTTGACTGCTTCGACTATTGGCACTTCAATTTTTATTTCTTCCTATATGGTCATCTCCTTTTGCGCATTTTATTCTTCCTGCCTTTTTTGGACCGGTTGTTTCCAAAAAAAATGATTCTTCCTTTGTCTTTTAAGTCAAATGGTGCTACTAGATGTTGATGGTGCGCTTTCTAGTATGAGCAAATTTCTTCCCTTTTCTATGGATCATTGAAATGGGCCATGGTGGATCAAACGAATATGCTGTTAGAAATTTTTTTAAAGGGCTTTTTTTATGCGCCTCATACTTAACATATATCATTAGTAATATTATCTTAATAGGGATCTTGGGACCAACACAATATATAAAATCATTTACTCTTTTCTAATTATATACTTTTTACTCCCTAGCTTGAACATGATTGTGTCCCATTCAAGTAAACAAGACTTCATGCAAAGGCTACATGTTTAGA
The DNA here is from genome assembly GCF_029961685.1 of Aristolochia californica. Taxonomy (NCBI): domain Eukaryota; kingdom Viridiplantae; phylum Streptophyta; class Magnoliopsida; order Piperales; family Aristolochiaceae; genus Aristolochia; species Aristolochia californica. The sequence goes on from NW_027181771.1 coordinate 24,686,729, forward strand.
CATAATTCAACATACATTCAAATCAAACAACCTAAGTAGGAGTGTGCTTTTCGGAAGTAGTTCATAGCCATCTTCAATTGAGTTGCTCTAACTTCTTATGCTATAGGAAAATTAATGTTTCTCAAAATTTTTTCTTCTCCATGATTTTTTGTTGAGATAAGTATATATTTCTCGATGAAATTTGAATGTTGTCGAGAAAAAGATTCCCACTAAATGGAGAGAACCAATTATTCTCAATGAAATTAAAAAATCACCAAGATATTCTAGTCGAAACTATCTTGTCAATAATAAGCTAGGAAAAAAAAGAAAAATAATTCACTTACTCTCAAATAAATTCAAAGATTAAAAAAAAATATATTATTTTTGAAAAATTATTTCACCAAGAATAAGAGGGGAAATTAAAAATAAAAATATTCACTTATTCTCAAAGTAATTAAAAAATCACCAAGAAATATATACTATTCTAGACAAAAAAAAACCTCGAGAATAAGTTAGAGAAAGACAAAAAAAAATATAAACTAATTATTGGAAAATTTTAAAAATCTCTTAGAAATATATGCTATTCTCGACCAAATAATGTCACAAAAAAAAGGGAAAATAAAAATAAAAAATAACTTATTACTGGTGAAATTAAAAATCTTTATGAAATATATACTATTCTTAGAGAAGTAATTTCTCTAAAAAATAGTTAGGAAAAAAAAAAAAATATCCACTATTCTCTATGAAATAAAAAATCATTGAGAAATAGATTTTTTCTCAACGAAATAATTTTGCCAAGAATAAGTAGGAAACATTAACAACAAAAATTAATTGAGAAATATCTACTTATTCTTGATAAAATTCAAAAATTCTGGTAAATATATGCTATTCTCGATAAAACAATTTCATTGAAAATAAGTAGAAAAAAAAATTACAGAGAAATATTCACTTATTCTCAGCGAATTTCAAAAATCATCAAGAAATATATATTATTCTAGATGGAATAATTTTATCGAGAATAATTTGGAAAAAAATATAATCACAGATAATTAATCACCTATTCTCACATATAGTTATATTTAACATTTCCTCTTACTACCAAGTATAACATTTTTATCAATGGAATAAATAAAACAATTAAAATTAGAATTTAAATTTTCATTAAAAATTATTATAATTTATTTTTTGTATTTTAAGAAAATATTTAATTAAAATATTAAAGTTAAATTCAAAAAAAATTAAATGATCAATCAACTTAATTTGGTTAACATAATATAAAAATTAATTAATATATTTTAATTAAGTTATTTATTTGATATTATTAAAAATTTTCAATTATCCTTATAATTATTTTGATAAAAACTTTTTCTATAGATTTTCTTAAAATGGAAAATAGAAATTAATTAGTGAGATACACATAAATTCTTTTTATATTGATGGAAATACTTTCAAAGTTAGAAAAAGTAAACTATAAACTAAATATAACTATTTGGTTTGCGATTTAAATTATTAATTAGTGAGAGTATAATAATTTGCATGATCATACTGATGCACATTATAAATTGATCAAGTCATGTTAATGTAATATGACTTATGAAGTAACTAATTGAGTTATTGATCAAGTAATTAGTTAATATCAATTATTAAATATAATTTATTATATAATTACATTATTATCTCATAGATGATTTATTCTTATCCCAATGTTACAGAAAATATTTTTAGGTAATTATTAAAATAAATAAATTAAAGACTTGGTTATTATTAATAATCCTCGGGAACCTTTCGTGCGATTTATGGACACTATTTAATAGTGAAAAATTAAAAAAAGAAGAAGAAGAAATCCTTTTTATTAACATTCGGACTGTGATTGGTCATATTTATTTTTATAGAGAAATAGAAAAAGCCATACAAGGGTTTTGTTAGGCCTAAGCTATGTAATCATGTGATACTAAGAGAGCAGTAAAATTGTGATGTAGTTTTGAGAGGGAAAGAGCCACGAGGGTTACGAGTGTTAGGGTTTACTTTAGCTTTTATATTCCGTTGCAATTTTTTAAAAATATTTCTAATAAGTAACAACATTTGGATGAAGTTAATTGTGATCAACCGATAATGGGAGATGTAGATCGTCTCATTAGATATAAGTTAGCAGTTTGATTGACTGCTATAATTGCATTTTTTCACATAACTTTTGTAAGCATTGAATCGGACCTAATCTTACCCAGTTCAATTATGATCGGACCGATGGGTCAAGTTCGGTTCTAACAGCACTCGTCCATGTGGCTGTTTGCCTAGTGGCACTTTTTGCTTCCATCCTGAAACAGTTGCTGACACAGCAACATCTGTCACGCCCCGTTGTCAGGTTTGCATTGTTTGTTACCATCAGAAATGTGTAAACAAGAGATATATAAAGCAGGAGAGACATAAGAATAATGAGAGTGGAGGGAAAGAGAATCAAGAGTGTTTTATCTTTCCTTTCATCTTTTTCTTCTTTTACGTTTTGTAAAGAAATTGCAGCAAAGAAGAGGAACAACATAGCTATTCAAAGTTGTGATTACTGTACTGCAATTGATCCATTTGTAAGCCTTTTTCTCATTCATTCATCTATTTAAAATGTGCAATTCTGATGCTTTCACTATCGCTATTTGAATCCTCTTTGCTTTTTTTTATTTAAGGGTGCTTTCTTATATCATCTGAACTCTATTTAAGTTCATTTTCTTGCTTATAACAGGTAAACACGACGGGGTCCTAACAAGAATTTTATTGGAGCTCCTCTATTACCTAAGATATTGACAAGTTCAACTATCCAATTTTTCAAATTGAAATGCTCAACCCAACCGGTATAGATGCTGAAGTGGTTGGGTTGAACATTCAATTTGACAAATGTGATGGTTCAAGGTAGCAGCTGGCTGGGTTGAGCATTCAATTTGAAAAACTTGAGTTCTAGTGGTTTACATTCATGGATAGATCAAAGAAGAAATCGAGGTCAAGGATGAGCATCTTAGTAATTTCATTCAGGGAGGGGATGTCTTTGAAAATTGGCTTGTCAAAAAATCTACCCTTCTACTCAAGACTCTTCAAGTTTGGCTTACTTATTTTCATCTCTTGGGCCGAAGATGATCAATCTTCACTACTTTCACTTTTTAGAGATTTCACTCCCTTGAAATCGTAATGAGGCTCCTTTATGCATCAGGTAAAGTTGAATGCAGTTATTGATGGACAAGAAATAAGAGTATGTGATGACATCAAAACATGACTCCACTATTAATCTCTTCAGTGACTTCAGGGAATCGCGGCAACTTAAAGTCAAGTCGAATTATCTCACCTAATTGAACACCATTAAGGGTCATGCCATAGAGAACAACACTTCTTAGGGCTTGGAAACCTTTGAAATCATGCGGAGAGGCTCGACTATGCACCAAGTTAAGTCGAGAGATAATATTGATGGACAAGAGAACAAAGAGTTTGGCATTCCTCATTTATTCATCCCCCACCTGATATCATCATCATCAGTCGTGTCGGAGTGCCTTACACTTCCACTCAAATCCAGCACAAGCTCTCCAACTCCTTTGACTTTGAGATTTGAGGCCCTTGAAATCGTAATGAGGCTCCTTTTTTGCATTAGGTTAAGTTAAGTGAAGATATTTATGGACAAGAGAACAAATAGTCTAGTTTTTTGAATTTCTTCATCCTCTGGTAATCATCAAGTTCAAACTACTTAACCCCACTCGAATCAAGTTCAAGCTCCTCAACTCCTATTGTAGACAAATCAATCCACATCGAGAGATTAAATGAGTAGCTCTCATTGGGATCAAAGAACAGATGAATAATATTGTCACACAGGTTGCTGATCTTGTTGATGTTGTTTATCATACAAAGTCAATATTTTGTAACTCCCCTAATTCTCAAATAAATTGTAAAGACAAGTTTTCAGTGTATAATAATGAATCTTCTCTGGGGTTAATATTTGTTCCATAACTTCTCCCCTCAATAGGATTGTTTGCTGCATAGAATTTTGTTTGTTTAATTTATTTCCTTTTTAATTTTCTTCTAGTTAATTTACTAATTTTTATCTTGCTAATTAATTTTATCTATCGTCCCTTTGATTGAAGTAATTGTAAGTCTCTTTCATAACCCTCTTTTATTTTTCTCTCCCCTTCCTCTTTTCCTTGTCATTTTGATCTCTTTTCCTAGAATTATGGTAATCCAAGAGCTTGTAACGTAATAGTCATATTTTCTCTTTCTCACTTGAAATGAGGACGAGGTTGAGAGAAAAGGAAATGAAGTTGAGACAAGGTTTAGAGAAAGGGGAATGGTTGGGTTTCAGGGTCAAGCTTTAGTATCGGAATTTACGTTTTCAAGAACTCTACAAATCCTACGTGTGCCCACCCCTAGGATTCGATATAGCGAGGAGAGGAGTAAACATGTAAATAGGGATTTCAAATTTGTTAGTGATATTAGTCCCCTCTAATAACATGAAAAGGATAAATAAAATTGGTCTACATGGAAGAATGGTTTGTCCATGGGAAGGGAACCAACCCATTGCTAGTACATATGTACTAACAAATCTCACAAGCTATTAGCAAAAACTCCTAACCATATATATCCAACATACCCTTACATCAAAATGTAATACCTTAATTAAAATTATAAAATACTATTTTACACCTAATAAAAAGTAAAACTTCCCAATGGAGCTTCTTTGAAAGACATACAAATGACTCCAAGGCATTAGTGTATACAATGTAATCCTTAATGTTTGTATTATAAGATGAGCAAGGAAATTACTAGGGGTAAGTTAAGTTTAATAGGGTCATTTTTGGCATTTGGACGCCAAGCATGAGAAAGGGAGGGGGGTGCCACCTTCGGGTTAAATGGGAAAAGTTTTGTTAAGAGAAGCCAAAAGGTTGGTTAATGTAGGAGTTTTAGGGGGTCGGTCTTAATTTCTTATTAGGCGTTTCATAATTCTTATTTGATATAATCTCTAGTGTTGTATTTGATGTATTTGAGTCTGAATTGAAGTAGGAATTGCCATATTATTGTTTTCAAGACCCAAGGGTACTAATAAAAAGTCTCAAAAAGATTTCAAACACCCATATAAATAAAACGACCAACCAAAGCAATGCTGAAAGGTTTGGCCAAAAGGTTAAGTGAGAGTCAAATAAATGACGATAGGAGAAAAGAGTGCCAAAGGCTAATGGTTAATGAGGAAGATAGGGTGTGGAAGTTGGGTTCACTATGTGTTTTATTTTTGTAAGAAATTCAAATCTTCATTAGAATAACCAATGACGATAACAATCAGTAAATAATGAGCCTAAGACAAGCAATTGAGGAGTTTTTCTTCAATAAGAATGTCTCAATCAAAGAGACACAATAGTAGCAAGACAAATGGGCCAATGCCCAAATAACCGGTAAATAATGGAAGTCCTTCAGAAAACTGGATTGTTTGTTCTCTTGTCCATCAATATCTTCACTCGAGTTTACTTGATGCATAAAGGAGCCTCATTACGTTTTCAATGGTCTCAAATCCCTAAAAAATGAAAGCAATGAAGATTGATAATTTTCGGCTGAAGAGATGGAACCTGAAGAGTCTTAAGTACAATGGTGCAGTTTGGAACAAGCCCACTTTCAACAACACCCTCCCTGGATGAAGCTACGGAGATGCTCACCCTTGACCTCGAATTCTAATTTGAACTATCCAGGGATATAGATCACTTGAACTCAAGTTTTTGCCCAAAAAATAGATTGATTAACACAATACTTTTTTTGTTTTTTCAGATCACAAATAGTAGTATATAACAATCAAAAAACCAGTCAATGGACTTTCTGCATAAGAGAACCTTTACTGAGAAGACTGAAAATATCTACAAGCTACCAAAAAATATTATTCATCACATACTCACTTTTCTTCTATTGAAGTGTACAGTGATGACATCAATTTTGTCTAGGCAATGGATAAACATGTGGAAACCCCTAAGGATTTACAACACTATTACAGGCTTCACAAGGAGTTCACAACAAATTTAAAGAAGGCATATTATGTACAAGTTGTCTACCAACTTCTACAACTCCATACTCTGGACAAGATTAACAAGCTTTGCCCGTTCTTTTGTCCCGGTGACAGATACTCATCCGATCTCACAGAATGTATTAAATTTGTCAAAGTCGAAGGATTTGGGGAGCTTGTGCTTGATTTGAGTGGAAGTGTAAGGCACTCAGACTCAACAGATGATGATGATATCAGGTGGGGGATGAATAAATTCAGAATGTCAAACTCTTTGTTATCTTGTCTATCAATATCATCTCTCAACTTAACTTGCTGCATACTGGAGCCTCTGGAAGATGTCAAGGGTTTCAAAACCCTAAGAAGTGTTGCTCTCTATCGCATGACCATTACTGGTGATCAAGTAGGTGAGATAATTTGTGGCTCGAGGACTTGAGTTTGAGTAACTAGGACTCCCTGAAGTTAATGAAAATTGATCATCTTCAACTGAAGAGAATAATAGTGGAGTAAGTTGCTTGAACTTGATGATATTCGATGGATGAAGAAATTCAGAAAATTGGACTGTTTGTTCTCTTGTCCATTGATATATTCACTGAACTTAACCTGATGCATCAAGGAGCCTCATTACAATTTCAAAGTTTTCAAATCTCTAAAAAATAAAAGTAATGAAGATTGATCAACTTTGGCTAAAGAGATGGAGATAAGCAAGCCGAACTTGAAGAGTCTCGAGGTCAAGGGTCGAGTTGTGACATGCCCACTTTCAAAGACATCCCCTCCCTAAATGAATCTACCGAGATGCTAACCATTGACCTCGACTTCTACTTCGAACTATCCAGGGATGTAGACCACTTGAACTCAAGCCTTTCAAATTGAATGCTCAACCCAGCCAGCTGCTACTTTGAACCATCACGTTTGTCAAATTGAATGCTCAACCCAACCAATTCAGCATCTAGACTGGTTGGGTTGAGCATTTCAATTTGAAAAATGGATTGTTCAACTGGTCAATATCTCAAGTACTGGCGGAGCTCCAATAGTGTTTACCTGTGATAAGCAAGCAGGCGAACTTAAATGGAGTTGAGAATATTTAAGAAAGCACCATTAAAGAAAAAAAACAAAGAGGATTCAAATAGCAATGGAGAGAGCACCAAAATTGCACATTTTAAACAGATGAATGAATGAGAAAAGGCTTACAAATGGATTGATTGCAGTATGAGAATCCAGTCTCCTAGAAGAAAGAGGATCACAAGTTTGAACAGCTATGTTGTTCCTCTTCTTTGCTGCAATTTCTTTATAGAATGCAAAAGAAGAAGAAGATGAAAGGAAAGACAAAACACACTTTATTCTCTTTCCCCTACCCTCATTGCTCTAACTCTCTCCTGCTTTATATAACTCTTGTTTATGTATTTCTGACTGTAACAAACAATTCAGATATTCAATTCACTCATAAAATTGGTTGTAACAAACCTAAAAGTTGGCTGTAACTTGTAAGACACCAGCAAATCGGTGGTCTCCCCTACTCTTTCCTGCATTATATAACTCTTGTTAATGCATTTTTGGCTCTAACAAACAATGCAGTCATTGATTGCACTCATAAAATTGGTTGTTACAAACCTGAAAATTAATTGTAACTTGTAAGACACTAGGAAATAGGTTGTTGCAAACCTGATGATGGGGCGTGACAGATGTTGCTGTGTTAGCAACCATTTTAGGATGGAAGCAGAAAGTGCCAACAGCCACATGGATGAGTGGTGTTAGAACCAAAACTGACCCATCGGTTTAATGATTTTTTGTTTCTTATATAGGGAAAATAGATTTAGCTTAAAACCGGAAGATCTGGCCCGTTACTCTGGCCCTATCGTAATTGGACCGAGTAAGATTACGCCTGTTTCAATGCTTACAATGTAATGTGAAAAAATTCAATTATACCTTAATGGGGTTTCGTTGAGTTATGAAGTTTCTTTCCACATGATTTTCGAGATTTCTTTCAAATAATTTTCTGAGTTCAATAAACTAAACGAGTTCCTAGACTATAGAAATAAGAAATAGAATGTGGTTACCTGATCCAGTGCAATGACACATACATTGAGTGAAATATTATGGGTAAAGTCACTTCTCTTTGAATATACCTTGATGAAACTTCATTGTGACAATCAAACAATTATCTACAATTCAGTCTTTTCTAAAGGAACAAAACATTTTGAGATTGATTATCATTTTTTTGAGAAAAATAAATCAGGTGGGATTATATCCCTTGAATATGTCTCTTCCCAAAGCCAGGTGACCGATATCTTCGCTAAAGAGATTCCAATGAGACCACTTTTGTATACTTGTTCCAAGTTGGGCGTCTATGATGTGTATGCACCAACTTGAGGGGGAGTAGTGGAGAAGTGAAAAGACTATATCGTAATTTTTTTTCTTGATTTTTTTGTTATATGTCTATCCATCTATTTCACTTATATAAAAGGGCAACTTTGTCTAAATTCAGTCTTTCCAGGGGAGAAGAAAGGAACATGCTCTAAGCTTCTCTTTCTTTTCCTCTTAATTCTCTCTCTCTTGTGTAGCTTTCTCCTTCCTCTTCTTCTTCCTCTTCTTTCTCCTCTCTTCTTCAATTTCCTTCCTTCTTCTTCTACACAACCTTAAGAGAAAACTCAAGATAAATTAATGGAATCCTAGAATATAAAATTTCTAATTTTATATGAATAGTTAAAGTGGACCATAGCCAATCAAATGGATATACTACTAGAAATTTCCTTTGAGGGATTTTTAAACTACACAACATACTTAAAGCATATAATTGGTAACTTGAGTGTTTGTTATCATCAAAATTATCTCAATGGAGGTCTTAAGATCAACATTCCCTCCATTTTTATGATGACAAACACTCATAAGTTTATAGTGATACATATGTTACGAGTGCATAAAATGAATACAAAAATTTTCTTTGAGGAATTTTTAAACTACATAACAACCTTAAGCCATATAATTGGTAACTTCGGTTTTTTTTATCATAAAAATTATCTCAATGGGGTTCTTAAAACCAAAATTCCCTACATTTTTATAGCAGACACTCATAAGTTTTTAGTGATACAAATGTTATGAATGCATAAAAGGAATACCAAACATACAAATCAAACCCTTTCATCGTGACTCCCCAAAGTTCAATGCTATGTTGACTTTGTGTGGATTTTTAAACGTTCACTCCAAATTTTCTCCCCCTTTTGATATCATCAAAATTTATAATGGGGACTATAGGTATGCTCCCCTTATAGTGATTCTCCCCCGACGTCATGCGATGCTCTCTCTTTTGCTATTGCATTCTACTACCCCTAAGATATGTACAATAGCTTGTAATTGTACTCCCCCTTAAATTTTAACTCCCTTTATTTTCATGCATTCAACCATCCTTAAGTAGGCTCAAGTAATATCACAATCAAAACACAACTCTTTTTTTAGGGATCTTGGGACTACATGTCGCATTTCATACTCGCAAAACCATATACAATGACTAAAACACTGGTAAAAATTGTTAGTCAATTTTCATTTCTAAAGTTGAGCTAGCATGGCTCTACTGTCACCTAGATTTACTAAGTGGTTCCCTAGAAGCTAATTTTCAAGACCCTTGTCTAGAGTATATAACCTCCTTTTGGGCGACATTTTTTCGTTCTTTCCCCTACTGCTTCTTTCTCCTTTTCAATTTTCTTACCAACTATGCTCAATTGACACTCTTGGTCTCATGACCAACTTTCTCAACTTAAGGTGACTTCATCATCTCTTTTATGCACCACCCTTCATTTGGTTTCATGCACATTTCTCCCAAATTCTTCTATAAACTAGCCCAATGCTCCATTTCTTTCACCATACTCTATAGTTCCTTTTGAGCCTTTAGTTTTTCATTTGCAGACATCAAATGAGATTTTGGGATTTTAGCTTTTCAACTTATCTCATTTTTGTGGCTTCTTTATTTGCTAGCCTCTATCTCAAACTCCTTATGAGGTTGCTTTCTTCTTCTTTTACTAATTCAAAAAAGATATGTTGATTTTAGAATATGAGTTCTATCTCATTTCTTCATTCATGCTTCTTGCACACTATTCATTGCCTGAATTTACCCTATAGACTCAAAACAACATAGCAAACAACTCACAAAATCACACAAATATATTAATGGATTTTAAAATAAATACAGCCAAAACATTTATTATATCCAAGATGAATCTCATCATCAATAATTTTAAAATTTACGATATTCAAGATGACTTTCTTACTCTCACAAACTTACTCCTAGTTTGAAATCAAAAGAAATGTAAAAGAAGATATTGAATTGCTACATCGTGAACTCTAATGATTTATAATATCCAAAAATATTCAAGAAATAAAACAGCTTTATGAATAATTTTAACTTCTATTGCCTTTAGACTGAAAAATCTTAGCTAAGGTGTAGTTTTGGGAAATGTGGTATCCCATAAAAATGATATCCTTTCACATTAATTAGAAATGACAATTATTATTTTGTAGGTGACTTTTCAATTTTATCCAAAACTACACCTTAGTTAAGATTTTTTTAGTCTTTGTAGTTTAACTTGCTATAATTAGCAACACTAAAAAGTAGACAAGGTGGGTAATGTGTTAAGTATCAACCTCAAGAATTGACGTAACTGATAATATCTGTATCATTACATCTAATATGCATCATTTTTTGGATTGTATTTAGTTATGTATCATCTTTCAAAGCTAATCAACACACCCAAAGTCCAACACATATTACTCGATACATGATATAAGTGACAAACGCATCCCTTGGTAAGAGGACTAAAAGCTCCAGATCCAAAATGATGGTTTTTAAGTGTTTCAGAAGAGAAAATCACAAAAGGCATCCCATTAAATTTCATGTATGGTCTTCCTCAACCTTGTCTAGGATAGATAAAGGAGGTGATTGTGAAGCAACCAATTGATGTGTTGGAAGATGGGCTCCAGCCCACACGACCAAGGAAGGCCCACATATCTAAGAGTATTATAACATGGGCCATCTGACCAAGAAAGGCCCACAAGATGGGCCCAAGGACCATCAACCATGATTACCACAAGCTGACATCCTTATCACATTAGTTGGAAGATCAATAAGAACTCACAAAGGCATCTTTATCTTATGGTCACGTCCTAGAAGAGTTCTAGTTTGAGTAATGTTTGTCTTTTACCTATACTGAGTTATTTAATTATACTAGGACTTATCTTTAAGAGTTAGAGTTTGGGTGTAATTGGGACAAAGGTAATTTTATTGTAATTGGACTCTACTACCTTCCTCTATTATAAATAGAGGTTCATGTACTCTGGTTATAATAAGTCAATGAAGTATTTCTCTTTTTCATAAATTCAACATGATGAAGGTGAGAAAATTCAAGCAATCATGGAAGATTTGAGAAGGCGCTTCAATGCACAAGAACAAGTCTTTGAACCACCAACAGAGGAACAAAAAGAATTGCTTGAATTGAATCAGTGTGAAGACATAAGTATACAAGGGTTTACATAGTTTTCCAAAATCCCACAAAATGGGAATACAAAGGTTTGAATTCCACACATTGAAGTGTCTTAGTGTCGTCTAGGTGTCTTTACCAATTTGAACAAATCAATGGGTTGTTCCTTTCATTCTTCTTCTACGATTATTGGATCTTGATCCTCTTCACTTTAGTGATTCATTTGTCCTTGATTCTCCCTTTTATTGAGTAATTTGTTAGGATAATTATCCTTGATTGATTTTGATTAATTGAGTATGATTTGTAGGAGAATCTTGAATAGCTAATTTTTCTTGTGGTGTGACCCTCATGTGGGTGATTGTAGGATAACTAATTATAGAAGATCCTTGAGGTGGCTGAGATTCATCCATGCTTGAAGACGTCCCCCTTTGCATGTTTTGCATGACTGAGAATAATGTCTCCTTTGCATGGGTGTGAACCTATCTTCTTGTAGGTTTTCCATGGGCCTGATTTCTATGTTAATGATTCATTCCATGGGCATGTCTTCTATGTTCATGTTTCTTCGTGTAGCTTTAGGTTGTGCAGCAGAGGGGAAGAGTAAGACTCAGGAGTAAAGATCCCCTTCCAATACATGTGTGTGCCACACTCACAAGAAAACAAACACAACTAAGAACTAGTTCCTATGGTTTTTGCATCACAATGCTATGAACACTTGGCATGAGACTTAAGACAGAGTTTGAAAAGGATTCGTTCAAAGTAAACTTATAGGGGGTGAATAGGTTTACTAAAAAATTATGAACTTTAAATCAATCTAGCATAATTACATCCACAACACCAATATTTAAAGTGGTTCACAATCACTATCTTAGATTGCGGCTCTACTCCCAGGGATCTCTTGCCTTGGAGTTAAAGGATCCACTATGTAAAGCCAAACGACATCTACAAATTAGAACCACACAGGTTCAATTACAACACCTTCCCCTAACAGTTAGGGGCTTATCGTTAACAAAATCTAAATAAAAAACCTATAACAACACTTTTTTTCACACAAGGACTTACTAAAACAACAATAACAATAACAACAATAACAACAATAACAACAACAACAACAATAGCAACATCAACAACAATACTTGCCCACATATGGACTTATGGAAACAACAACACCTAACCGGACATGGTCTTATGGCAATAGAAAATACTAACCCACATAGATCTTATGGCAAAAACAACACTTGTCCACGTAGGGACTTACGACAACACTAAGTATAGATGCTTAGCAAGTTAACAAATGACTACATAACAAAGGTCTCTTGCTTTTCAATCAAGCACAATATGCCCCTTGATAGATAGATAGATCAATGGAACAACATAATATAATATAAAAAATACTTAAGTGGTTCTACCAATATGATTGGCACCACTATGTATAAAAATTAAAAGTATACAATAATCTCTTCAAAGAGTTTTGATATCAAAATTCAAAACTCAGATAAAGTAATTTATCAAAACTCAAATCAACCAAACAAAGTACTAAAATAACTATGAATGTAAAAGAAAATACTTAGCATGCTTGAAAAACTCAAGTTGAAGACCTCCATTCTTCTAATTTCAGAGTATGGGACAAGTGGATCACAGAGTATGAATGTGAGGCACTTCAAATTCATGGCTAAGTGTTGAGCATAGGTTGACTTCTATGTTATTTTTTATGATAACATAACTAAATTGATCAAACAATTTGAAAAACTAAGTATTCAGATATTTCACCTTCAAGAGTCAATGCATCTCAAGGTTTAAAACTTCAAAATCAAGCCTACACAATATCTCGAGCATCAATGAAGGACATCACTAGAAGAAGCACCCACGAGGAAGAAGACAACGAGAAGACTAGAGTTCAAATGTAAAAATTAAATGTCCATACTCAGTCACAATGTAAGAGAGTATTCCTAAACTCCCTTCGTTAAGTGCAATTGTGAAATTGGAGCTTTAAGTCACAAAATGCATATAGATATGTTTAAGAACATCACTTAGAACTTGTTAGAGAACTTAGAGAAAAAACATTCTCATATTTTAAATGTCAACGTAGTTGAAGTGACACTGGAGTGATCGATCATCTAGAAGGGCAGGGGCCAGAAATATAAAGCATGATTGAGAAACCATAGTCGATTGATCCATCATCCAGAACATGACTATTTCATGCTATGGAGCCTGATCAATCATCCCATTTGGATTGATTGATCAATTCTACCCAGGCAAACAAATTTTACATGGAATGATTGATCACCCCACCTGATTGATCGATCAGATATAATCTTGCCAATCAAACAAAATCTTGCAAGTCTGAGGCATAAAACATGATTGATCATAGGAAATGCACTAATCGATCATATTTGTATTGCATAGTCAGAGGGAGTTCTGATTGATCGATCATCCCGTAGTCAATGAATGAGTAACTTAACTTTTCTAGACCAACTGTAACATATTGATCAATCAGTCCATCGATCAATATGTCACTGTCTAATAAAAAAGTAGTTGTTATGATCAATTGATCGATTAGTCACATAACAATGATCAATCAATCAAAGTACTGATTTTTGATAACGGGAAAAAATGACTAGTTTGAGTTGGTAAAGTTTTTAATACCCCACCAAACATTGTATTGAAAATTTTAATGAGCATTATTTTCAAATATCCTAAGCATTTACTCTCAATCTTGCAAAATCTCTGAAAAATGATTTAGAGTGAAGGAGTGACTCATATTCTTTGAAATTTCAAGTCTCTTTCCATCCCATCCTTGCTTTCATATAGTCAAGCTCCTTCAATCACTTCACATTGTGTTGCAAAGGAAGAGGAAGCTTGGATCTCTCAAGGAGAATGATCTCTCCAAGTAAGGGTGTACACTTTTCATTTATATTTACTTAAATTTATGAAAGGTACACCAAGAACCTATAGAATCTAATAGAAATCTCTTGGGAAGATTGGTGTTGTAAAATACATGTATTGAGCTACACGTGGTTTAAAGAAAACTGAAATCTCTTTATGTAATTTCGGCTATTAGAGCTTTTGAATAGTGGAATTTCCCAAGCAATGGTTCTCTCACAGTGAATACCAATAGGGGAACTTCAATAACAAATTTTTTTTTGTCTCCTATGGGGTGTGCATGTTTTGTTTTACATCGAATTACTTTTATGCATGATTTTTATTACACGTGCAACTTAATGTTAATTCAATATTCCCAATTCCTCCTCCCCTTGAGAAGCCATTGGGCCAACAATTGGTATCAGAGTGGGTCCCGATTGAAAATGAATTCAATAAGCTAACTAGGAAAGAGAAAGGGCAGCTCAAGACAAACTCTAAGGCCTTCCACCTAGAACCAAATGAGTTCAATAGGGTCCCCACATGTAAAATTTTCAAGGAAATTTGGGAAAAACTAAAGGTCACACATGAAGGAATCACTAGAGTAAAATACTCTATAATTAGCTTATTGCTAGCCCAAGAAGATGAATTCAAAATGAAACTACGTGAATCAATAGCTGAGATGAACTCTAGGTTCACTCATATAATTAATGAGTTGAACATTCTAGGAGAAGAGATTTCCTTGTATAGACAAAATGACAAGCTACTCAAGGCACTTCCAAAGTTATGAGAGGCAAGGAAGATAACCGTGCATGAGAATGATAACTTTAGAACTATAAGCTCAGAATAGCTACTATGAATCCTTCTCACTTATGAGATGGAACCTCAAGATGTTGAGGAAGAGCAAGCTAAAAAAATTGCTCTTAAGCCCAAGACGAGTGTTGAAAGTAACTCTAGTGAAGAAAGCTTTGATGACGTAAGTTTCATCACTAGACTTCTTCAAAGAATCTATAGGAAAAATAAGAATTTCATAGAAGGCTAGAACTCAAAATGACAAATTCTATAAGGAAACTGATGTTTGTTTTGAGTGTGGGAAACTAGGACATAGAAGGAACAAATATCCAAAGCTAGAAGAAAGAACCCCATCTACAAGCAAAGATCCCAAGAACAAAAAGAAGAAAGTCTTGATCTCAGTTTGGGAGACAATTGAAGAAAAAATTCTATTCTTTGTCTAAACAAATATAAAGAAAAATGCAATGCTCAATTACATAATATTGCAAGGCTCAAGGGAGAGCTTGTTGGAGGGTAACGAAAGATATATAGCAAATGCCTCAAGACAAAATGAATTGATAGACAAGCAATCATGTGATTGGCTTGCATTTTAAAAGAAGAGTTTAGACTTAGAACATCAAGTCAAACTTCCATCTCTCAAATCCACATCTAAGAAGAAAGTTGGAAAGAAGAGTACAAAGCAAAATAAGAAAATTTCTCCCATTCCTCACATTAGATGCCACTATTGCAATGAGATGAGTCACTATGCCCACATTTATGAAATTAAGAATGAAAAAGGCATCAAACAAACATGGGATACCCAAATCAACCAGAAAGGTTGTAGTAACCCAAAAGAAGTTGGAATAACAAGCTTGGAAACCCAAATCAACTAGAACATCAAATTTTATCCCAAAAGGATCCAACCTAAAATAGATCTCCGAGGGTTAGACTTTTCGTGATGTTGGTATGTCTCCAAGCCAAGGCTCAAAAAAAATTTGGATTTGGATAGAGGTTGCTCCCTTTCCCTCGACTCCATCATATTCGGAAATATATTTAGGTTTTCAAAAAACAACTCAAGCAAGTAAAAGTTCCAAAAGTAGAAAATTGATTCTTACCCACATGTGTTTCTGTTTCCTTGACCTTGTTATCAACCAAAATCTAACCCTCACTCCAAACATGACCTCTAAACCCCACCTTGGCCAATTCCAACCCTGCTCATTTCTTTTTCCCACAACCTTATTTCTTGACCTGTGTGTTCAAGGCCATGTTTTCAAAAACCCAATTCTGAACCACAACCCTAAACCCTAAACCTTAAATACAAATAATAAATAAAAGTTAATGTCTAAATACAATATGCATCAACTAATGCATCATACATATAAACAATACATTCTTGATATGCCAATATTTATCATAGATACAGAGAAATCCTCTCCTCCTTGCTTATCTTCCTCGTTCGTAGATGAAAAACTGCCCTGAAGCGGAAAATACTGAAGAGAAGAGAAACACAGCTGAAACGGAAAAGAAAGAAGAAGAACAGGGACAAAAAGCTGAAATGGAAAATAAAATAGAAGAGAGAAGAGCAAAGAGACTAACATGTGGGAGTCAGAGCTGAGCGTGCAGAGACGATGATTAGATGAGCAGCGAGTTACAACAGCAGAAAGACGTTCGCTCGGTAGATTTTCGGCAAAGAGTCATAGTCAAGATCGAATCTAATTGAGTTTAACTGAAATCGGTTCCAACTTGTCAAACGGAAATCGCAATAGGTTTTGAGATTTTGTCATTATCACTTTCGTTTCTTTGAAGATCCAAAATCAATCTGATTTTTTGTTATCTCTCGGATTTTCACTCAACTCTCGTTTTGCTTAAGAGGTTGAGGGGGTGAGAGGAAGTAGCGAATCATCTCTTCAATGCAGCAAACAATCCTGTCGAGGGAACAAGTTAAGGAATAAATGTACAGCCCTCAGAAGATTCATTACTGTACACAGAAAATGTGTCTTTACAATTTTATTGAGAATTTGGAGAGTTACAGAATATTGATTTCGTATCACAAACAACACCAACATAATATTCATTTGTTTTTTGAACCCTGTGGATTGATTTGTCTGCAATAGGAGCTCAGTAGCTTGAACTTGATGATATTCGATGGATGAAGAAATTCAGAAAATCGGATTGTTTGTTCTCTTGTCCATCAAAATATTCACTTGACTTTACCTGATGCATAAAGGAGCCTCATTACATTTGCAATGGTCTCAAATCTCTAAAAAGTGAAAGCAATGAAGATTGATAATCTTCGACTGAAGAGATGGAGATAAGTAAGCCAAACCTGAAGAGTCTTAAGTACAATGGTCGAGTTTGGAAGAAGCCCACTTTCAACAACACCCTCCCTGGATGAAGCTACAGAGTTGCTCACCCTTGACCTCGAATTCTAATTCAAACTATCCAGGGATATAGATTACTTGAACTCAAGTTTTTGCCCAGAAAATAGATTGATTAACACAATACTTTTTTTGTTATTTCAGATCACAAATACCAGTGTGTAACAAACAAAAAGCATAAGAGAACCTTTACTCAGAAGACTGGCAATATCGGCAAGCTACTATAAAATATTATTCAACTACATCCACTCTTTTCTTCCATTGATGTGTGCAGTGATGACATCAATTCTATCTAGGCAATGGATAAACATGTGGAAACCCTATGGATTTACAACACTATTATAGGCTTGACAAGGAGGTCACAACAAATTTAAAGAAGCTATTATAGGCTTGGCACTATTATGGATGTACAAGTTGTTTACTAACTTCTACAACTCCATACTCCGGACAAGATTAAGAAGTTTCTCCCATTCTTTTGTCTCAGTGACAGATAGTCATCCGATCTCACAGAATGAATTAAATTTGTCAAAGTCGAAGGATTTGGGGAGCTTGTGCTTGATTTGAGTGGAAGTGTAAGGCACTCAGACTCAACAGAGGATGATGATATCAGGTGGGGGACGAAAAAATTCAGAATGTCAAACTCTTTGTTCTCTTGTCTATCAATATCATCTCTCAACTTAACTTGCGGGATACTGTAGCCCCCACAAGATGTCAAGGGTTTCAAAACCCTAAGAAGTGTTGCTCTCTATCGTGTGGCCACTACTGGTGATCAATTAGGTGAGATAATTAGTGGGTCCCCTCTTCTCGAGGACTTGACTTTGAGTTGCTGCAACTCCCTGAAGTCAGTGAAGATTTATCATCTTCAACTGAAGAGATTAAGAGTGGAGTTAAGTAGCTTGAACTTGACGATATTCGTTGGATGAAGAACTACATAAAAGTGGACTGTTTGTTCTCTTGTCCATTGATATCTTCACTCAACTTAACCTGATGCATACAATTTCAAAGGTTTCAAATCTCTAAAAAATGAAAGTAATGAAGATTGATCAACTTTGGCTAAAGAGATGGAGATAAGCAAGCTGAACCTGAAGAGTCTCAAGGTCAAGGGTCGATTTGTGACAAGCCCACTTTCAAAGACATCCCCTCCCTAAATGAAGCTTTCGAGATGCTCACCATTGACCTCGACTTCTACTTCGAACTATCCAGGGATGTTGACCACTTGTACTCGAGATTTTCAAATTGAATGCTCAACCCAGCCAGCTGCTACTTTGAACCATCACGTTTGTCAAATTGAATGCTGAACTGGTTGGGTTGAGCATTTCAAATTGAAAAACTGGATTGTTCAACTTGTCAATATCTCAGGTACTAGCGAAGCTCCAGTAAAATTCTTGTCAGACTCCGTAGTGTTTACCTATGATAAGCAAGCAGACGAACTTAAATTGAGTTGAGAAGATTTAAGAAAGCACCATTAAAGGAAAAAAACAAAGAGGATTCAAATAGCGATGGAGAGAGCATCAGATTACATTTTAAACAGATGAATGAATAAGAAAAGGCTTACAAATGGATCGATTAGAATATAGGAAACCACTCTCCTAGAAAAAAGAGGATCACATCTTTGAACAGCTATGTTGTTCCTCTTCTCTGTTGCAATTTCTTTACAAGACAGAAAAGAAGAAGAAGATGAAAGGAAAGACAAAACACTCTTGATTCTCTTTCCCCTACTGTCATTGCTCTAACTCCCTTCTGCTTTATATAACTCTTGTTTACACATTTCTGATTGTAACAAAAAATTCAGACATTCAATGCGCTCATAAAATTGGTTGTAAAAAACCTGACCATGGGGCGTGACAGATGTTGCTGTGTCAGTAACCATTTTAGGATGGAAGCAGAAAGTGCCATTAGGCAAACTGCCACATGGATGAGTGGTGTCAAAACCGAAACTAACCCATCGGTTCAATGATTTTTTGTTTCTTATATAGGGAAAATAGATTTAGCTTAAAACTGGAAGATCCGGCTCGTTTGTCTGGTCCTATAGTAATTGGACCAAGTAAGATTAGGTCCGGTTCAATGCTTACAAAGTAATGTGAAAAAAAATTTGTTATACTTTATTGGGGTTTCGTTGAGTTATCAAGTTTCTTTCCATTTGCTTTTCAAGATTTCTTTCAAAAAACATTTTGAGTTCAATAATATAAATAAGTTCCTAGACTGTAGAAATAAGAAATAGAACGTGGTTACCTAATCCAGTGCAAAAGCAACATAGAGAGCAATGACACATACATTGAGTGAAATAGTATGGGTGAAGTCACTTCTCTTTGAATCTACCTCAATGAAACTTCACTGTGACAATCAAACAACTATTTCAGTTATCTACAATTCAGTCTTTTCTAAAGGAACAAAACATAATGAGATTGATTATCATTTCATTTGAGAAAAATAAATCAGTTGGGATTATCTGCCTTCAATATGTCTCTTCCCAAAGCCAGGTGATTGATATCTTCACTAAAGAGATTGCAATGAGACCACTTTTGCATACTTGTTCCAAATTGGGTGCCTATGATGTGTCTGCATCAACTTGAGGGGAGCATTGGAGAAGGGAAAAGGCTAAATTATAATGTTTTTTGTTATATGTCTTTCCATCTATATCACTTATATAAACGGGCAACTTTGTCTAAATTTAGTCTTTCCAAGGGAGAAGAGAGGAACATGCTCTAAACTTCTCTTTCTTTTCCTATTAACTCTCTTTCTCTTGTGTATCTTTTCTTTCTCCTCTCTTCTTCAATTTCCTTCCTTCTTCTTCTTCTACACTCAACCTTAAGAGAAAACTCAAGATAAATTAATGGAATCATAGAATCTAATATTTCTAATTTTATATGGATAGTTGAAGTGGACCATAGCCAATCAAATGGATATGCTACTAGAAATTTCCTTTGAAGGATTTTTAAACTACACAACATACTTTAAGGCATATAATAGGTAACTTGAGTGTTTGTTATCATCAAAATTATCTCAATGGAGATCTTAAGACCAACATTCCCTCCATTTTTATGATGATAAACATTCATAAGTTTGTAGTAATACAAATTTTATGAGTGCATAAAATGAACACAAAAATTTTCTTTGAGGAATTTTTAAACTACATAACATACTTAAGACATATAATTGGTAACTTGAGTGTTTGTTATCATAAAAATTATCTCAATGGGGTTCTTAAAACCAATATTCCCTACATTTTTATAGCAGACACTCATAAGTTTTTAGTGATACAAATGTTATGAATGCATAAAAGGAATACCAAATACAAAAATCAAACTCTTTCATCTTAAATCCCCAAAGTTCAATGCTATGTTGACTTTGTGTGGATTTTTATACGTTCACTCCAAATTTTATCCTCCTTTTGATATCATCAAAATTTATAATGGAGACTATAGGTATGCTCCCCTTATAGTGATGCTCCCCCGACGTCATGCAATGGTCTCTCTCTGGCTATTGCATTCTACTACGCCTAAGATATGTACATTAGCTTGTAATTGTACTCCCCCTTAAATTTTACCCTCCCTTTATTTTCATGCTTTCAAGATTTTTGTAGTCTCAAGTAATATCACAATCAAAACACAACTCTCTTTTTAGGGATCTTGGGACTACATGTCTCATTTCATACTCACAAAACCATACGCAATGACTAAAACACTGGTCAAAATTGTTAGTCAATTTTCACTTCTGAAGCTGAGCTAGCAAGGCTCTACTTTCACCTAGATTTACTAAGTGGTTCCCTAGAAGCTAATTTTCAAGACCCTTGTCTAGAGTGTATAACCTCCTTTTGGGCTACAGTTTCTCGTTCTTTACCCTTCTGCTTCTTTCTCCTTTTCAATTTTCTTACCAATTATGCTCATTTGACACTCTTGGTCTCATGACCAACTTTCTCAACTTGAGATGACTTCTTCATCTCTTTTATGCACGACCCTTCATTTGGTTTCATTCACATTTCTCCCAAATTCTTCTCTAAACTAGGCCTAGGCTCCATTTATTTCACCATACTCTGTAGTTCCTTTTGAGCCTTTAGTTTTTCATTTGTAGACATCAAATGAGATTTTGGGATTTTAGGTTTTCAACTTATCTCATTTCCGTGGCTTATTTATTTGCTGGCCTCTATCTCAAACTCCTTATGAGGTTGCTTTCTTCTTCTTTTACTACTCAAAAAAGATCTGCTGATTTTATAATATGAGTTCTATCTCATTTCTTCATTCATGCTTCTTGCACACTAGTCATTTCCTTAATTTACACTATAGACTCAAAACAACATAGCAAACAAATCACAAAATCTCACATATATATTGATGGATTTTAAAATAAATTCAGCCAAAACATTTATTATATCCAAGATGAATCTCATCATCAATGATTTTAAAATAGATGATATTCAAGATGAGAACATCTCTATGAGACTTTCTTACTCTTACAAACTTACTCCTAGTTTGAAACCAAAAGAAATGTAAAAGAAGATATTAAATTGCTACATTGGGAACTCTAATGATTTAGAATATGCAAAACTATTCAAGAAATAAAACATCTTTATGAATAATTTTCACTTCTATTGCCTTTAGACCAAAAAATCTTAGCTAAGGAGTAGTTTTGGATAAAATTTAAAAGTCACGTACAAAATAATAATTTTCATTTCTAATTATTGTGAAAGGATATCATTGTTATGGGATACCAAATTTTGAATTGTTAAAAAAGAAAACAAAATATATATACAAATATGTTTTTCCGCCCTAACCATTGCATTACGAGGGAGAAATTAGCTAGTGGCAAAGGAAAAATGGGAAAAAACGGGTACTACACGAGGACTGCCTGGGAGGTCAACCATCCTAGTACTAGTCTCATCCAAGCGCACTTAACTTCTGAGGTCTGATGGGATCTAGTGCATTGGTGCTAGTATGTTCGCACTCATTTGTGTTACCCTCTCCATGCTACCAATCCCTTCCCCGGCTTCACTATACCCCCCATGTTCTGTCAGTCTTTTCCACATTCCCTACATAAAATAAAATAAAAATTATAATCTTATGCAAAAATTGAGATTTAAAAAATAAAAAAGGAGCGCCATTTTGTTGGGTTAAAGAATAAAACATTGATCGTCCGTGTCGAAAGTGTAGCGAACTGCATTAATAAAGAAAAACTAAAAAAAATCATACTTTTTTTCCTTTTTTCCCCTCTTCTCTTCTACCCAAAAGTTTCAAACTGTTAAAAAAAAAAACTATATATACAAATGTGTTTTGTCACCCCCTAAACGAAGCAATGCGATGGAGAAATTAGCTGGTGGCAGTGGAAAATAAGGCAAAAAGGGGTGCAACACGAAGACTTCTCAGGAAGTCACCCATCCTAATTATATAACTAGAATGTGTTTAATTAATTAGATAAGTAAGTTATTACTACTTTTTCTATTAAATAATTGATTATTTATTACATTGAATAGGTCACTTGGCCGATTAATTAGCATAAATCATCGGGTATTTAATTATTTCTTACTTAATCAGTAATTATATGATTAGTAAATACATAATGTCATTAATTAATTAGTATTAGCTATGATCAAGATAGTTATGTATTACATTAAATGTGTTATTTAATTAATCCTGACCCAACCCTTGCCCCCCACACAGCCGTGGGTGAGGATATAGGTGAGGTGCGTGGGTGAGCCACATAGGCAAGGCACGTGTGTAGGTGAGTGGCACACATGCATTCAAACTATAGAGGCTGGCTATCAATTTCTTTGTCTCGTTTAAAATTTAAATTTTAACTCAGATCGATTCAAATGCTCTTGAATTATATTTTATGAGCTTATTTAGGCATTTGTGACAATGCCAAGTTTGAATTTAAATAAAGGGGTAAACCTCGTCCTTAGGTGGGAAGATCATACTGATCCAAGTAAGATGAAGGGATAAGGATTCTTATCCCTAGTTTGCATATAAGTAGGCTTTGTAACCACAAGTGTAAACCATCTTCATTTTGTGCAAATAAGTTTCCCTTATTTTCAAAGCTCTTTTTTTTGTTCTTTAAAGTTATTTCTTCTTCATTTGGGAGGCAAACTAGCCTTCTTTCATCATAGTAAGTTAGGCCATATGTTGGGATTCTAAGAGTGTCCATGAGGAAAGATTGTTTTGCTCGAAGGCCATATGAATATGATACTGCAATTAACTCCAACTAATTTTCTAGTTAAACTCCATGGTGCATTCCCCCTTTCTCCAAGGTATATCTCCATTGTATTTAATTTATTATTAAAATTCTTGTAATTTTTTTGAGTCAATTGTTTAGTCAAACTCTTGTGGTCAACATTTTTAGTCAATTTTTGGTCCTTTGGTTAGTTACTATTCTGGTTAATTTTTTGTTATCATTCTACTTCTTTTGTCACCTTCTTGGTATAAAACAATGGTTACTTTTGTTAGTCCTCTAGAAATTCTAGAATTTTGAAATAGGTAATGAAATTTCTTGTATTTTTTTTATCACTTCAGAGCACTGGCTATACTTCCTACATAGAACAAGAGTGCACCCAACAGTCAGAGTGAGTTAAGTTTTTTAATTCACCAAAGTAGTATATTTTTGTGAGCTACCATTAAAATTGTGAATACTCTTTCTTTTTTTCATGCACTAAAATTGGGTATGTCTGTCTTTGAAATTGAAAGGAGTCTTTTTTCAAACATATACCATTTTGAAAGGAATATGGAGTTTTATTGTTTGGCTAGAGTGATGCTTTCTTCTCTCATATTTGCTATGTACAACTTGGGCCTCTTTAAAAGGAAAGGGTCACTTAATGGAGAGAAGTAGAAGGAGAAGTTCAAAAGAAGAGGTGTTGAGAAGTAGTGGTGGTAAAGAACATCTAAGTAAGGAGGAAGATAGAGATGAAAATTTCTTTTCATGCGAAGGTTATGAACTCCAATTTGAGAGGAGTGTTGAAGAAGCGAATATGGAAGAGTCTAATATGATTTTCATGGTAAAGAAGTGTCATGGTGGAAGAATTAGTATGAAAAAGTCTTATTTGAGTCTCATGGGAAAGAATCTTGCATAAGAAATCTTTTGATTCTATAAATTTTTTGTAATAGTGATTTACTTTGTTTCGTATTTGGAGTTTTATTCAAGTTGTAAGTGGAACATGGGAAGGTTTAATTTTAAATAGAGAAACAATGTACTCATTATGCAATCAATTAATTGTTTTCTCTCTTAATATTTTAAGAATCAATTCCTATGCCTAATATTTTTAATGACTCAAATAAAACAAATAGCAAATAAAACATGGTATAAAAATAAGATATCCAATTATAACTTCAGAACTAAAAGCATGGTTCTCCTCATTTGTGCTAATTTAACTCATGACATTACCAGAGGATTTCATAAAGAACAACAAATTGCATAACCAAAAACGTGTCAGTACTTTATCAACTAGAGTCTAATACGTTAATCTTATAAAAAAGAAATAGAACATGAGATAAAGAGCTGATATGAAAGAGTCATATATGACCAACCAAGAGAAAATGTGATGACTTTGCTAATGAAAGAGTCATATATGTCAGTGCTATTTAATAGAAGAAATGACCAACAAAGAGCTTAATTATTACCATTCAGAGGAATAATATTGGAGTAATCAAAATTCGGAACATATAAAGTTTGAAGAATAACAAAATAAACAACAATGCTTACTAAAACATGCAATGGAACAGTAAATTGAATATTTACCCACGTAAATAAATTCAAACAAATAAATCAACATGTGATTAGGCTTAGATTATGACACATAAACAATTTATATCACTTTATAATGGCATCATAAATTTATCTCTAAAGGAATTTTCTATTATTGTGGGTGACTAACCAATTGTTTTAAATGTTTCTATCCAATCCAAATTACTCACTTAAATATAACAATTACTACATGAGGTTAAATTATAAGCTTTCCATGGTTATTCTCAAGTTTGTATGTCATTAACTTTATGTGACTAAACTTAATGTCACTAGACATTTTTCATAATTAAGAATGTTGTGGTTATTACTTAATTATTCAAATGTAAACCAAAATATTACATCAAAATAATTGACTAAAATTTATGCCAATTATTAATTTCTTATATTTTGGTCGATCATAATATGCATAGAAGATTAAGTATGAATAAAAACAAAATAAATTTTTATACAGATAAAAATTAACTAACACATGCATATTAAAAATTCATATATGTATTTCCAATTATTTAATTCATATGAACTAAAATGAAAAAGAATGAAAAATAAAATATTCTATTTTCCTGTTATTTATATATGAATTAAATGTATCCAATGATAACACTGGGCTTGGATGGGCCATGAGCACGTTTGGTGCTCTTGCGCATATAGTGGTGCGGGACAGCCGGCGAGCACAATGTCGTGCACCAGGCCTTGGCTGCGCTCCAATGAGAGCATGGAACACCGGCGCACGAAGCACAGGTCTCTACTATGTTCGTTCATGCTGCTCTCGGCTGCTCATAGCCAGGCATCTCGTCTGTTCGGGACTCTACTCACCATCCCCACGACGCCGTCTCCTTCCTCTGGTGCTATTGTCGCCGGTGTGCGTCCGACGAGTGCAACACGTCGGTGTACACATGCTTCCATTACAACGTCTCTCTCTCTCAGTGCTTTGTGACTGTTCCTCTTTGTTGTGCTTCGACGCAAAATCTGGTGTTCATTGCCACCCACCGAAGCAACATTTCTTGATCGAGAATCAGTTGTGTGCAACGCCGGTCTCCAGGCGACTGGAAGTGAGGAACGGGACCAACCGGGAGATGGGAAGAAAATGCCCAAAAAACGTCGATGGTTCAACGCCAGCGCACACAATGAGCCCTGTCGTTCGAATCCCCTCGTCGACGATCCCCTCTGCAGACCCGAACAACGGCTGACGGCTGGCTGTGGGCATTTTCTGTTCCCACTAACATGCCGGCACCTCCAGCGCACTAAGTGCAACCTACTATGAAGCACCATTGCAGTCATCCTATCTGGCCGAGAATGCTGTTCGGAAACATCATTGCCTCTCTTGGACGCTGTCTAGCCAGGGAGCGCCAATATGATTGAGATCCAATAGGCACACAATGTATTGACAGTTGCACGTGCCACCACTGGTGATCGAAGAAGCGCGGGGCTCATAAGGCCTCATCGTAAGGCTACATCCTCCTCTACTCTAAAACGACAAGTAAATTTTTATTTTTTTTACAGCAGAATAAAAGCATAGACAACATTTTAGAAAAATAAATAAATAATGGAATTTTAATCAAGATGAGAGATTCCAAATGAAATTCAGAATTTTGAAAGCAATATAAAATTCATAAAAAGAAAATCGGAAACCCAAGATGCATACCTTCAATCATGGTAGACAAAATTCCAGGAATTTGCGGAGAAACCCATTGATGGAGAAAACTCAGGCTTATTTCTAGACCAAATCCCTTTTAACATATAATCCAAACTCAGGCTCACTATCCTTACATCTATGGGAAACTACCTAATAATGGGTTAAACCTAAAAAAGGGAAACAACTATCAAAGGGGTCATGGGCCATTCTGAAAGGAGGGAGTGGAGGAAGAGTCATGAGATACTTGGTATTGGGATTGTAGAGATAGTAACTGAGCTTGAGATTAGTGTGGATTTTCTTGCACTAGAAGATGACCCCATTGCATAAACCCATATTCTTGATGTTCTGATGTGAAGGGAAGATGAGGGAGTCTTGGAGCGTGAGTGATCCTTTGTCGTCCAAGCGACAAAACATACATTCACGTATGAAGCTATAGTCGTAGTATTTGAGATAGACTAAACCGAAGTCAATTGATTTGGCAATGAAAGAAGCTTACTTTCTTGATCATATTATGTCATTTCTTTAAAATAGCTTCACAATTGAGATGTCTTTTTTGAGGACTATGGATTCTGGTCCACAGCACACGACTCTGTTGCCAAAATAGAGACGTTGTACGAATAGAGTCCCTCAACCGGAAGACTTTGTCTCTATTGCCAAAACAAGGACATTACTCGTAGAGAGTCTCGTATTTCATTGTTTGTTCACTATTGAGAATAATCATAATTTGTTTTATTTTTTGTGATTTCTTGTTTGCTTAGACAAAGAGGGGGCGAGGGCACATAGAATACATTTTGAAAAGATTTTTGGTGGGAACAAGGTAGGTCTATTACGCACTTTGGGCGGTTGACTGGGAATGGCAAGTCACCTCATTGTTGGCAAATTGTGTGTGCTCTTTCGTGAATTGCGTGGCGACTTGCGAGTTGGGCTGGAAATCGGAAAGTGACAAAAAAGTATAGAAAAGGCAAGATTTAACAGGCACTCTGTTGGCTGGACGCCGATGCCGGAGCTGTTGTGTGATGCCATTGGCGTCGCCGTTGCCGGTGCTGTAGGGCGGGACTTCAACTTTGTTTCCGAAATAGAAATAGAGTACGAAACAGAGTCTCTCGACATAAAGAGAGACTCGAGAAGAACGACGATGTTTCCTTCACCGTTGCAGGAGTTACCATTCGTCCCCGTTGTTGTTGCCGTTATCGGTGCTGCTATTTGAGGCTGTAGTCGAAAGAACAAGGTCTAGGACTTACTAGAACTGAGAGGTTTACAGAACTCCCTCGGAATTTTGTATCGGTGCCTGTGTGTGCGCCAGGAAGAAGAATCGGGGACAAGTTTCGGTCTCACCGAAACTCATTGAGATGAAATAGAGAGAAGACTCTCTCGGGTAGTATTTCTGGTGTGAGAAACATACTGTATTGTCAAGGAAGAGGAAGCTTGGATCTCTCAAGGAGAATGATCTCTCCAAGTAAGGGTGTACATTTTTCATTTATTTTTATTTAAATTTGTGAAAGGTTCATCTAGAACCTATAGAATCTAGATACAAAGGGCCTCCTAGAGCTAGAATCTAGTAGCAATCTCTTTGGAAGATTGGAGTTATAAAATAAATGTATTGATCTAAAAGTGGCTTAAAGAGAGCCAAAATCTCTTTATGTAATTTCGGCTATTAGAGGTTTTTAATAATGAAATTTCCCAAGCAATGGTTCTTGGGCAGTGAATACCAATAGGAGAACATCAATAACAAAAAAAATAAAAATTGTCTCCTATGGTGTATGTATGGTTTGATTTACTTTTATGCATGATTTTTTATTACACGTGCAACTTAATTTTTATTCGATATTCTCAATTCATCCTCCCCTTGAGAAGCCATTGAGCCAACAATTGGTATCAGAGTAGGCGAAACACTAAATTGAAATCAAAATCCTCTTAATTTTGAAAAAAAAATAAATGGCATCTCAAGACAAATTGTTCCTTACCGAAGAACAATATGCCAACTATCCACCTTTGTTCAATGGAACAAACTATGGATATTTGATGGTAAGAATGAAGTTCTTTCTTCAATCTATGAATTTGGAAATATAGCATGTAACCAAGAATGGTCCTTTTGAGCCTCAAAAACTTGAATATGGCCTTCCAATTGAAAATGAATTCAATGAGCTAAGTAGGAAAGACAAAGAGCAGCTCAAGACAATCTCTAAGGCCTTAAACCTAGAACCAAATGAGTTCAATAGGGTCTCCACATGTAAAATTGTCAAAAAAATTTGGGATAAACTAGAAGTCAGACATGAAGGAATCACTAGAGTAAAAGACTCTAGAATTAGCTTATTGCTAGCCCAACACGATGAATTCAAAATGAAACTAGGTGAGTCAATATCTGAGATGAAATCTAGGTTCACTCATATAATTAATGAGTTGAACAATCTAGGAGAAGAGACTTCCTTCTATAGACAAAATGACAAGCTACTCAAGGCACTTCCAAAGTCAAGAGAGACGAGGAAGATAACCTTGCATGAGAATGTAACTTTAGAACTATAAGCTCAAAAGAGCTACTGTGAATCCTTCTCACTTATGACATGGAACCTCAAGATGTTGAGGAAGAGCAAGCTAAGAAAATTGCGCTTACGGCCAAGACGAGTGTTGAAAGTAACTCTAGTGAAGAAAGCTCTGATGACGTCAGTTTCATCACTAGACATCTTCAAAGAATCTATAGGAAAAAGAAGAATTTCATAAAAGGCCAATATAGAACTCAAAATGACAAATTCTATAAGGAAACTAATGTTTGTTTTGAGTGTGGGAAACTAGGACATAGAAGGAACAAATATCCAAAGCTTGAAGAAAGAACCCCATCTACAAGCAAAAATCCCAAGAACAAAAAGAAGAGAGTTTTGATCTCAGCTTGGGATGCAATTGAAGAAAAAATTCTATTCATTGTCTGAACAAATATAAAGAAAAATGCAATGCTCAAAGAAGAGCTTGTTGTCATGAAGGAAGCTAATGAAATATTTATAGAAAATGCCTCAAGAATAAATGGATTGATAGACAAGCTACCATGTGATTGACTTGCATTTGAAAAGAACAGTTTAGACTTAGAACATCAAGTCAAACTTGTCTCTCAAATCCACACCTAAGAAGAAAGTTGGAAAGAATAGTACAAAGCAAAACAATAATTTTTCTCCCATTCCTCACATTAGATGCCACTATTGCAATGAGATGAGTCACTATGATCACATTTGTGAAGTTAAGAATTAAAAAGGCATCAAACCCAAATCAACCAAAAAGGTTGTAGTAACCCAAATGAAGTTGGGCAAACAAGTTTGGAAGCCCAAATAAGCTAGAACCTCAAATGTTATCCTAAAGGGTCCCAACCTAAAATGGATCTCTAAGGGTTAAACTTTTCATGATTGTTGGAAGAAAAGGCTCAAGCCCACACGACCAAGGAAGGCCCACATATCTAAGAGTATAATAAGATGGGCCAAATAACCAAAGAAGGTCACAAGATGGGCCCAAGGCCATAATAAGTAGGGCCCACAATGATTACCATGAGTTAGCATCCTTATCACATCAGTTGGAAGATCAAGAAGGACTCAAGAAAGTATCTTTATCTAATGGTCACATCCTAGAAGAGTTTTAGTTTGAGTTAGGTTTGTCTTTTATCTATATTGAGTTATTTAATTATGCTAGGACTTATCTTTCAGTGTTAGAGTTTGGGTGTAATTGGGACAAATGTAGTTTTATTGTAATTGGACTCTACTACCTTCCTCTATTATAAGTAGAGGTTCATGTACACTGATTACAACAAGTCAATAAAATTTTATCTTTCCCATAAATTCAACAGTGATGTAGGTATGTCTCCAAGCCAAGGGACCAAAAAAAATTTGGATTTTTGATAGAGGTTGCTCGAGCCACATGACCAGTGATAAGAAGAAGTTCATTGAACTCAATCCCAAAGATGGGGGTCATGTAAGTTTCAGAGACAATAACAAATGTACCATAAAAGGAATTCTTAAAATAAGTACCTCAACCTCTTTCATATCTGATGTGTATTATGTAGAAGGGTTGATGCATGACTTGCTTAACATTAGTTAATTTTTTTATAAAGGAAACAAAGTTTCATTTGAAAAGGACAAATGCTTAGTAAAGAAAGAAAATGATGAACTAGTTCTAGAGAGACATAGCAATAGAAATCTCTATGTAGTGAACATAGTCAATTTACCCTCAACTAGTGCCATCTGTTTGGGTGCAAAAATGGATAAATCTTGGTTATGGCATAAGTGACTAGGACATATAGGAATAAATTTCTTGAACAAACTAGTGAAAAAGAATCTAGTGAGAGGACTACCAGATCAAAAATTTGTAAGAGAGAGTCCTTGTGATACTTGCCAATTAGGAAAGCAACACAAAATTTATTCCAATGCCAAGAATATAGTTTCAACC
Source organism: Aristolochia californica (assembly GCF_029961685.1). Lineage (NCBI taxonomy): Eukaryota > Viridiplantae > Streptophyta > Magnoliopsida > Piperales > Aristolochiaceae > Aristolochia > Aristolochia californica. The sequence goes on from NW_027181771.1 coordinate 24,717,968, forward strand.
TGTTGTCCACTTCAAATAATCCACATGGACTTAATTGGACGTACTTGAACAATAAGCCTAAATGGGAACCGTTTCACCTTAGTGCTAAGGGGATAAGTGAGAGTCAAATAAAGGATGGTTGGAGAAAGACTGCCAAATAATAAAAGGATAATATGGGTAATGAGGAAGATAAGATGAAGAAGTCGGGGTCATCATGTGCTTTATTTTTTCAAGTAATTCAAATTCATCATCATATGAACCAATGCCAACAATAGTTAGCAAATAATGAATCTGAGGCAAGCAACTAAGGATTTCTTCTTCAATAATAATGTCCCAATAAAAAAGACACAATAGCAGTTGCGGTAATGAGCCAATGCCCAAATAACACGTACCAAATATGCAGTTATATAGTAACGGATAACTGGTGCATAATGAAATTTCTTAATAAGGACACATGAAATAAACTACAATGAGTCCATCCTTGAATAAGGAAGTTGTACACCAAGTAATAAGTTGATGATAATCCAAGGTAATAATCCAAGTAAAAATAAAATAAGTCACGCCGAGTCAAGGGCCCAAGTCAAGATTCTGGGTGAAGTTGAGTCAAGAGACCAATCTGGCTCTACCAAAAATTAAGACTCAAAATAATGGGCTAAAATTCAGAATAATGGACTCAAAGTCCGAATAATGGGTTCATGAGTCTGAGTTAACCTGGTTCGAGTCAGGCTGAGTCAAGAGGCCCAAGCTTGGAACTTGATTCGGTATTATCAAGCAAATTTTAGGGGCTCTGAAGTGTCACTCGTGCCTTGAACTGCACAATCCTGGCGTGCCCCAACCTTGGTTTCAGAAGTTAGATGGAAGCCAAATAAACCAATTGAGATTCATGGCTCAGAATAAAACTACCGGCTGGGATTCATGGCTTGGAATAAACTTCCAGCTCATATTGAAATCACTTTTGAATGAATATACCAGCCAATGAAGCTGCTAATCAAGAAAGTTTTTGAATGAAGATACCAACCAGCAAGATACATAGCCAACTTGATGAAGCCTGAATAATAAGGATTAATCCAATTACAAAGACGTCCAAAACTGCAATAGAGATCTTCAGTTCCAACTGGGATTAAAGTAAGCAAAGATATAGAATAAAGATACTTCGGACATTAAATTATCAATCGGAGAAAAAACACTCTGTTGCCAAACCAGACATGACTTCCTCCATAAGCTCAACACTTTTCTAAATGAAGAAACACAGACCAGGATTTTTTTATCTGAAGGAATGGTTCCATCTGCCAGTGTTGGACCAGATAAAAAACTGAACAGAAGATCAAAAGATTAAGTGGGCCTTCTGGTAAAAAAACAACTTTCTAAACAATGATTAAATCTCCAAGGTGGCTCAGGAGATAATGGAAAGGCCAGCGAAGGAGACAAGCCAGAAACAACGAAGGTTCCAACCGAAAATAGCAATGCAAAACAAAGAAAGATATGAAAACAACAACTTTCTAGTTTAAAATATCCAAGCCAAGCAACACCGTGACATAATGCAGTCAATCCAGCAATTTTCCAAGATAACTTAAAGTAGAGCTTTCCAAGATAAGGAACAATGTTGTTCAATCCTTAATTCAGATAAATCACTAACTTTTCAATAATTACGATGCCAACAGAATGCTAGATTGTCCAGAGAACAATCAGCGAAGTCCAACAGGAATGCTAGCTCATCCAGAGATCAATCAGTGAGGTCTAGTAGAATACTAGCCAACAGGATGATTAGCATGCTACGTGATACTAAAATCTGCCAACAACAGAATCATTGATGACCAAAAATAGTAAGTAATGACTTTTGATGAACAAAATAGAGCAAGTTACTGAAAGAGTAATCTTTTTTTTCTTGGATTATTAGCAAAATAATCAACAACAACCAGAGAGATTATTCAGCAAACAATCGAATATTAGCATACGTGGAACCAAAGATATTGCATGTTGATATGCTTGAAATTCCATTTCTGGAACATGGGGTCGAGTCCTTTGCTTTGGGATCGAACCCGTTTGATCCAATGACCCTTTTCAGGTTTAGTCATCTTATGTTTTCCTACAGGAGGTTGACTCCTTGGAGTGGAGATAAAATCCTATACCTTGGTTCCTCCTATAGCGGTCAACTCCTTAATTAAATCAAAACCTTTTGTAAGTTAGATTTGACTGATTTTAGCTTATTGTTGAGTTCATGGGTTTGACTCCCTAATTATGCAGTCAACTCCATATTTCTAAATTGATATTTTTTGGATTTTGAATTTTTTGAGTTTGTGTTTGTCTGTTTGTGCATGTGCTCGACTCTTCTTTTCAACCATTGTTTATAACGACTTTTGAACTCCTTTCTTAACAATTGATGAATATATTCAGCTCCAGAGACATGTGCTTGACTCCATCTATCATATGCTCAAATCCATCAACTTTTAAATCATTGCTTGTAACAAATGTTTAAACTTTTTTGTTGACAGTAGTCAGCTCCATGGATATGTGCTCGACTTCATCATCTTACAATTGAGTTAAGCAATGCAACTTTGAATATTATAACCTTCTACTCATTCATGTTCTTGACTCCTTTCTTGTGGAGTTGACTCTTTTTGAGAAATTCATACTTTGTTCACACTCAAAATAAAAAAATCAATAGGCTATATTTTTTATCATCAAAACATGGATTTATGGAGAAGACTTTGAGCTTACTCTTCCTCAAACTTCTAAGTTGATGATTGGTTCAATATAAAATTACAACCTTATTAGGAACCTTTTTTTTCATCTAAGACAATCAAAATCTCTTATCAAGTGTATTAGAACTCAAATAGGTATGATGAAGAACAAATCTAAAGTGGGTGAGTTGGAGGGTTGGTTCAATTTAAAGTACAACGCCAATATTCAAGCAAAGTAATTAGGTACATGTGGAAGCAATACAAACAAAGTACACATGACTTTTAGAGGGTTCATAGTCCTTTGTAGAATGCTAGTCCAAAATCCAAAATTATTTCCACCTTAAAGCTCTGCTAACCTTGGGTTGTCCTATGACATCTATAGCAAATCACCTCTAAGGCTAATTGAAATATTGCCCACATAGGGACACAACTTAATTGACCTCAACAACTAACTTACATACCACTCTCTCACTTAGATTTGCAACAATTAATTAGGTACACTGGCCTAGACCCACAAAAGGATTTTTCAGTAGCTAATTTAGGCTACACAAGCCTAGATTTAAGGGATTTTTAGGACCACCTACTTACACAAGGTCTTATTCTCACACAACAGAAAATACAACTTCTTACCTTCTACTCAACCACAATAGGTTCTCCAAAACACTTTGGGGTGAACAAGGTCTTGCTACATAAGGCTTGACCCAAATTGCTATGATTGATTATAATATAGTTCATTGTGAATTAGCTCTCAATAAGTAGATTTTAATAATCAAAACACAAACAAACAGGTACTCTAATCCTATATACCTAGTCAATGTAATCAACAATTCAAAATAGTATTTGACTTGATTTGACAATATACTTAATAATGATGATTTAAAAATATAAGTTCAATAGAAACTTGGGATTGGCTTTCAAAATGAACAACGAGTTACCTTGGGTTGTCCTGCATTTATCAAAATGTTAGAGGTTCTCAACAAGTTGTAGAGACAAGCAGAGATGGTAAAGCATCAACTAGAGCAGGTTAAGATTGGCTGGCGGAGTTACATTTTTGAAAGCTTTGACGAGCTTAACAGTTGTGAACCCCTTTTAATTTTTCTAGGTCACAGGTTCTTCTGCTGAGATGCTACAACCTGTATAATCATAGAAGCAGTCGCCCCACTTTCCTCTCCATTTCTGCATGGCTTTCAGCTCCAGTCCAGGTTAGTCTCTCTTCACCAGGTTCTCCAGGTTAGTCTCATTCTCAACCATGTTGTACATTGTTCATGTTCAATAGTCTTCTCCTTCGTTTGGTTATTTATCATCCTATTGTCGGATTAAACCTACCTCTTATCATGCTAATGGTCATGGACACAAAGCTACTTCATGCCCTCATGATGAGACCTTCAACAGCTATTAGGTATTAGTACTTATATCTAATTATGGGATTTTCAGTAGTTACCGATTAGTTTATTCAAGTCTTGATTAATGATTTACAAATGCAAGGGTTGTTTGTCTAAGTTAAAGCACAATTGAGCCTCTTGATAAACAAATATTATAATGAAACTCAAAACAAGATTATACTCAATCATAAGGTGAATCTACCAAAAATTTAGGAGCTCTAATGAATAACTATTAAACTAAAAGACATTAAAAATACAGCTGCAAAGCAGGTAATGCTAGGAAGTCTACTAATCAATCACTCAATACGAAGATGTTGAGCCTTCTATGATATGAAAATCAAATGAAAAACTCCCATAAATCAAGTAATGAAGTATTTGAATCATATTTTAAAATCCAAGAACTAAAATATTTAGCTTTAACTGAAAAACTTTATAAAATGTTAAAAGACACCCATGTGTGTAGGGGTGGCATGGCTAGTAAATAATTATGCAAGTTGGTGTATGTCCTCTTATGTCCTTTTCCTTTTGAAGAATGTAGCCCTAAGGGCATTTTAGTTATTATAAACACCCCCACAACTATAAATATAACATCAAGGTACGGAGTAGAGCATTCAAGCATCTTCCTATTGGCACAAATTCATTCATACACATCTATCTTTTTTCCTCTTTTTTCTCTTCCTTGGTTTCTTCTCTCCTCTCGATTCTTCTCTCCTTTGTTCCTTGGTTTCTTCTCTCCTCTCCTTTCTTCTCTCCTCTCTTCCTTGGTTTCTTCTCTCCTGTCCTTTCTTCTCTCTTCTCTTCCTTGGTTTCTTCTCTCCTCTCTTCCTTGGTTTCTTCTCTCCTCTCTTCTCTCCTTCCTTTGAGATCTCTTGTGTTAGTGTGTTGTCCTTTGAAATCAACATGGTATTAAAGTGGGCAAAGATTTGACATGGAAAAGGAGCAGAAGATGGACAATAAAAGGATGAAGAAGAAGAAAAATAAAAAGGAAAGGAAAAAAAGAGTAGTTTCTCATTTTTACCTTTAGTCTTCTTTCCCAATTTTTTTTTTCATTGGATTTCTCACTTCTTACGATGATTTTCATATAGAAAATTATATACTTTTGGAATATATCTTTGAGTCTAAATTCCAATTCAAAAATAATTATTGCAATTAGATTTTTATAGAAAGAGAAATTGACATTTGAAGTAGAAATGGTCAAGTAGCAACAAAAAGTCTGAACTTTCTGAACAATTTATACCAACATGACTGAAAATTTATGTTGAGAATTATATTTAAAACCGACATAGTGTTGAGACCAAGTTTTCATTGATCTTGCCATGGCATCCCAACGACATTATTTTTAAAATAGTTTGGGTGGAGGAATTCTCCTCCTTTCTCCAATCCAAGTAGTTCAATTATATCAACACCGGTAAGGGAGATGATCCTAAGGGGTAGGAAAGAGAAAATTATGTAAAATGACAGCCACATTTGTAGGGGTGGCATGACTAGTAAATAAGGAGAACTTCCATAGAGATGAGAGAGAATCGTAAATATACAAGTTGGTGTATGACCTCTTATGTTTCTTTCCTTTTTAAACATGTAGCCCTAAGGGGATTATAGTCATTGTAAACTCACAACTATAAATATAGCCTCAAGGTATGGGGTAGAGCATTCAAGTCACTTCCTCTTTGCTCAAATTCGCCATACCTCTCTCTCTTTTTTTATTTTGTCTCCCTTAGTTTCTTCTCTTCTCTCTTCCTCGAGCTAGAGTCTCTTCTCTCCTCTCCTTGAAATCTCTCGTGTTAATGTATTAGCACTAGAAATCAACATGGTATCATAGCGGACAACGATCTGAGATGGAAAAGGAGAAGAAAATGGAGAGGAAAGGGAGGAGGAAGAAGAAAAAAAGGAAAAGGAAAATAAGGGGAATCTCTCGCTTTTTTCTTTAGTCTTCTTTCCCAATTGTACTTTCTGATAGGTGGAATTGTAATTTCTATGGCGTGAGTGTCAGACATAAGCAAGTGGTATTGACAATCCCTTTGTCTATTCTTGTATAGCCTATTTAGTTGCTGGAAGATCCTTTTGTGGGTCTAGGCTAGTGTGCTTAATTAACTATTGTAAATCTTAGTGAGAGTGTGGTATACGAGTTGGTTGGTGAGTCACTGTGGATAACATTATAATTGTTCTTAGAGATTATTTGTTGTAGATGTTGTAGGACTACCCAAGCTTAGAAGTATTAAGTTATGGAGCCTAATCAGTGCCTTATGTTGAGTCGGTACACAGATCCACGATATATTAACTGTTGTTTCATTAAGGGCAGCTTGGGAATTTTACTCTTGTATCGTGGTTGCCTAATTTTCTCTTTATAATTGAGAGACGTTGTTGTTAGGGTTTTATCATCACCAAGAATGAGCTGGAGTTGTATCCTGAGAGAGGTTAGAGAGAACACTTGTAGGTGTGTGTAATTTCTGTTGTAAACTACTTCATCTTGCTAGTAGATTACTACAGTAGTGGAAGGCAGGACGTAGTCTCACCTTGAAGCAAACCTGTATAAATCTTGTTATTTTTCGTGTTTTCTTTTCCTTTGTTCTATATTTATTATTATTGCTATCATTGGTTTGGAATTATGGTGTCTAATTCCTAACAAGAATAGCTTCAAGGTGTAAAAACATTTATGGGGTGGACAAGCAATCCACATAAGGATTGTGAAGCCTCTAAAAATCCATTACGTACTTTTTATATAATTGCTTCCATGTGTACCTTCATTACTGTGCATGAATGTAAACTATGCAATTGGCATTATAATATACATAATCACACCCCCCCCCCCCATGCATGTATGTGACCATGCATATATGTGAAGGTTCTAATACACTTGTAAGAGAGATTTTAGTTGTCATGGATAAAGTCAAAGCTCCCTAATAAGGTTGTAATTTGAGATTGAACCAGTCATCAACCTAGATCCCTTCACAAGAGTCTTACACATGCCTGCATCATTTGGACACTTCACAATCACCTTCATTATCTATCCTATATGCGAAATTTAATGGGTTGTCTTTGTAATCGCTCCCCTCAAATACTTATAACATCATTTGGAATTTCATTCCTTTAGTTCTCTTACCAAGGGATACCATTGTCACTTATATCGTGTGAGTAATATGTGTTGGGCTTTAGGGGTGTTGATATTAGCTTTGAGAGATGAAATATACCCAATCGAATCCAACACATGGTGCATATTAGAAGTAACCATACGGGCATTACCTGTTATGGTGATTCTTGAGGTTGATACCTGCCACATTACTCTAACTCACCTTGTCAACTTTTAAGTGGTTCCTAATTGTAGAAAATTAAACTAAAAAACCACCTTTCCCATAATAAAGCTATCCTTTAACTTAATTAGAAGTGACAATTATTATCTTGTAGGTGTTTTTCCAATTTTATCAAAATTACACCTTAGGTAAAAAAATTTAGTCTAAAGGCAATAGAAGTGAAAATGATTCATAAAGCTGTACAAGTATCTTATACAATGTTTCTACGTTATTTCTTTCAATTTTTAATATTTTTTATATCTAGAATATTTTTGGATATTCTAATCATAAGAGTTCCCAATGTAGAAATTCTTTATATTCCTTTACATTTCTTTTGGTTTCAAACTGGGGTAAGTTTGTGATCGTAAGAAAGTCACATAGAGATGTTTTCATCTTGAAAATAATCTCTTTTAAATTACAAAGGTGATATTAGAAATGCCAGCCCTTGCTTCTCCTGCCATAAGTGTCACCAAATAGTGATTTTATCTCTTCAATGAAACTCATTTAAGGGACAAAAGACAGCCTCCGATTTAATCTCCTCAATCCCATTATATTTCATTTAGAAAACAGAAATTGAACATGCCTCTATAAAAAATTATGCATAATTGAATAAGATATACCTTTTTTATATTTTCTTGGTTATTTCTAGCCTTTTTTTCATTCGATCTTTTAGAGTGGACGGAGTTTGTATGCCTCAATAAAAGAAATCAAGGAGGTTGATCTTAATCTGAATGGAAGCATAAGGCACTCCAAATTGATCGGTTATGATATTCGTTGGATGGAAAAATTTTGAATGTCAAATTGTTTGTTTTCTTGTCATTGATATCTTCTTTGAACTTGACTTGTTGAAAAATGGAGTTTCCTTCAATTTTCAAGGGTCTCGATGTCGGCCTAACATAACCTTTGAGATCATTTTGATCAATGTACACCAACATTACTAATGATATGCTTTAAGTATCTTGTGTAGTTAAAAAAACATTGAAAAGAAATTTCTGGCAATATATCCATTCGACTGGCCAGGGTCCACCCAATGGTCCTTACAAAAAGAAAAGTAAGTAGCTCATTCTAGAGAGTACATCATCTAGACAAACTCAGCAACAATGTCTAACCAAGCAAGAAAAATGGAGATTTATTTCGCACAAACAGTGAACCCAAAAGAGACAAGAAGAGTAAAATAGGCAAGAAGAGTCGATCACATAACAAGACATCAGCTACTTCTGCTAGAAAATTGAAGAAATTGAAGTGCCAAGAGTTGAAAGAGTCAAGCTCATGCATAGAAGTCAAACACGTTAGTAAGAAATATGAAGCCCTCAACTGAATGAGAAAAAACATGAATTAAGCATTTGGTTAAAATGAGCAAAAAGAGTTTACCCTTGTAGAAGGAGCCGACCCCATATCATGGCAAACATATAAAGAGATTTGAGTGCAAAGAAATAGAGAATTTTGAAGGTGAAACAGAGTGGACCCCATCAAAGGAATCAACCCCTCGGTAAAGGAGTTGACTCCATCAAGAGGGAGGAGGAAAAGGATTCAATTATGACCAATAGAAGGTTTTGAAAGAAAAAAGAGTTGACCTTCATTATCCAAAGTCAGCCCTATAGAAGCAAAATGAAGGAAAAGACAGAAAAGAGTCAGGCACAAGGAGAGACACTCTAAAAAAAAATAGATTCCAAACTAGAGAGGCTCTACATGGAAAGACTCACTCTCAATTGAGGTCCACATGCTAGTGAGGAGCGATCTTGCTTGGTATTAATAGTCTTTGGTGCATCACCCTCAATAATGCAGTATTGTGTTTGTCAAACTACTAAGGTATTTAAACAAAATTTTGAATAAAGTGATCAATTGTTTATTGTCACTTTAAATGGCAGGGCCACTTAGACTATAGCATTACCTTCACTATCTCAAATACCACTCCCACCAAAGACTCCATGGAGGTGACCTAGAATCAATCTATAGAAATTTTAGTTTAAATGGCCAATAAAATTTTGGCTCCATTTGGCAACACAAAGTTGATTCAAAGGCAGATTCATCGCCACAAGCCTCAATTCTAAAAAGTTAGATCTCATGTAAAGAATAGTAGTTGAACTGACAATGGAAGGATGAAATTTCATTAAGTCAACATCTCAAGAAACAAGGAAATAAGGTGATATGTGTTGTTTTAAATCTTTGTCGTTCCTCTATTTCCATATGGATCACATCTTTGTGTGAAGACACAAGATCACAAAAGTTACTCAAACATCTCTCTCCATGCAAAGAAGAACGCCTGAATTCATGCAAAATAATAATCAACCTCCTCTATTTCCCATGAAAGATAAAGTACAAGACATGCCACCTACAAGAGCTCACTCAAGGGACCCATGTTCTCTCTCTTCCATGCAAGACAAATTACAAAACATGCCAGCTACAAGATCTCACTCAAACGACCCATGTCCAACTGTATCAAAAATACATGTGGTTCAGAAAAATTCTTTCATGCACGTTCCTCGTATCAAGAAGAAGAGATATTCACCAACTAGGCACTTACCTAAAAATACTCAATCAAGATCACACAATCTAGACCACATAAACAAGGGTCAAGAATAATTAAAATTTAAATTCTTACATAAATTCTCTAGACTCTGATGGAAAGAAACCTAGACCTTATCCAAAGATTTTGAAATGCATCCTTATTTCATTGTAGAACATAGGAAAGAAATTTGTGTATCTTGTATGTTTCTCTCATTAATAAATCATGTTTGATAGTTACAAGTTTAATTTGAGGTGTTTTAAATTTGAAAGGTTTTCACATGGTATCAAAATCGACAGTCTGATCCAAGGAAAAGTCATTCAATTCTGAAAAAGAAGGAAACCTCACATCCATCTTGCATACATACGTCCTCTCCTTCTTCCTCTCATTCATCATCATTCTCTTTGTTCACTATTTTCTCGTCTCGAACACCATAAACAACTCCATCTTTTCTTCTAATTCATCTGGACCTCCCATTTCTGTAAATTCATTACAACACTCATTTTTGTTAAACTATCTTCCAAAAATTATTACTGTGGAGAAGTCAATGGATTCAAGTCTTATGGTCACAACCAGACACTTACCTAAAAACTCCCACTCGAGATCACACAATTTAGATTCTATAAGCAAGTGTCAAGAATAATTCAAATTCAATGTCTTACCTATCTTGCCTAGACTCAAGAGGAAAGACATCTAAACCTTATAAAAAACTTTTTAAAAGCTTCCTTATTTTACTATAGAACATTGGAAAGAGAGTTGTATATATCTTGTATGTTTATCTCAATCAGTCAAGCTTGATAATTACATTTTTAATTTGAGAAGGTGTTTTCATTTTGAAAAAAAAAATCATACTTTGCCAAAAAAAAGGGCATATCAAAGATGCCACATTCCATTATTAGAAAAGGATTGACAAAACATTCAAAAGCTCATTTTCAAAAAAACATAATACAAACCTACTATCCTTGGCATTCAAAAATCTTGTCGCATGCTAACAAAGAAAAATCCAAGCAATTCAAGAGAGCTCAAATATGCTTTGTGGACTCTATAGCTTAATGTCATCACACACAAGCTTCTGATAACTTTAAGCTACATCCATTTTTTATATGGTACAAGAGGCAATTTATCCTTCAAAGTTACCCATAAAATCTACTAAATCCCAGAGTAACATTTATTTTTTAAGTCACTCAAAAATAGTCCAAGGTGCCTTACAACTCTGTGCATGAGTAAATCATATTTTTTTTTATCAAATTAACAAAAAATGGCCTATCAATTCAAATCTACTAATTCATCTATCAGGGTAGGGATATTTAGTCATCTCCACATTCTAAATTATTTCAACAATACATGATAGCCGAATGCGAATTTTATAAACCGTGTAGATAGATCAAGAAGAAAATTAATGTATTAAGTATATGGTGGTTGAGACTCATTTGGTAGGTGATAGCAAATAACAATACTATTTCCATTTTCAATCTTATGAAAGAGTCCTAAAAGCAAGTAAATAACAATATTGGTTACTTTTCTATAGATGATGTTGAAAGCTTTAGTGGAGCAAACATGCAAAGTTCATACCTAGAGGCATATACATGTTTCTCATAACAACTGGCAAGAGCTCTTCCGGCTGAGTTAGTATGTATTCTCCTTTCACAGTTGAAATCAAACAAATTGTGCCACCTCCACACATTTTCCCAAATGATCTAAATGAATGCCTAGCTGATCCTTTTACCAAAAATCTATTGTGACCAACCCTTCATCCTATTCATAACCTATTTTAATGGAAAATAAAAACATACAAAGCTACCTAAAATATTCCCCTTTAGATCTAATAAACTTGGTATATGCTAAAGCTAGTTGTGAACACATTCATATCTTAAGAACAACTAAGAAGAGGATTTAATGGCTTAAGTTTCATGTTATCATTAAAAGGAAACAAAAAATAGATCATAACGTGATTATCAAAACAATAATTCACTTAAAATTAAAGTTTGTCATGATCATGTAGGCCAAATTCAAGCTAAACCTCTTCTTAGCTTATAATTGGCTATGAACTTAAAGTTTCTTTCTTGTCTCAATGACAAGATTTATTCCAAATTTTATCGTCAAATTATGATATCAATCATAAGGAAATAGAAAATTATGTTTTTGCTACACACTACTATTTTTTATTTTAGAACCTCTAGCCTGAATATGATTCTATTGATGTAAATAGAAAATGAACGTGTTTTTAAAATTCTTCTCTAAGGAAAATGATTATGACTAGCATAATGTTAAGACCAAATAAAAAATAGTAGTGTGTAGCAAAAACATAAAAAGGTTAGGAATAAAAATACTATAAAATGTCACTCAATGCAGTTTCAACAAATGAAAATCTTATTCATCATGTTTCTCTATTATTCCATTGATATTTTCAATGTGGACATCATTTTTTATCAATAAATGGATAAACAAGTGTAAAACCTCATAGATTTATGACGCCAATGTGGACTTTGAAGATCGGTTTACTATTGGATTAAGAACAACAAATGTGTGCAAGTTGTACACCAACTTTGTTATAGCTCTATTGAGAACAATGAATGTGTGTAAGTTGTACACCAGCTTCATTATAGCTCTATGTTCTCGAGAAAGGAGACAATATAGCTCCATGTTGAGAACTAAACAATATATAGTTTCATGTTCCCCATATCTCCTACTGTCTGCAAAATGTTGTGGAATCAATCCTAGTATTTTGCATAAGTATGATGGTACTAATAGGAAGTAAACAATCACTCTCAATAGTTGTGCCAATAAGAATTTTATTTTCAAGTGAATTTTTTTGTGAATGTTCTATGGCCAATTTTGAGTTATAAGTCTTTGTACCTTGTTTCAATATGAAGATTTTTCAAAATCTATTATTACATTAACACACAGAAGTTACAATTTTCCTCATCTTTTCAAACTTATGCATTAGCTTGCATTATTTTGCATTGATTTGTCTGACTAATGATTTTTAAACTTATCCTTTTCTTTTTCTCACTAAGAGATGGTTTCACTTAAATATATGTTTTACAAAACTTTCCGGTATCCGTTGGCATGAGGAGCTTTTCTTGTAGACCATTTACTAGCTTTGAACTATTAAATATGTCATAATAGATTTCATTTTACAGGAATCCTTATTTGATATTGACCTCTTTCACATAATAGAATAGTAAGTAGTAAGCTTCTTATTTATTTTAATGAACTAAAATGCCAAAATACTTTTATTAACAATCAGAATGAAGAAATTTTATATGAAATTTTTCAAATTGTTTCTAATTCTTATATATTAAATTTTACAAGGAAAGGATCATTGAATACCATTTATTTATTTTTAAAGGGCCTTAAAGTTTCATTAAAGTGTCATTATTGCATAAATATGTTTATCTTAACTTTTAAAAATAAAATAAAAATACAACTAAAATCTAAATTTTTAATTTTAATGCCAATCTAAGATTTTAAGAACATGTTTCCTTCTCTCTTTATAAATATGAGGAATTCATGCAAACCAGATATAAAGGTATCGCATATGTCACTCTTCTAGGCCACATGGATTTATCTTAGTTCATATCTATTAATTAGACATAAGTTTAAGGAACAATTCAACTATATTGATAGTTATAACCTCTCTTTTATCAAGTTGAAATCCAAGTATTGTCATAAACACCATAGATAGTTAAGAACATCTCTTAAGTATTCAAAAGAATGCTTTGGTTTCTATGCTTTTAGGCATGTGACAAAGATAACTTTAGACCTTCTCAAATTGTAAGAGAAGTTACAAAGTTATTTGTGGCTTATGTATTACCTTGGTTCCACAAATAAACAATAATTCATAATGATGATTATGCTATTTATAAGACACAAATTTTCAGCCAAAGTTCTCCTCGAATATCTTTTAGCTAAATTTTGTGATACCTCTTCCCTACAACTTTTATAATTTTCAGAAAATGTAATCGTGATTATGATTTCCTCAAATCAACAACACCAATGGGCTTGCAAGATGATGGTTCCAGGTACAAATGATAGACTAAAAACAATAACCATCATTTCGTAATATACTGAGCCATTTTTTTATGTGAATGAGTTACCTAAATTTGTTACTCTATCTTGCAGGCAAGAACATCCAAATGAAGAAGACCTTATGAGCCAACTTACCAAAGCTGCAACATTTCAACGAGAAAAGATAAAACTTATAGAAAAACACTTTCAAAGAATGAAGGAACTGCAAAGGAAGCAATATGAAGAAGAATTGGAATCCGAGATTCAACATAATGAACATCTAGATGAACTCATGGCCAAGTTCAAGCGAAATGTTCTTTAATCAGTTGCACCTTCTAGTAGTTCTTAAAGGTGAGTCATGCAACTTGCAACTTTTGCTATGGTTGACTCATGCTTTCAACTTTTGACAAGGTTATAAGAAATTACCTCCCCTAGGGTCATGTTATGTTAATAAGATTGCTGTTAAGATCATTTAACAATCTAAATAGAGTTTCAAGAATTTAGCATAAGCGAATGGTGTATTATATAAAGAGTTTTTTCTCATTTTGAGTCCATTTAACCATGAAATTGCTATGAAATAAAAGAAAAACTCTTAGAAAAGGATAAAATGTATGTAAAAATAATTTCCTATGAGTTTTATGGTCTATATATGCAATTTTTATAAAGAATTCACCATACTACCTAATACTTTTACTTAAAAAATATGAAGTATTAAATTAACCTCTATTTCTTCATTATGGAGACCCAACAAATCATAAGTACTCTCTATATCATACACCTAAAAAGAATCTCAATATTGCTCACACATTTGTTGGTGGTTGATTTTGAACAAGAGTCTAATTGTAAAGGCTTTGTTTTCTTCCATGTCTTGGCAGGTGAGGTCTTATCTAATATAGCATCTTAATAATGAGTGTACTAATGAATTTGTATTATCTTAAGTATAATTTTCATAATATCAAGGGAGTGGGTTGGCTAATGGCCTAGGCTCCTCAAGGCAAAGGAGTCTCTAGCAACTTAATTTAACATAGGTCGTGATGTTCAGGGATTGGTAGAAGAGAATGTTACACCCTTGTTTTCTCTCCCCAACCTTGGACAATTTTACCTCTTTTAGGTGGTGTATTCATAGGCCTACTATAGAATTTGTGTTGCCTCAAGTACATGTTCTCATAAATTTCCTTTGTGGACTAGTCATGTATGTGTCATGTTGACTCGCTTTTCACCATTAAGGGAGTTGGCAAGCTTGTGGCCTTGACTCCTCAAGCCATGTATAGGCACTAAATGGTGGTCTTTGCTATCTTTGTGGTTGTATCCTAGAATGAGATTCAATATAGTCTATAGAATATAAATAAAGTTAAAAATCAAGAGAGATGACACTTAAAGGGCTACTAATATTAATCTATTGGTGTGATATGGAAGTCAAACAATACTTTATCTATATGTGTATCAATTTTGTCAATAGATGCCAGATGAAGAGCCCCACAATTTCAAATGGACAGGAATAGGGACAAAGGAGTTATTGTTGTATTTCGACCATTTTATTGTATTTGTACTATATAATATCAAAATTATTTTTTAGGCTCTCTACATTTCATTAAATCCTAAATTTACTTATTAGAGGTAAAGTATCCATATATATCATCAGTCGATAATAATTAATTTATATTTTTACATTAGCGTGAGACAAGGGATGAGCATGGGTAGAGGAAATAAATCGTTGGGTTTCAGGACGAGGATGGGGCAAGGATTAGAAAACTAGATGGAGACGAGATGGGGATGGGTTGGAGATATGGTGATGGAGAGGAACAAGGCGAGAAATGGGGTTTCGAGACGGGGTTTGGTTAGGAGTCGAGGTTTCAGGGATGGGATTTTTCATGTTTTTTTTTTTGGGTCATGTTTTGGGTTCATGGTTTGGGTTTAAAAAAACTAGACCATGACTCAACTCGTGCCCACCCCTACATGAGGCCTAGAAAACTAGTAAAGTTACCCCATTACTATTCTCAACCCTAAATGTTGTTGAAATAAAACCATATGAACATACCTTGTAATCTTCAACCACCATTTATACTCTACAATGGAGTGACGACAATCTATGCCAAAAGTTATGCTTTCTAACTCATCCTTACACTTTTTTGGTCTTATCAACTTACAATCTTCTACCAAGTTATGATTGGTATGTGCAAATCTAGTACTAAACAGTAGATTATAAAGGGTTCTAAATTTATATTAATTTTATGCAAGTGGAAAGACTTCCATGGTAAAAAATTGAGCATACTATTATTGTTGCCATGCATATATAGCTTATAACAAGCATCCAAACCGAATTATTAACTCCTATTATTCCACAGTCAGATCTAGAGCCTTCCATTTCTGCAGCTACAGTTCACAGATAAGTAAGGACAATTCGTCCTCCACAGCTTTTCTCACCTACTTTGAATTATATTTTGTTGACATATGGTGGAGAACTGTAGAGTTACGAAGAAATCTTGAAAGATGAATATTCTAGCAAGTGGGAGCTGGGCATGAAGGATGAGATGGATTCCCTATTAGGGGATCAGACATGGGAGTTGACAAAACTTCCACAAGGGAAGAACCGTATTGATATGTTGACAAAGGGTGTTACTCTTGAGAAACTGAAGTTGTGCGCAACTTCAGTTGGTCTTCTAGTATGATGACAGGGGCAGTGGGTTACAGAGGTGGAGGATATCATGTTTGAGGAAGAGGGTGATGCAGTTGGTGTACCAGTCTCCAAGTGGGAGAATTGTTGAGGACTGTGGAGCCTAGTGCACTGCACATGACTCTGTTGCCAAAAAAGAGGCGGTGTGCGAACAAAGTCCCTCGATAGGAAGACTTCGTCTATGTTGCCAAAACAGAGACGTTGCGCGTTGAGAGTCTCTCGGGAGAAAACTGCGACTCTGTTGGCGAAATAAAAACCCTCAGGGTTTCCAAACAAGGTCAGGGCAAAAAATAGAGAGCGACAGAGGAGCTCTCGGCAAAAATAGAGAGGGGTTTTTTGAGAGACCTTCAGGCAATGCCGTGGTCAGGAGAAAGAGTACTCAGAGGCTCGATGCCACTGCCGTCACCGCTGTCGGAGCTGTAGTACGATGCAGTTGTCGATGTTGTATAGCGGGACTTTGACTCTATTTCTAAAACATAAAAAGAGTCTCTCGACATAAAGAGAGACTCAAGAAGAACGATGATATTGTTGTCGTCGTTGTCGAAGTGACTGTTCGTTGCCGTTGCTGTTGTCGTCACCATTACCACTGCTGCTATTTGACACTGCTGTCGAAAGAACAGAGTCTGGGACTTATCAGAACAAAGAGGTTTACGGAACTCCTTCGGGATTTCGTATAGGTGCCTGTGTGTACGCCAAGAAGATGAAGCGGGGAGAAGTTTTGGTCTCGCCGAAACCCGTTGAGACGAAATAGAGAGAAGACTCTCTCGGGTTGTATTTTTGGTGTGAGAAATAGACTGTATTGTGATTCTTCAATTTATCTATAAAACCTTCTACATCTCCCGTGGACGTAGGCAATTTTCAGAACCATGTAAAATATTGTGCCGTGCATGATTACTTGTTACTTGTCTTGTTGTCATCGACGATTTTTCCCTAACAGTCTTCGGGCTCGCTAACCTCCATTAAAAAAATATTAGAGTAGTAGGTCGATCCCCAAGATGCAAGAATAGAGCAAGATCCGACAACAAAGATGGAAAACGTGGACTAAAGGAATATGGTATGATCCGGCAATGCTACAAGGAAAAAGAGAGCAAGTCCTAACTCAGTTATATATAAACCGAAGAGGCCACCTATTCTAGTCTAATTTGGAATCCTTGCTTCCCTAGAGTTTCCTTTTACGTAATACTTGCTAAACATGGAGCTCTACTTTCCTTCCTTGATATTTCGCTGACTGGAGATTTCACAGTGGATAGTTTTTAAGTCATGGTGTAGTTCTAGCGCCAGTATATTGAATTTTGTCATCTATAGATGCACCTTGTTGTGCTATGGAGAAAAAGTAAAAGGATCGATTGAAAAAAGTTTAGATTTATGCAATTGAAACATAAATCTAAATAACTAAAATTATATTTTAATCTTCAACATTTAAAAGAAGAAGTTCATTAATTATTACTTTGAATTTTTGTAGCTTTAATTTTTTTATTTAATTATTAATAGATTAATTAAATATTACTTTATAGGTGGGGTACCATTGCACAAAAGTAAAATTTTCTCACAAAAATTATAGAAAATGAATTGATCAAAATTTGAATTTTAAGTGGTTTTAAGAATTTCTCACTCAATATGCCCTACATGAAGGTTGTTGTTGTCCATTCTAATTACACCCAATTACCAACTCATGTAATAAGAAGTATTTTGTGGAAAATTATTATTATTATTATTATATTTCAAGGTCAGTACCCAAATATTGGATTTAAAATTTTAATTTACCTGAATAATGACTTTTTAAACTTATTTCCCAAATTATTTGATTTCAACCTTTGGAATCCTCATACAATCCGTCAACTTCCCACGTTAGTAAAGCTTGTCCATATAGCACCATGCCAGCCCATCCTTTAAGACCTAAAATTCTTCCTTTCCCCATTTTAGTTTTATTTTGATTTTGTGAGTTTTCTCTATTATAAATAGAGAAACAATGTACTCATTATACAATCAATTAATTGTTTTCTCTCTTAATATTTTAAGAATCAATTCCTATGCCTAATATTTGTAATGACTCAAATAAAACAAATATCAAATAAAACATAGTATAAAAATAAGATATCCAATTATAACTTCATAACATGAACTAAAAGCATGGTTCTCCTCATTTGTGCTAATGTAACTCATGACATTACCAGAGGATTTCTTAAAGAACAACAAATTGAATAACAAAAAATGTGTCAGTACTTTATAAACTTGAGTCTAATAAGTTAATTTTATAAAAAAGAAAAAGAACATGAGATGAAGAGCAGATATGAAGGAGTCATATATGACCAACCAAGAGAAAATGTTATAACTTTGCTAATGAATGAGTCATATATGTCAGTGCTTTGTCATAGAAGAAGTTGATCATCAAAGAGCTGATATGGAGAGTGACAATGGGTATAACCAAGAGAGATTGCCAAGTAGTTTATGAATAGGATTGTTGAAAATCAATAAACATGGGTAGAGAAGAAGGAGTTTCAATGCTTTCATTAAAGCACTTTCTTCATTAGTAAAAAAAAAAGGGAGATATGTATTATCATGGGAAACAAGTCAAGAAACTTAAAAAACAACACTGGACATTGCAAATTGAATGGAAGGCAATGGGAAAAGTTTGTCCAAGCTGGCATTTTCTTGGTAATATGGAGAAGTGGTTGTAGAGAATATGATATGAGGATTTAGGAGAGGATAGAAGAGAATATGGAAGAACTTAGTTTTGGAAGATCACAAACTTAGGGTCTCTTAATAATATGACCATATTTACTAAGTACATATTAATAGAATTTGAATGATCAAAATATAACTGTCCTTAACTCTTCTCTTTATTTTTCTCACTTCTATGTTATATAACCGAAACACCCTAATTAACATAACTTAAACCTACCTCAGAACTCTTATTACAACTATGCCACACCACTATCACTAATCCCACATGGTAATAGAATTTGAATGATCAAAATATAATTGGCTAAGCTATAAATCAAAGATACGGCGAAGGCTAACTATGCCTCCATGTCACCCTACCAACATAATCTATTCCCTCCCTCATAGGGTGAATCCATAAGGTTGTGTTTGGAACATAGAAAGTATAGAGAAAAGAAAAAGAAGAGAAGCGAAAGAGAAAGAGAAAATAAAAGAAGTTTTCCTACTATCTTTTTAAGAAAAAAATGTTAGTAGAAGCATTACTATTCCCATTGATAACTAATTGTTAGTAGAAGCATTACTATTCCCCTAGTTGATTCCCCCTTTAGATCTAATTGCATTAAAATATTTTAAAACTAATTATGAACATATAAACACCAAAAAATAACTTAATACGAGGATTTAATGCCTCAAGAATCATCTTATCATAAATATGAAATAGACAATAATCTAATTGTGAAAAGATGCACCCATTAAACAAAGTTTATTGTGACCATATTGAGTTGAAACCACTCCTTATCACCTCATTTGTCATGGACATAAAGCTTCTTTGTGCCTCCATGATGAGATTTCTCCCAAATCTTGTCTTTTAAATCTTGACATAGTCGTGCTCCTCACATTTTACTTCCAATAAGAACTTATTACGCTTAACTTTTGTGATTTTACTAGAACTCATATGCAAATTTTGGTTTACTTCCTTTTGGCCACAACTATGCTTGCCTCTTTTTATCTTTTAATTATTTTTTATTTGAACATAATCTTCTCTTCCCTCAAGCACTTTTAAATTGTTTTGGATTTCCTTAATTTGGTCCACTTACCCAAGGATGCCTATATCACCAAGACATATAACATATCCAATGGGACTTATTGGATATATGGTATCGTAGAGCCCTGAAAGATGATACATGTCTTATAAAGTGCAACACATGGTGCAGACAGTATGTATCAGATCGAATATTATTCGATATGTTAGATGATACCAATACATACTCGATCTTACCCACTATGTCAATTTTTTGTTGTTTCCTTTTTGTAGCATCATATCTTTGCTAAAAAAACACATTTCCCATACTTATGGTATTCTTGTTTGACGTTAGTTACACAAAATAATTGTGCATCAATTAGAAAGGAAAAATATTATTTTGTAGCTGCTCTTTCCAACCTTATCCAATTTTCACATCAACAAAGTTGTTTAAGGCACAAGAAATGGAAAATAGCCATAAAGCTGAAAATTAGTATCTTCAAACAAAATTATCCAGATGACATTTCTTCATAAATTGTTACATAAACCATTTTTATGTTGTTCTTATTTTTAATTTCTTATTTTATTATTATGTTAGATCCTAATACTTTAATTGTTGAATCTTAAGATTTCCAGAATCAAGTAGCAATTCTTGAACTTCTTGCTAAATTTTTTCCTTTGGTTTAAATTTATGGAAACATTTGTAACTGTTAGAAAAAAAATATAGAAAAAATACAAATACAAAAGTCTTTATCCACATAGAGATATTTTTGTCTTGAATGCCATCTATTCCAAATAATGAAATGAAAAAAATTGAAAAGCTCCTTATTTCTCCTACAATAGGTATCATTGAATATCAAAGCATTGTTCCACATGAACTGGGGTAGAGACTAATCATAGGTGGTAGTTGTGATTGGCATTTGTAGAGCCTTTGAAACAAAAAGCAATGATTAATCTCGTTAACGGGATTCATTCATAATTAATCCCTAAGTGAACAAATGGACAAATTATTTCCTTCTAATGCAATCGATATATGTATAATTTTTTTGTCCAAAAAAAAGCTTTTGAATATCTTTTTGCAATTTTTTTGTCCAAAAAATAGATTGACTAACACAATACTTTTTTTGTTATTTCAGGTCACAAACAACAATGCATAACAAACAGAAGGTCACTCAATGGACTTTCAGCATAAAAGAACCTTCACTGAGAAGAAAGATAGTATTAGCAAGCTACCAGAAAATATTATTCACCATATACTCTCTTTTCTTCCATTGAAGTAAGGAGTTGGAGAACTTGTGCTTGATTTGAGTGGAAATGTAAGGCACTCTGACTCGACAAATGATGATGATATCAGGTGGGGGATGAATAAATTCAGAATGCCAAACTCTTTGTTCGCTTGTCTATCAATATCATCTCTCGACTTAACTTGGTGCATACTAGAGTCTCCACATGATTTCAAGAGTTTCGAAACCTTAAGAAGTGTTGCTCTCTATGATGTGACAATTAATGGTGTTCAATTAAGTGAGATAATTCGTAGGTCCCCTCTTCTTGAGGACTTAACTATGAGTTATTGTGACTCCCTGATGTCAGTAAAGATTGATCATCTTCAATTTAAGATATTAACATTGGAGTCATGTTTCGATTTTGAAGAGATGGAGATAAGAACGCCAAACCTAAAGAATCTTCAGCACAAGGGTCAAGTTTGTGACAAGCCTATTTTCAATGATGTCTCCTCCATAATGAAGCTACCCTACTGCTCACCCCCGATGAGCTTAACTACGAGTTGCATCTCTGGCAGAATTTCTTGATGAAGCTTTCACATTTAAGCTCCCTAGAAGTTAAACTCACAAGTACTCATCCGGTACGTTTCCATTTGCCCATTTCTGTTTTTGTAAAAATACATATTCTGGTTTGGTCAACCTGACTAGTTCTTTGTCTATGATGCTTCTTGCTGAAGGGTCATGTGGATGATGTTCTTTTACATATTTGGAGTTGATCAAGCTAAGATGTCTAAGTTTTTCAGTTACACCCTTTTGTCCTTTTCTCCTTCAGAAAAAAAGATCTACATACAGGTGAACTTTTATAAATGTCCTAGTCATGTAATCATATAATTTTCTCCTATTTTTTGACTTCTTGTTTCCACTAGCATGACATAAGAGGAGATAAATTTGGTTGTTTTCTTAAGAGGAACCCCTCATTGGCTGCTTGCTCAATTTATCACTTTTTCTCAACCGAACACGAGTCATACCCGTGATACAGAAGTAGTCAATGGAGTCATCATTTTTCATCCGTTTATCAGATATCTAGATACAACGATATAACTGAATGTCATGTCACAAAGATGACTTATGGTGCATTAGTCATGCAAATGTTTTACATTTTGAGGCAGCTAGAGCCCTCTTGAAGTTTTTTTCTAGTGCCAACATATAGGAATCTGACCCTTTAGTATTTAACGAAGGAGAAAATTTTTCTCAAAAATGGGATAGTGAAAATTTTTGCTTCGTCACTCTTGCCTGATTGTGTGCATATGGCAAGTTGCAACTCTGTTGTATGGTGACTACAATGATTATGTTGTTAAATCCTCTTGAAGTTAACTATTTTTTTAAGTATGCATTGCACTTTTCTTATATTCCCAGGTCCTCCAAGAACATGAAAAATAGCAATTGTCATTGGTCAAACTACTGAAGCACGGGCACTTATCTTCTAAAGGTGAAATGCATTCCTTGGACTTCTATTAAGTTCAGTTCACTTGTTTTGCTATTTTTTTGTGGATGTGGGATCACTTCCTTTTGTTGAGTTCGATTGAATTGAGAAAGTATAGATCTTCACATTTTGTTTTGAACATGCTTTTATCGCTGGTTTCAATGAGGGGAAATAGTTGAGCAGATTTTGCTTCTCCTTGTTTCAGATCTCTACTGAAAACAGAATTTGAATCTGCGTTGTCTCGTGTCTTTAAATCTGACTTATGTATTAAATTTTGGTTAAATCAGACTTTGTCCTCTCAAATCAAGGAGATAACGAGGAAGGGAAGATGCCATGCTGAGTTGACTTGATTATTCTTTCTCTCTCACAGTAGAAAAGATTTTGTAGCTTTCTAGTGTGTTTGTTGCTCTACTGGTCATCATGAAGAAGAAAATGCATCAGAGATTACGAGGAAACAAGCTCATAATTCTATTCATCGGGTGAATGACATAGAATAGAATTTCATGGCGGGGAACAAAAAATTTAGGATCATTATTAGGTTCTTTGTTTAAGTTTTTATCAGTAATTTTAGTATTTATTATTCAATCATTTTTAGCATCAGGATCTTTTTTAGGTGTTTGTCAGCAATTTATGTATTTATTACTCAACCAATTTTGTTTTGAATCTACTTGTGTTGTGACACACTTGTCTGTTTTTAATAAAAAGAGACATTTTTTTCCATTAAAGTCCACTATTTTAAGATTTGGTTATTTTTTAAAACCAGAAGTTTTCATTTTCTCCAACGACAAGTAAAACAAGTTGGTGAGGCACATAGATCCAAGTTAGATTTTAATCATTTGAAGAAAAAAAAAGGTTAGAATTTCAACAAAGGGTTATCTATGTATTTATATGATTTCATGATTTTTAATATTATATTTATTTAATAACTTACAAAGAAATTAAATATTATAAAAGTAACATTTAATTATGGGGGTATTTTGGTACTTTTATGATAATTTTTTATTTGATATATTTAATTTAATATAAAACTTTAGTTTAATTTTTTTATATTAATTAAGTAAGATATAAACTATTTAACTTAAAAGTATTTTATTAGTAAATTATTTTTGTACTTTCCATTATATTTTTAAAGAGCATTCTAACACACAAAATTATTTTCTAGTGTACTTTCTCTTGAGCACATTAACACAAAAGAGTGCATTCTTTAAAGAACCCTAGATTTCGCCTTCTCTCTCTCTTTCCCTAAGGCCCTGTTTGGAACCCATAAAACAAAAGAAAAGAAAATAAAAGGAGAGAGAAAATTATTTTATGTTGTTTGGCAGCAAGGAATCTATTGAAGAGAAGATATGGAAGCCTCTTACATGACTCTCACAATAAGTAGTCTTACAAAGCCAAAATTTATTATGAAGGATGTCTCATAGAAGATTTTTAGTTTAAGGGTGTTTTAGTTATATTAGTCTTCTATTTTGGTTGATTTATTTAATTAAGCTATTAGTTATATTAGTCTTCTATTTTTGTTGATTTATTTAATTAAGCTAGGACTTATCTTTAAGTGTTAGAGTTTGGCTGTAATTGGGACAAGGGTAGTTTAATTGTAATTGGACTCTACTACTTTCCTCTATTATAAATAGGGGTTCTTGTACTCTGATTACAACAAGTCCATGAAGTTTTTCTCTTTTCCATAACATCAACATAATCATTGAGGGAAAAGAAATTTCACTTTCTCTCTTAATTAATATATTTTCTCTCACAAAATGATATAATTTGGGGAAGAAAAAAAAAATCTTAATCATCAATATTTTAAAATATTAGTAAGTTTCTTTTCTTTTTCATTTTCCATATGCATCCAAACAAGAGAAAGTATATTTCTCTTCCCTTTTCTCTTTCATTTTTCATGGGTATCCAAACAAAAGAAAAAACTTCTTTTCTTTTCTTTTCTTTTTTCTTTCTCTTTCTCTTTCTCTTTCTCTTTCTCTTTTTTTTCTTTTCTTTTCTCTCCACTTTATGTGTTCCAAACACAGTCTATAGGTTTGTTTGGAAGCAGCAAAGAAAATAAGAGAGAAAAACACTTTTTCTCTTAGTTGATAAATTTTCTCTCACAAAATGATGGAATTTGGGGAGAGAAAAAACGAAATAGAAACTTGAGAGAATTTTAATAATCAAAATTTTAAAATATTGCTAATTTTCTTTTCTTTTTTCATTTTTCATGTGCATCAAAACAAGAGAAACCACATTTCTCTTTCATTTTCTCTCTGATTTTACATGGGCATCCAAACAAGAGAAAAAAATATTTTTATTTTCTTTTATTTTCTGTTTGTCTTTCTCTTTTTTTCCTTTTTTTTCTTTCCACTTTATAGTGTTCCAAATACAGCCTAAGTGATTTGCTTTGGCAATTAATTGTAATAGTCCCACGCAAGTGAGGAGCCATAAAACTATAAACAAGTACTTATTAAAGAGAATGTTATAATATCCTCATCAGTTTAATTTAGAGTTTGAGCTAGAGAAACAGAAAGAATAATCACATGAACTTTATAAATAATTTAGACATATTCGATTTGCATTCTACGCAATCAAACTGTATGCGCCTTCAGATTCATAAGCTATATAAATAGAGAAAATAATCACGGTTTACATTTCTTCGATCCAGTTATCACAGGCAGAGACACCTGATTAACCATTTCTCCGGTGCTGAGAGCCTTTTTCACTTGGTCGCCAAAACTTCTGCAAACAAAAACAGATGGGATAGTTATATTTAGTTATATTGTGCACATATTTGGCCGATTCTTCAGTGTTATCCGCAATGAAAACAGCTGATGCTCCCACCTTCTGAGCACTCCAGACTTTCAGTGCAAAGTAGCAATCTGTAAGATCATAAACAAGAATAAGAACAATTATGAAGAAGATGAGGAGAATTCAATAAAAAAAATACTCAAGTGAAGCACCTGTATACTTTCTGCGACGGCCCAGGTCTTTCCCCAGAAGGAGATGCCAAAAATGATCAAAGTCTTCACAACCATATTGATTATCGTTCGCCTGGGCAGTGTCGTGATTCCCCTTCATACTTTCTGGGGGAGGTCACTCTTTAAGCTGGTTCCCGGCGCCGGAAACAAGAACAAGCATAGGAAGACAAGAAAGTAGCGCCAAATCTCACAACTACCTCAAGGAGGAAATAGATATTGATTACACAGGTGGATGATTGATGTGACAATAGTGGTCATTTCACATTTTTAAATCCCTTTACTGTATACCGTTGACTTATACTTTATATCTTGGGATCAAATCATTTTGGATAAGCCTTCATTTTATATCTCTGTCGTTTCTTTGAAGATCCAAAATCAATATGATTTTATGTTATCTCTCGGATTTTCACTTAACTCTCGTTTTGTTTAAGAGGCTGAGGTGGTGGGAGGAAGGGTTGCGATCTTAGTGAACTCCTATTTCCTCTCTCGTTCCTTTGGTATATAGATAGATCTAGATATATAAATAAATATAAATATAGATGAGGTGAGCCTGGCACATGTAAAATACCTCAGATAGGAAGTAGCGCATCATCTCTTCAATGCAACAAACAAACCTGTTGAGGGGACAAGTTATGGAATAAATATTAATCCCAGAGAAGATTCATTACTACACACTAAAAACGTGTCTTTACAATTTTATTGAGAATTAGGAGAGTTACAAAATATTGATTTCGTATCAAGATTGTTTTTTCTTTTATCCATCGATATATTCACTCAACTTTACCTGATGCATAAAGGAGCCTCATTACATTTTCAAGGGTCTCAAATCCCTAAAAAATGAAAGCAGTGAAGATTGATCATCTTTGGATGAAAAGATGGAGATAAGTAAGCCGAACCTGAAGAGTCTTGTGTACAAGGGCCAAGTTTGTGACAAGCCCACTTTCAACGACATCCCCTCCCTATATGAAGCTACCGAGACGTACACCCTTGACTTTGACTTCTACTTCACTATGCAGGGATGTAGTCCACTTGAACTCAAGTTTTTGCCCAGAAAATAGATTGACTAACATAATATTTTTTTTTATATTTCAGATCACAAATAGCAGTGCATAACAAACAAAAAGTAGGTCAATGGATTTTCAGCATAAGAGAACCATCACTGAGAAGACTGACAATATCTTCAAGCTACCAGAAAATATTATTCACCACATACTCTCTTTTCTTCCATTGAAGTGTGCAGTGATGACATCAATTCAATCTAGGCAATGGATAAACATGTGGAAACCCCTATGGATTTATAACACTATTATAGACTTGACGAGGGTAGAGTTTCTAAAAAGCCAATTTTCAAGGATCCCCACCTTGAATGAAGTTACCAAGGTGTTCATCCTTGACCTCGACTTCTTCTTTGATCTATCCAAGGATGTAGACAACTTGAAGTCAAAATTTTCAAATTGAATGCTCAACCCATTCAGCTACTACCTTGAACCATCACGTTTGTCAAATCGAATGCAAAACCCAACCAGTTCAGCATCTAGACCGGTTGGGTTGAGCATTTCAATTTGAAAAACTGGATAGTTCAACTTGTCAATATCTCAGGTAATGGCGGAGCTCTAGTAAAGTTCTTGTTAGGACTCCATAGTGTTTACCTGTGATAAGCAAGAAAACGAACTTAAATGGAATTCAGATGATTTAAGAAAGCACCATTAAAGAAAAAAACAAAGAAAGATTCAAATAGAAATGGAGGGAGCATCAGAATTGCACATTGTAAATAGATGAACCAATGAGAAAAGGCTTACAAATTGATCGATTGCAGTATAGCAATGTTGTTCCACATCTTTGCAGCAATTCTTTAAGAAAATACAAAAAAAGAAGAAGAAGAAGATGAAAGGAAAGACAAAACACTCTTGATTATTTTTCCCTACTCTCATTGCTCTTAAGTCTCTCCTGCTTTATATAACTCATGGTTACGCATTTTTGACCATAGCAAACAATGCAGTCATTGAATGCGCTCGTAAAATTTGGTGTAACGAACCTGAAAATTAGTTGTTACTTGTAAGACACCAGGAAATTGGTTGTCATGAACATGACGACGGGGCGTGACAGATGTTGTTGATTCAACAACCATTTTAGGAAGGAAGCAGAAATTTAATGGCATAGAAGCGAACCTGACCCTTCGGTCCTATCGTTATTGGACCGGGTAAGATTAGGTATGGTTCAATGCTTACAAAGTGATGTGAAAAAACTCAGTTATAGCAGTTAATCAAACTGCCGATTTATATCTAATGAGACAATCAAGTGCACTATCGTGCATTGCATCTCCCATTTCCATTCGATCACAACTATGATGGCTTTTTCTATTTCTTTATAAAAATAAATATGACCAATTGTGGTCTGAATGATAGGTTCCCGAGGATTATTATAAATTAATTAATCAAGTTATAGTATTCTATTGTTATATGATAAGTTATAGCTTACATAAATATTACGTTTGTGGTTTTAGAATCCTATTAATGATGAATTAATAATAACCCAAGTCTTTAATTTATTTATTTTAATAATTACCTTAAAATATTTTGTGTAACGTTGGGATAAGAATAAATCATCTGTGAGATAATAATGTAATTATGTAATAAATTATAGTTAATAATTGATATTAACTAATTACTTGATTAATAACTCTACTAGTTACTTCACAAGTCATATTAAATTAACATGAGTCGATCAATATATAATGTGCATCAATATGATCATGCAAATTATTATACTTTCACTAATTAATAACTTAAATGATGAACCAATTAGTTATGATTAGTTTAGTGTTTATTTTTTTCTAATTTTGCAAGTATTTCTATCGATATACAATGAATTTATGTGTATCTCTCTAATTCATTTTTATTTTCTATTTTAAGCTAATATAAAGTAAAAAAAATTATCAAAATGATTATATATAAGTATAATGGAAAAAAATTAATAATATCAAATAAATCACTTATTTTAACTATATTAACCCGATTGATCATTTAATTATTTTAATTTAATTTAACTAAAAATATTTTAGTTAAATATTTTTCATAAAATACTAAATAAAATTATAATATTATTTAATTAAAATTTAAAATTCTAATGTGAATTTTTTTTAATTATTCTATTGATAAAAATCTTATCTTGTTTCACATAATAGCACTATTATACTTGGTTAAAGACTTGCATAGCACTATGTTGGAAGTAAGAAGAAAAGTTAAATATAACTATATGTGAGAATAGGTGATTAATTATCTACAATTATATTTTTTTCTACTTATTCTCAGTAAAATTATTTCATCGAGAATAATATCTATTTCTTGATGATTTTTTAAATTCACTAAGAATAAGTGAATATTTCTCTATAATTTTTTTTTCGACTTATTCTCATTGAAATAATTTTATCGAGTATATCATATATTTATGGGTAACTTTTTGAATTTCATCAAGAATAAGCAGATATTTCTTTTTTTTTTTTAATGTTTCCTACTTATTCTTGGCAAAATTATTTCATTGAGAAAAGAATATATTTCTCAATGATTTTTTTATTTCATTAAGAATAGAGGATATTTTTTTTCCAACTAATTCTTAAAGAAATTTACTTCTCTAAGAAAAGTATATATTTCTTAGAGATTGTTAATTTCACCAGTAATAAGTTATTTTTAAATTTTTTAATTTCCTCTACTTTTCTTGATGAAATTATTTCACTGAGAATAACATATATTTCTTGGGGATTTTTTAAATTTTCCAATAATAAGCGTATATTTTTTGGGTTTTTTTGTTTGTTCTAACTTATTCTCGATGATTTTGTTTAGAATACTACATATTTTTGGTTTTTTTAATTAATTTTAAAATAAATGATTTTTTTATATTTTTATCTCCCCTCTTATTCTTGGAGAAATATTTTTTCCAAAAATAATATATATTTTTGTTAACCATTGAATTTCTTCAAGAATAAGTGGATTATTTTTAGTTACTTTTTGTTTTTTCCTAACTTTTTCTTGATGGGATAGTTTTGACGAGAATATCTTAGTGATTTTTGAATTTCATCCAGAATAATTGGTCCTCGCCAATTAGTGGGAATCTTTTTCTCGACAACATTCAAATTTCATCAAAAAATATATACTTATCACGAAAAAATTATTTTCAAGGAAAAGAAAAAACTTTGAGAAACATCAATTTTCTTGTAGCATAAGAAGTTAGAGCAACTTCAATTTTATATAGTGTTGGCCCCAAAATCCCCATTAAGATAATTTTGATGATGACAAACCATTGAAGTACTAATGGCGTATGTTAAGTATGAGGTGTAGTGAAAAAACCATTTAAAAAGAATCTAGTAGCTTATTCATTTGATCGACCATGGCCCATTCCAACAATCCATTAAAACGGAAAAAAAATTGCACATACTAGAAAGCACACCAGCAACATCCAATAGCACAATCTAATTAAAAAGACAAATGAAGAATAATTTTTTGCAAACAAAACTAATATTAGTTAAAAAAAAGGCAAGAAGAATAAATCACTCAAAAGGAGATTACTACATAGGAAGAAATCAACTACTTTAGTTAGATAATTAAAAATTGAAGTGCCAACAATCAAAGGAGTCAAACCCATCTATAAAAGTCAGCAAAATCAGTGAAAAAGATGAAACCCTCAAGTAAAATGACAAAATTAAGGAGTCAAGCATGTGGTGAAAACAGAGCAAGAAGAGTTGACCCATATGGAAGGAGTCGACCTCATGTCATTATGGAGAGAGCAAATCCGCAATGGGAGTCGATCATTGTACTAAAGTACATATAGTAAGAGTCAACGACATGGAAGGAATCCGCCTCATCTAAGTAAAAAGAAAAAATAAAACAAAAAAGGATTTGACTCTATGTAAAAAAAAAGGTTTAAAATAAAACAATCAATCGACCCTTATAAGGTGCAAAAGAAAGAGGAGTCAAACCCTGGAGAGGAGAGGATTCAAACTCTGGGGAGGATTCGACTACATAATCAAGCTATTAGAAGAAAAAGGACTGGAGCCCATGTTGTAGAAATTCAATTTTCTGAATATCAGGTCCAAATAAAAAAATTGTATGTTTCCAAATCATGTAAGTAACCTATAATATGTTTGGTAGCCAAATAGGAACTAATGATTATTTTTTCATAATTTTTAGACCTTTGTTTTCACCTTCTTTTGCTAAATGTTGGAGAATTTGCTATTTAACCCAAACATGCCTCCAACGAAATTCTCTCTTCTGACAGAGAAAACCAAGCCTCCTAAGCTCTTGCACATGATTTAAGAAGTTTTTGGCTCCTCTAAAACTTAAAAGGAAGTCAATTTTGGTAGTTCTTTTATTGAGTTAAGTATTTATGTGTTGTTTAATTGAATACTTAGATATCAGTTAATTGAACATGTGCTGAGCGATTTTAAGACCATTTTTGATTCAACCATTGCATTGAGAGTAGTTGTGTTATTGACAACCATTTGAAATTACGTTTAGAACCTCTTCTATTTTAAAATCATATTAATGCATGCTTGTATGTCATTTTATTGGGGCATTTGAAATGGTTTTTACTAAGTATTTAAACATTGGGATAACATTTCAAATCCAAGTGTATTGTGAACTAGTGCTAAGTACACTTTGAAAAATCATTCATTATAATTTATAATGCTACTTATGGGCTATATTTTGAAATTTATAACTTTTGAGTTGAATTGAATATGTTCCCCAACTTGAAAAGACAATCTCACATTTAAATTGAGCTGATATTTTCAAATCAACACATCTTGAGCTGCCTATATTTTCAAATAAAATAATAAATGACTATTATGAGTTATTTTCATTTTAAAATCTAGTTACTAACTATTTTAAACTACTAATTACATTGGATAGGTACCTAGGATAGATGTACCTATTTGTTTGTACCTAGATTGATAAAATTTGCCTATTGGTAGATAATTAATATTGGGTTATATGGTAAGCAAGTAATGCTTACAATTGGGTCAAACCTTCCTTAGGTAAGACCATCCTCACCCCAAATTTATTTAAGATAAATTATTGTGGCTGAGGAGTTGAAGGTGGGAAGGTGTGTTTGATGTTGTTTGAGTCATAAGACGTTGTGTAGGTAGGCGATGCTGAAAATCTCTTTGTGGGTCTAGATTGGTGTGCCTAGTAAGTGGATGAAAATCTCTATGTTCGTCTAAGCTTCCATAGCCTAGTGAATTGATGGAAAATCTCTTTGTGGATCTAGGCATGTATGCCTCATTAGGTGTTAAATCTGAGGGAGTGCCATTGTGAGTTGGTTGTATATATTTTTGGGCAAAGCCAACATTTCTGGGCCTTAGAGGTGATTTGCTTTATATATTTTTGGGCAAAGCCAAAATTAGTGGTTCCTTAAGATTATAAAACATCTTAGTGGGTGGACTAGCAATCGGCTAGGACTACAAACCACCCTAAAAATCCTATATGTACTTTGTATGTAATTGCTTATGCGAATGCTATTGTTCATTGTGAACATAATCTATAAAATTGACCTAAGTATAAAAACAATATGAACTAAGTAAAAGCAGTTAAAATTAAGAATAAAGGTGAAAAAATCGGACTATTTTATCAGACTAGATATACCTTAATCTGTAGATCATTTATATATTGGATTACCGGTTAGTAAAATAGGAATAAATATCATCTCTTCAATGCAGCAAACAATCCTGTTGAGGGGACAAATTATGGAATAAATATTAAACCCTGAGAAGATTCATTACTATACACTGAAAACATCTTTTCAATTTTATTGAGAATTAGGAGAGTTACAGAATATTGATTTCGTATAAAAAACAACACCAATAGAATATTCATTTGTTCTTTGATCTTTGTGAGACCTACTCATTTGATCTCATGAAATTGTTTGATTTGTCTGCCATATGAGTTCAGTAGCTTGAACTTGATGATATTCGATGGATGAAGAAATTTAGAAAACCGGATTGTTTGTTCTCTTGCCCATCAATATCTTCGCTCAACTTTACCTGATACATAAAAGACCCTCATTAAGATTTCAAGGGTCTCAAATCCCTAAAAAATGAAAGCAGTATGTATACCTAAACAGAAAGAATCAAAGTTAAGCTTTGACTTCTTCGACACATACAAAACCAAGTCTACTACTTGGCTCTGATACCAATTTAATTTAAAAAAAATCAAAGCACTATTGCTATGATATCAACGACACAAAGTCTCTAATAGACTTGTACACACGGAGAACCTAGGGATGAGGGCAGCGGACCTAGGGATTTCTACCTGTCCGTCTAGCTACATGTAGCGGAAAATATTTACGGGCAGCGGAAAATAATGATTCACACAATACTATTCCTACAGTTACACTTCTTCAGTCCTAACATTTTACCATCATATAACTTTCCTGCTTCCTACCACATGTCACCGCTATATACTCGTTTGTGTCTATTGCATAGCCATCTAATAGGCCCAACATGACTTCTGCTGCTACTTAGAACTTCTTCGGGGTTTGACCCTATTCCTGCCGGCTTACCACCAAGTGGGCAATTCCGTCGATGCGGTCCTCACGGTCTCCAAAGGGCCCCAAGTCGTTCCTATTAACCGTTGCGGCTCCATGGCTGCTTCAGCAGGGTAGAGCACAGCTCCGTTCCGTTTTCTACCTCGGAGTGTAGCCGAATAATTCCAAGTCTCTAGCTTCTGTCCTATTTGGCGCTATTTCGATACTATTTCTTTTTTACGAGTGAACAGTAAACATGAATAGTAAAAATGAACAGTACTTTTGAACAGTAACTTTGGAACAGTAAAAACAAACACTGTGGAGATCATATATATAGATGCGGAATATGAACAGTAACAACAACTACTGTGGAGATCATATTTATATATACGGAACATGAACAGTAATAACAATTACTATACGAATCACAATATTACAAACATGCGAAAAATATAAAAAACATTGTTCAAAACAAATAAAAACATAACTAAATACATACCCTTAAAAAAAGGGAAAAGAAAAAAACTACTTAGCTACATAACTCCCGAAGTTACCGACCATGGCACCGGTCGGTTCCCTCTTTTCTACTCAGCCATTACGGTTGTTAAGCACATACCATGCTTGAGGAACTTGTCGGAGAAAGATCACACGAAATCGCCTTCGTCGAGTCGCTCCAACTTCGAATTGCTTCAATTTTGAATTTTAGAGTCTCCGAGTTCGAATGTCTCAACCTCTGGAGGAGCGTTGAATTTATAGCTGAAGATCTTTTATGTCTTTCACTTTTACCCTTGATTGAAAGGTGTGTGTTAAAAGACAAAGGGTAACTTTTGTCTTTTTGGCCTTTCATTTTGGCCCTTGCATTATTACCTTTCGGCGTCGAAAGCAGGGGTAGAAATGTCTTTTCTGCTTGTGACATCATGATGATGACGTGCAGGAATCTTTTTAGCCATCTTTGTTGACTAGGTGTAGCCATCATTGATGACATTTGTAGCCGCCTTTGTGGACTTTTTAGCCACCTTTGCTGACTTTGATTTCGTCGTGGGCCATAACGGCTGTTGACTAGTCTGCTAATGTGGCTGCTGACTGCTCATTCGGACAGCTGCCTTTCTGTGCACATCCTACAAGTGTGCTCCTTTGGAAAAGTCTTCTGGGCCATCTGGCAGAAGCTTTCCTTTGTTATTTTGCTGAAGGGGATATTTCCACCAAGGAGTTGTTTTCCTGAAGGGGATATTCCACCAAGGAGTTTCTTCAGCGTAGCTTCGAGACTGGTCTGGACGGATGCCGGAGTCTCTTTATAGCTTTTCGAGACGATCGTCAGTGGGACGGAGGTCTTGTAGATGTAGCTTCTCTTTTTCTGAATCAGCTATTGTATGAGCTGTATCAGGTTCTTGAGCCCACGGATACGCCTAGTTGGCCAGACTGCTTCTGGGCGAGGCTTGGCTTTTGGAACATGTCTGGGATCATATTCCATCTTCGCGTCACCTTCTTTGATGCCTTCAAGTGGCACGACAGAAATGCTCAGAAACATCTTTGTGTCAGTAACAATTTCAGCAATACAGGAAATGAAATGAAGTCGAATTCCTTTACTCTTTGTTATGGAGATGAAGCTTTTGCAAGCCTCCATAATTTCCTTTGGCATTTTCTCCAACACTGATAAGTCGATGGAGTGAAGAACCATCTGTTTTATGAATCCATATGCGTAAAGCATGGATGCATATTTTGAGTCTATTTCATGACTCAGCTTCACTTGATTCCAACTGTTGCTGGGCTCAGTGGTGAAGAAGGGAGTGTTCATCCCTTGTCCAATTTTTTCATTCCATCTCTGGAATTGAATAGTATGATCGGATTTGATCTTTGAACGAACATTTTCCACCTTTTGAGGGCGTAGCGAGGGTTCCTCAGACATAATGTTCGAAAGTTTTAAAAGTTTAAATTTTTTTAAAAACTTAAACTCATTAAAACTAGTTTTATCTCGTTTATTTAGGCTTTTTAACCTTGTAAACTCAGATGGGGTAACCAATTTTGTCTTGAATGATTTCTCATTACTAAACAAATCCGTTTCCATCAGGGATGGATTTGTTAAGACTTCCTTTTCAGCTCGAGACTGATAGGTAGAAGTCCCTGATTCCGATTTCAATGAAATCGTGAAGGTTTCCTTTCCAGCTCTTGACTGGCAGGTAGAAATCCCTGATTCTCCTATCTTCAGAGAAGATTGGGTTGTGATTTCCTTCTCATGCCTGGCATGACCGGTAGAAATCCCAGGTCAACCTGTGTTTATCAAAACATTAAAGTCATCCGTCTGCTGATTAGCTGACATTGTGGCTTCCTTTTCTCGCGATGGAGATCTGGTAGAAGTCCCGGAGGAGCTTGGCATTTCATGCCGTTGAGTGAGTTCTTTTAACTCTTCAGTTAATTCTTTAACCTTGAGTTATAAGACTTCTCCACTTAACCCGTAACGGGCACAATTCTCATGTAATGCTCCTCGTTCTGAAAGAACTAAAAGACTGTCAAATAGTGACTGTAGGGTTGAGAGCAATACCATGAGTGTGGCAATTGCTGCTGAGGGGATCCATTTTACCTGTCTGTAACACAATAAAATTCTCGAGTAAGAGTGTCAGGTAAATAGTTTTTATCTCCTTTAATGTGTTCAACAGTAAAAGAGAATTGAAAGAACCATTGCTGCCAACGGAGTAATCTACCATGACAAAGTGAATCTTCTAAATTTCTTGTCATAAAACCGACAAAATTTTTACAGTCAGTTCTTACCAGAAATTTGTTGGGAGCGAGATAAATATGAAACTTTTTTATCCCATTCTTTACTGCTAAAATTTCTTTTTCATAAGAATGATAGTTTGTTTCAGCAGATGAAAATGTTCCTGATGTATATTTGCATATCCTTTCAGAATCATTGATTTTGCATTTTAGGACTGCTGCCCAAGTGTGATTAGAGGCGTCAGTTTCTAAAATCAGTTTTGCATCTGGATCGGGTAGAGTTAACACAGGGAGGTGTTTCACCATTTGTTTGATCCGGATTACTTGAAGACTATCAGTGGGTGTCCATTCCCATTTGACTTCTTTCTTTAGTTTCTTTTGAAAAGGTTTCCTAATTTCTGCTAAATTCTTTATGAATTGTTCAGCATATGTTAGGCATCCTAAGAAACGTTGAAGTTGTTTTATATCTTCAATTTCATTCGCAAAAGCAGCTAGTTTTTCCAGAATATGATTTTGAAGAATGATTTCTCCTTTTGAGATGTTTAGACCTAAGAAATCTATCGTGGTTTTAAATAATTCTGATTTCTTTTTGCTAAGTGCTATCCCAGCATTTTTAAGGCATTTACGACCTTAAGTAATTGCTCTTTATGTTGATCCTTGGTTTCGGAAAAGACTAGGATGTCATCAACATAAACTAAGCAAAATTTAAAGAATGGTTTGAGGATATCATCCATTCTTCTTTGAAATATGTTGGGTGCTTGTTTTAACTTAAAGGGCATTACAAGCCACTCATAATGTCCTGAAGGATAGCTGAAAGCAGTAAGGGGAATAGCTCTTTCGGTTAGACGAATTTGCCAAAACCTGGATTTGCAATCAAATTTAGAAAACCATTGTTTTCCTCTTATGGCAACTATTAGTCTTTCTTTGTTAGGAAGATAGTACCCATCCATTTTTGTGGCTTCATTAACCCTTTTATAGTTAATGACCATTCGAGCTTTTCCTCTTTTTATCTCTGCATGATTCCGTACCAGGAAAGTAGGAGATGTATGTGGGGAATGACTTGCGTGGATTAAACCTTGAGCTAGCAAGTCATTTATCTGTGTTGAGAATTTTTCAACATCAGATGGAGTGTAAACCATAGGTTTTTCTCGGATTTCTTTTTCAGGATCAAGAAGTTCAAGGTCTGCATATGGTTTTTGTTTACGCCACCATTCTAAAGGCTTCTCGGAACAAGAGGATTCTAGAAGTTGCTGAACTTCAGTTTCACAGGATTCAGCAAGAAGTAGAGTTTCTAAGGGAGGAATCTCATCACCACGCTTGCTGAATTTTTTGAAGACCTGATGGAGGACAGTTCCATTGACAGAAATGGCATAGGCTTCAGTGGGTTTTACTGCGTAGACAAATACAGCAGTATTATTGATTTCACGTCGAGTACGACATCGAAGTTTATAGTAGGCTGGTGTTTGCTCGACAAGGGCATGAAACATAAGCTATTCATTTCCTAGGACTAAATCTGGTCCTGAGTTTATGTTTGATCCTAAACTAATGATTTTTGGAATCATAAATTTTTCACCTCCAATGTCGAGATGAATGTTTCGGGCTTCGACAGGAAGAGAGATAGTTTCTCCGGAGCCAACGGTTACTTGAAGGGGTACTTCAAGTGGTTTCCATAGATCTGTGGGAAGTAAATTTTGTCTGGCTAGGGAATATGAACTTCCTGTATCTACGAGAGCATGTATATGGAATTTGATATATCCGGGTAGTTTAAGCATGACCGTGATATAAGAATTTCCAAATGCTACATGCTCTGCGTTTATACCGATACTCATTCAGAAAAGGTGCCTGAAGAGTCCGACATGTTCTCTGAGTTTTCCAAGGAGGAGGACTCAGTTTCTAGATGAAGTTCATATACTTCATCTTCTGACTGGATGTCATCGTAATGAATGATTTCCAATCCATTTTCTTCGGCTAGTAACATGTAAGTACTGTACCGCCGTTGTTGTTTATCATTTGGACAATCTTTTGCAAAATGTCCTTCTTTCTAGCATATCCAGCATTTGCATTTGCTTGGGGTTTTCCCCTTTGGGCAATATGCATTTGACCCTTTACTGGATGTGGTAGGGCCAGAATTTGTTCTTTTCTTAAAGTATCTCTTTTTAGGAGTATACCTAGTTGCAGAAATTTTTTGTATCCTAAATTTTTTCTGTTGAAATTTCTTAGAATATTTCCGTTGCTTATGGGAGGTGGTTTTGCAACCATAAGCTCCTACATTTTTGTTCTCGTTTGAACAACATAATGTTTGTTTATTTGCCTTACTACTTTTCTTCTGTAGTTTTTGGGTTTCACAAAGATTTGCCAACATGTCTTGTACAAATCTATGTCTTCTTCCTAAAGTATCAATGTTTAGGAAAATATCCATAGTTAAAGTACCATGCTCTGGATTGTTTTGCCAGTATTTTGTAACGTAGTCTTTTTCAGCTACATGTGCAAATGGTTCTGGCAATTTTGCATAAAAGATAGACAGATAAGGTTTCTGGTCTTCTTTTTTCAGTTTATAGAAGTAACTTGCAAACTCGTAGTAATACTTCTCATAAAAACAAATGTTACAGATTTGTAACTTGTTTAATTTATGAAGAGTTTCTAAACGTTTTCTTTGTTTAGTACTCTCATTGTAGGCTTCTAGGGTTGGATGTATTCCTAGAAATTCCTTTGATATCTTAGCCACTAATCTTTTCAAGTTATTGGCTATCGATATTAAGGTATTAGCTCTTTTTTGGTCTTCGGGAAGGTTGTCCCACCAATGAGCTACATTACCCTGTAAAGCATGGGTAAAGAAATTAAATGCTGATTCTTGGGAGTATGTATACCTAAACAGATCTAAATTGGTATCAGAGCCAAGTAGTAGACTTGGTTTTGTATATGTCGAAGAAGTCAAAGCTTAACTTTGATTCTTTCTGTTTAGGTATACATACTCCCAAACAGTTACGACCAATACCGGTCACATCCCATGTAACATTTGTAAGGAACAAATGTACAAAACCAAAAGTCCATTATGGAACAAAATAGGTCTAATCCAATGATAAGACTTATAAATTATTCGCGACTGCGAGAATATATCATGACCAAAAGGTATGATAATCAAATCGAATTCTAGAGGGTCTGGATTCGACAGTTAAAAGATCGACTCACACGAGTTCAAGCCAAACTCAAAGAGTTCGAAGAAAATCCTTTAGTTGTGGAATATAACAACGAAGGAAGAAGGATAATTCGAGTTGGACGATTCTTAGGACTCGGTCCAGTAGGATTAAAACAAGTTATCAAAGACCTAAAACACCAAATCAGGATTGAACAACTTGAACTTCAGGAATATGCTATCTAAGCAATTCTTAAAAGATTTGGTAATCATTCTTCAAAGAGAAATCTACAGAACGACCCAAGAAGAAACCGTATCCCAACCTGTAGACACCGCTTCAATAGGAGAAGCCTCTACAAGTACATACTGAAAACCAGAAAAAACAAAATACTGGTATGTTGTCTTCATAGGAAGAGAAATAGGAATATATGACAACTGGGAAGACGCCCAAGCTCAAGTCATAGGATTTCCCAGAAATTCTCATAGAAAATTCTGGACAAAAGATGATGCTGAACAAGCTTGGACAGCATCTCGAAATAGATGATCTATAGACAAAAACTTTTAGATCGTTTACAAAGAAAGAGAGATGGCCTTGCCTTCACTCTCTTACTAAGAAACATGCTTCAACCAGAAGATGATTTTATCTACTCCATGGAAATGTACTATTTCCATTGGGAAGGATACACGAATCGCATCCATAGACTACGATGCAAGATCGAAAAAATTAAACAAAAGCTAAACCTCTTAGCTTTGTAAAATGAATGAGTTTTTCTATTTAATGGATATGGAAACTTCATTACCATTAGGCCTTCCTGACATCACCGGATGGCTTAAAAACCTAGTGTGCTTTGCAACACCTTGCATAGCACCTAGAAGAAAAAAGGATCAAGCACCACCTGCTTTTAGGATCGGTTCAAAAGCATCATCCTCCACCGATGATGAAGTTTACGCAGAATATAATACCTTCGGTAGCCAACCGATTTATTATGTTCAAGAGGAAAAACCTTCCTCTAGTAAACAACAAGAGCAACATGACAGTGAACCAGAAGCCTGGGAATCTGATGAAGTTGCAGAAGAAAATATCAAGAAAATAGACTACTCTGCTAAAGACAAAAAGGTAGATGATCTTGGTAAAAGATTTCGAATGCTTCGTGGTAGCGACCATTTTGAAGCAGAAACTTCAAGGGTACGAGACATAGCTTTCAAGATAATTTCTGAAACCATACTGCGGTTCACCCGCAAGAACGAGAAAGTTTCTCCCACTCAAAAATATCCCTGGGAGGACAAAGGTATTCAAAAAAATACACAAATGTCGATCCCTCAAATGCTACTAAGGGACACCAAACCATAGATAGCATAAACCCTTTTGGATTTTACCTCAACTTGGTTTGCCCCAAGGATGGAGAAAAGATCCTTAAAGATTGGGAAAGAAGCATGAGCAATGCTGCAAATATGCCTGAATCTTGGAACCAAGAATCAGCATTTAATTTCTTTACCCATGCTTTACAGGGTAATGTAGCTCATTGGTGGGACAACCTTCCCAAAGACCAAAAAAGAGCTAATACCTCAATATCGATAGCCAATATCTTGAAAGGATTAGTGGCTAAGATATCAAAGGAATTTCTAGGAATACATCCAACCCTAGAAGCCTACAATGAGAGTACTAAACAAAGAAAACGTTTAGAAACTCTTCAGAAATTAAACAAGTTACAAATCTGTAACATTTGTTTTAATGAGAAGTATTACTGCGAGTTTGCAAGTTACTTCTACAAACTGCAAAAAGAAGACCAGAAACCTTATCTATCTATCTTTTATGCAAAATTTCCAGAACCATTTGTACATGTAGCTGAAAAAGACTACGTTACAAAAATACTGGCAAAACAATCCAGAGCATGGTACTTTTACTATGGATATTTTCCTAAACATTGATACTTTAGGAAGAAGACATAGATTTGAACAAGACATGTTGGCAAATCTTTGTGAAGCCCAAAAACTACAAAAGAAAAGTAGTAAGGCAAATAAACAAACATTATGTTGTTCAAACCAGAACAAAACTGTAGGAGCTTATGGTTGTAAAACCACCTCCCATAAGCAACGACAATATCCTAAGAAATTTCAACAGAAAAAATTTAGGATACAAAAAAGTTCTACAACTATGTATACTCCTAAAAAGAGATACTTAAAGAAAAGAACAAATTCTGGCCCTACCACATCCAATAAAGTGTCAAATGCATACTGCCCAAAGGGGAAAACCCCAAGCAAATGCAAATGTTGGATATGCCAGAAAGAAGGACATTTTGCAAACGATTGTCCAAATGATAAACAACAACGGCGGTATAGTACTTACATGTTACTAGCCGAAGAAAAAGGATTGGAAATCATCCATTATGATGACATCTAGTCAGGAGATGAGGTCTATGAACTTCATCTAGAAACTGAGTCTTCCTCCTCAGAAAATTCAGAAAATATGAGTGACTCTTCAGGCACCACCTTTGCCTAATATTCGGTTATGCTTTTGCCTTCCCGATATACCTATGGCAGCAAGCGTGGTGATTTATATCCCACTATTGTCATAAACTTTCTCTGCTACTGCATCCTGCATTTATAGAGGACGTTATAATTAACCTGATACTCTTACCACTTGAGAATTTTCTTGTGTTACAGACAGGTAAAATGGATCCTCTCAGCAGCACCCTGACGGACCTAGCAGCAGCAATTGCCACACTCACGGTATTGCTCT
The DNA here is from genome assembly GCF_029961685.1 of Aristolochia californica. Classification (NCBI taxonomy): domain Eukaryota; kingdom Viridiplantae; phylum Streptophyta; class Magnoliopsida; order Piperales; family Aristolochiaceae; genus Aristolochia; species Aristolochia californica. The sequence goes on from NW_027181771.1 coordinate 24,759,933, forward strand.
CAACCCTACAGTCACTATTCGACAGTCTTTTAGTTCTCTCAGAACGAGGAGACATACATGAGAATTGTGCCCGTTATGGGTTAAGTGGAGAAGTCTTACAACTCAAGGTTAAAGAATTAACCGAAGTGTTAAAAGAACTCACTCAACGGCATGAAATGCCAAGCTCCTCCGGGACTTCTACCGGATCTCCATCGCGAGAAAAGGAAGCCACAACGTCAGCTAATCAGCAGACGGATGACTTTAGTGTTTTGATAAACACAGGTCGACCCGGGATTTCTACCGGTCATGCCAGGCACGAGAAGGAAATCACAACCCAATCTTCTCTGAAGATAGGTGAATCAGGGATTTCTACCTGCCAGTCAAGAGCAGGAAAGGAAACCTTAACGATTTCATTAAAATCGGAATCAGGGACTTCTACCTGTCAGTCTTGATCTGAAAAGGAAGTCTTAACGGATCCATCCCTGATGGAAACGGATTTGTCTAGTAATGAGAAATCATTCAAGACAAAGTTGGTTACCCCGTCTGAGTTTACAAGGTTGAAAAGCCTAAATAAACCACATAAAACTAGTTTTAATGAGTTTGAGTTTTTAAAGAAATTTAAACCTTTAAAACTTTTGGACATTATGTCTGAGGAACGCTCGCTACGCCTCAAAAGGTGGACAACGTTCGTTCAAAGATCGAATCCAATCATATTGTTCAATTCCAAAGATGGAATGAACAAATTGGACAAGGGATGAACACTCCCTTCTTCACCACTGAGCCCAGTAACAGTTGGAATCAAGTGAAGCTGAGTCATGAAATAGACTCAAAATATGCATCCATGATTTATGCATAAAGATTCATAAAACAGATGGTACTTCACTCCACCGACTTATCAGTGTTGGAGAAAATGCCAAAGGAAATTATGGAGGCTTGCAAAAGTTTCATCTCCATAACAAAGAGTAAAGGAATTCGACTTCATTTTGTTTCCTGTATTGCTGAAATTGTTACTAACACAAAGATGTTGACGAGTATTTCTGTCGTGACACTTGAAAGCATCAAAGAAGGTGACGCGAAGATGGAATATGATCCCAGACATGTTCCCAAAGCCAAGCCTTGCCCAGAAGCAGTCTGGCCAACCAGGCGTATCTGTGGGCTCAAGAACCTGATACAGCTCATACAACAGCTGATTCAGAAAAAGAGAAGCTTCATCTACAAGACCTCCGTCCCACTGTCGATTGTCTCGAAAAGCTATAAAGAGACTCCGGCATCCGTCCAGACCAGTCTGGAAGCTACGCTGAAGAAACTCCTCGGAGGAAATATCCCCTTCAGCAAAACAAAAAAGGAAAGCTTCTGCCAGATGGCCCAGAAGACTTTTGCAAAGGAGCACACTTGTAGGATGTGCACAGAAAGGCAGCTGTCCGAATGAGTAGTCAGCAGCCACGTCAGCAGACTAGTCAGCAGCCATTATGGCCCACGACGAAATCAAAGTCAGCAAAGGTGGATAAAAAGTCCACAAAGGCTGCTACAAATGTCATCAATGACGGCTACACCAAGTCAACAAAGGTGGCTAAAAAGATTCCTGCCCGTCATCATCATGACGTCACAAGCAGAAAAGACATTTCTACCCCTACTTTCGGCGCCGAAAGGTAATAATGCAAGGGCAAAAATGACAGGCCAAAAAGACAAAAGTTACCCTTTGTCTTTAAACACACACCTTTCAAAAAGATCTTCAACTATAAATTCAACACTCCTCCAGAGGTTGAGACATTCGAACTCGGAGACTCTAAAATTCAAAATTGAAGCAATTCGAAGTTGGAGCGACTCAACTAAGGCGATTTTCGGCGATCTTTCTCCGGCAAGTTCCTCAACCATGGTATGTGCTTAACAGGCATAATGGCTGAGTAGAAAAGAGGGAACCGACCAGTGCCACGGTCAGTAACTTCGGGAGTTATGTAGCTAAGTAGTTTTTCTTTTCCTTTTTTTAAGGGTATGTATTTAGTTATGTTTTTATTTGTTTTGAACAATATTTTTTATATTTTCCGCATGTTTGTAATATTGTGATTCGTACAATAGTTGTTATTACTGTTCATGTCCCGCATATATAAATATGATCTCCACAGTAGTTGTTATTACTGTTCATATTCCACATCTTTATATATGATCTCCACAGTGTTTGTTTTTACTATTCCAAAGTTACTATTCAAAAGTACTGTTCATTTTTACTATTCATGGTTACTATTCATGTTTACTGTTTACTCGTCAAAAAGAAATAGTATCGAAATAGTGCGAAATAGGACAGAAGCTAGAGATTTGGAATTATTTGACTACGCTCCGAGGTAGAAAACGAAACAGAGTTGTGCTCTACCCTGCTGAAGCAGCCATGGAGCCGCAACGGTTAATAGGAACGGCTTGGGGCCCTCTGGAGACTGTGAGGACCGCATCGACGGAATTACCCACTTGGTGGTAAGCCGGCAGGAATAGGGTCAAACCCCGAAGAAGTTCTAAGTAGCAGCAGAAGTCATGTTGGGCCTATTAGATAGCTATGAAATAGACACAAACGAGTATATAGCGGTGACATGTGGTAGGAAGCAGGAAAGTGATATGATGGTAAAATGATAGAACTGACGAAGTGTAACTGTAGGAATAGTATTGTGTGAATCATTGTTTTCCGCTGCCCGTAGATGTTTTCCGCTGCCTGTAGCTAGACGGACAGGTAGAAATCCCTAGGTCCGCTGCCCTCATCCCTAGGTTCTCCGTGTGTACGAGTCTATTAGAGACTTGGTGTCGTTGATATCATAGCAATAGTGCTTTGGTATCTATATTCCGCTGTCAGAGTCTGCTAGAGACTCACTGTGTTAAATGGTAAATTAAATATCATTTTACAAACCTAAAAGGTTTAGCTTTCTTTTAATTTTCTTGATCTTGCATCTAAGGTTGTAGATGCGATCAGAATATCTTTCCCAAAAATAGTAATACCATACCATTGCTGGGATTGTATTATCTTCTGGCTGAAGAGTATTTCTTTGGAGTAAAGTGAGGTCAAGGCTTTCTCTTTTTAATTTTAAACGGTCTAAAAATTTATTTTTATAGATCATTCTGGTGTCCAAGGTGTAAAAGGTGTTTTATACCTTGATGGACCTGGAGAACCTAGACGTTCTTTTGAACCTAGATGTTCTTTTAATGCTAAGACTTCTGTCAAAAGTTCATGCATTTTATCTTTGTTTAGATTATCTAAACTTTGTTTAAGTTCTGTTAACTCTTTGAAGAAAACAGGACTATTTCCATGGTCAATCTTTTCTAGAATATTTTCTAGGGTGTTTTGACACTTTATTATTTCTCTATGTTTATGTTCATCATAGAGGAAATCTATTTTCTGTTGGAGGTTGTCAACAGTTTGTTCTAACCTATTAAGGGTCTTACTAAAAGACTCTAAGGTTTGATTCGAATTGGTGACGATGTCACTCTTTCCTATAGGTGGACCTAAGGCTTTGTATGGATTATGTGCCATCATCTATGTGAAGAGGAACAAAAGCATTGGGCCTTGGAATTCCTATTCCTTCGAAATGGGAACTGTTTGAGGTTCTACTTTTGAGGTAGAGGGTCTGTCCTGTTCGATGGAAAAGCAGGATCTAGTGTTTGTGATCACTAGTTTTCCTTCTATCTCCTTTATGGTTTTTCGAGAGAGGGGAAGGTGTCTGGGTGCCAAAGGTTGGACTACCCATTCTGTTGGCCATGTTAACTCTCTAGGGTCGAGTTCTTCTATGGTAACTGTAGGAATAGTATTGTGTGAATCATTGTTTTCCTTCGAGTAGGGCTTTTTCAAAATTATTCTTCACAGAGTTATCTACTATAGCTGCTATGAAGGGTAAATTCTGATTGATTCGTATTAAGGGGTCTAATCCTATACGAACTAGTCCATAATGGACATATTTGAATCTTTTTAGCTTAGCTAAGTCAGATTCACTTAATAATCTGTAGCGGTATCCTGTATTTCTACAGATAGTTCCTTCTGGAAGACGAATGATTTCTTTTGGAATTCAATCCAATCTTTGTTGTAGACATCAGTTATCCTAGGGATACTTATTGTCCACTTTTGTCCATCCTGCATTAGATTAGGATGTTCATCGTATTCTCCCCGTGTTTCATTATGTATATGAACACTGTTTTGGAGAGAAGTACATTCTATTCCTATTTGTTCAGACATTTAGGAATGTTAGATGAGATGAGGTCTCTTCTAATTTTTGGAACAGGAGTTCAATCAATCGTTCCAATTGATACAAAGTGATGAAAGGAGAGATGTGTTGTATAACTAGTTCTCTCAATTCCTCATTTTGAGTTAAGGCGCAGATGTCTCGTATAAGACGATCTCTATCTGTTCCGTGATGAGTTTTTACAGAAGATATTTTGCAAATTACTATTAGGGAACCTGAAGCGGCTTGGGTACAACGGTCAACTTTGTGATAAACCCATTTTCAGTGACATCCCCTCCCTGGATGAAGCTATTGAGATGCACACCCTTGACCTCGACTTCTACTTCGAACTATTCAGGGATGTAGTCCACTTGAACTCAAGTTTTTGCCCAAAAAATAGATTAACTAACATAATACTTTTTTAGTTATTTCATATAAAAAATAGCAGTGAGTAACAAACAAAAAGTTAGTCAATGGACTTTTAGCATAAGAGAAACTTCACTGAGAAGACTAACAGTATCACCAAGCTACCAGAAAATATTATTCACCACATACTCTCTTATCTTCCATTGAAGTGTGCAGTGATGACATCAATTCTGCCTAGACAATGGATATACATGTGGAAATCCCTATGAATTTACAACACTATTATAGACTTGACAAGGAGTTCACAACAAATTTAAAGAAGGCACATTATGTACAAGTTGCATACCAACTTCTACAGCTCCATACTCTTGACAAGATTAAGAAGTTTCGCCTGTTCTTTTGTCTCAATGACAGATACTCATCCGATCTCACAGAATGAATTGAATTTGTTAAAGAAGGAATTGGAGATTTTGTGCTTGATTTGAGTGGAAGAGTAAGGGACTTCGACTCGACAGATGATGATGATATCAGGTGGGGGATGAATAAATTCACTGAACTTAACCTGTTGCATGAAGGAGTGTCATTATGATTTAAAGGGACTCAAATCTCTAAAAAATGAAAGTAGTAAAGATTGATTATCTTCGCCTGAAGAGATGGAGATAAGTAAGCCGAACCTGAAGAGTCAAGAGTAGAAGGGTCGAGTGTCTGACATGCCAATTTTCAAAGACATCCCTCCCTGAATGAAGCTACCGAGATGCTCATTCGTGACCTCGACTTCTTCTTTGATCTATCTAGGGATGTAAACCACTTGAACTAAAGTTTTTCAAATTGAATGCTCAACCCAGTCAGTCGCTACCTTGAGCCATCACGTTTGTCAAATTGAATGCTCAACCCAACCAATTCAGCCTCTAGACTGGTTGGGTTGAGCATTTCAATTTGAAAAACTGGATAGTTCAACTTGTCAATATTTCAGGTAATAGCGGAGCCTCAGTAAAATTCTTTTCAGGACTCCTTAGAGTTTATCTGTGACAAGCAAGCAGACGAACTTAAATGGAGTTCAAATGATTTAAAAAAAATGCCATTAAAGAAAAAAAACAAAGAGGCTTCAAATATCGATGGAGAGAGCATCACAATTGCACATTTTAAACAGATGAATAAATGAGAAAAGGCTTACAAATGGATCGATTGCAGTACAGGAATCTAGTCTCTTAGCTAAAAAAAGGGATCACAACTTTGAACAGCTATGATGTTCCTCTTCTTTACTGCAATTCTCTACAAAAACGCAAAAGAAGAAGAAGAAGATGAAAATAAAGACAAAACACTCTTGATTCTTTTTCCCCAACTCTCATCGTTCTTAAGTCTCTCCTACTTTACATAACTCTTGTTTACACATTTATGACTATAACAAACAATGTATTCATTGAATGTGCTCCTAAAATTGGTTGTAACAAACCTGAAAATTAGTTGTAACTTGTAAGACATTAAGAAATTGGTTGTCACAAACCTGACGATGGGGCGTGACAAATGTTGTTGTGTCAGCAACCGTTTCTGGATGGAAGTAGAAAGTGCCATTAGGCAGACAGCCATGTGGATCAGTGGTGTCAGAATCGGACCTGACCCATCGGTCCTATCGTATTGGACCGGGTAAGATTAGGTCCGGTTCAATCCTTACAAATTGATGTGAAATCCCTAAAAAACCTCATCTTTCAAAGACGACCGGTCTAAAAACTCCGTTCTTGTGACAAGCTAATTCTCATAGGAACAAAGTATACGACATAGCGTTGAGGCTTCCAAAAAATCATCGACGTCAACAAAGGTCGAAACACACTTCGAATGTTAAAAGCTATGAGAGAAGCTTGTTGTTGCCGAATAAATTTCAAGGAGAAAAGTTAGAAGTCTGGGCCGAGCAAGTGTCTTGTTTGATTGGCCTTTAAGCAATACTTGAAATTTCCAGTCTATTATTCTGATCGTTGAGCAAAGCATAAAATTTGAAACCGTTATCTACTTCGGCCGTTCCAGGTTTGGTTTCTACGATTGCCAATGTTTGAATTTTCGCAAGATAGATTTCTTTTCACCTTGTTTGTACTGTTTCCGTCCTCTTTGGTTTTCACAAAACTCTTATCAAAATTTCTTTTTATAATTTCCTGGATTGTTTCAGCAGATCAGAGTTAAACGATGGACCAATCAATAGTGATTTATATAGTTGCGTAAGGGCACTGTATAATTAAGTTTCATAAGTGGCTATAAGTCGAGTGATGGGGTAAGTGAGGGACTTGCTGCCGGTGTAAACCCGGAGAAATGTTATCCCTCTAGGAAAATTTACTCCACCTGAGAGCTCATTTTTTCTCTGCTGAAGGTAGTGGAAAATGACGAGACCTTCAGGGCACTTGTTGTTCCCGGTCAACCCTGCTTGCATCGCTACCTCAAGATGTCCATGTTCACTCAAGCCTTTATGCTTTTCCACATTACAAAGCTCTAAGGATGCACTCCACAATGACGACATTTTGCAGAGAGAATCATCAGTCTCCTCCAACACAACAATTGGCAGCTTTTCATGACCTCCTCAGACATTCCAAGAAAGTTAAACCCGGAAATGACACAATGTGTCCTTCGCCAAAAACAGGTAAATGACCTGAAACTCCTCTTGAGTTTCTTCCACTGGTCCCAGTCTGAAATGGGTCTCCCACAAACATTAACTTCTTTTTTAACACTTGCTATAAATCTATGTAACGCCTGTTTGTTTGGTCCTGTAAATGATATCTTAGAGCAAATGATTGCCACCCACTTGGGCAATTCACATGTGGATGCTATTGCGAACTCAATCTTATATAGCTATAAAGACTGTAAAGAATCCAACCCTCTTGTGTTTTATATATTGATAGATACATACAAGAAAATTGGTATGCTGGAAGAAGCTGCAAACTCAATGCTAGTAATGGGAAATGAAGGACTCACACCAAGTATAAGGTGTTTAAACTCTCTTCGGGTGCACTGGACCCACTCTCCCCGTCACTAGCATCTCTCCACTACATTGTGGCCTCTGGTAGGTCATCCAATCTGACAAAGTCGGACTCCTGAGGAGCTGCTTCAGCAACTGTATTGGACTTGTCCTTGTATGCAATCTTCTCATTGAAGAACATATTCTTGTTTCTTATAATCTTTCGGCTCTTATACCAATTTTAAGGAAAAAATCGTCGATGACAACAAGACAAGTAACAAGTAATCATGCACGACACAATATTTTACGTGGTTCGTAAAATTGCCTACGTCCATTGGAGCTGTATAGGATTTTATAGATCAGTTGAAGAATCACAATATAGTATGTTTCTCACACCAGAAATACTACCCGAGAGAGTCTTCTCTCTATTTCATCTCAATGAGTTTCGGTGAGACCGAAACTTCTCCCCGATTCATCTTCCTGGTGCACACACAGGTACCGATACGAAATCCCGAGGGAGTTCTGTAAACCTCTCAGTTCCAGTAAGTCCTAGACTCTGTTCTTTCGACTATAGCGTCAAATAGCAGCACCGATAACGGCGACAACAACGGGGACGAACGGTAACTCCTGCAACGGTGAAGGAAACATCGTCGTTCTTCTCGAGTCTCTCTTTATGTCAAGAGACTCTGTTCCGTACTCTATTTCTATTTCGGAAACAAAGTTGAAGTCCCACCCTACAGCACCGGCAAGGGCGATGCCAACGGCATCACACAACAGCTCCGACATCGGCGTCCAACCAACAGAGTGCCTGTTAAATCTTGCCTTTTCTATACTTTTTTGTCACTTTCCAGTTTCCAGCCCAACTCACAAGTCGCCACGCAATTCACGAAAGAGCACACGCAGTTTGCCAACAATGAGGTGACTTGCCATTCCCAGTCAATCGCCCAAAGTGCGTAATAGACCTACCTTGTTCCCGCCAAAAATCTTTTCAAAATGTATTCTATGTGCCCTCACCCCCTCTTTGTCTAAGCAAACGAGAAATCACAAAAAATAAAACAAATTATGATTATTCTCAATAGTGAACAAACAATGAAATACGAGACTCTCTACGCGTAATGTCCTTGTTTTGGCAATAGAGACAAAGTCTTCCGGTTGAGGGACTCTGTTCGTACACCGTCTCTGTTTTGGCAATAGAGTCGTGTGCTGTGGACCAGACTCCATAGTCCTCAACAAAGACATCTCAATTGTGAAGCTATTTTAAAGAAATGACATAATATGATCAAGAAAGTAGGCTTCTTTCACTGCCAAATCAATTGACTTCGGTTTAGTCTATCTCAAATACTACGACTATAGCTTCATACGTGAATGTATGTTTTGTCGCTTGGACGACAAAGGAGCACTCACGCTCCAACACTCCCTCATCTTCCCTTCACATCAGAACATCAAGAATATGGGTTCATGCAATGGGGTCATCTTCTAGTGCAAGAAAATCCACACTAATCTCAAGCTCAGTTACTATCTGTACAATCCCATTACCAAGTATCTCATGACTCTTCCTCCACTCCCTCCTTTCAGAATGGCCCATGACCCCTTTGATAGTTGTTTCCCTTTTTTAGGTTTAACCCATTATTAGGTAGTTTCCCATAGATGTAAGGATAGTGAGCCTGAGTTTGGATTATATGTTAAATGGGATTTGGTCTAGAAATAAGCCTGAGTTTTCTCCATCAACAGGTTTCTCTGCAAATTCCTGGAATTTTATCTACCATGACTGAAGGTATGCATCTTGGGTTTCCGATTTTCTTTTTACGAATTTTATATTGCTTTCAAAATTCTGAATTTCATTTGGAATCTCTCATCTTGATTACAATTCCATTATTTATTTATTTTTTTAAAATGTTGTCTATGTTTTTATTCTGCTGTAAAAAAATAAAAATTTACTTGTCGTTTTAGAGTAGAGGAGGATGTAGCCTTACGATGAGGCCTTATGAGCCCCGCGCTTCTTCGATCACCAGTGGTGGCACGTTCGACTGTCAATACATTGTGTGCCTATTGGATCTCAATCACGTTGGCGCTCCCTGGCTAGACAGCGTCCAAGAGAGGTAATGATGTTTCCGAACAGCATTCTCGGCCAGATAGGATGACTGCACTGGTGCGTCAGAGTAGGTTGCACTTAGTGCGCTGGAGGTGCCGGCATATTAGTGGGAACAGAAAATGCCCACAGCCAGCCGTCAGCCGTTGTTCGGGTCTGCAGAGGGGATTGTCGACGAGGGGATTCGAACGACGGGGCTCATTGTGTGCGCTGGCGTCAAACCATCGACGTTTTTTGTGCATTTTCTTCCCAACTCCCGGTTGGTCCCGTTCCTCACTTCCAGTCGCCTGGAGACCGGCGTTGCACACAACTGATTCTCGATCGAGAAATGTTGCTTCGGTGGGTGGCAATGAACACCAGATTTTGCGTCGAAGCACAACAAAGAGGGGCAGTCACAAAGCACCAAGAGAGAGACGTTGTAATGGAAGCATGTGTACACCGACGTGTTGCACTCGTCGGACGCACACCGGCGACAATAGCATCAGAGGAAGGAGACGGCATCGTGGGGATGGTGAGTAGAGTCCCGAACAGATGAGACACCTGGCTATGAGCAGCCGAGAGCGGCATGAACGAACATAGTAGAGACCTGTGCTTTGTGCGCCGGTGTTCCGTGCTCTCATTGGAGCGCAGCCAAGGCCTGGTGCACGACATCGTGCTTGCCGGCTGTCCCGCACCACTATACACGCAAGAGCACCAAACGTGCTCTTGGCCCATCCAAGCCCAGTGTTATCATTGGATACATTTAATTCATATATAAATAACAGGAAAATAGAATATTTTATTTTTCATTCGTTTTCATTTTAGTTCATATGAATTAAATAATTGGAAATGCATATATGAATTTTTCATATGCATGTGTTAGTTAATTTTTATCTGTATAAAAATTTATTTTGTTTTATGCATACTTAATCTTCTATGCATATTATGATCGACCTAAATATAAGAAATTAATAATTGGCATAAATTTTAGTCAATTATTTTGATGTAATATTTTGGTTTACATTGAATAATTTAGTAATAACCACAACATTCTTAATTATGAAAAATGTTTAGTGACATTAAGTTTAGTCACATAAAGTTAATGACATACAAACTTGAGAATAACCATGGAAAGCTTATAATTTAACCTCATGTAGTAATTGTTATATTTAAGTGAGTAATTTGAATTGGAAAGAAACATTTAAAACAATTGGTTAGTCGCCCACAACAATAGAAAATTCCTTTAGAGATAAATTTATGATGCCATTATAAAGTGATATAAATTGTTTATGTGTCATAATCTAAGCCTAATCACATGTTGATTTATTTGTTTGAATTTATTTATGTGGGTAAATATTCAATTTACTGTTCCATTGCATGTTTTAGTAAGCATTGTTGTTTATCTTGTTATTCTTCAAACTTTATATGTTTCGAATTTTCATTCCTCCAATATTATTCCTCTGAATGGTAATAATTAAGCTCTTTGTTGGTCATTTCTTCTATTAAATAGCACTGACATATATGACTCTTTCATTAGCAAAGTCATCACATTTTCTCTTGGTTGGTCATATATGACTCTTTCATATCAGCTCTTTATCTCATGTTCTATTTCTTTTTTATAAGATTAACGTATTAGACTCTAGTTGATAAAGTACTGACACGTTTTTGGTTATTCAATTTGTTGTTCTTTATGAAATCCTCTGGTAATGTCATGAGTTAAATTAGCACAAATGAGGAGAACCATGCTTTTAGTTCTGAAGTTATAATTGGATTTCTTATTTTTATACTATGTTTTATTTGCTATTTGTTTTATTTGAGTCATTAAAAATATTAGGCATAGGAATTGATTCTTAAAATATTAAGAGAGAAAACAATTAATTGATTGCATAATGAGTACATTGTTTCTCTATTTATAATTAAACGTTCCCATGTTCCACTTACAACATGAATAAAACTCCAAATACGAAACAAAGTAAATCACTATTACAAAAAACTGATAGAATCAAAAGATTTCTTATGCAAGATTCTTTCCCATGAGACTCAAATAAGACTTTTTCATACTAATTCTTCCACCATGACACTTCTTTACCATGAAAATCATATTAGACTCTTCCATATTTGCTTCTTCAACACTCCTCTCAAATTGGAGTTCTTAACCTTTGCATGAAAAGAAATTTTCATCTCTATCCTCCTCCTTACTTAGATGTTCTTTACCACCACTACTTCTCAACACCTCTTCTTTTGAACTTCTCCTTCTACTTCTCTCCATTAAGTGACCCTTTCCTTTTAAAGAGGCCCAAGTTGTACATAGCAAATATGAGAGAAGAAAGCATCACTCTAGCCAAACAATAAAACTCCATATTCCTTTCAAAATGGTATATGTTTGAAAAAAGACTCCTTTCAATTTCAAAGGCAGACATGCCCAATTTTAGTGCATGAAAAAAGAAAGAGTATTCACAATTTTAATGGTAGCTCACAAAAATATACTACTTTGGTGAATAAAAAAACTTAACTCACTCTGACTGTTGGGTGCACTCTTGTTCTATGTAGGAAGTATAGCCAGTGCTCTGAAGTGATAAAAAAAATACAAGAAATTTCATTACCTATTTCAAAATTCTAGAATTTCTAGAGGACTAACAAAAGTGACCATTGTTTTATACCAAGAAGGTGACAAAAGAAGTAGAATGATAACAAAAAATTAACCAGAATAGTAACTAACCAAAGGACCAAAAATTGACTAAAAATGTTGACCACAAGAGTTTGACTAAACAATTGACTCAAAAAAATTACAAGAATTTTAATAATAAATTAAATACAATGGAGATATACCTTGGAGAAAGGGGGAATGCACCGTGGAGTTTAACTAGAAAATTAGTTGGAGTTAATTGCAGTATCATATTCATATGGCCTTCGAGCAAAACAATCTTTCCTCATGGACACTCTTAGAATCCCAACATATGGCCTAACTTACTATGATGAAAGAAGGCTAGTTTGCCTCCCAAATGAAGAAGAAAAAACTTTAAAGAACAAAAAAAAGAGCTTTGAAAATAAGGGAAACTTCTTTGCACAAAATGAAGCTGGTTTACACTAGTGGTTACAAAGCCTACTTATATGCAAACTAGGGATAAGAATCCTTATCCCTTCATCTTACATGGATCAGTATGATCTTCCCACCTAAGTACGAGGTTTACCCCTTTATTTAAATTCAAACTTGGCATTGTCACAAATGCCTAAATAAGCTCATAAAATATAATTCAAGAGCATTTGAATCGATCCGAGTTAAAATTTAAATTTTAAACGAGACAAAGAAATTGATAGCCAGCCTCTACAGTTTGAATGCATGTGTGCCACTCACCTACACACGTGCCTTGCCTATGTGGCTCACCCACGCACCTCACCTATATCCTCACCCACGCCTGGGTGGGGGGCAAGGGTTGGGTCGGGATTAACTAAATAACACATTTAATGTAATACATAACTATCTTGATCATAGCTAATACTAATTAATTAATGACATTATGTATTTACTAATCATATAATTACTGATTAAGTAAGAAATAATTAAATACCCGGTGATTTATGCTAATTAATCGGCCAAGTGACCTATTCAATGTAATAAATAATCAATTATTTAATAAAAAAAGTAGTAATAACTTACTTATCTAATTAATTAAACACATTCTAGTTATATAATTAGGATGGGTGACTTCTTGAGAAGTCTTCGTGTTGCACCCCTTTTTGCCTTATTTTCCACTGCCACCAGCTAATTTCTCCATCACATTGCTTCGTTTAGGGGGTGGCAAAACACATTTGTATATATAGTTTATTTTCTTTTTTAACAGTTTGAAACTTTTGGGTAGAAGAGAAGAAAAAAGAAAAAAAGTATGATTTTTTTTAGTTTTTCTTTATTAATGCAGTTCGCTACACTTTCGACACGGATGATCAATGTTTTATTCTTTAACCCAACAAAATGGCTCTCCTTTTTAATTTTTTATATCTCGATTTTTGCATAAGATTATAATTTTTATTTTATTTTATGTAGGGAATGTGGAAAAGACCGACATAACATGGGGGGTATAGTGAAGTCGGGGAAGGGATTGGTAGCATGGAGAGGGTAACACAAATGAGTGCGAACATACTAGCACCAATGCACTAGATCCCATCAGACCTCAGAAGTTAAGTGCGCTTGGATGAGACTAGTACTAGGATGGTTGACCTCCTAGGTAGTCCTCGTGTAGTACCCGTTTTTTCCCATTTTTCCTTTGCCACTAGCTAATTTCTCCCTCGTAATGCAACGGTTAGGGGCGGCAAAACATATTTGTATATATATTTTGTTTTCTTTTTTAACAATTCAAAACGTTTGGGTAGAAGAGAAGAGGGGGAGAAAAGAAAAAAAGTACTATTTTGTTTTGGTTTCCGTTATTAATGTAGTTTTGTTCAATTTCAACACAGACGATGAATGTTTTATTCTTTATGCCAATGACATAATGCTTTTAATTTTTTATGTCCTGATTTTGCTGAAGATTTTAATTTTTTATTATATTTTATGTAGGGAATGTGGAAAAGACCGAAAAAATACGGGGGCAGGGGGAAGCTGGGGAAGGGATTGGTAGGATGGAGAGGGAAACACAAACGGGTGCGATCATACCAACACTAATGCACTGAATCCCATCAAAAATCCGAAGTTAAACGTGTTTTGGCGACTGCAGTACTTGGATGGGTGACCTCCTAAGAAGTCGTCTTGTTGCACCCATTTTTACCCTTTTTTCCTTTGCCACCAGCTAATTTCTCCCTCGTAATGCTGTGGTTTGGGGCAACAAAACATATTTTTATATATAGTTTGTTTTCTTTTTTAACGATTCAAAATGTTCAGGTAGAAGAGATGAGGGAAAAAACTACGATTTTGTTTTGTTTTCCATTATTAATGTAGTTCGGTTAAGTTTTGACACGGCAGAAGAACGTTTTATTTCTTTAATCCAATCATAAAGCTCTCCTTTTTAATTTTTTATATCTCGATTTTTTCTAAAGATTTTATTTTTTTTTTATTTTATGGAAAGAATGTGGAAAAGACCGACAGGACACGGGGGAAGAGGGAAGCAAGGGAAGGGATTGGTAGGATGGAGAGGGTAACACAAACGGGTGCGATCAATAAAATTTGGCATTTTGATAAATGTGGTAGAAAGAAAACAATTTGAGTAAGATAAGCAAGCTAAAACATTTTTGCAATTTCAATTAATGTAATAAGAATCATTTTCTATTCTCTTTTTCCAATGAACTAACCCATCAACTCAGAAAATAGTTTTCTTACATGAAGAAGATTGAATTTTCAGCATATATGATGTTAATGCTGACAAATTTCAGATCAACTTTGTGCTCACTCTAGGAAAACAACACACAAAGTAATTGACTTCAGTTCTAATAGGAGAGGTTAGTCAACTCACGCAGGTGATGAACTTCGGCCGCATTACTCAGTTCATCACCTGACATCGTTAGTGGAGCACCAGCGCATGATTCTTGTTGATGAATCAAAAGAACCCAAAAATCATCTCTACAGTTTAATTTCGAGAATCCGGATTCCGCAGTTTATTGAGAATCATTTGGATGAAGCGGACAGGATGCCTCGAACCCTTGTCGAATTTTTTCTTTTCAATCTCTCTTCTGCACTCTTCCCTCTCTCGTCTAATTCTTCTCTCGTCTCTTCTTCCTCCAAAATTTTTTTCTTCCCTCTCGTCCTCCATCTCCCTTCTCCCTTCTCCCTCTCATTGTGAACGTCCTCTCGGCCTCCCACTCCCTTCTCCCTGTAGCTATTCTCTCTTCGCCCAAAATACCTCCAGATTTCGTTTGATTTCCCCCATTTCACTTTCGATTTTCTTTGATTTTTGACATTTCAGCATCAATTTCTTCAATTCTACTTCGATTCGGCTTCGATTTCACCCTTAGACTACGGTTTTCTCAAAATTTAAGAAGGTATGCTTATACCCTAACTTTGTTTATTATTTTAGTGTTGTATTTGATTTAATTTTAAATTTTGTGTGTAATGTGTATTAATTGTTGCTTAATTGTGGGATTTAGGGTTGGGGTTTATGGTTCAATTTTGTCTTCGTAGGGTTTAATTTCGGGATTAGGGTTAGGGTTTATTGTATTTTTAGGGTTTAGGTTTTTTCTAAATTTTTTTAGGGTTCTCAATTTTTGGTTTTTAGGGCTTTTAGGGTTTTTAAGGTTAGGTTTTAGGGTTTAGGTTCTGGTTCTAGAATTAGGGTTTAGGGTCAACAGGTTTTAGGGTTTGGGGTGTTGAGTCCAGTTCAAACAATGCTGAGTCGCCTACACAGGCTTCCATTAGCCAGCGAAACCCGACCCCCCATCACTGAGAGGTACAATTTGTAATGACTGCGAAATCATATGGGGCTCTACCAGGGATGTTTGGTGAATTTTGACTTGGTATGTGTGTTTTTGCACTGTTTAGTTTATCTACAATGGAAATAGTTTTGTTTGATGAGGACCATCTCGAATTTAGATGAGGACCATCTCGGATTTAGATTATAAATGGCTGTAAGAAGACCACAAATTGCTCGATATTCTAACATTTGGATCTTTGAAGAAGACAACAAAATGCTCGATCTCTTGGTCGAACATGTGAATATAGAGAATAGGTTGCCCAATAGGGTTTGGACACATGAGGTATATATGGACTGTCGCCCGAACGTCCCAACCACAATACCCCAGGACTTAGCTTTCCTTGCATTCAATATTTCTTTTTTCTGAGCTTCTTTCATCCCATTGAGATCATATTCTTCCAAGAAGAAAACTTTGAGATATGGATCATATCGAATGCCCTAATATGGGGGTTTGCTATCATAAATGCCTCTAGATGGAATCTACCATCTGCAACAAATACAACAACATCAACTGCAACACTATTAGGACATGTAGTAGATGCACTTCCGCTGAAGACAAAGGTTTAGACTGTGGAACAATGATATCAATACTAGAGTCAGCTAAAGCAGATTTAACGGCTCTCACAACTGCTAAGAATTGGATGGTTCATGCCACTGCAATCTTTTTGTTACAAAAAGACACTTTAATTTTATTAATGATATGGTCTACATCAATTTTTATTTCAACGAAAGCATATAAAGTAGGGATTTTGGTGTAATCTATTGGGACTAAACAGCTATGCCCGTAATGGATCAAAAGATCCAGAAAAATCATCCACACAGCAGCATACCCCATATGTGACATCAGCTAGAATAATGCACTCATCAACAGAAGCAAAGGTTTCAAAAATGTCGGAAAGAACAAGTGAGGAGACCATCGAGGAATTGAAGGGCGACCCTTTTGGTGTCGGAAGATACAATTCGCCATATTGATTTATGAATTTCAAAGTTATAATTTGAGGGGAGTAGGGTAACTGCAGTATCGAGGGAAGGATTGTTAAGAATCAAATCAGGGACTTGATTTTTGAAGAAACAAACGGTTAGGAGGGGGTCTCGGGTTTTCGGAGGAAAAAATAGTGTCGGGTTCCATCTGATTAGCAAGCTACGTGAAAGAAGATTTCCAAGAAAGTCACGACAGTTATCATTGGTAGACTCACCTTTTCCAGAGAAAACAATGAGAAGCGAATTGGAACAAACAAAATACTTGAAGAGTAAAAAATACAGCATGAACCAATATGCTTTACTTACAGAACTTAGAATTCTTCTATTAGACCTTTACTTCACAAAATTTCTATAAAATCTGTCCTATGTGTGCAAAATTTGGTTTTAATGGGGAAAGGAGGAATTTTGGGTTATAATGGGGAAAGGAAGAATTTTAGGTTTTAAAGGATGGGCTGGCATGGTGCTATATGGACAAGCTTTACTAATGTGGGAAGTTGACGGATCGCATGAGGATTCCAAAGGTTGAAATCAGATAATTTGGGAAATAATTTTAAAAAGTCATTATTCAAGTAAATAAAAATTTGAAATCCAATATTCGAGTATAATTCCTTGAAATATAATAAAAATAATAATAATTTTCCACAAAATCCTTCTTATTACATGAGTTGCTAATTGGGTGTAATTAGATTGGACAACAACAACCTTCATGTAGGGCATATTGAGTGAGAATTTCTTAAAACCACTAAAATTTCAAATTTGGTCAATTCAATTTCTATAATTTTTGTGAGAAAATTTTACTTTTGTGCAATGGTACCCCACCTATAAAGTAATATTTAATTAATCTATCTAATAATTACATAAAAAATTTTAAGCTACAACAATTCAAAGTAATATTTAATGAATTTCTTTTTTTGAATGTTGAAGATTAAAATATAATTTTAGTTATTGAGACTGATGTTTCAATTGCATAATTCTAAACTTTTTTCAATCGATCCTTTATCTTTTTTCCATAGCACAACAAGGTGCATCAATAGATGACACAAATTCAAAATACTGGCGCTAGTGCTACATCATGACTTAAAAACTATCAACTATGAAATCTCCAGTCAGCGAAATATCAAGGAAGGAAAGTAGAGCTCCATGTTTAGCAAGTACTACGTAAAAGGAAACTCTAGGGAAACAAGGATTCCAAATAAGACTAGAACAGGTAGCCT